>NC_140504.1:143699416-144302916 GCF_964339955.1 Pipistrellus hanaki | reverse complement strand
TTCATTTGGTTTTAATAGGAGAGCTATTTTCATGGTTGATAGTACAGCATTTGCTTAACAACAAAACTTGCTTCCATTTGATTTTAGAAGGCCTGATTTAGTTCAAACATTACATATGTATTTTGGCTGAATGTAAACTTATCACAGATGTATGATTTCAAATTGCAAGAATGCTTGCAAAACTGGGCAATCTGAGCTCAGACCACTGTATCAGATAGTATAGATATCATTAAAACATTTCCTTTGCGTAATGTTCAGATAAAAATCATTCTACCATCTGAATGCAAGAACAGGAGTCTTTAGGAAAAGTCAAAAGACTTTTCAGAAAGAGAGCCTTCTGAAATTCAGGTTTAGCTCAGAAGGTAACTAAGGCTAGACTGAATAATGAGTTACTAATTAAAAAATCAGACATCAATGGTCTGAAAAAGTAATGTTTGCCAAGAAATCCCAGGGGACAGACTGGCATCAGTAGATATTTAGTAAGTGTTTGTTGAATAAACAGGCAAATAAACATTCAAGGTCAAAGCAGGCAAAATTTGATTTAAATGGTGTTTGTTGCTGCTCCCTTTCCTCACTGTTGGAGCCACATAATAACCAGAGATGAGTAGGCCTATCAAGGAGGAGAGAAGCCACAGGCTCCCTGTTCAAAGGTGGAGGTGCTAAAGATTACCAGAGATTTTTGTGTGCACCCAAGTGCAACCACTATTTAGTGAATCATATAAAAAGAGAATCATATAAAAGTGATTGCCATTTATAAAACAAAGTCATTATAGATATTCTTTGAGAGATCAAATTTCTTACTCAATATCAATTTTAGCCTCAAGTTGAGTTCTTTTTTTGTAATAACTAGGTATAATATATATACAAGGGGGGGGGAAATAAAGGAATAAATAAAATGAAGAGCAGTTGTTTCTTTCACCCATTTCACATGATGGGGTATTTCTATAAATATTTTATGCTATGAAATAAAATTTGCATAGGTTGTTCTAAATTTCAACATATTGAGCAATTTTATGAAAACAAAAACTTTGTCATTTTTCTTCAGTTTACCAGAAGACACGTTAATGCATGTAATTCACTTCTATGAAGTAAACTGTATCAAGACTCTTTAATATAAGATAGAAAACAGAGCTAGGGAATTGAAAGTCAGGAACCCTGAGTTAGCATTCTAGCTTTGCCAATAACAGACACGCAACTTAACCTTGTTGACTTTTACTTCCATAAGGAAGAGTATTAAAATAATGGTATTTAGGTGCATTGGGTTGTTTTGACAATGAGCTATCTTGTGGCAAGTGCTACGTTAGCACTGCATTCAACCAATAAATTGATTATTGGCCAGCACTAGGCTAGCTGCTGGGAACAAAAATTAAAAATATGTAACTTTCTTGCCCTTGAGAAGCTCACTCTCTACTGAAAAAAACAGATATGAAGTTAAAACACATGGTTATAAATCTCTAATGCAGCCTAGTACCTAGTTCTTAGGCACCTGGGTTGCACATGGAAATAAAATTCAAAAAACATGGTCTCATCATAGAATATTCCACTTGTTCTACTTTCTTGTCTGTGGCAATCGCAGTGGCAATGAGACTGCAAAAAGTCAAGTCAGTACAAGCAATTCCCAGGTCCTTTTGAGGAATGAGGACATGGAAAATCTCCATTCCCAGGAAGCTGTGAGATCATGTCTGATTCAAGCCCCAATCATAAACAAAGCAGGCCTCATGCTGGGTTTCATGTGTAGACTTTCATGTCCAGTCCCTGTAACGAGGTGATAAGGCCTGTGTCACAGTTAGTCAGTAGCAGGCGATGGTAATTAACAGGATTGCACTAACCTGGAGATGGGCCAAGCTGGCAAAAGAAGGATTAGAAAGTAAATGAAGTGAGCAACCATGAACCAGCAAATAGGGTTTAATGGACAGTACAAGTCAGTGAGGCAAAAATTGGCCAATTTGTTCTCATTGATTTTCACTGCCCATTGAGCTGCATTCCTCTCTTGCTTTCTAATGCATTTATCCTGGCCTAGGCAAGTTCTCTGGTTGTCATTCTGAGGACAATTGCATTGACTGGGACAACACCATGAGTGACTAGAGTAGACCAAAGTGAACTTTCACCTTCAGAGTTCTGTTTCAGGCACCCTGACGTGATGTTTCTGATGACTTGAAGAGTCAGAGAAAGAAATTCCAATGAGGGCTTTACGTTATAACTCATGAGATCCCCAAGGGGGCTTTGTTGAGAGGAATGGAAGTAAATATTGCAGAATTGTATTCGACTTGTGTGTTCTCCCTTATTTATAAATAATTCATCAAAGTAAATGAAAACACTCTAACCTGCCATCCCACCAATTCTGAATCATGTCCAGTGAAAGTGCCAAATGATTTCTGCTACTGAGAGTAAATAAAACTTGGTGACCATGTGTTGTTCACTGGTTATTATAAGAGAAAATCGGTGCAGCTACTGAATCTCTAAAAATAGGCCAATGGTGCCAGCAAGGCTAGGGCACTAAGCGGTATCTCCATCTGGTATTAGTCCTTCCTCCTCGCCTCTCTATTTTTGTTTTTCCTCACCACTTCTTGTCTCCTGGCTTTTTTCCTCTTTGTTTCTTTTACTTTGGCTCTATCTCTTCTTTCTCTTCTCTCTCTCCCCACTTACTAGATGTCTTCTTTCTTATTCTCCCTACTTCAAAAAGTAAATATTCTGTATCCAACATCAAAAGCCCATCAGGAGCATTCATGTTTGTCCACTGGATTATCTGACAATTATGTTGCACATGATTTCTTCATAGCCCTATCATTTATGATTAACCTCAGAACAAAGTGGCTTCTGAGATTTTGAAAATCCATTAGTTTATTTCGGGGAAAAATTTTCCCCCCATTCAGTTTCAAGTGAAACTGAACATCTTGCCATGAATTTGAGTCAAGTTTTCATGTCTTTAAAAGAAACTCAGACGGGACAGAAAATATTTACCTACCCATAATAGAAAGATTGTATTGTGTTAAAAAGTAATGGACAAGGTGCATAGAGAATTGTGGTTGGTAATTACCTCAGTGTGAATCTCCCTATGAAAGAAGCCACACTAGAACATTCGGCAATTCAGAGTCCCTTATCATGCATTACAGAGAGCAACAGGAGTGCAGTGGTCACCCACACTGCACCAAAGGAGGCCTCTGAGTTTTCCTTGGCTATGCTAGACCTAACTTAGCTCATGAGAACTGATGAGATTCCAACCTGACAAGGAATGGCTGAATGCCTGAAAAAGACTTTTTTTTCCTCTCTCCAATTTAATTAACAGGCTTTTTTCATGAGTTCAGTCAAATAATCATTATTTTCTCTAGTTACCATTGTAAACAATGCCTCGTTCAATTATTTGGCACTGTGACATGCATACCAAGAAATGATGAGGATAGCTGGTGAGTCTACTGACTTGACCACAAATATGGGATTTCTTTTTTGTTTGTTTGTTTGTTTGTTTGTTTGCTTCTTTGTATGTTTTAAACTAACAAACTAGAAAAAAGTAATAAGATTAAAGAAAAATAAAACAAAAATAAACCAAAAATAAAAAAGAGAATACGATAATATCTTCAATAAAAGGAAAAAAGGGAGAAGAAAAGAGGCAGAGGCAGAGAAGAATGGGATAAATCTCAGATGTCAAAGGTTATATTATTGTTGGTTATTAGTTCTCTCCTCCCTGATACTTTGCTTCCCAATAGACTGCTCCCCTTCCATTAAGAAACTCATTCCTTAGATGCACCCTGGGAATTAAACGTTCAGCTGCTAAGGTACTTTCCTGGAACTGTTGCTACTGAACCCAGAAGAGATGCAGGGGGCATTTCAAAATCCAAAAAGTGTTAACTGCAGCTGCTAAGCAGAAAAAGGAGCCTTATTCTAAGTTATGCATTGCATGACACATATATTTGATGTCTCTTCATATGTTTCCAAAGAAGCATGTGCAACATATCACACTCAAACTGTCACTATCTGAAACACACAGAGAGCAGCATACAAGCAAATGTTCCAGTGAGAGCATACTGTGTTCGCTCGTCCCACCTGAGGCACCTGGAAATAACTATATCTCCACACACACGGAAGCTTTGCTGTAACAAATTGGCTTCTGAGCTGAAATTAATTTAATTTTAGCTAGATTAATTTATACTAATAAGGGCCTTTTGAATATTTTATTTTTTCCTGTGGATTAATCAGAATATTCTCTGAGTTGATCTGCATTTCTCTATTTCTTTCCCAACTCCTATTTATTATATCCTATTTTCTTCCTGGGAATTATACTTTTTTTTTTCATATCACTCCTATACTTAAAATTCATCAATGGTTTTCACATTGCCAAAAATTTAAGCTCAAAGGCCTTAGCTCAACACTTAAAGTTCTCTAACATCTGGCCTCAACTTGCCTATGGTAATCTGCCTCATCTCCTCTACATTTAAATATAATTCTGCATCAAAGTGGTCACTGCTGTCCCATTAAAATTTTGCAGTCCCCTCCCCCCCAAAAAAAATAATCCCATGGATTTTCTGAAATTAATTATATTTCTCTTTGTCTTAAAATGAACAGCTCCCCCCTTCCATCTGCCTTTGTTCTGTCTACAACCCAGTGTCCACTTGCTGGGGAAGGATTTCTCCTCCTGTGCATAGCTCTTGAGACTAGTAGAGTCCCCTGGTAAATGTGTAGCTGGAGTACAAAAGAAAAGTCTAGAACCTAGGAAGAGGGACTGGGTTTCAGTGCCAGCCCTAACACACAACAATAATATGAACTTCAATAAGTCACTTAACCCTCCTGCCCTCCATTTCCTCATTTGTAAAATAGGCTTCATACTAAGTACTTTGAATGCCTCAATTTCAAAATCACATAAGAAAATGTCTGAAAAAAAGTACTTTAAAAATAGTAAAGTACTCTACCAATATAACATATGATGACAATTATCTTCAAAAGAACTAGCATTTCACGAGCACTTATAATATGCCAGGCAATGTTCTGCCTAATAGTAACATTATGTCATTATTTACATTTTGTAAATGATAAAGTAAAAAGCTAAATGATTTGTCCAAATTTAAAAAAAAAAAAAAATGGGTAAGAAAAGGAACTGTAATTCAAACAAAGGTAACTGGGCACCAGAGCCTGCTTTCACCATACAGCCTTTACTGCCTCCTATTCTGTCTTAAATTCATTATTAACATGTACTGGTCTCATGAAGTCCCCAAGGCTGATCATCACAGCTCATCCTCTTTGTACCTTCCACACGACTTTCACACTTGCTCTTCCCTTTGAGAGAATGATTGTCACATGGCACACAGGGATGACTCATCTTCTTCAGAACTTTGCTCAAATGACACCTTCTGTATTAGGTCTTCTCTGATGACATATTAAAAATTGTAACAGTCCAGTCTTCCCTATCCACCTCATCGACTTAGTCTTCTCCATGTCATTTATTAGATCCTACATATTTTATATATATGTGTGTGTGTTTTCATTGCTTTGTTCGTTAGAATGTAAGTTCCATGAAAGCTGGGATTTTTTGCTATTTTATTTACTACTAGAGGCCTGATGCACAAATTCCTGCATGAGTGGGGTCCCTCTGGTTGGCCTGCGGGAATTGGCCTGAAACCATAGTCTAATACCGCCTGCAGCTCCTACCTGTTGCTCCCACTCATCCCGGCCCCACTGTGCCTGCAGCAGGCTCACACCCAATCAGTCCCAATTGGGAGAGGCTTGCACTTGCCATGAGCCCTGCTTCTGGCACCCTCCTGAGGGAAGTGGCCTGCAGGATCGGGCAGAAATGAGCTCTCCAACATCACCCAAGGAGTCCCAGATTTTGAGAAGGTGCAGGCCAGGCCAACTGACCCCACTAGTGCACGATTGGGGCTGGGAAGGGACTGCAGGAGGGCTCCAGGGCATATCTGGCCCAGTCTTGCCCAGTCCTGACCAGGGCTGATTGGGGCTGGCTGGCCAGAGAGAGACACGGGAATTTGGCCAGCTAGGGAGGGACTGCAGGAGGGCTCCAGGTCATGTCTGGCCCATCTCACTCAGTCTCAATAGGCTGGACCACAGCAGCAAGCTAACTTGCCTGTCAGAGTGTCTGTCCCCTGGTGGTCAGTGAACATCATACCGAGCAGTTGAGTGGTCTTAGCATATCATTAGCATATTATGCTTTGATTGGTTGAACAGTCAACCAGTCACTGGATGACCAGACACTTAGCATATTAGGCTTTTATTATATAGGATTGTATCCCCACTGCTCAGATAGTGCATGAAACATATTAGGTACTCAGTGAATAATTGATACTAAGTTAATGATTTAGTGTAGCATGTGATTGATAACATGATTCTGAATTTCTTAACTAAAGGCCATTAACACTTTTATTCAATTATGTAGAATTGGAATATAGATGGTTTTTACAATTGTGGCATTCTTTTTAAATCAGTCCTGGGTCTATGTCATTTGCATTAAGAAGTGCAATAATTGCACTTGGAACCAGATATGCAGGTAAAAATAGTAGTTTATTTCTTAACTCTGAATAAGTTCTTATTTTGTTTTGTTTTTTAAATCTATAAAAAATATTTACTAAAAGAAAAAAATATCTTCATAGGATAAACTTCTATCTTGTGTAAAGAATTTGTCCATCATAATGGCATATGCAGGATGGGGTAAAAGAAGGTTTATAGTTGTGAGTATGTAAGAGTTTATTCTTGTATTATTATTTTTAATTATTGTATTGTTTTCCACATGAGCTACTATAAACCTACATTTGTCCCACTGTGCATATTCATATTGATCATGGAATAAAATCTAAAAATTCCTAATTATGAGCTGCAAGTCATTTTAGGGCATAGTCTCTCCGCATGTATATGTTCAGCTTTTTTCACTCCCCAATTCAGAGGCAAAATAGCACAGTAACTACAGCACAAGCTCTGCAGACAAGCTACCTGGGATTGAATCTCTTGGTCACATTAATTTCTTTAAGTCTCATGCTCCCCATCAGTAAAATGGGGATAGAAATATTAATTAAATCCTAGAATCCTTATGAAGAGAAATGAAATTATCACATGAAGCACTAAACTATCCAGCATAAGGTAAGTTTTGGGTCATTGTTCCTTTTTATAAACCTCCTTCCTTCTCAGGCATTTGTGTCTCTGAGTATCAGGCCCTTCTGTGTAAAACACTTTCCCCTAACTTATTTAAATAGCAAATCCCTACTTATCTTTCATGTGTCAACTCAAATGCTGTTTTCTCTGAGAGGACTTCCCTGACTTTGCAATTCAGACTAAGCAATTACCCCTCTGAAGTCCCAACTTCATATCGAACATATTTGACTTTGACAACATTATACTCCTTTGTTGTTGTTTTTTACTGGAATATAGATACCTTGAAGACAGAAAATATTAATTTAATTTTTGTGTCACCAGTGCCTGACACATAGTTATCACTCAATAACAATGCATTGACTATATAAATTGATGACTTGATTTTTCACTTATTTGCTTTTAAGTGAGATTCAGCCCTCAAAACACATCTATGTGTATCCTATTTTAAGATTAAGTGATTATTTATATGTTCAGTGTAAAATTCTTTCAGTGTACTTTGTAGGAGGCAACATTTTCCCCTTAATCACGATGTTTTGTTTTATTCTGGTTTTTTTTTTTTGTGTGTGTGTGTGTGTGTGTGTGTGTGTGGTGTGTGTGTGTGTGTGTGTGTGTGTGTGCATGCGTGTGTTTGTGTTTAATATATTTTTGTCACAGAGAGGAAGGGAGAAAGATAGAGAGCCAGAAACATCGATGAGAGAGAATCATCGATCAGCTGCCTCCTGCACACCCCCCACTGGTAATGTGCCTGCAACCAATTTACATGCCCTTGACCAGAATCAAACCAGGACCCTTAAGTCCGCAGGCTGAGGCTCTATCCACTGAGCCAAACTGGTTTTGGTTGTGTGTGTGTTTTTTGTTGTTGTTTGTTTGTTTGTTTTTATGTGAAACAAGGTCAAGTAATGCAAATTCTTAGTCTTTCAACTTTTTCATTCACTACTTCTCACATATGAGTTCTTAATTACATAGAAGAGTTTGGAATAAACACTGCTCCTGCTGGGCCAAGTCTTTCTCCTGCTCTTTCAAGAGTGGATCTACCTACAAAGAGTACAGGTTCTTAATTGCCATGTCAAATAGTCAGCTTGACCATGAAAATCTTGCCCTCATGGTAGAAGCTCTTGACTGAAATTCTACCAATTTGAGTTTCATTATCAGAAAGCTAGTTTGTCATCAGTTATAAGCCATATTGGCCAATGAGAGCAGTATCAGTAATAAAGTTGATATTTTTATTTCCCATTCTCCTTTCTCTTTTATCCTTTCCATTAACTCATTTAGAATTTAGATATGGGAAAATGAGTCTCTTTACCAGACTCCTGAAACCCCAAAGATCTTTTATAATTTAATTATGCTTGCATTATGACATAAATTAAAACATATTACCCATGATTGTTCCCATACCTGTAAATTGGGTCCATGTATCTCAAGGAACCTTGAGTGTATATAAGAATCTGCACACAGACACACAAAATGTTCACCATGGTTTCAAATGAAAATGAAATAAACCTTTTGAATCCACTATGACACTACAGTAAAGCATGGTCTCCCACACCAATATAAATCAATGTAGTGGTATTCAAATAATATGTAAGAGAGAAAGTAGTATAGATCCAGCTGGCGAGGCTCAGCTGGTTGGTTGGGATACTCACAGTCATCCTGTGGGCTGAAGGGTTGCTGATTGGATTCCTCTCCTCCCCCATAGAAGGCATGCAAGAGACAGCCAAGGAAGGTTTCTCTCCCTCTCCCTTTCTCCTCTAAAAGTCACAAAAATATATTAGAGGGAGAGAGAGAGAGAGAGAGAGAGAGAGAGAATAAAACAAAGTAATCTGTGTGATTCCTTATTGGAATCTTTAGATCTCCAGGCAATCACTTATATGCAAATTTTATTTTTTTGCTATTTATCTTGTGTTAATCTTATATTTATGCATGTTGCATGGATCCACTTATTCTACTTTCCATTGAAAATAAGCCTTTAATAAATAAACTATTTTTTCTCATTCATTAACATAGTGAAAGACAATTTTAGGTTGAAGTGGCATTTCAGATTGTGTTCATTCACTAATCAAACATGGTTATAAGTGGCAGAAGTGGTTTGCATTTTTGTTTTATAAAAGTATAATTCTATAAAACATGGGAATAAGAAGTTAAACATATTATATTCATATTAAATTGTATTTATAGAAAAAATGGGGGAAGTAATTTCTCATACTGTGTAATAATGGTTTTAAGATTTCACTAAGGAACTATCCCAGTGTATAAACTTTATTCAGTAGTTTACATTTTTATATATGGTTTCTGTATTTCAGTAACTTTTAACTGAAAAAGCAATAGCCAGCCATAAAGGGCACATTTTACTCATTTCTTTGCATTCAACTGAAATATTTTTCACTCATGCAGGCTGTTTGTTCAAAAGTCTTATACCCATAAACACTACAGATACAAATAATATTTTTTCTTTCTTAAATCTAGAGTAGGTTGCAACTGATGAAATGTTACTCACAGAGATCATGTAGAAATAGATATCATATATATATATATATATATATATATATATATATATATATATATATAGTGATATCTCTGAAAGGTACTATCTTAAATTCTTTGAAATATCATGAGCCACAAGACTAATTTTTAGATTCCATCCAATTTTCTGAACAGCTTCAAAAACTTTATTAATTCATTAAATTAACTAGGATACTAGAATGGCACCTTTATAGTAATAGTATTCTGCTCCAGTATAAATTAATGATTTCTGTCCTTCATGTTTGCCTGTACCAGATAATGTCTCTGTATTGAATAAAATCTCTTGAACAAACTCTTACTAACAGTTTCTCTCTCTCTGTGTGTTTCTCTCTATAAGTGTAGATAGTTTTATATTTTAAAACTTCAATAAAACATCATTGCATTTACTTTTGTATTTATTATAGTACATTCTTGATCTAATGATACCAAAAATACCCTAAAAATGCCCTAGCAGTCACCTAGTTGTCTATTTTTTAAAAAGTGTAAATGGTGTTACATTAGAAAAGGTATGACATAATGTTATAGAATAATCAGCACCTTTAAAATTATACTAAATGTTTCATTTACACATTATCTTTTCTGCCTTAGAAGACCTGGTTTAAAAAAGCACATAACTGGGTCCTCACTTATTTGGGAATTAGTACCCCTTGCCTAGCACTGGCCCAGACCATAGCCCCACTTCGGAGCTCATCTGCATCTACTTGGCCCTTATTCTGCAAACATGAGGTGATAGTGACAGAGGACAAGATCAGTGCCCTCATTAAAGCAGCTGCTGTAAATGTTGAACCTTTTTAGCCAGGCTGGTTTGTGAAGGCTCTGGCCAATGTCAACAGTGGAGCCTCATCTGCAGTGTAGGGGCTGGTGGACATGCCCAGACAGCTAGTGCTGTCCCAGCTGAGAAAGAGAATGGGGAAGCAAAGAAAAAAGAATCTAATGACATGGGTTTCAGTCTTTTTTACTAAAGATCTTTTGTAGCACATTCAATAAAAAGCTGAACTCTGAAAGAAAGAAAAAAAAGCAAAAAAAAAAAAAAAAAAAAAAGCTCATAACTGGAAGATGGTGGTGTAGGCAAATGCCTGTACTCCCAAGTTGCCTCCCACAACCACACCAAAATTACACTAAAATACAGAAAAACCATTATCCAGAACTGCCAGAAAGCTGGCAGAATGGAAGTTCTATAATTAGAGAAGTAAAGAAAGAACACTGAGACTGGTAGGGGGTGTTAAGGCATAGTACAAGCTGGTCTGGCATCCACATGTGCTGATTTTTTAATCAGGAGGGAGATCTTTTCTGCGGAGGCCATTTGGAGGAGCAAAGGGTTCCAGGCCCACCCCAGACTCCCAGCCCAGGCTCCCAGATCTGTAAAAACCTGTGTGGATTGGAGCTCAGTGACAGAGAGGCTGCTAGAGACCCAACTGTTTCTTTTAAAAGGATGGCACCATGAATTGAATTTACAAGATCCTGCTTCCTCTGAGGTCCAGCACCTGGGAGAGGCTCTGGGAGACACATTTGTCTGGCATTGGGGCAGGAACTTATGGGAAGCTTTCTCCAAGATGGAGGTACTCACAGAGATCATTGTTCCTCTTCTGGAACTTTTCAGGTCTCAGGGCTGACTGGCAAGTTTTTCTGTTTGCTCCACACTGGTGATCACCTCATGCAATTTATAACCCCACCCAAATTGCCTGCCCTGGCTTTTGCATATGAATGGCCTGTCCTTGAAAACCTCAAACAACCTGCAGCTGGATTAGGGAGCCCCAAAACTATCAATAAAAAACCCAACACCTGGCACCAGGAGCAGCCTGCTTTGCTTCATAGCTGGACCTTGTCTGGGCACTTCTAAATCTCATACAAAGAGAAAGAATATGCAGATCTCTTTATATCTCCTGCTGGGTGGCCCCAGGCAATGGCTGACTTTGCACCTCCCTGGAGACCCAAGAGACAGTGTACCCAGTGGTGAGTGTCAGACCATGCCAGATTTCAACTCTCCACATCCATAAACGACACCCTCAAGGGGCAGACTCAGTGAGCATCAAAGTCCCACTGAAGCAATCCTGCTCCATAGCAGCTACCCCATTGTTGTTGCAGCTGGTCCTCACAGAAAATTGGCCTGGAGATCAATTCCTCCCAGTGACACCAACAGCAGTCAAGTCTCAACTACAACAAGATTGTGCTTACAGCTCACAAAGAGGTGCACTTAGAGTTCCCAGCTCAGGTGATTGGAGAAGCTGAGTCATGGGCCCTATAGGATACCTACTACACAAGGCCACTCTACCAACTGAAGGAGACATAGCAGCTCTACCCAATGCATTAACACACACACACACACACACACACACACACACACACACACGGGAAGCAGCAAAAATGCAGAGACAAGGAAACATGTTACAAATGAAAGAAATGGAAGAAAGCAAACTACTGGATATAGAGTTCAAAACCACAGTTATAAGGTTATTTAAGAATTTTCTAAAAACCCCAAAGGGACTTAGTGAGAATGCTAAACACATAGAAAAGGACCAGTCAGAAATTAAGCATACACTGACTAAAATAAAGAATAATATAAAGCGATTCAACAGTAGACTAGAGGATCCTGAGAACCAAATCAACAACTTGAAATATGAGGAAGCAAAAAACAGCCAACCAGAAGAGCAAAAGGAAATAAGAATCCAAAAGTATGAAGATAATATAAGGAGCCTCTGGGACAACTTCAAGTGTACCAATATTCTCATTATGACTGTGTCAGAAGAAGAGAGAGAGCAAGATATTAAAAACCTATTTAAAGAAATAATGACAGAAAACTTCCCCTACCTGGTAAAAGAAATAGACTTACAAGTCTAGGAAGTACAGAGAGTCCCAAACAAGAAGAATCCAAAGAGTACCACACCAAGACACATCATAATTAAAATGTCAAGGGATAAAGACAAAGAGAATCTTTAAAGCAGCAAGAGAATAGCAGTTACTTACGGGGGAATGCCCCTATGACAGTCAGCTGATTTCTCAACATAAACTATGCAGGCTAGAAGGGAGTGGCAAGAAATATTCAAAGTGATGAATATTTGCTAGGATCTACAACCAAGATTACTCTACCCAGCAAAGCTATCATTTAGAATAGAAAGTCAGATAAAGAGCTTCACAGACAAGAAAAAGCTAAAGAAGTTCATAACCACCAAACCAGTATTATTTGAAATGTTTAAAGGTATTATTTAAGAAGAGGAATAAAAAAAATCAATAATATGAACAACAAAATGGCAACAAATGCATACCTATCAACAATTGAATCTAAAAACCAAAATAAACTAATAAGAAATCTAGTGAATAGAATAAATTGGTGAATAAAATAGAATCAGAGGCATGGAAATGGAATAGACTGATAATTCTCAGAGAGAGTTGAGGTGAGGGGGTGGGAAGAGATTAAACCAAGATCTTATATGTATATATGCATTACCTATAGACACAGACAATAGGGTGGCAAAGGCCTGGGGCAGGATGGGAACTGGGTGAAGGGAGGAAATGGGGGGAAGGGAGGGAAAGGGACATCTGTAATAATCTCAACAATGAAGTGCTTTTTTTTTAAAGCTCAAAACTGAAAAAAAAAATTGTAAATTTATAATTGGAAGAAAAGAAGATGCCATTTAAAAGAAACAAGAATGCCCACATTCATTAAAACTTTCAACAATAGCTGAAACCAGTTTGGCTCAGTGGATAGAGCATTGGCCTGTGGACTGAGAAGTCCCAGGTTCAATTATGGTCATGGGCATGTACCTTGGTTGCAAGCACATTCCCAGTAGGGGGTGTGATGTTTCTCTCTCATCAATGTTTCTAACTCTCTATCCCTCTCTTTTCCTCTCTGTAAAAAAAATCAATAAAATATATTTTTTAAAAAGAAAATTTCAACAATATTTATCCAAAGTGTTCAATACTGTATGTTAAATAATTCTTGATTTTATATATATATTTTGAAAAAGTGTTTGCACTGGATTATAATGCTTAGAATTTCACCATTTAGAAACCAGATCTTTCCATATTAAGCAAATATATTTTCATTTCAAGTAAATGAAACTCTCTTCAAACTCTCAGGAATACATTGGCACTCACCCTTTATCCCAACCTCTTTCTATTGCACCTTCCTCTTTGGTAATGCTTGAAAAGCTAAAACTACATTTCCCAGACTGCCTTGAACCTTGGATTTTGTATTAAAAATATGTTTTCCCAATTATACGCACTAAAAAGACAATATAATGATAGAAAAGATGCAGAAGCCATGTGCTATTACTGTTTATTATTTTTGCTGGTCAGCAAGGTCATGAAAAAATAAAATATTTCTGCATTAGCATTCCATTGTGTCACTTCTGGCCCTGAAGTGTTGCATGGTAGTTGTGACAAGATAGACAGCCAGGCACCATATTTCAATGTGCAGGCTCCAGTGTTTGTGAAATCAAAATATTACTGGTTCCAGAACTGTGGTCTTAAACTTGCAGTTCAGTCACCTCACTCCACACTCTGGATGGAGTAATGGTTACAGATTATCTGGCAGAACAATTCTGCAGTGTTCTGGAAGTTTATTCTAGAGGCCCAATTCTCTGGACTTTGTCAATTATTTTTATAAGCATTTACTACTTTAAACTTCTTTTCTACTACAAATATTGTGTGGTTTCCATTTCCTGCAATGAATGTTAATCAATTATTGGCTTAAGCTTATTAATCAATTAATTCATTACACTGAGCTGTAAAGAGAATTTCTTGGCTGACATGACAGAAACACCCAGGCATACGTATAACTTTAGATAGGATAGATCCAAGAGCTCATAGAAATCATATAACTCAGTACAACTCTATGCTTTTCCATTTATTATCTTGGCTGAATTCTCAAGTATGGGGAAAATGGTTGTAGCAGCCCAGCTTCTCCTCTTCCCAGATGTGAGTCATGTGGAAAAGACCACCAGCCTCTTTAGCAATACCAGCAAAAGCTCAGGAAGTGCTGTTGGCTATAATGTGGCCCAACTCTAACCTAGCCATAAAGGACAAAGGAATAGCACCGTCCCATTTAACCACGTTTGTAGAGTCTAAGGTTATGCCCTGCCCCTGGAACTGAAGTAGTGGAAATGAGCTCCACTCAAAAGGAATAATAACGGAGTCCTGGGATTTTCCCAAGAACACTTAGATGGCATTACCACAAGAGTGGAAACACATGCTTTGAAGCAAAATAACTAATGTCCACTGCATCTTTTCTTTAAAATAATCATCTCTGTGAGAATTGTCATTTGTAATGCATTTACCTAGTAGTGGGAACTTACTTTATTTTTAGTTTTAGTAGAAATTTGTTAAGTGTAAGGATTCATTTTAATTAAGTATTCATTAAATTTCTACTATCCTGTGTGGACTATAACCTGGGATTCTCTAGAAAAATTGTCCTTAAGAATTTTATAAATCAACTAGTGGCCTGGTGCACAAATTCATACACATTGAAAGTGAATTAGTTAGAAAAAGAATATTTTAATATTGCTATTTGCCCCGCTCCCCAATCGCCGTCCCCTCCCTCTGCCTGCTGGCACCTGCCTTGGCTGGCTGGCACTGCCTGCTCACTAGCCCCACCCCTGCTGACTGGTCACTCTACCATTCAGCCAATTTGCATATTACCCTTTTATTATATATTAATAGGATAATAACACAATTGCATAATTCATTACAAGCAGAAAAGCATAGCTGTCATAAGTAGGGATATGATACTCAGAAGAAGGAAGAATTGCCTCACATAGAGAAATTGGAGAATGTTTCCTAAAAACAGTGATGTCTTAACGACAAGTCACATGCTCCATTGGCTAGACTTCACGGACTTAGAAGGTACCAACCAAGGTATGTGGTAATGGGGTGAGAGGAATAATGTAGTGAGGAGTTTATTGAGAGCTGTAAGAAAGGATTCTTTCTGAGACCTGTTATAATTTTTCATGACTCTCATTTCAATACAGTACACAGAACTTGGAAGCAGGGTCTCACAATAGTCGAAGAGAGTGATTCAATAAAACTTAGTGATTTGATGATGTCTGTTTTGCAATTTATTTATATCTAATTTTATTCCCAAAACATTTTTGAGGGGCCTGACCTGGAAATTGATTGGACCTGTGGGGCATATGAGTGGAAAGCAACAACAATGGCATTCAATTCGTTAAGAAATGAATTAGTTTACTGAGCTTTGGTGAATGAGGTGGAAATGGCACTATAAGAGCTGGGTAAGTCAGGAAAGAGTTGATTTGTAGAGATAATAGGAGTTGACAGAAAGCATATTAGAGCAGACACTTCTTGTGTTTGTAAACTACATGCAATTGTTATACCAAAAAAGAGCAATTTAGTTGCCCGTGGCAGTCTTCACAAGTGGTGAAAAATGTCCTCACTGAATTTCAGCTGTGAACAGAAAGTTCCTAAGTAGCCTAAGTAGGGTAAAGTATTTCTCTCCCTAAATGTAAAGACAGCAAGTGGAATTGATTTTGTTTCTGGTGTAGTGGGACTCCCAAATACTCTATCTTTTGCAACTATAATTTGAGCATTGCTTTGAGCTACTGGAGTCATGGGATTCACTTGCATTCTATAAGAAGTGTTACACTGTCTCCTCTCTCTCTCTCTCTCTCTCTCTCTCTCTCTCTCTCTCTCTCTCTCTCTCTCTCTCTCTCTCAATGTGCATTCATGGCCACTCCTCATGACCTTAGACACACTGGTGTCATCATTGCAAAACTATCCAAGGAGAAGCATTGGGCACCCCATTTGCAAAACAACTGTTTCAAAAATGCCAAGGCTTTGAATTAAGTGAATATGTTCTTCAAGTGTAAGAAATATTCTCAATATTTTTGTAACATATGCAGAAAATAAATATTATCTTGACTTTGCCAAAAGGAAAGCAGGTTGGGAGATTTGTTTATATTTAGCAAAAGTACTATAATTTGAGGCATACATCAGACCTGGTTCTGTCAAAAATCAATGTTTTATGCTTTGCCCATCACATTTTATGCCCAAACGTTGCCCATAAGCAACAATGCAGAAAGCAATGCCCTCATACAAAAAAACACTTTCCAAACTGGCCATTTCATTTGGCCGGTTTAGAGTAGATATTGCATGCTAAACTCAAGTCTATAGAATTCAGACAGACCTGTCTGTATACTTGGATAGATGGCTTAAGTCACAGTTTCCTCATTTCAAAATAGAGACGACAATAATACCTTCTTCATAACTATTGTTTTCACAACACATGCTGGGTTAAGTGTGTAGCACAATGTCTTGACCTATAATGTCATCTGAAGCCATTAGTTATGATTATTAAATTCCTTTTACTGATAACATACATGTATTCTTTTTTTCCTGAAACATAAATCTTTACTTTTAAATGCATTGTTCTCTCAGAAATAATTAGCATGCTTGCAATGTTCAGTACTACTCATTTTAGAAGGAGTTGGAACAAGAGACTTTAGCCCTCTGCAGCCATTTCAAGAGGGGTTTTTTGTTTTATTTTGTTTTTGTTTTGTTTTTTACAACAACAACACTCTATGGTTTAAATATTTTATTATTCACTTGTCCATGGTGAATTGAGAAGGCTACTATATCCCCCCTGGATCTAAAGACCAAAATGTGCTAAGCTGCAGACCAATTATGATAGTCAAGTATTTTTAAGACTGCTGAATGGAAAATGAACCATGCTTATGTGATTACTTCATTGATTTCTTTAGAAATGCAGTATTTAACTTTAATCAGTACAGTGGTTCAGTAGTTCAAGGAAGTTCATTCTTCCTTTAAAATTCACAAGGAATGTATTGTACAAAACCAGTCTTGCAATAGTCACAATGATGATTTACCAGAACTAGGTGTCTCAGGATTATATCTGTAAATTATCCCATAATTTGAACAAATTAGACAATCTCATAATTCAGATGTGTATTTTCAGTCTTATGTTACTTGTTACTTACAGATTATACTGTGCAATTACTTGCAAACAACTATTGATTACTTTAAAAATAAATAGGGATCCATTACATTGGAGTCTCCACAGTTTCTTTTGTTCAGAAATGTTTTACTGTCTCCTAGTTTCAATAGTAATGTCTTGAGCCTGGAAGATGATAGCCATTCACAAAAAAAAAGAAAAAAAAAAAAAAGAAGGCTTTTAGCACAATGAAAAAGCTTAAGTAGAAAACTGGTTGTTAATGGATCCTCAACAATAACAGACATGCAACTTCGTGAATCCATAACTCAGTGTATTTTTCCATCTGTCTAATTATTTCTCTGGCGCCTATGATCTAAGTTATTATGTGAGCTGACAGAGATACTAGAATTTCAACATAATAAATGAAGGAAAGAAGATTTTCCCCTGTTGGTACTTGACTGGAGCATATTGGGATGTATTAGTGTTTATGATATGTCCCTATAATGTGCCCTGAGTTTAGAGGAAATCAGTACAAAATGTAAATGCTAAATTTTTATGCTTTTTTTTAACCTTTACTTTGAGTGAATTTTTTCTTGATAAATCAGGTGATATTTTGCCAATCAGCTTCTCTCAACAACTTAATGGCAGTGGTGTTCAGAGTTTCGGCAGATATTTCTAATTATGCAGAAAAACAATCTGAGGATTGTTCTTCAACCTCCCAGTATCAAAACAAAGCTGTTCGTGGAGATACTGGCAGAAGCAAATTGTAAACTTCCCCTTCTACTTAGACTTCTCATGAAGATCATTATCCAAAGCAGAATTATATCCAACGTAGCCAGCTCATCTTTCCTGCCAACAAGTCCAAAATCATGACTCCATGTTCAATAATACGGTGAGTAATTAATAGTTCAGTACATTTTGGAATATTATTTTCAAATATTTGCACAGATCAATGTTGAAAATACAGATTTTTTTTCCCCTCTTAAGATTATTCTGATGAAATGTGGATTCAGTTCTGATAGAGTATCAGAAATATTTATAATTTGAAAGTGAAACTTCCAACCTTACCTCCTTTATTCCTTCCCTTTGTTATATTTGCTTCATTTTTGTTTTTGTGAGATGATATTTATTTGAAGTCTTCAAGACAGTGTTCTAGCAGCCAGTTATTATCTTTTTTGCTTCCAGCCCTGAAATCTTTTGTCTTTGAGAACATGCAGAGAATGCATGTAAGAATGAAGATCAATGACAGGTCAAATGTAGTGGCTTCTAGAGTTGGTGAATATGGGGGATCACTTTCACCTGGGTCATTGTTACAGAAGTAATAAAAGAAATATTCCTCAAATTTAATTCTTCAATATTCTTTATGTAGAAGCTAGGATAGTTTTCACAGGGTTCTGTGGGGTTCCATTGTATAAGCATAATATAAATGTAGTCATCCCATAAGGGTTTAGCCACTTAAAGTTTTAGGGAAATATTTTTCTGATTTTCCATGTGAGAATAATAAAATGTTCTTGATAGGATATTGTAGATAATGTTAATAAGAATACAAGTAAGTTCTCCAATTCAGTCATTCATATGTGAATTCAGTAAATACATTAGATATTCATCTTTTATGGTAACAGAAGATGCTTTCATTACAACAGGAGGTGGAATTTTCATTGCAAGCTGATTTTTCATTTGTCTGCTACTTTAGAATGTAGAAAATCAGACATACCTATAAAAATATTATAATTTTAGAAAATTTTATAATTTCCAGGTGCTTGGAATCCTAAATCTTATTTCTATGACAGAATTTCTTTCAATTTGACTTGACTTTTTCTTTTTTTCTTTTTTTTTTTCCCTTGTCATTGTAATAACATGTCAAAGGGCTATTTTAAATGGATACCATTAAAAACATACTATTTCACTTTTTGAAGTCAGTGTTTTTCAGGTCAAGAAATTATTGACAGTATTTTGAAATATATTCATTGTGATAGCATATCTGAAGGGGAGCAGAATTTGTCACTTAAATATAGTTATTTTAGGCTTATTATTTTTAAGAGGCAGCAGATACAAAGAGGCTCTAAAAACAGAGTAGACATTATACTTTTTATAACAGGACATTTACATGTATGAGGGAAATATCCATTTGTCTGATTTGTGTGTGTGTGTGTGTGTGTGTGTGTGTGTGTGTGTGTGTCTATCAAGGAAAATTATTAAATCTCTGAATTTATCAATGGAGGAAGCAAGGCCTAAATTGGCATTAACAATCTCCTTTCTTTCCCACCCATAATTGCTTTCTCTCACCCCCAATAGCTTGTTTGTCTTTAGCTAGAAATGGTATTTCAGATAGTTTGAGCTAGCTAGTTCAGAGATTTACTCAGTTTTCCTGGGTATTTTCCATGTATACAGGAGGTATAAATGCTAGTAAAGATCAGTTTTGTTTTTTTTTTCCTGTTCCTCTGTCTTTTTTGTTACAGGATGTCTCAGCCAAGAACCTAGAAGAGTAAAGGGACAATTATTTTTCTTCCCCCATACCACACAGGAGGCAAATGTATAGGTTTTGGAGCTCCTCCCATGTGCTGTAGCTCTCAACTACAGACCTCCCATACACCAGAACATGTTTTCGAAAGGTAGTAGAGTTTTCCAAACTCTCTAGTGTTAAGCCATGGCGGAAGATAAAATGTCACAGCATGACCATAAATACACTGTATGCATGGGTTATAAGAGTAACACCTGTTTTGATATAAAATTAGATTTCTCAACATGTGGACTTGGGCAATCCCTTCATGCATGATGTCAGATGATCCTCAAGATCTACTTTAGAGTATCCCTCAGTTACTTCTGGAATATGTAGAGAAATGGTCGTATGCATTATAAATTTTCTGTCACCTTGCTCTCAAGTCACCTCAGCTGTCAATTGTAAAACAGCTTTTTAATAATTCTCTCCTATGTTTGGTTGTTAATTGGCACTATCTATTTGTCACAGGTGAAAATGCTTCCATTCTATAAATGTTAAGAGGCTAAATGTAACTTCTGGCCAAAAACAGATAAAGGAAAACTCATATGGTTGAATAAAAATATGATTGAATAAAAATATTGCAGAATGTTAAATGAAAAATTACTCATAGATGTCTGCTTTGCAATTCCTCTGTTGAAGGATTTGAAAGTATATCTGGGGGAGATAAGAGATCAACCGAAGGACTTGTATACATGCATATAAGTACAACCAATGGACACAAAACTCTGGGGAGGGAGGGCATGTATGGGGGGGGCAATGGTATATGTACAAAGATAATAATTTAATAAAAAATTAAAAAAAAGAAAGTATATATGGAGAATTACCTAAGTCTAAGTGGGATGGCAATAAATCCTGATTGTTTTTTGACAAATAAAATAAAGATGGTGTTTAAAAAGTTTTGCCTGTCTATGGAAAATGTGATAAAAATCATTTTATTATACACTGTCTTGGTGAAAGAGGCAAACATTTAGATGAAGTTATGAGTGAATTCATTTTCTTTTACAGAATTGTGGATGACACTAAAAGCAAAGTTTATCCTATTTTTTAGTCAGGAGGTGGGACAGAACTCTGGAATGTAAGTTTATCAAAAACACAGGTAATTGCCAGTAGTTAACTGAAGGGAAAGAAACATTTTATTTATTTATTTATTTTGTACAAGTGATTAGATTCTTGGGACTTCAAAGAGAGTAGTGGCATCTTAATTATTTGAAACATAACTACGACAGTTAAAAAAATATTCAAGGTGAAAACGCAGTGAATTAAGCTATATTATTTCAACCTTGAAACTGAAGCTTTATCTTATCATTGCATTACCCTGTAATGGAAAACTGGACTCATGTTAATCAGCATTCCCAATTATAAATAGGGGAATTGTGGGGACTTTTCAGAGCCTTCTTTTTATTTTAAATAAAATGTCATCACCATAGTTTAGATAGAAATATTTTATAGAAGATAAAGGCTTTTAAAATTCTGGTAAAAACAGGCTAACTTCTGAGATTTATAACTTACTGAAATTTTTATGCATAAAACATTTAGATTAATTCATTTAAATAAATGATTAGGTTGTTTTGCTGTCACTGCTTCAGATGTGCTTGCTTGGACTTTCTTTTTCTTAAAATATATTTAATGATTAGCTGAGTGATTTAAATGCAATTTGTCTCAAATAAGAAAAATCTAAAGATAAAGTAGCTGTAAACAACTAAATAAATAAATAAAGCTACAGCAATGCAGAGGAGACACACAAAGTTGAGAACTAAATACAGAGGAGAATTGCAAGCATTGAATGTTGATTTGGGATTCTAGTTCACAGTAAGCATAACTGCCTATCTTATTTGTTGTTTGTTTCATATTTTTAACCAGACCACAAAAAAGAGGGTCATGAATATCATTCTCATTTCAGAGTATAATGGCCTCCACATCATTGCAGCAACACTTAACACATGATGATGGCAACCCAAGCTCAGGACAGTAGAGATGCAGAGTTTGTGGATACCTTAACCCACACAAGACAAAACGGTACCCATAACTCTAAAGCCCAGACCAATTTATAGCTTGTAAGACCCTAGTATAGACCAGAGTTCTTTCACATTACTCGGTAGCAGAAAACACTCATAATTTGGGCAACTTAAGTGGCCCAGGTTCTAGGGATTCCATTTCAAGTTTCCTTCTGGTTCTGATCCAACACAAAGAAGTAAAATGGAAAGTGAAACTTTGCTCAGAATAAGATCTATAACTGTGTCTTTCAAAATTCCTCAGAGTAAGAGTTGAACTAGGTTTGATACACACTGGAAACTATTTCTTTTTTTGTATGTGCTTTGAGACCCCCATTTTCTGAGATTTCCAGCAATGAAAGAACCAGAGTGGATCTTGAGAGTTTATGCTAATGACCATAAGAAAGCCTGAAATATATAGCTATCCCTGTATGTCTGAACTCTCATAGCCTCTGCTGTTGTTTTATTTTTTGGCTGAACCTAGCATTTATAAATATCAATATAATTCATTGTTTTCAGATGAAGTAGAGAAATATTTATACAAACTGGAAAAAAAAAAAAAAAACTAGAGCAGGAGAATTCCAAGAGTAATGCACCATGGACAAAGTTCTTAAAGATTAAAAATAGAATCACTATATATCTCTGAATGCAGAAGACAAAGGAAAATGGGTTTAAACCAAGTTATGTTCTGCTTTAGGTTTTCTTAAAATCATTGTTTTCTTCAATATGTTAATTATTTTTTAAATATAAATAAATAAAAATGATACTTACATAGTGGAAGAGCTGAAAAGTACTAAACTGCTCTCTTCTCTTTTGGTTTATAGACAAAATATATAAAGTACTAAAATGCTGACAAAGGGTTTTTATGGGGCTCAATGCTCTGAATTAGATTTTACTCAAAAGCAGTCTCCTTTTTGGCAGGAGCTCTACTTACAAAGAAAAAAAGTCATTTTTTCCCTTTATACTTTTCTGACTTTTTACCCTGTTGCTCATCTATCTTTCTTGCTAGTTATTCCTGGTTAGTTATGCAACCTAACTTGATCATGCTTAATACAGTGAAAGATCAGACTAATCTGGTTTTCTCCTTTTGGATCATTTATTGCAAAATGTTCTAGATCCTACTAAATTTTAGGATTCCTCTGACAGTTGCACATAGACAAGGAGTATTTTTGACAAGTCTTTGTTTTTAAACTTCCTTCTAAATATTGGAGAGAAAAACAAATAGACCTGGAGAACAACTATTCTCTCTGAAATGTAATTAGCTCCCAGTCTTATTGTTAAATATACTTTGGATAATGCATAAATTACCTACAGATGTACACACACACACACTCACAGAATAACATTTTTTTCTGATAAAAAAAGGATCCTTTTAAGATTGAAATTATAGTAATATTTTTAATATACTACATTTTATTTGTCAGATGACTCAATTGCCCTGGAAATCTTTCTATGTAATAGGTACAATATAATGATATGATTTGTTTTTTTGGCAAATATCTGAATATTTAAGTTTATTGAATTTTTGTTTTTTATGTTTGTGATGTCTTTGGTACGTGTGTGTGTGTGTGTGTGTGTGTGTGTGTGTGTGTGTATTCTATCTTCCCAATTGAAAATTCATCTTACAGTCCTTGAGAATTGTTCCAATTTATTGTGTGCCATCCTTTTTCACAAGTTTTCTGCCAATGCCACTTCTCAGAAACCATCATTAATTCAACATAGACCAAGATAAACATGAATTCCTAAGTTGAAGTTTTTCAAAAGTATTCTAGCCAATTCAAATTGGGTTAAAAGTTTAATGGAACTATGTTTCTTAAACAAAAATGTGTTTGACTATAAACAATTACTTACATTACAATAAATAATATGGAAAACAAGAGAAAAATAAAAATAGCTAAAATTCTACCTCATCACTGTTGACATTGTTGGCATTTCATTCCAGCCAATGCATTATGAAACATTTTTCTTTCTGACTTTATTTACAACTATTCTGAACATGCAAATAGATATAAGTGTAACAATCTTCACAGAAAGAAGCTCCAGGTCACAGCATAAGAGTTGTTGCCTCATCTCTGCACTGTCTTTACCCAGAACTGGTGACTAATGCCATCCCTGTTCACATGCATTGGCATATCTTTTCTTGTCTTGCCCTGTTAATTGTTCAGATGGGAAAAATTACAACACAAACCATCTTACTCTATTGTTAAATTGCTGCAGTTAGCTGCTCCTGAAATTTCAGTCTTCCTGTCCTTTCAATTACATGTGAACCAATCAATTTGTTTTATTTTTAAAACCCTGTTAATATGATTTTCTATGCCTCTCCAACTTGCCTGACTTACACAGTTGATCTGATAAACTGCTTTGGAGCATGATATTTATGAGAGAAAGCTAATAAGGAGAGCCAATGAGCCCCATTCTTCCAGGCAAAGGTGTGCATTTTCAAGGAGAGCTTCTAACACTGCTGTCACTTCCAAGTGCCCACTGGGGGCAAGGACTCCCTGCAGGATATCTCTGAACACATTAGCAGTAGATATTGAGCTCCCACAGGGCGACAAACCCTGTGTGAGGCTCCTGTGCTACTTATGAAGAATACTCAAAGTCCCGATTCACCCAGATGACAATTTAATAAAGCTCTGTGTGTGTGTGTGTGTGTGTTTGTAGAAACAAGTGCGGGAGGGTCTCAAGGCATAGTAAAGAAAGCTATCAAGTCCAAGTCAAATGCAGCAGCATTTAAATCCAGCTCTCTGACATTCCAATTTCAGGACTGTGGGCAGGCGGGTAACTGAGATTTCCAGAGCCTCAGTTTCCCACATATGAAAAGAAGAAGCAGTGACAGTGTTATCACAAAAGATCATACTTATTGGATGCTTCCCACATTCCAGGCAATGCTCTTTAATACTTTTCATACGTTGACTCAGTAATTCCTGGTAACAAACTTGACAGATAAACATTACCTCCCCATTTTACAGATGATGGAATTGAGCAATGCAGATTAAATATTATAGCCTGCTCAGGATCACAAAGCCAGTAAAAGAAGTTGCCAGGATCTGATCCCATGCAGCCTGATTCCAATATCTGAATTCTTAATCTCTATTCTACACTACCTCATGAGACTTTTATAAGAATTAAATGAAATAACATATATAAGCTACCTAGCAATGTGCAAAGCCTTAACTTCTAAATACTTTCTGATTCCCTGATGAACTAAAAAATTTGCAAAAGAGAAGAGTTTACTTGAAAGTAAAATTTGACTTATGAAAAGGGCAGTGAAAAGTTGCTCCTTTTTTTTTTTTAAGATATGAAGTACATTTGTCTGAATTTTTCTACACTTCTCTGAATGTGAATATTTTCTTCCCTAATAGAGTATCTTAATTTTATTTCAAAACAGATTTTCATCTTTTATCCTTCAAGTTATTCTATTGACAGTTTTGAAGGTAAACTCAAAGAAAGGTTATTCCTTAGAAGTGGTACAGATAAGATACACAGATTTCAACATGGATTTTTAGAATACAAGGTTTTCTACAAAATATACAGAAGCAATAATTATTATGCCTTCTGTTATTCATATTCTTAATCAGAAATAAATTTTGATTTATTATCAATTGACATAAACATCTACTGTATACCAGACAGTTGAAAGCTCTGAAAACACAAAGACATATTGCACCACTATGGGAATATTTGTATTTCTTACTTCCTGGCATCTTTTTCATTCTGGGACAAGATTCCCTCAATTTGGTTCAGGAAACTATGTACGACTCCTCACTACAAACTTCAAGCGAACATCCATCATTCCCTGGCTCCCATCACATGATGTGGCTCTGGCTAAAATGAACTGTTAGAAGCTGGTACATCAATTCGTTCTACCAATCCAATTGAACCTAAAGAGTTTGATGAGAATTGTAGGACAAAAAACATTGGCTTTCTCATAGTAGGTGGCATTTTTTGAACATGGAGTCCTCAGAGCTTCCAAAAGGCAATTTTTTTTTATTTTGAGAACAGCTAACCTTAGACTGAAACCAACCCCATAGATGCCAGAGTGTTCAGATGGGAAAAAAATTACAAAAAAAAAAATTCTTGATGCTATCATTAAATTGCTGTATTAAGCCACCCCTGAAATTTGAGTCATCTAGTCTTTCCAGTTATAGCTGGACCAATAAATTCCCTTTTATTACTTAAGACAGTTGGATTTGGATTTTGTTTTCTTAGAAATAACAGATTTGTGATTGCCCTATGTTCCTAAAGTGAATGTGATCTGATATTCTTATCTTTGAGAATGCACTAGCAAAACGAGTTGCCCTCAGTCCCAAGTGTTCCTGGCATAGGTTTTAAACTCTCTGGATCTCATTAGTACTAAACTACTGGTCCACAAAAGGTTCATTGGTTAGTTGATTTGCTAATGTTATTGGTCTGAGGTTTTTACTTTAGTGTCTGTTTCATTGTGTTGTTATGTTTTCTGGTATGATTGCCAAGAAGAAATCCAAGATTTGGACAAATGTCTAACCTTTTATAAACTTATTGGAATGGTTCAATTAGATATAACACTCGTGGTAACCAAAAACTGGGTAATAAGGAATCTCTGGATCAATTTCCTTTTGAGTATCTTTTTTTTTTTAATATATTTTATTGATTTTGTACAGAGAGGAAGGGAGAGAGATAGAGAGTTAGAAACATCGATGAGAGAAAGTCATCAATCAGCTGCCTCTTACACACCCCCTACTGGGGATATGCCCGCAACCAAGGTACATGCCCTTGACCGGAATCAAACCCGGGACCTTTCATTCCCCAAGCCGACGCTCTATCCATTGAGCCAAACCGGTTTTGGCTCCTTTTGAGTATCTTTAAAGGCATTGCACTATATGGGCTATTGTCAAAATGTCTTACAAACATTGAGTATATTAGGAAGAACAGTAACCATAGGAGGGAAAAAGTATTCTTTCTCTGATTCTTCTAAGTTATTCAGCTTTTCTGCCCATCCCCTGCTCTATCCACTCTCCCCTGCTCTTCCCCAAATATACTAGGGATATTCTCACCTTTAGGTTTTTGCATTCCTTCTATCTAGTAAATACATCTAGTAGGTGTATTGATGATGTTCCTAGTTTTTGTTTCTCTAGATATCCACCTGGTTCTCTTCCAAACATTTTTAAAACCTTTACTCAAATATTTATTTTCTATGAAGTCTTCCCTGCCATGACACCTAAAATTATAGACACTCTCCTGCAAGCTTCCAATAGCTACTCCTCCCCTGCTCTATATTCTCCATAGCATGTGTCACCCTTAACATACTATGTGTTTAGTTGTTTGTTTACTGACTGCCGGTACCCTCTAAGTTTAACCTTCATGAAGGCACATATTTTTGTTTTGCTCACAACTAAAAAAATTTTTTTGTTCCCCAATGCCTACAAGAGTGCTTGGCACTCATTAGCTGATAAATACATTTGATAAATGGAGGAATCTGACCTTGTACTAAAATGGAATTGTGTCCTTATATGTCACACAACAATACAATCTAAGAAAAAGAGAAAACATTAAGATAGATGTATTTACATATGAAGAAAAATATGAAGACAATTAAGATTGGGTGGAGTTATGATTGAAATAAGAAATACTAGAACAAAAAAAAACATATCTTGAAGTTTGTAAAAAATAATAATGCATTATTTGGTATCTGTAAGGAATCAAGATTTTAGACAGTAGAATGTAACATATTGTGAGAAAGTGTCTGAAAGGTGTAACTCCTGGGTGAATATAAGCCAGTTTAACAGAGGAAAGCTTGAAAATTTGCATCTGCCTCAAGGAGAAAAATTGCACATTACCTGCTCCATAGATAGGGCAGAGAAAAAGTGACATTTGCATTAGTCCCACTGTTAGAAGTAAAATCACAGGACAGAATTCAAAGGGAAATTTCCAATCCCTGCCTTCATAAGAGAGTCAAGAACCACCACCGAGGGAATTAAGACTAAGAACTTTGTAAACGGCTGTAACCTTTATCACTTTCCCACGTTTGTTATTTTTCTCTTCAGTGTTTTCCCCAGAGGAATTAGCAATAAAATTCTTAAAACAAAAGAGGTCTGTGTAATTTGTCAAAGATAGGTAAATAAAGCGTCCAACTGGCCAGACTTCACAAGCCTCTGCCTTCCTTCTTACTGGATAACAAAACTCAACAGATAGAGTGGGCAACAGTGGCTATCAAAAAGAGAGGAAGACAAGGCTGAATCTTGCCAGCTTGAAGCAAGAAAGGAAAAAAGATTCCAGTATGAAATATTGGGCTCCCCGACATTTAAATTTTCATCTCCCCTAAAAGATAAAGAGCTCATATGTAAATGGGTTCAAAAACTTTTTTAAAATACATTTGTAGTGTAACTACTTTAAAATGGGTATTTTAAGCAAATGAGGAGTATTTGGGTTTCTTTTTGGACTGTGATGTTATGCCACACATCTCTAAAAACCTCAGAATACACCTTGGAGAACATCAGAGGCCACATCCTAGACTGGCTAGATGATTAACCGGTTTGACCGCATAGGACACAAATGACCTTCAATGATTATGTTGAAAAACTGCCTTAAAATGAATGTTCCTGTGGAAATCTAGGTTAGTAGATCTCTTGGTAGAAGAAAATGCTTCTGAATATAGGGCAAAACATCAAAGGCATTTGATAATAAAGCAAAATTTTGCATGTTGCCTCTGAAAATGCTCAGAAAGGTAGGCCACACAAAATGTCTACAAATGTTATAACAACCTCTTACCAAAGTTACCAGCTGTGTTAATAATGCACCTCAATGTATCTGGTTTGGGCCTGTGCCCTAATATTCAACAATTGTACAGTATTTAAATATATGACACTCCCAATAAAACCTTTCATTAATGAATTTTTCATTTCTCAGCCATTAATAGACAAATGTTTGAGTTTTGAAGGTGCATCACTCTATTGTGTCCTATCTCCTGGCATTTGCATCTTGAGAATACACTGTAGGTGACCAACAGCCTGCAGGTCACAACTTTGCTCCCATTTAAGCTTCTCAGCAAACAATTGTGTCTACTGACTTCTGAGTTGAAAAATACCAGAAGAAACTGGGATAACAAGAAGTGAAGTGAATAAACAAGGTCTAACTCAGACCTGTTGTTTCATTTGGAATAAGTCTTCCATAAAGTGATGAGATGTCCCGGATGGCGGGCCAGACACATTCCTTGAGTGATGAGACAGGTCCCCAACAATAGTGAAGTGTTCTATCAATCCCTGAGTGCTGTAACAATATACACACGCAAACATTCCATCCCAAAGAGAGGATTTCTGGTAAAATAATTTGGCTCACCCTCTCAATTCAAACAACTGCAGATGCATTCCAATGTGTCATTTTCAATAAAGACAGGTGGCCTGCTGGTTCTTCATACCGGAACTCTGCTCTATGCTATGAGTGACATGTAGGCTGTGGTTTAACCATACACCTGTATAAAGTATTTATGGTGACATAAATCAGAGCCTCTCTTCAACTGGCTTAATAGCAAGCATTTCTATTCTCTGCACACTTCGTGGAGTTAGAGGGTAGTCTCTCTTTTTTCTTTTCCTTGAGTATTAAAATAGAGTCAGCTACGGGCATGAATGTTATGAACTTTCTTGCTAGCAACTGAATTAAGTGGCAACATTAACACAGAGATAAGCTGTGCTGTGTACTCATTCCAAGCCTGAACGATTCACTGTATCCTTCTCACCTTTTCCATTTCATGTGGTGCCACATATACACCCATCTTC
This sequence comes from Pipistrellus hanaki, assembly GCF_964339955.1. Lineage (NCBI taxonomy): Eukaryota > Metazoa > Chordata > Mammalia > Chiroptera > Vespertilionidae > Pipistrellus > Pipistrellus hanaki. The sequence goes on along the minus strand of NC_140504.1, from coordinate 144,273,162 downwards.
ATGTTCTTACAGTAACAACCTGATGCTTTTGAAGAAAGCTTTGAGACAGCCAGGCAGCAGTAGCCAAATAGAGAGGGATTGTGTGAGAAGCATTTGAAATGGATGGTTCTGAGGCTGTGGTGCTCTCTCACTTCTGATTATTAATAGAGCTTCTGGTTATTAATAGAGCTTCTGTATGCTCCATCCTACATTAACTTTGCCAGTGGATAAGGATTACTAGCTGTATGACAACAACAACAACAACAAAAAGAGGATTATAATTTTGACCCCAGTTGGTTTGGTACAAAGAGTGCATTGCTAGACTAAAAGGAATAAGGCTTCCATAAAAAAGATTTGGTTCTAGGACCCATCTCTTGAAGTAAATAATTATTTGCAAATATTCCATATTTGATAGAAGATGACTGGCTTCCATATGTTCTAATGTTTTTAAAAGTCTATAAATAGTTGTTCCAATTTTAAGGCCAAAGAAGTGTCTTCAGATCCTTAATACCATCCTGTGTCCCTGAATAAGCCCCGGTATATATTTGAGATCATTTTCTTGTAGTCTACCTTTTAGGAAATATCTGAATTTTCTTGCAAGGTCTTACTATAATTAACTTGAATACATTTTGGACTGATAATGAAGAAATTATACTTGAAATATATAGTTTATATAAACAGCTTATTGAAAAGTCTTAATTAGGCGAGGGTGGTAAAAATTTCACTTTTCCTCGATCACTGCTACCGGTATTAGTTATGCTATCTTAAATTTCAATTCCTCAATCTAAAGAGAGTAGAAGATACCTCAAAGTTCTGAATGCTTTTGGCAATGGAAACTCAGTTCAAGTTTAAAACTTCAGTCTTGTATCTGAAGTTCTTCCTTTCCAAACAGAAAATGAGCTTGTAGGCATAAGGAACAAAAGTGGGGGTAGAAGCATCCCTTGCATTTCACATCTACCACCTCCATTTATGATGTTGTGTTAGGGAAGAGAGAGGAGGGAGCAGAAGAGGGCAAATGTCTTGTTTTGTAACAGGGCAACTGTTGTTGTTGATTTGACTGGTACTGCTTAGCAACACCCTCTGTGTCATCACTGTTTGAATGCTGATCCTCTTGGGATTTGAGCATGTCCTTGAGGTGATCCAATGGGGCTTCCTCATCACCAATCTCAGACTCAGGCTCAAGCTCAACCCTTCAACTCCTAAACAGGTGCTAACTGGGTCTCCAATCCTGTATAGGAGTGGCCTGCCTTAGATGGGGCCTAGCATTGCCAGCTTAAGGAAACTACATTCCATGATGTCCCTACCCAGAGAAATTACAAGCACCAGTAGCTTCCCTTGCCAAAGAGTGGTAGTACAGGCTGAGTTTGGAATGAGAGGTTACCTAGCATTGTTTGTTCTTTTCAGCTTTGACTTTAACTATGGTAACAATCAGATTCATTATCTAGAATATTTAAATGGAAAAATGCAAAAGAAACTATGTAAAGTAGCATCAAATTGCTTGGCATAAATGACAGCTCCACGATTTACCATCTACGTAGACTAAGTCACACCGTCTCTGAGTCTAGGTTTCCTCAACTGTAAGATGCAGAACGATAATCCCTACATCAAGGTTAGCTAACTATATAAACATGTCATGTTAGCTATGTCAATAACATTATTTTAAAAATCCAGATATTTCTTTATGTGTCAAAATGAAAACTTCAACAATATTAAAAAAAAAGAAGCAACATTTTATTTCTGAAATAATTTCAGATTTAATATTTTTCTACCAAAGCTATTTGTTTCTCTCTGAATTCCTTCTAAATCAAATTTTTAAAAGTACTTCTTATTTCTTTGGAGAAATTATAGTTTTGAAGATTATTCAAGCATATTCATCTTTTCTAGAGCAGCAAATCTCAACTTTTACCTGTGAATTACTCAGAAATGTAGTCAAATGCATTTTGCTAGACACAGGCTTCTGGTATTCCAATTTAATAAAATTACAGTGGGGACCATGGATGTATGTTTTGCCAAACAGCCTCAGCTTCCCAAGGAATTTGAAGCAGCTGATCCCCAGACCACTCTCAGAGAAATATTGTTTTAAGATGAATGCTAAAGCTTCTCACCAACTGAATCCTGTGAATGTCTGCATCTCTGTATAACTCAGTTTGCAAGAAATGCCATGTACGAATAGAAAAGGGGCAACTTGTATGTCATTAAGATTGTGGTTTTATCATTGATTCTACATTTATAGAAATTAAGTGATATTTTCAAATAATTATAGCATTGTATACGTATACAAAGACAACTCTACCAACAAAACTGTGTTTCTTAGAGCTGTGAAAGAGAAGACTAACCTTGAATGCAATGCAGTATAGAATTATAGCTATATTTAAGGGGAAATGGGCAAATCTCTATTTTTTGTAACAATAATAAACGTTTAATAAAAGAAGCAAAGTCTATTATAAAATAAAATGATTTTCAAAGCATACTTTGTAGAAAAATGTTTTATTATGTTTTATCTCTATGTTAAATAAGATGACATATTTAAAGTCATGTAATAACAGGTGGTGCTCTGCTAAATATTTGCCTGGGAACATTTGAGATTCTTGAGTTGTGAATTTGTGAATTTCTCCCTCTGTCTCTGTCTAATCTTCTCTGATTTGAAGCATTTCTTTTATACAAGGAAATCATCTGGAAAATCTCTTAATCGTTTTTAAAAAAATATGTTTTTATTGATTTTTAGAGAGAGAGAAAGGGAGAGGGAAATAAAGATAGAAGCATCAATGAAAGAGAAACATTGATCAGCTACCTCTTACATACCCTTACTGGGTATGAGCCCTGACCAGGAATGGAATTGTGATCTCTTGATGCATGAATCATACTCTACCACTGAGCCACACCAGCTGAGCTCTTTATCATTTTGTTGCAAATGATATTTGATCTCCATCCAATTCTCCCCCTAATCCTCATCCCCAACAGCCATTATCCCCCAACAGCTACAATGAATGAAATATCCCTGCTTCCAAGTAAGAAATGCATTGAAATGGAAAGTGGCAATAAACACAACAGTGGTTATAATATTGAAACTTTTAAAGAAAATGTTAGACTAACCATTGTGTATACAGTAAGGAAATGATGCCATAAATGCATAAATGAATAACTTTTTTTTTTTTTAAATTTCTGAGTCAGGAGAAACCACCTGGTCGCAGCCTTTTTTTTTTTTTTTTTTTTTTTTTTTGTGGGTAATAGATTTATAAGTGAAATTGTTGGAGGGTTTCTTTGCTTTCTTTGATGTCTGTAGTTGCTGGTGCTTTTGCAACTAGGTTTGTCCTCTTTTAAAATAATTCTGTATATAAACCAAAGAAATCATATTGTCTAGACTCAGTATGATTTACCATAGATCCTCAGATCAGTATTAGAAGCATTATATAAAAGACAAATTTGTTCTTATGTCTCTTCATGTACAAAGCATAATTCAGTCCTGCAGAGAGATCCTTGCATTCACACAACAAAATAGCATGTGTGAACCTTATGTTATTCTGCCCTCTCTCAATATTTAAAAACTGATACATATCTTTTCAAGAGGATATGTTTTTCTAAGTTAAAAAAAAAAATTTAGTTCAGGTTTGGCCTGCATTAACTTTATTGAATTCTTCAAATACATACCAGGTTAATGAAGGCTAAGCCACGGTAGGCTAAATTTTTTGATAAATATCAAAATCTTCTTTGATCCTGATAACCCACAAATGTTCAGCATGAGTGAGTTTTCACGGTCAGCACGCAGTGATTTTGATATTTAACTTAAGCTCTCCACCAATGGGACTTTTTCACTTATGTGGATGGTATGCTTAGAACTAAGAAGCAGGAAAAATTGGAAACAGCACAAGGGTGCAAGACATGACATCTAAAGCACTTTTTTCCCATTTGGCTAGGAGTCTGCATCATTTACTCGGGGCCTGGAGGCCTCTCTCTTTGTGAGTTCTTTTGAAGTAAAACAAACAAAAGCTCAGAGCACACGTCTTCATTTTATTTTATTGGCCAGCCCTTGTCTACTTTCTTTTATGAATGCGGTTCTCTCCTCTCCATCCTGGTGACGCTTCTGACTCTTACCAGAGACCAGGTCTTCCTATCACCTGGCAGCAGGAGGCCCAACAAGGATGAAATGAGTCAGGGTAATGGTATGTAAACAGATATGCACTGGAATGAACTTCTCTTTCATTGCCTAAGTAATAGTAATAAATAACAACCTTCAATAAATGTTTTGTAAACTCAAAGTTCCTCAATTGTCCCTAAGTCAGAATAAATCTTACTTGCAATTCGTAGGGTTCAATGGCTGTTAGAATTCAGATGGCCAGAAAGAGGTGTGTCTATATAGTTTATGTAACACATATATGTAACTAACTCAGTGATTCCATTTAGATGCCCTTAGAAATCAGAATAGTGATTACTCTTCGGAGTGTTATGAGCTATAAGGGAGTCTGAGGGGGCTTGTGGGACGTTAATCATTTTGTTTTATTTGAACTTCGCAGTTACGTGTTGCTATTTAATTTGTGGAATCTATTGAAGTTGTGTATTTATGATACGCTTTCTATATTCCTGTATTCAAATAGAAATAAAAATATGCATGTATGTAAGCAGGATTTCTTAACCTGAACTATTGACAGCTTGGACTTCATAATTCTCTGTTGGGGAGGGGTTTATCCTGTGTACTGTAGAATCTTTGGAAACATTCATGACCTCTACCTATTAGATGCCAGTGTTATTGCCCCATCTCCCTCCAGTTGTGACAATAAAAAATGTCTCAAAATTGCCAAGTGTTTCCTGGGAGACAAAATCTTAAAGACCTCTGATGAAACCTATCACAACAGAATACTTACTATAGGTCAGCTGTTTAGAAAATAATTTGTTATGATATGATTATTACATCATGGCAATGAGTAATAGTATAAGACTTGGAGAAAATTGTCTGGGTTTCACATTACTTGGAATTCATACTGCCTTCAAAATCATGAAAGTTCATTATAGTTTGGATATGCCATGTTTCTCACCGCTTAACGTTCATGTCTAGTTTCTATAAATCAAACACATCCAATTCAGAAATGCTTTTGACAACTGATTGATTGATTAAGCTCAGTTCTGAGCAGAATAATTGGCAAGAAAAAGGAACCCATTATAGGACTACATTATTTGTAAAAACAAGATGGCTCAGAGTTACCTGCAAGACAAGTATATGAGGGTATTCTCAGTTCTAATGAGAAAACCTGACTTTATAAATGACTTTTGAGCAGACAAGTAAGCAATTGAAAAGAAGGTTGCTTAATCCCTCGGCATGAAGAATTACTAATACAAATTCATATTGTTCACAACAAGTGATACAATTAGTGGTAACCAGGTTATGACAGAGATAAGCCAAAGAAGAAATTCTGAGCTAAAGTACTCTGGAGAAAGATTCGAACCAAAAGGAGTTTAAACAATGAACATTAACATCCCAGGCTAACACTTTGAAAGGCTGTAGCACCAGTCTCACAAACATCAGCAAATCTCTATAACCCTTTTTATTAGGACAAAATGCTCTCTGGGCATCCAACATATTTCTGTTTGGCTTTTGTTGGTTTGGTTTTCTGCTATGTGTTAGTTTTAAGAGGACTTATGGCTTGAAAAGGAAAATAATGCCATCTGAATTCAGTGTTTTACCCAGAACTGTTTATCAATGTTTCATTCTGTGCACCCCAAGCATAAATGCTCTTTTTTTTTTTTTTTTTTTCTGAAGCAAGATTTGGATCATTCACTTGAGCTGGGCCTAGGGGAGAAACACAGCGTGTATGATGAGCTGATTAATTACCAGAAATCAATTGCCTTCCAGTGAGGAGCTCTGTGCTTGAAAGCAAGCACCAGGACGAGGGGGATGGCAGATCCACATGCATGCCCGGACAGACAGAATCACCTTGGGGATTACATTTCACTGTGGCCTCCAACAAAGGGGCTAAGAATGATTGTTTATCCCTGGCAGTGTGACCTGTGTGATCTTTTCTTCTTCACGAGACCTTTCAGCATGTGAGTTTTCAAGTCAAATATCCCACTATTAAACCAACCTCAAGGTTTTGTCATCTTTAAAAAAAATGTGCATGATTTTCTCATTTCTTTTCTACCCCCTTCACATTGTTTGAAACTTGGGTAGCAATTCATAATTAACAGCTAGGGTATGTGTTAGTTCAAGCCTGTGCGCAGAAATACAATCCAGCGGACATCTCTTAGGAAGAGCTCCTCATTTAAAGTGGGGTCCGTGTCTATGAGGGAGATATAAACAGAGACAGGAAAATATGAAAGATTGGAAACAATATATTGCCAAGCTCTGAAACTTTGAACACCATTAATAACCATAGATGGGCAGGATCAGCCTGTTGACAAACTTTTCTTGTCTTCAAAGATCCTGGAAATGTGCAACTTATTCCCGCAATTCACTGTGTAGTTTTGTTTCCTTCCCATGCCTAATATCCATAAAATCCCCATTAAGATTTCAGAACCATTTATATAAAAAGACTAAGGTCAAAGGGTCTAGTACTGAATTCTCACACAGGAGAGTTTACCTACTTTTATTGCTGTATTTTTTTTTTTAACTTTTTGGCTGTGGTCATTATTCGTTTCCCCCTTCCCTCCTCCCCCGCCGAAAGTGCTTATGCAATTTACTCTCTGCCCAAGTAAGTCCCCAGAGATATTGATAGAATTCAGAGCTGCCATGTGGCTGCACTGCTTTGCATGGAGGGAATTTTCTCAGTAAGCTGCTGTACAATTGCTCAGTGATTCTATTTAGATGCCTTTAGGAATCAGGGTAGTGTTTACCCTTCAAGCGGTTATGGGGTAGAAGGGAATATGAGGGGACTTCAGAGAGCCTGATTATCCTGCTTTATTTGCTTTACTACCTCAAGTCACTGAAACATCTGAGTTCTTCTCCTTAACAGGTAATTTTTTTTTTAATTGGAGTGTTTCATTGAAAAGAACACCAGGGCCCTGGCTGGTGTGGCTCAGGTGTCTGAGTATCTTCCCATGCACCAAGAGGTCATAAGTTCAGTTCCCAGCCAAAGCACATGCTTGGACCGAGAGCTGGATCTTCAGTAAGGGGTGTGCAGGAGGCAGATGATCCATGTTTCTCTCTCTCCCTCTCCCTTCCTTTCTCTCTAAAGTAAAAATGAAAGTAAAAAGGCACCAGGCAGAACTCTTTCTAAACCTCTGAAATTTGTCTGTCTCAGAAAACAGGTAAATTGTGAGCTCTGAAAGTTAACATGCAATTGTTCATTGATTTTCTTCTCAAGTTGCCTTAGACAGCTCTTTGGCACTAAGTCTGTGGAGAAAGTGAGATTAGAGTTTGCCAAATTTGGGGAAAGGGTAACAAGTCAAATTGGTACTATAACTACTTTAACATTCATCAGTGATATGAATGGGGATTATGTTTAAAAGCTATATGCTAGAAAAAGCCAATGCCAATAGAAACTTTGAGATAGAAACCCTTAAGGTGTGGGAAGAATGTATCCACTCTGTTGTCCAGTGAATGTTGTCTGTTTTGGAATTGCCATCTTTTCCTGGCTCATGAGTCTAGCATCCTCTGGTAGAGCAGGGCTTTGGGCAAAGGAGGTTCACTCAGCCTTGAAGTTAAAAATTAAACAACCCTTGTTTGGCAAGGCTCTTATTAAGAACCCATGTGCCATCTGGGTAGGTGAATATTTTGTTGCTAATTAGAAAATTATTTATCTCTTCTAGGCTTAAACTTTAGGAATAAAACATGTACATAAATGTGAATTGCAGAGGAGCACAACAGATAGAAACTAGTTTGACAAGAAAAATACTTAGAAAATAGAAAAACTAGGGAGGGGGGAAATACAAACACCCATGAATATCACAATAACTTGAAAATTTATCTAGATGACTCAAAAAAGTTCAACCAATTGTTAAAAAAATTAAATTTATTTTGTTTTCGATACCCATGCACTATAGTTTTCCTCTGCCACTACAGCACTTATTTTATTCTTTTAAAGTTAATTTCAGGCTTGCTTTACTTCTTGCTTACACTATTCTGCCCTTCAATTTACAGTGGTTTACTGAGCCCTTCCTCTATTTTCTGGGTGAATATAATGATGGAAAAAGGCAAACAAGTTCTTGTACTCAAGTAGCTATTCCTATATTTTCAATGCCCCATTTTCTATTTGTATTCATTAAATCACTCACTGTTACGTGAATAATATTGTATTTGCCTTTATCCATATTTCATTTTTTTTTACTTTCTAATTTTTCAATTACCTGGAATGCATTTATAGATAGTAAATATTCATAGAGTTCTATATACCTTTCTATGATGTAGCAACTTGTTGATAAGTTAAAGAACATTCATGGAATATTTTGCAAGAAAGTGCAGGTTTAGAAACTTTTAAAAATTATTTTCAAAGATAATCCCCCTGATTAAATTTCAAAGATACCTCCCCTGATTAGACAAGTGGTAATCATTATGGATGCTATTTAATCCTGGACTACTTTGATATGAGGATAGTTTGGAGATGTAAGATATAAGGTGTGTTTTTTCTTTGTTTGTTTGTTTGTTTGTCTCAATAAAAATTGCATTTGACTTTGAAAAGCTTTGTATGATTTCCCCTGTTTGGCAGAAAATTTACCTTTCTAATTATGTTTATCTTAGCCCAATATTAAAATTGCTCTGCATTTCTTGACATAAAAACTGCCTCGGGGAGAGGGCATAAGAAGAGGGACTTGACCCAGAAAGATGCAGACAAGGGAGAAGTCTGCCCGGGGGTGCATATTTAACCTAGATAGTACAGGAAATGGATAAGCCACAAACATGTAACCAAGAGGCACTAGTTTCTAAAAAGTGAACTAGAAACCTTAATAAAACTTTTCTGTCTTGCTAATTTTTCCTTTATTTATTCTTTATCCAAGTTTAAATAAAAATACTACTCGTTATTCTCACTTTTTATTTTATTATTTTCTCATTGTCTTTATAGAAGAAAAATAGTTTAATTTTTGGTAATCTAAGGGGAACAATAATTCAGGTAGTTTTGGCAGGAGTTTGAGTTATGCTTCTTTTTTTCTGTTGTTATTTTTTTCCTTTTGCCCCTTGCCTAGATGCTTGTAAACATAACTTGGTTGATATCTCTTCTACCCCTTATCATTAACTCTAAGAAATAGTAACAGTAGTAATTAAACAGTGTTTTTCTCCAAAGAGCTCCAAAGATGTACAGGATAGCCGTTATCTTAGGCATGGGCATACTATCTCTGTGAAGAAAGGATATAGGTAGTGTTATTCTCATTTCACAGGGAAACTGTGTCTTAAAGAGGATAAATGAATTGTCCATGGTCACACAACAAGTTGTTGTATGTTCAAGCCACAGGCTGTATCTTCTTTTGGAACCTACTATTTAGAGAACCAGTTATGTTGTATCCTATTAACAATATGTTGTATTACTGATGACTGTATGATTAACATAAAGACTTTCATTCAAGCCTTCTAGGTATGAGGGAGACAATAATTAGATTAAAAGATATACAGAGAAAGAAAATATTTTTCTCCCAAGAGTTTAAAAAATAAACTCAATCATTCAACAGCAAAGATCTTATTGAGCTTCTATTATGTGCCAATTACTATACTCACAATGGAGACATAAGTGAAGACTCTGTCCTTGCTCAAAGAACTTAAAATCGATTGAATTGAAATGATGTGTTTAAGACACATTTATATTTATTTACAAGGAATTATATAAGGCTGTGTTATCATATACTAAGTGGGTGCAAAATTCAATGTTTAGTTAACAGGGCAATTTGAGTCCCTTGATATATATTTCAGATCTTTCTGATGTCCCCTTATTGTCCAAGTCACATGGTTTACAGATCATTACATTTACCTCTAATTCCTTTTTATGTCTGTCATTTTTAATCTTCTATACTACTTATTAAATGAAAACTAAATTATATATATATATATATATATATATATATATATATATATATATATATATATTTGAAGATTTCATAATACCCTATGTCAGAACATAAGGGACTTTTTTTCTTTTTTTTTCCCATTGTAGACAAAAAAGCTTTACTGTCCAGATTCTTTTGACATTTTATTTGGAGAATTAAAGATGTTTCAGTTTGACAGTGCTTCTCTCAACATCGAGATTATTAGCTGAGTGTCTTCTCAACAAGTATATTTATATTGTCATATTCCAATAACTTGATTATTTAGTACATATTGGTTACCTTCATCAATCTTCACAATGCTACTTTAAGTCTACTTTAGCCTTCTGAGACATTCTTCCTTTCCCAATCTTTACTCAACAGGAGAGTAGCTTTCAGGAATCACTCACCTATCTCCTCATTGTGCTGCAAGCATCATCTCAAAAACTGTCCCATATGCTTTCTACAAAGAGTTGGAATACGCATGTGGAAATCATTACACATATTTTAGGTAGCCAGGAAAATCAGCACATGCCCAGGGTCCAAAAGATATCAAACATTTTCTTTAAATCAAATTCACAAACTTCTCTTCACCATTCCACTGCATTAGAATCAGACCATTAGAAAGTGAGTACTGATTGGTAATTTGAACTTCAACTTTTGTGTTTCTTTGCAAGGAGAACTATGTGTGTGCATATTCTGATGCATATATAAAACCTACACATTTGCAGATATGTATAAAAAGGTAGGTTTCATTTTTGTTTATTAACTACAAGTCTTTTTTAATGCAATATAAGGTATCTTAATTTTATTCTGCCTTATTGAGGTATAATGGATAGATAAAAGTATAGAAGTCCTGCCATTTGTGACATCATAAATGAAAGGAAAGGACATTATGCTAAGTATAGGAAGCAAACCAGATAAAAGCAAGTACTGCACGGTATCACTTATATGTGGAATCATAAAAAAGAAGGGTCACTCTTGAGTTAGTAAATGAATCCAAGATCCGCCTTTATTTTTTCTTGTTTTAAGTTTGTTCTATAAATCTTCTCATCTATCCTTGCTTTGCTACTTCTAGGTCATAAAAATGTGTGCAAATGCACTTTCTTTCAAACAGATAATAAAATTCTTATTATTATTCTACTATTGTCATATTTTTCTGGACACAATGACAGAAACATAGGCATAGATCTAAAAAAAAATTGCTTTTGAAGAAATCAAATGTTCTAAGCCAAACTGCAACATCTATGTTGCCTGAATTTATTAGACAGTCTCATTTTTCTGCTCTCTTTGTCTACCAAAAGCTAAAATCTTATATGTTCAAAAGTTAAAGGACATATTTGTATGCAATCTTTAGTCTTATTTATAATCAATAATATTCTAGTTCCTTAGCTATTAAAAAAATGAATGTTTTAGAGCTTTAGGGATAATGTACCTTGAGGTGAGGTTTAACTATACATTATTGTTCACAGTTTCTCTTCTGACCAGTAGTATCATTTTTCTCTATGGTGAATATCAAAATGTTTAATGATAATAACATAGAACAATTAGGAGACTGGCTTTCTTTCCTTGGAGGGGAAATATACCTAATTTATGATAATCAAATAATATTTTTCATTGAGTATATAAAGTTATTTTTTTAATTTTATTGATTTTTTAATAGAGAAGAATAGAGAGTTAGAAACATCAATGAAAGAGAAACATTGATCAGCTGCCTCCTGCACACCTCCAGTGGGAATGTGCCCACAACCAAGGTAAATGCCCTTGACCGGAATTGCACCTGGGACCCTCAAGTCCACAGGCTGACACTCTATCCACTGAGGCAAATTGGCCAAGGTGAGCATATAAAGTTATTAATTTGAAATGTAAATCTTAAAAATAGAATGGAGATTCAAAGATAATTCATTTTATATTTACTACCAGCATCTATTTTTTTAATTATTAAATTCTCTTCAAAAATTTCTTCTCCAAAGGAAAGAAAACATAGATCATTAACAATTCTAAAAATAAATGTGGAAGTAAGTATTCTTATTTTTCTTTTTTTTTTAATGCTATTTTGTTACCAACTATTGTTTAATTACACATGTGATAGGAACAACATTAAGTATGTCCCTTCAGCTGTGGATGCACCTTAAGAAGGTCGGGTCTTTAAAACCTGTCATTTTTGTGTGTGGCTCTATTGTTAAAAAGGTAGCATAAGTCTTATAGAATGGACAATTCTTTTTATGCTTCCTTTTTCACATTGCTTCTAGCACCAATTAGCAGAGCATAGTACAAACTCAGAATACTTATTCATTAAGTAAGATGTACCAAATGTTTCTTAAGCATCTACCATGTGCTTTCACTGTTCTATAGAGTGGGATATAACCCACAATGTACAATGAGGAATGAGGCTTCTTAATTATAGAATGCATATTTTGGAGACATAGGGAGGGGTTATGAAAATAAAATTATTTTGGATAGTGACCATTGCTATAGACAACATAGATAACAGGATATGGAAGGCAATTCACTGGATTGGAGGGAGTACTACCTTAAAAAGTACAGTAGGGGAAGCAACTCAGAAGAGGTAATATTGAGGCTGACACCTGAATAATGAGAATGAGTTAACCAGGTAAGATCTGGGAAAAGTGTGTTCCAGACTTAAGGAAACCACGAATGCAAAAGCTTGCATGCATGAGAAAAAGAGAATGGTTAGAAAATCAAGCAAGTGCAAGGCATAAAGATAATGATGTCAAAGAGTTAGTTGCAGACACGTTTAGATGGGCTATAAAGACCAAAGAAGATTCAAGTTTATTCTAATATAAAACCATAAGGCTGCGTATGATTTTAAACAAAGAAGTGCTAAAGTAGAGCTTATATACTTAAAATATTCATTGTTGCTATGTGAAATGGCATGTTAGGAACATGAGAGTAAAAGGAAGCTCAATAATCTACTAAAATAGTCCAGTAAGAGATTATAGTTACTTGAGGTTGGGTGATTAGAGTGAAAATAATGAGAAATACTGTAGGTTAGAACATTTTTTGAGATAGAACCTAAAAGATTTGCTGATGAATCGTGTATAAAAAGTGAGGAAGAGAGAAGAATCAAGAATAGCTCTTGTGATTTGGACTTAAACAATCTGGGAGGTCAGTGGTCGGCAAATTCATTAGTCAACAGAGCCAAATATTAATAGTACAAAGATTGAAATTTCTTTTGAGAGCCAAAAACCAACTTCTGTGCATGGGCCACAAAGTTTCAATCACACTGTAAGTGCACACCAGCACGTGGTATTTTGTGGAAAAGTCACACTCAAGGGGCCAAAGAGCCATATGTGGCTAGTGAGCCGCAGTTTGCCGACCACTGTGGTAGGTGATAGTTCCACTGACTGACATAGAACACACTGGGGAAGGACAGGTTTAGAAAGATGGGGATTTCCATAGTTATTTCCTGACACAGGGAAAGTCTCTGCAAATCTAAAGCTAATACAGCATGAACCATTAGCCACTGCTTGATCATTTCTAGGGACAGAATTTTCACTACTTTCAAAGCAGTCCTAATCATACGGGGGGCCTAATCACAATCCCCACATTACTGTGAAGAAACTGTGCAATTATATTCTCTATACTGATTAAAAAAATAAGATTTAGAGAATTCAGTTACATACCTTCTGCAAAAAAAAAATGCACAATATTTATGCACTGATAATATACGTTCAGATCTGGCTGGCCCCAGAGGCAAAGTTCTGAAATACTGTGTGCAGGAAAAGAGCTCCTGGTAAAGAGAAGAATTTCCAGTAGAGATTCCAAGGCAGAAAACAATTTCCAAATACCTGGGGAATGGATCTGGATTCAAGAAATTTGGTCATAAGGATGAAGACAGAATCCAGAAAGGAGATCCAATATCAAAGGAGACTAGCAGAAAACTGCCTTTGGCTCGCTCCTGTGCCATTAGCCTGGAGAACATAAATTTTCTCTCCCTGGGAAGAAGTTTGTTCCAAGAACCAGAAAAAAAAAACTTTATTTGCCAATTAGTTGTTAAACGATCCCCATTACATGGATTGGAAAGATGCTGGTTCAGGAGTGATTCAGTCAGTTTGAAGAAAATTTAACCTCTTGTACTAAGCACGACTTATTGGACAGACATGAATAAGTGGCCCAAGCAGTTGCTTCTACCAGGCTCTAGGCTAGGGGTGTCGAACTCAATCAGAGAAGGGGCCAAAATCTAAAATCCAGCCTAAATCGCGGGCCGAATGGTTTACTGAACAGTCATAAACTGACAATGTCATAAACTGACAGCGGAGTGCAGTGATGACAGCGTGGTGCGGGCCACATTGCAAGGCCTGGCGGGCTGGATTTGGCCCGCGGGCCTTGTGTTTGACACATGTGCTCTAGGCAGTCTGATACTAGGTAGGATATTGAGAGTGATATAGTTAAACTACTGAGTAATGAGCTTCTGAAGCAGAAAGAATGGCTGTTTAATATTTTTATTTTGAAAGATACCTGTTTATATTTCTCACCAACAGATGAATTATTTTCTCTTTAGATTCTCTTCCAAAGGAGATTTTCTTCCATAACTAGTGTAAAATATCCTCCTGAAATTATGATAAAGTAGAGACTACTGATCATTGTGGATCAATCAAGACTAGAGCACTGGAATTTCAAAGATACAAAATCGTTTTAGGATCAATAAATAAGGCCACAAGACATTTTTTTTTTTTTTGCAACGGGAAGAAAAATAAGCCAAGCTATCCCATAAGAGTGTTTAAGATCCTATTCAATTTGTTATGTAAAAATATTTAAAAATTTATATCTGGACCATATTTTATATTTTCCCAATATGAGTTAATGAATTAAGTTCTTTGTTAGTATAACAACTAATTAGTAGATTCATTCAATAGATGTTGCATAAGTGGCCAATTAGACTTCAGGTACTATGCTGGATATTGAATGCAAAACTGGGACAAAATCTTTGCTCCTGTGGAGTTAACAATTTGATGAGGCAGGCAAGCAAACATGTGCAAATGCAAATTTTTATAAGCGGAAGGAAGAAAGAATAAAATTTAGTGGGATGGAATAAGAAGAAAGTCCTAATTTGGCTTCCTCCATTGGCTGATTTAGGAAGATTTCTCTGAGAAAGCAAAAAGAAACCTGAGATGCAGAAGGAGGAAAGAAATGGATGCAGTTGGTCCAGCAAATGCAAGGACTAAGGACTTGGTGATTCAGGGAACTGAAAATCACTGGTGTAGATGGAGGACCAAGATCGGAGGGGTGAGATGAATTTAGAGAACAAGATCCAGATCATGAAAGGTCTTCGTAAGACATGTGGACATTTTCATTTGCTTGTTTCGAAATGCAAGAAAAACCAAGAATGTGGCACAATTCAATAGAGGTTCTTCAGAGATCACTGGCTATTATGCCAACAGTGGATTAAAAGGGAGCAAAAGCAGAAGTAGAAAGACGTGTTATTAGTCTATATTTCAAGTGAGGAATAGGGAGGGCTTAGCCTACGAGAGTTGTTGGCAATAAAGATAGAAAGGAAAGTTTAGATTAGACATCCATTTTGAAGGTAAAATTAACAGAGCTTAGTGAAGCACCATGGCTGAGGAAAAAGGTGGGTGAAAAGGACATTCTCCAGGCTCAATTCCATGGTAGATAGAATTAAAATAAAGAAAATCAGCATCTTTTGTTTTTCTGCTATTCTAATGCAATTATTTTTATTTAAATTATTTATCATTTTGCCAAATAATCTGAACAATTATTTCTCCCATTTTGGGCTGAAGGACTGAGAGGCACTTTCCCCTGTGAGCTCACATAAAGAGAGCTGATCTGGAAGTCTCTCCTTTGGCCTCGGGTTGTATTGACTGCCCAGAAGGAAAAATACTAGGAGGGGAGTATGCAGAGGAATATGGGACATTTATGGTATAATCATTGTATTTGCAAGTTAAAATTATGCTTTCTTTTTTTATTAAAAAAAAAAGTAGCAAAACTAACTCTTTTAGACCTACCCAATTACCAAAAGGAAAAAAAAGAGAGAGAGAGAGAGAGAGAGAGAGAGAGGGAGAGAGAGAGAGAGAAAGAGAGAGAGAGAGAGAGAGAGAGAGAGAGAGAGAGAGAGAGAGAGATGTTTAGCCTAGTTATTAAGAAGATGCCAAAGAATAAGCATTAGATTTTTTAAATTGTACCTTATTGTTGAAAGTATTACAGATGTCCATTTTCTCCCCTGCCCCTCAGGCTTTCACAATACTGCTGTCTGTGCCTGTGGGTTATGCATATATGCATATAAGTTCTTAGTTTTTATATTTCTCAGAAGCAGAATAAGTTAGAGACTGTGTGTGTGTGTGTGTGTGTGTGTGTGTGTGTGTGTGTAAGTGTGTTGCATTTTATATTTGCTCCTTTAAAAATAAGAAATTGAGTGTAGGTCCTATAAGTTATAAGATAGCTAGGAAAGTTTATAAACATAGCTTATATTTTAACCACTCTTACTCTGGTATATGTATGTGTCTCTCTTCCTCTCTCTCTCTCTCTCTCAGTGTGTGTGTGTGTGTGTGTGTATGTGTGAATTTTTACACATCAGAGCATGGAAATTTTCATGCTATACTTTCTGCCAATTTGAAACTAGTTCTAAGCCTGTTCCTTAATATAATCATGAGATCTAAGTTTTCTGTACAGATACTAATAAACAAAATATAGAAAGTAAATGCAAATATTTGATATCCAAGTACTCCTTCCATTCCTGAGCATCTTATTTGAATTGAAATTTAAGTTTGTGTTTTACTAGTATGATTTCTTAGGAATGTTAGTCCATTTTTATCTTCTTGAACCTTTATTCTGAGAAAAATCTGTAAAATATTGCATTGATAGTCAGCACATAAACAGTATTTACTGAGAATATTTATAAACAGAATACTTGGGGCAATAGATCATTGTGAAGGAAGTAGAAGATTCAATCCTGCTCCTTAAGAAATTACCATTTTATGAAAAAGTTAAGTATAATATATATTGACCTGGCTGTCTCTCACATAACCAAAATCACAGGTGACCATGTGCACAAAATCAAAATAAGAAGTCAAGATGCCTAGAAATTTAAAGGCTAGAAAACCAGGACAAGAGAAAGTGCCCACAGCAGGGTAATAAATGTTGTTCACTTTTTGCTCAGCTGAATTTGGTTTATTGGTTCAGTGGATTAAAATGGCAAGAACTTAATCTTAGAGCATAAAATACATTGGCAGGCCTCCTGTTTTTACCCTGGCTTTTAACAGACGTTTCTCTAAAACCATTTCCTCACAAAAGGAATATAACTACTTAAGATTTAAATAAACTGCAGAAATATTTTTCATCAAGTCCAGCATACTTCTTGGGTCATTATGTTAGAAGCTGTTCATAGTAGTATTCAATTCTGAGGTTAAAACAATTGTTTTAAGAATTGATGAACAAAAAATAATGTTCCCTACAACAACTATTACCATGTACTCATAGACACACAAAATTACCCACATCCTTCAGCTTTATGTATTTAAATTATTAGAATTGATTTTAACCTTATATTATTGATCAATTATCTAGTTTCCATATTCATTACATCATGGAAAAAATAACTATTGCACCATGATGCTTACATAAACTTGAAAACATTGTGGGAGATAATTATTCAATAAGTGTATTAGATATAGTATACTAGATATAGTATAAGATGACTCATTTGATTGGAGGAAGAAGGAGATGAGAGTGGCAAAATTGAATATTCATCACTTTTCCAAATTTGGAAATACAAATTAGATTTTGTGTTTAATTGCTCAGTGAAGCCCTTCCCGAAGAATCCCAAGAAGTCTAAATGATAAAAAGAGGATTAAAAGATTCCTTAAATTTGTAAGCTTCCTCAGCTGGCTCTGTCTGTCACTCCAACAAAAAGTGGTCCTCTCTTACAACCAAATAGAAATACCTGGAAAATTAGAATGAATGTTATGAAATAGCAGGGCTGCACTTGTAGAATCGGAGGTGTGTGTGAACACCACTTTCATGCCACATATCCCATCAATAAAGTCAATCTTGTTACAAACAAGAATGTAATCCTTTAATAGGGCTTGAGGCAACCTTAGTAAGTTCTGATAGGTAGTGTAAGAAAATGAAACGGAATACGGTGTTCCATTTCATTATACATACAAAGTCGCATTCACTGATGATTTTTTTGGCATTTTTTCAGAGTAAGTATTATAGCATAAAACATTCATTATAGATACACACATGCAATAATTGGGTCACACTATAAAATACAGTTTTTCCTCTTAGTAGAGGTGCAAAAGGTATTTTTGTGGCATTATATCTTTGGAAATGTCTTGTGAAAAAATAAATTTGTTGCCTAACCAAGAAGAATGTTACCAGGGAGAGGAGACGAAGGAAATGCACTGTGTTGTGGATCTAGTTCCCCCTCAGGGCCCAGCAGGAGATCTGCAGAGTGGGTTCAAAATAGAGAGAGAGGTAGAGGAATTGCCCAGGTCAAGCACAATTCATGTGGCAGTTTTATTCTGGGCCAGACCTGGAATGATAACACAAAGCAGACAATCAATATATCTTTGGTGAATAACTGGATGAGTATATTTTGTCTCAAGTTGGTAGCATTACTTTAAATACAACACAGAATTAAAGCTGTGTGACCAATAGAACCTAATCAACAGCAATGTGAAACAAATTGCCTGGAGATCTCTACCCCACCTATAGTCTTTACTGCTCTCCTGTGGGACAGGCAGCAGCCACCAATAGAGAAATTGAGTTACGGAAACAATCCTAAATAATTGAAAACTGCTTTTAAAAAGTTAGTCAATAAATGTTTTATAACCCAGGGGAATAGTGTAGCATATGAAACAAAAGTAAAAATAATGAAGTAAATCTATGTTTAAGTGTTCATGATTTTTAAAAGGCTGGGCATATTAGAGTTTTATATCAGTATAAAAACATAATTTCAGTTTTAAATGTATAATTTATATAGTTTGTGTTTTACATTAAAATCTGAAATTAAAAATTAAAATTTTAGTAGGTTTATAATTGACATTGAGACATGTAAAATAACTTAATTCTTAACTTATTCATAAGTTAGTTAGGCTTTGAAATATTAATTGACATCCAACATTTACCTGTAACTAGATGAAATCTGAGAAGGGAAGAGAAAAACATTTATTCACCAGGAATTTAAATTCTGTTCTAGCTCATATACAGGGTTTTAAAAACGGGGCAACATCGAATTGAAAACCCAAATTAAAATCTCTATTTTCCCCTTAGTTCAGTCTCCACTTTCTGTTTTAATTGTTCTTTTTAGATCTTTATACTTTCTTTCAATCAATGTATACTATTAATACAGGTGTGGCTGGAATACAAATTTAAATACATAGATTTTGATCTCAAGAAACTTATGTCTTGATTAATTATATACTAATAAAAATATAAGTAGCAGTGCGAGAGAGATTCAGACAAAGCACTAAGGATATGATTAGACAAGCTCTGTAGGAGTTCAGAGGTGGGAAATGCAACCTGATTTGAGCCTGGAAGCACTTACACTAATCAGAGGGGTTGAGTCATAAGGATAAATAAGTTGCAGGCCAGAAAAATTGAGTGAACAAAACCACTGGCATGCTTCTGACATGTTCAGGGACTAATGAATGTATCTGGCTAACCACTGTGAAAAATTTGTAAAACAGGTATAAAAGAGAATAGGAAGGTAGGGGGAAGATGCCAGCCATTGCATCTAAAAATCTTTCACCCTTCTAAGGGAACCTAGAATCTAAAGAACTAGATATAGTATAAGATGACCCAAACCTGCTCTTATTCCTTTCCTCTCCTTCTCTCATCTCCTTGCATCAGGGTTAGGTACCCAATTCAGGCTAGATGAATCAGATGATCTTAAAACAAAAACAAAAACAAAAACCAAAAAACACAAAAACTGAAACAAGAACATTGTGAAACTGAGTCTCTTAGCACCAGGAAGCAAAACAACAAAATCATGGAGGCAGTGTAAGTGACATGGCAAACTGCAGGCACATGCAAACTGCGATTATTATGGGGAAGCAAGAGATCTGAATGAAGGGGGTTATGAAGCCAGACAGAGAGAGAAATGCGTGGTAATATGCCTAAATTTACGGTCTCTGGGACTAGAACACCAGGAGTTAATCCCAGATCTTCTGGTAATGAGCATTCTCATATTAGGAAAGTTACTAAGCCTTCCTATAAAACAGATTAAAGTAGAAACAGAAATTATCTCTAGGCTATTGTGAAAATTAAATGAGACATTGCTATATATCACTTAAGGACTTACAAACCTCAGAACACACCACTGCAGAAATCTTGAGTGTCTTGTATTTGTTTAGAAATGGCAAGTTATCCTGGGTTTCTTGAAGAGAGGGGATTTGGTGCTGATTACATTAAAAACCAGGCTTCTCCACTGTTTTTTAATTTCTATATTTTTGGAAGCAAGTTACTAAGTCCAGCCTATATTTAAGCCCTCCACTCCAAGAAGGGAGTAGCAAACAGTTTGTAATAATTAAGATACTTTGAGGCTATGAAAATATCCTGCTTCTCCTTAAAGTTTTGCCCACTAATTTTATCATTCATCATGCTGTAATTATTATTATTATTGTCACACTTTAATTTGAATTTTCTATTTTCCTCATTTCTTGTACATTTATTTATTGGAATTATGTGGAAAAGATATAGTTGTTTGTTAATCATTTGTTTTTTATCAGTATGGATTCATGAGAATTTAATTTTATTCTTGCCTTATAGTTAAATACTATCATTATTCATTTTATTGCTCAAAATGTTTTAGCTTTGCTCATTGGTATCTCTTTTATGTTGGTTCTAATATCCTTTGTGACATGACCCCATTCTTTTTTATTTCTAAAATACTTTCCTACTCCTCTAGGCTCATTTTTATTTTATGCCCCAGCCCTAAAATTAGTCATCTCTCCACAGAACCCCCTCTCACTTTTTTTGGAAAATGGTACTTAGAAACCAAGATCTCTGTGTTAGGATTGTTTTATTGCTAATAGGAACCATTGCTTTGAATAGATCTCAGAAACAGACCTAAGAAATATATATATATCTATAATAACCTGTGGATATAAGTATTTCTCTATCTATTTGCATATGTATAACATAAACATGAGGTTAATCTGGTATAGCTGACACTGAAAAAATGTTCAAATGCAGATTGCAAGTCAACACAGATTCATTCGCAAGCAGCAGGTGCTCAAATAACATTTTGTTCAATGTCATTTTGTTATTATGTTGATGAGATGTCTTAGAAAGTTAACTCTTGTTCATATTAGCCTATGGGAAAATTGGTTTCATTATCCATTATTTCACTTGTAGTCACAAAACCTATTAGCAACATTAACTGAACTCTTACTGCATCTATACATTTAGACTGAGTTTTTTCAAGCACTCGCTGAGTCATCAGAGAGTCAATCAAGCCACTTATCCAATGTTTTCAGTATTATATTACCTTGAATTTATTTGAAACATGAAAAAAAATGTTACACAGTAACAGGAAAATTATATTAACTATAAATTCATTTCACAATCATTTATTGAGCACTCATAAAGCACTGAGAAAAGTAGCAACATTAAAACTTGCAAGGCCTTTCCCTCATAGAATTTTTTAATTAGGGTAATATGCATTATCTGTATTGTTTTAATTTCTTATAATGTATTGAATTTTATTGTATACTTTCAAAAATTTTTCTTTGCTCTCAGAATTGTTGTGCTCTACGAGGGCAATATAAAGAGGTAATAAGAGTTTTGCCTTCATTGCACGAACATATAGCATATCAGTATATAATCAAATTTTATAGATTTAATTATTATTCTAAAAGGATTCTTTGCCAGTTTAATTCTCCAGTTTTATTAGTAAGTTTTTAATATTCAACCAAACAAAATATTGAAATGTTTATTAGAATAACATTGAATATCATTTGTGCCTATATAAAAAAAAAATCAAACCCATCACAGCTGCTGATATGATATCAGGACAGACATCACAGCAATCTTAGTCGGAAATGAAGCCTTGATACCTACATTTGTTGTATATACTTGGCCTCTTGGCTGCCAGGCCCATACCCATCTGTTTAGATGGCATGTTGCCTACTCACAAGTTGGCTGGCCTCTTGTACTATGACATGAGTTCCAGCCAATGACAGCTAACAAAATGCTTCAGGAGGCAGCTCTTCTTACAGGAGGTCCTTGCTCATGCCAAAGATAGAGAAGCAGTTGGCATCATGCATCCATTTAAACTTTGTTACACCTGTTGACATTTTCGTGCCAAAAGCAGACAATGCAACAAATGAACAAGAGAGAGCACAAAGGATTTAATGAAGCTTAAAAATAGCCCTCTCACCCTCTTAGAAATAGATGCTCAATTTCACTGCTGATTACTTGCACAACTGACATTTAATTAATAGTCAATGAAGATTGCCTTCCAAGTGACCAGAGAAGAGTTTGAAATAAGGTATTGTATACCCCCAGAGTATGCGCTCTTAATGCCCCATATCATCATACCAGGGAAGTCAATAATTACACTAAATATCTCTTTTATTTTTTTAAATACAGAGCCATGTCAATCAAATAATATTTATTTTAATATAGATTTCTTTTACCAGAGAATTCCAATGTTTCAAGGTATTTACCCTAAAACTTAGACTGTCTTTTTCCTAGAATACGTAGCAGGGGTGAGGAACCTTTTTCCTGCCAAGGGCCATTTGGATATCTATAACATCATTCCAGGGCCATACAAAATTATCAATTTATTACCCCGCTGTATTTGGTCAAACATTTAATTAACTCACCCATAATGCCTTGGAAAGGCCAGACAAAATGATTTTTGGGGCCTTATTCTCAAACCAGCCAGACACTCCTCACCCTGAAAGGCTACTAGCTAAGGAAGTGAGGGAGATAGATAACACTGTCTAGAACTTTTTTTTTTTTTTTAACAAACACCAGGTTGTTATTATATATACAATATATATATATTGTATATATAATATACAATATATTTTTTTCTTTATTGTTGAAAGTATTACATATGTCCCCCTTTTCCCCATTGACCTCTTCTACCTGCCCCTGCCCCCCCACCCATTCCAGGCCTTCACCCTATTGTCTGTGTCCATGGGTTATGCATATATGTATTCAAGTTCTTTGATTGATCTCTTCCCACCCCTCTTCCTCCTCCCACCCCACCTTGCCTCTGAGATTCCTCAGTCTGTTCCATGCTTCTAAGTCTCTGGATCTATCAATATTATGTTCATTAGTTTATTGTGTTCATTAGATTCCACATATGAGTGAGATCATGTGATATTTGTCTTTCTCTGACTGGTTTATTTCGCTTAGCATAATACTCTCTAGGTCCCTCCAAGCTTATTTTATTCATAGTACAAAATGCTTCATAATCACATTTGAGTAAGGAGGAAAGAGAAGGATGAGGCTAGCCTGTGCATGCTCTTTCTCTCTGAGTGTGAGACCCAGAAGTGGCATATATTATGCATACTGTGATCCTATGCAGCACTTAAACACAAGCCCACAAGTAATTTCAAGGCTGTGGGCCCTAGCTAGTTTTGCTCAGTGAATAGAGCATCAGCCTGCAGACTGTAGGATCCCAGGTTTGATTTTAGTCAAGGACACATGTTCGGGTTGCAGGCTTGATCCCCAGCAGGGGGAGTGGAGGAGGCAGCCGATCAATGATTCTCTCACCTCATTGAGGTTTCCATCTCTATCCCCTTCTCCCTTCCTCTCTGAAATCAATAATTTTTTTTTTTAAACTGTTGGAAAATACAGTCCTTATTCTGGACTACGCAAGTATTTAAAATTTAAGATCTATTTTCCCATTGCAGAAGGGAAGTAGGGATTTGATATATTTTCAACTCTATAACCTTTTCTATTAGGATAATTAGAATATGTATAAGTTATGCTTTCTTCTGTACTACACCCACTCCCCAATTTAACCTAGGGGCTGATATCTGTGGCAAGAGATGGGATGGGAAGAGGGGTGGGGGAGAGTTTACTAGTCTCTACTCTACCTAAAAGAAAAAGGTAGTTTGTGTATCCAGTGAGATGAGACTTTTTCATGTCTTTGGGGAAAACAAATCTAACATGAAAAGGACATCAAGGCTGCATCTACCCCAAACAAATAAGTCCATAAGTTCAGTCAAAAATATGTTGATCTCTGACCAGGTTCTAAGTCAAAATGCTTACCTATTTTGATTGTGAAGCACTATAGTGGGTAAGGAAAGCATGATGAGGCTTTCCTTACCCACTATATGCTTACCTATTTTGATTGTGAAGCACTATAGTGGGTAAGGGAAGCATGATGAGGTTGTGTAGACCCCTTAGGCAGATTGTTGCCTAAGTGGTTTATTCTGAGTCTCATTTTACTCATTCATAAAGTGGGGATATTGACTCTGTCTTTGCTACAGATTGAATGTTTGTGTAGACCCCTTCCAGTATAGGAAAACAGATACCCAACTTCTGTGCTTCTTATCTGTGTGACCTTAAAGAAGTTACCTTAGTTATTTAGCTTATGTTTCTTAATATATGAAAAAGGGTAAATAATAATGGCAGCCTCATTTGATTATTAGGACTTCTAGTAAATATCACATTGGTAGGATAGTGTCTGCCCACAGTAAGTTTATGAAAATAATAACCTAATCAAAACTCCATATTTAAAAGTGAATTTAGTGCTTTTGATTTTGTTTGTTTGACCATCTAATAACAACAGAAATATCAAGTCTATCCTCGGCTTTTGATTTCAAAATTATTGTGAAAATAGTTTAATTCTAAGGATGTTCTAAAAAGTAACAATAAAAAAAAAATTCCCAACCATCTTGCTATGAAAATTTTTTACTTTTCTAGCCCATGTAGGAATCTCTTTCTGAATAAATCTTTTATATCTGAGGCATAACAACTTATAGCTCAAATCAGTAATTTATCACATGATGATTTTTATATTTTTATGATTTCCCGCTAAAGATAAAAAACAATTACTGACAAAAAGTGATAGATGACAGACAGAAATATGGTGTAATCTATAGAGTTACATAAAATTAAGTTCAGATTCTAACTCTATTTTATGCAGATTATTACCTAAGTGGTTTATTCTGAGTCTCATTTTACTCATTCATAAAGTGGGGATATTGACTCTGTCTTTGCTACAGACTGAATGTTTGTGTAGACCCCTCCCCCAAATTCATGTTGAAGTCCTCCCCTCAATGTGATAGTATTAGGAGGGGGCAGTTGAGAAGTAATTAGGATTAGATGAGGTGGTGAGAGTGGAGCCCTGGTGAATGGGATTAGTGGCCTTCTGAGATTTAGGAGAGAGCTTGCTGCTCTTTTATTTCAGCCATGTGAGGATTTCAGAAGCTAGCTGTATGCAACAGGAAGAAAGCCCTCACCAGAATTTGGCCCTGCTGGCTCCCTGATCTTGGATATCCAGCCTCCAAAACTGTGAGAAATAAATTCCTTTTGTCTGCAATCCAGCCCGTCTATAATACTTTGTTATAGTAGTCTGAACAGATTAAGACAATCTGGCAAGTTGGTTAGGATGAAATGAAACAGCAAGCAATAATTTCTCTATTCAGTGCTTAACATATGAGATGCATAATGTACTTTTACTTACTATCTCCTTTCAGGAGATGTATACCCTGTAGATGGCAGAGACCACCGACTCACCACTGCACCCACAATACACACACAGTACCTGGGATGCTAGGTGGTTCATAAATGCCTGTGAATGAATGTGATGCCACTGATGACGATCTCGCAACTTTTCTGCAAGCAGCATTCAAACAAGGCAGTCTAAGAATTTTTTTTTTCTTTCTACAATTCTTATTACAGAGCTTCTGCCACTATAGAGGCCCTTCACTTTATTAATGATCCCATGTCTTTGTTTATTGTATACTGAGGCCCAGTGCATAAAATTTATGCAAGAGTAGGTCTTCCTTCTAGCTGATGCCAGCACTGGCTTCCCTCTGGCACCCGGGACCTGGGCTTCCCTCCAGCTGCTGGCAGGCACCTGGGACCCGGGCTTCCCTCACAGCCCCGGCTTCATCCAGAGGTCATGTGGAAGGACATCTGGAAGGATGTCCAGTCTAATTAGCATATTAGGCTTTTATTATTAAAGATGAGATTGACCTAACTGAAAACATTTCCAGGCAGTTTATACCAATTCCACAGGGCTTAAAGGTGTGCTATTAATCCCCTTGTGTTTCTCCTGCCCACTGGGCTTAAATAATCCAGTGATTATTCATAGTCCACAAGAGCCAGTTGAGTGGATTCATTTTGATCTGACTTATAGAGCATACTGCTTTAAATACCCCCATCGGGCACCACCTGCTTAGTGCTGGGAAACTGTTACAGCAAAGTAAATACTGGAAAGCCAATGAAACTGTCTAAGAGACAGTTAATATCTGTGACCCTGCCAACACACCCACAGAACTGAAGGATGGAAACCATTGTGGCTCAGTGGACTCTTGGCTTAATTTTTGAGAAGTGGCCTATTAATGAATCAGAAATGCATTATCTTCTGTTTAGCCTTTATTTCTCTTGCCTTAATCAGAACATTTCATTCCATTTTATGAAGCAATATTTGATTAGTAGTATTTCAAAAGAGGTATGAAGTATTAATCCCGTGAACTGAGGTTAAAATATTTTTTGCAAACTGCTTATAAAATTTGCATCCCATTGCAAATCCTCATCTATACTCCTTTCAGACTGTATTTGAAAATTAGCACTAATTTTTAAATGGCATCATAAACAAAATAAATTTTCCCTCCAAAAGTAAAAAAATATATAAAATTATTTTCTGAGAAGTTTTCAGGGGTAAAAATGCTACAAACATTTTTTCGGGTAGATATAAATTACCAGTACAGCATTATAGACATGTCTGCTTTGGAAGAAAGGAGGGAACAATAGACTTGTTTATAAACTGTAATTTATGCTTAGGTCAGGTAGGAAACTACATTTTAAAATATGTGTGTTCCACTGATTTCACTTTTATGAAACTCTTTCCTCCCTTTATGTGACAGGATAAATCTTACTTTTACCCTGAAGGAAGCTTAGCATTCCACAAAAAAAAGGGGAAACCAGCTGAAAACAAGTGTTCTCTACACAACAAAGGAGTCTGTGGGCAGATTTTTACATCTTTCAATGACTTTTTTATGAAGAAGGGAAAATGTACGGTCTGTGGTGATGCAGGGGCGGGGGGGGGGTGGTTATAGGTACTTTTTAATCTATATTTGTTACAATTTTACTATTATCAAAAATAGTTACCATGGCAATAGCCCCATTTTTATCTAATCTTAGAGTTGATTCATAGAAAACCTTCCTACTGGGTAGTGCACAATGCCTTTTGACGGTTTCATCTAGTCTATTATTTAAAGTGGGAATTATTTTAAATACCATCAAATTGTTACCTTTTATTCATGACTGCTCTTTTGTTATTTTCAAGCTAGTGAAATCCTTTGGTGTGTAGTATTAGAAAAACTCTGTTTAATTTCAATGTGTATACATATTTCGTAACAAGAGGCCTGGTACACGAAATTCTTGCACAGGGTCCGTGGGATGTCCCTCAGCCTGGCCTGCACCCTATCCAATCTGGAACTCCTCGGGGGATGTCTGACTGCCATTTTAGGCCCAATCCCACCAGCAGTCGGACATTCTCCTCACAATCTGGGACTGCTAGCTCCTTATCGCTTTCTTGCCTGCCTGCCTGATCACCCCTAACCACCTCTACCTGCCTGCCTAATTGTCCCTAACCACGCCCCTGCCCTGCCGACCTGATCACAGCCTAACCACTCTCCTGCTGGCCTAATCTCCCCCAACTGCCCTCCCCTTTTGGCCTGATCACCCCTAACCACCCATGCCTCAGCGCCAGCCACTGTGGCTTTGTCCAGAAGGAAGTCAGATGTCTGGAAGATCTCAGGTTGACCAGGTCTAATTAGCATATTACCATTTTACTAATATAGATGCTTCATTATTCCTCCTTTTATGAGTGCTCTATAAGTTTAGACACACATGATATTTTATTTTCTTCCATAAATTAAACCTTAAAAGGAATTAAAAAAACTACAAATAGAAGGGAGGGGGTTTGGGAGGTAGGGTGAAAAAGGTGAAGGGATTGGGCAAAAAAAACCCTCCTAGACACAGACCACAGTATGCGATCAACAGAGGAAAAAGAGGTTTGAGTGGGGAGGTAGAAGATGGTAAAGGGGAATAAATGGTGATGGAAGGAGACTTGACTTTGGGTTGTGAACACATAATAAAATAAACAGATAATGTATTGTAGGATTATACACTTGAAACATATAATTTTATTAACCAATGTCACATTAATAAATTTTTAATGAGTTAAAATATTTTAACATGAAATCTGTATTAAATCATAATATTAGCATATTCTAAGGACCCTTAAATATAAAGGAATCACTTTTTCTAACAGATATGTAGTCATAAATAACTGAAATGTGACCATAGACCCACAGGCGTTAAAGGAACTTTGAGAGACCATTCAGTGTTTTGTTTTGTTTTTTCTTCCAACTTCTTTCTGAACAAAAACTAAATCATCCGATATGACTCTTTTCTAGAGAACACTCTGCAAAGATGACACTTATACTCTCCATGATAATATACTTCAATGTTTTACAACCCTGATATTTTTCAGAAATCCTTCCCAGTGTTTAACTGAGGTGCATCCCACATCGTTTAACTGCACCTCCAGGCTCTGTGCCATGTTCACTCTCTGACATCTACGAGATAATCCTCAGCAAGTCACTAACATGCTTTAAATTGAAATGTTGTTAACAATAGCGATCTGAATATGAAGAATATAAAGACACCATGCATTGGTTAGATGGTATTTGTAGGAAAGCAGGGATACATTTACCTCCTGGATAATCATTAAAAATATTGATTAAAATGACTATTTACAAATTTTAAAAAGTCTTAGGATACCTAGTAAAGAAACTGAGACTATCTCATAATGGCATAGCATATATAACCTAATATAAGACATACGGATATAGGAACTTAGAATGAGGTAAACAAAATAAGAATTGTTCTGTCATATTGAAATGTAAGGGTTTTTGTTCTGTTTTGTTTTGTTTTTTACAATCCACTTGCCATTTTTTGGCAATGTTTTATTTTACTGTATTCTTTTTTTAAAAGAAGGAATAAAATGAATGAGGTAAACATTACGTGAAGTTAGCCCAACACCCATTTCAAAATTTTCTTTCTTGTTTACCTTCACTTTGGAGGCTAAAGGAGCCAAGTACAACTAAACCCTTCCTCCTGCATCCTCCTGCATCCTTCATCAACGGAGAGTGATGACTGTGCAATGGTCTGGATAACAAGATGGAAGCAGATGTCTGCTGAGATATATCTGCGAAAATATGTGCTTTCTGGCTAAAAATGACAGATGGCTATTAATAGTCTTTCATATCCTACTTCACTCATCTATTTTTCAAGCCTTGAATAGAGCCTTCATGACTAAACTGGAGCTTCTATCTAAGAACCATGACAAAAAGTCTAATGCTGGTCTTGATATCATTTAGCTACTCCACCAACACCAGCAATTTTGAAACTCTTGAAATGACAGAAAGATAAACCTCTCTTTGTTTCTGTCACTACTGCCCACATTTTCTCTGTATTTTAATCAAAATACTTTCTCTTTGATCCAATATGGCACATACAATTTCAATGTTACTATAAGTTTGATATTTTTATGAAACAACTTTAAAAAAAATTAATCCTGCTCCCAAAAATATTGGATTACAGAGTAGCTTGAATATTTTTATGTTAAAATATATTACTTGTTAGTTTAAAAATAATAAGAAGAATAGCTTAAAGAGCTCAGTTGGCATTGATCAATGGTTGAGCATTGACCTATAAACCAAGGTTTTGGGCTTGATCCCCAGGATGGGGAGTATAGGAGGCAGCCAATCAATGATTATCTTTCATCAATAATGTTCCTACCTCCTTCTCTCTTCCTCTCTGAAATCAATAAAAATATATATTTTTTTTAAAATAAAGAAAAATAAAGGTTTTTAATTGAAAGATTAGTGTTGTCATTAGATAAGAATTAGCTCTCACAAAGATTCTGATGAGGAGAGAGCACATGAATTTCAGTCAATGATTATGTTTCCCTTATACACTACCTGGTTTTACATATTCAAAGAAACAGGCTTGGCAAAAATCAATTGTGAATCATCAAAACGAAGTCATTTGCTTTTGAGTTTCTCTGGCATTTGATTAATCTTTAACAATGTTCCCAGTCTAAAATTTTCAGCAAGCATGCTTTCTAATAGAAAGTTTTGCCCCAGCCATTTTTGCTCAGTGAATAGAGCATCAGCTCATGGATTGAAGGGTCCTGGGTATAATTCCAGTCAAGGGCCCATACTGGTTGCAGCTTGATCCTCAGCTCTGGTCAGGGCACATGCAGGAGGCAACCAATCATTGTGTCTCTCTCACATCAATGGTACTATCTCCCCCCCTCCTTTCCACTCTCTCTAAGAATCAATGGGAAAACATCCTCAGGCGAGGATAAATAAACAAATAAATATTTTAGTAAGTAGTAAACTACTATTGGCATTTACATCAAAAAGGTTCCTCCAGAGTACACATGTGCCCCATCAATTATTGGCTATGTTATCAAGTTAGTTCATGCTACCTTGAAGCATTAAATAATGAGGAGATTTTGTGCTGCCATGATAGATCAAAAGCTGAAAGAGAACACAAACCAAGAATGTGTCCTCATCTTGACACAGTCCCTTTGAACTACACTAAATTTGGAGATTGCTATTTTTATTTTAACAAGCCAAAGGAGATGCTGTCAGAAAAGATAAGACTGGGACCCTATAACAAATGAAGTCTCTCTGACTTCTAGTTCCGGTTCCATTCTTTCTGCCAGAGAAGTGGCAAAGATACCACCCACATTGCTTGTCTTAGTATTTTTCTAAAGGTCATTCCAGCCAAAGATTTATAACGCAATTCTCTCTAATGTAAATCCATCCACTTCCATATTGTTGTTCTTGATGAAATCCAAGGGTTGTGCTTCTTCTAAGGGACCTTAGAGTTCACTTTTTCTCTTTTGTCTATCACAAAAGCAACATCTTACTCTCCATTTTGCAACTAACACCCATGACAATGCGGAAACCTACAATCTCTGGGAATTGTCAAATCCAAATGCTTCAAAAAGAACCTGGCTTTAGGGCTGATTGGTACAGAGCGTATTTCCACTAGTACTTTTTGAAGCCTATTTTAATACTGCTTTTATGCCATCTTTGTTCTTTACAAAAGAACATATTTTTCTTCTCACTAAACAAATGTTCCTGGAAAACCATTTGTTTCCCAGGTGGAATTCACCATTGAACAGTGGTTTCTTTGCCTGGAAGAAAAAAAGATTACCACAAAAGAAGGAAATGGAAATATTGCGTGGACTTTGAACTTATGCTTATAGTTATGTGAAACAGCATTTCTAATATTTTCCCATTAAAAATATCAGCAATTAAAAATATTCTTTTATAATTATGTACTTATGATTGTTATTATACAATTTCCAATTTGGCTGTCAAGATCTATGAAAATCATCTTGGACTCCACTATTCTCAACATTCCTCACATGAAAATAAAATGAATTATAAAAAAAAGCACCAATATCATGGAAGGTGTCTGAGAGAAAAAATGCTTCACATTTTAATATTACCGATTCAGGAATCAAAACTTTTCTTTTAACTACAAGAGATTTCACTAATAGCATCTTCAAAGCTGTTAAATTATCAAGTACCTTATTCATATTTTGAAATTCTCCTTTGCTCCTTGGTTTCTTGCTACAGAACCAAAATTCCTGCAATAGTATCTAACCTACTGAAATGTTAATAAAAGTAGGCATTCTTTCTTGGGAAAAGTGAACAAGAAGTTATTTCATAAATTTGGCATAGGTAATTATATACCAATAAGAAAATAAATATTCCATTTGTTCTTATGAACAGTTAATTGGTGATATTTCCAAAAAACAAATTAAGTTTAGCAAGCAGTATAACAATTTCTGTTAAATAATTTTCAATCTCATTCATGAAATGTTAAGAAATCCCCTCTTATAATAGAAACGAGGAAAAATGAGTATATTCTAAATTCTAATTATCCTGATTGGGAAATTGAATTTAAGTCAAATTCAGAACTCTGATAAAGGGTTGCTTTTATTTATTTTTTTCACATGGGAGAAATAAAACAAGCTCAGGTGAAATGGACTTTGCTATGCTTGCAAACTTTATTAGAAATTAGCTGTTACTAGGGAGCTAAAACATTTCAACTGGCGCCAAGAGTGCAGAGGGGAGGAGCTTTGTATCTTCCAAGAATAATGAAACCAAAGAGTCGCAGCCAGATTTTGGAGGGGAATCTAAATACCGCTTGGGGAAAAGATGACTAAATGAATTACCAGGGGCTGTTTGTCACCTCCCAAAGCTCTGCCTGCAAAGAGACAGCACTGAATAGCTTGTATAATCTTCTTCTTTTCTTTTTTTCTTATCCTTTTCTTTCAAATCAAGTCAAGCAGGATATAGTTAAAGGCTTAATTTTCCCTGAAATCTTCCATGTGAAATTAGACCTCTGAATCCAACTTTTCCCAGCCGTCTTTTTTTTTTTTTTTTTTCCTGAACAGTAAGTAAGTAATCAGTGTTTAATTACTTGACTTTTACATGGTACAACCTTTGAGACTTGGCTGACTTATTGAGGCTTCAAGGTGCATTGTTCAGGATGTTCAGCGACCCTGATGTCCTGTTCGTACTCACAATGCTGAGATTAGAAAGGGGGGCCGTGGACGGTAACAGACTCTCGTGGCATACCATGGCACACACTCTAAGAGCCTTAGATGATTTGATTTTTGATGTAGAAATGGAAACATGGTTCCATACTTCTGTTCTTACTTATGATTGCAATTTCATTACTAATAACTGCATCTTAAGGCTTTCGGGTAAGAGATGTTGTGATTTGAATACAAAACAGAAAAATAAGAAAATAGTTGGGAAAAGGTTATTTTATTTATCAGGACAGACAAATGTGTAATTCAGAGCCAAAATCCATGCTTTTATTCTTTATTTTATTTTTTATCACTATTTATCCCCCTTATACCCTCCTCCAATTCTCCCTCCTCTCTCCCCCCTGCAATCACCACACTGATGTCTGTGTCCATGAGTTCTCTCTCTGTTTTTTCTTTTTCTTTTTTGTTCAATCTCTCCATCCCTCCAGACGTGCCCCTTCCCTCATCCCAACCCCACCCTGCCCCCCCCACCGCCGCTCCATTGCTGTCAGCCTGCTCTCTGTGAGTCTGTCTCTGTTTTGCTTGTTAGTGATTATTTATAATCTATATGTTTAAGCACATCCCCTTTTATATAAAGTTTTGCAGATGTAGAATATAAGTGAAAATTTTTAAACTTATGCAAATCTCAACTCACACTACTTTTAAACTTCTTTTACAGGCTCTAAGTAAAAATCACAATATTAACATATGGTTTGTTTATAATTGTAATCAAATATCAAGAAATCATCTAAGTCAATTTAAGGAAGGAGATTATGGAGAGCCCTACCTTTACATATCAGTAATAAATTAAAGATGTGTGTGTAATTTATGGAAAAACAAGACAAAAGACTGTATGATTTTAAATATATGGAATTTCTACTCAACACACACACAAGTTTCATTACACACAAGGGCATCGACAATAAAAGATCAAATAGAAATAAAAAGTTAAAAAAATTAAAAATGACAACTTTGTCTTGTCGAGGCCTTTAAACTATGGAATTATTGGTTTGATCTTTTGTGTTTGATTATTACTTGTGTTTGATTATTACTTGACCTGTTTCTGGTGTTTTTTCTTACAAAATAATTTTGGCCCCCAGTAGGACATGGTTGTACCATGCTATACCACCTTAAGCATCTCACATAACCCCACATAGATAGAAATTCAGCACACAATATTTTTTAAATACTTTTCACAATTTCTTAATTTGCATGTCTTGATTCAACTCTTCCTAGAATAAGCCCCGAAGAAAGCTTTACCTTGAAATGCCTTTATTCATTAGTTTAAGCAGATTGCCAATTCTTTGAATGGGGAAACCATGCTACCTTGTTAGCTGTTTTATCCTCAGCGACTGGGGTGCATGGCACAGTGCAGGTATTCCTATAAATGAGTGTTAAATAAAAGAATGAAAAATTAATAGAATTGACCATATAAACAGTAAGTGGAGGTATTTAGCAAAGAACATGTGAAGCCTGTCCAACTTTTCTACGAAATAGAAGTTCTTGCTTGTTGTTGTTGTTGATGATGATGATGTTTTTTATCATCCCATGTAGAAATCTTTGTAGTTACAGCACATTGCATAAACAACCTAACACTAGTAGATCTTCACATCACAGATAATCCAATTTGGTGGTAAAGGTTATTCAATGTGGGAAGGAAATAAAACCATTCTGAAGCTATCTTTCCATTTGCATTTCTTTACTTAAAAAAATATGCTTCTGAGCTTTTTTTGTTGTTGTTTCTAGTGGCTTTTAGTTTTTAGAATTTTTTGTTTTGTTGAGTGTTGTTCTGGTTTTCTGAGAATCCTCCTGGAGGTCTGGAGAAGGTGGGCTGGGAAGAAAGCACAGGAGTAGATATATTACATTAATGACAACAACAAAAAGAAAACTAATTATCTCTTCTTTCAAAACTACATCATAGGAATGAATGTATATTAATGACTTGGGGTGCCCCACCTGAATGACCACAAATAATAGTTACCTGTATTTTGGGGCTGCCAGGCTACAATAACCTATAAAGGGTTTCTGTTCAAATTTTATTTAATACTGTTAATAGGAAGTCAGTAGAGCATATCCTTTGGAGACTAATATTCTTCATATCTCAAATTCAGTCTTGGTTAGGACTCTGAAGGATACTGTACAGATAGGCAACCTGTGTATTTTCGCAGTGGAAATTGACAAGCATGACATTTTTTGCATGTCAAGCATACCAGGTACAGTTCATAAGAGAATCCTAGCCGCTTGTGGGTTTCGGTATATTATAAGTTACTTTAAAATACACAATTGTTTTCTTTTTTTTTTTTTTTCTTTTTTTTTAATATATTTTATTGATTTTTTTTTGACCCCCTCCCTCCCTCCCACACATTCCCTCCCTCCCCAGAGTTTTGTGTCCATTGGTTGCACTTATATGCATGTATACACAATTGTTTTCATATTTTAAGTTGAAGTATGTTTTAAAGTATGCCTGTATGTGTACATGTGTCTGAAGGGGAAGGGAGAGTTACCTATTGAACACTTTAATGAGAAAGAAGTGACACTATCCTTTTTTCCCCCCAAAACCAGATTTGAAAAGTTAATTGAAATAATCTTATTAAAACTTTTTTGGGAGTAATTGACAATATAATTGTTTATATTTAAAGTGTACAGTGTGATGATTACATGTACATACACATCTTGATCATTACCAAAATCAAGATAATGAACACAGCCGAAACCAATTTGGCTCAGTGGATAGAGTGTTGGCCTTCGGACTGAAAGGTCCCGGGTTCCATTCCGGTCAAGGGCATGTACCTTAGTTGCGGGCACATCCCCAGTGGGGGGTGTGCAAGAGGTAGCTGATCAATGTTTCTCTCTCATCGATGTTTCTAACTCTCTATCCTTCTCCCTTCCTCTCTATAAAATATCAATAAAATATATTTTTTTAAAAAGATAATGAACACATCCATCACCTCAAGTAGCTTAACTTTGTTGTGTGGTGGTGAAAATGCTTAAAATCTATTCCTATCACCTATCAAGTATACAGTACCACGTTATTGAATATAGTCATCATGCTGCACATTAGATCCTCAAACTTATTCTTCATAAAACACAAAACATCACCCTATTTACCCCTGCCTCAAGCCCCTGCCAATTTATAAAATAGTTTTGTTTTTTGTTTTTTTACATTCCACATATAAGTGATATCATATTGTATTTTTTTTCTTTCTTTGTCTGGCTTATTTCACTTAGTATAATTCCATCCAGTTACATTCATGTCACAAAAGCATATTTTCTTCTTCCTTCCTTTCTTCCTTTCTTCCTTCCTTCCTTCCTTCCTTCCTTCTTTCTTTCCTTCATGGGACAATTGGATTATTTCCATTCTTTGCCTTGTGAATAATGATGTGATGAACATGGATGTGCAGATATATATTCAAGATACTGATTTCAATTCCTCCAGATATATACCTAGGATTAAAATTGCTGGATCAGATGCTAATTCAATTTTTAATTGGGGGGAAAGCTGCCATACTGTCTTCCATTATGGATGTACGAAGTTACATTTCTACCAACAGTGTAGAAGATTTTCCTATTCTTTATATCTTTGCCAACATTTATCTCTTGAACTCTTTATATTTTTTAATTGGATTTATAGTAGGGAAAAGAGAGAGAGAGAGAGAGAGAGAGAGAGAGAGAGAGAGAGAGAGAGAGGAGAGAGAGAGAGAGAGAGAAAGAGAGAGAGAGAGAGAGAGAGAGAGAG
The DNA here is from genome assembly GCF_964339955.1 of Pipistrellus hanaki. Classification (NCBI taxonomy): domain Eukaryota; kingdom Metazoa; phylum Chordata; class Mammalia; order Chiroptera; family Vespertilionidae; genus Pipistrellus; species Pipistrellus hanaki. The sequence goes on along the minus strand of NC_140504.1, from coordinate 144,236,704 downwards.
AGAGAAGCATTGATGTGAGAAACGTAGATAGGTTGCCTCCTGAATGTGCCCTGACCAGGATCAAACCCAAAACAGGGCATGTGCCCTGAGCAGAAATCGTACTTACCACCTTTCCTGTATGGGACAACACTCCAACAACTTAGCCACACTAGCCAGGGCTACCTTTTTTATAATAGCCATTCTAACAGGTGTGAGGTAAAAATCTATCGTGATTTTACTTTCATTTCCCTCCTGATTGGGTATATGAATCACCTTTTCATGTGCCTGATGGCCATTTGTATTTGTGTCTTCTTGAGAGACAATATATATTTAGTTTCCTTGCCCACTTTTAATTGGATTATTGTTTTTTGTTTTGTTTTGTTTGGTTTGGTTGTTGTTTGTTTGTTTGTTTTGCTATTGAGTTGTAAATTCTTTATGTTTTGGATATTAATCACCTATCAGTTATATGCTTTGCAAATAGTTTCTCCCATCCATCAGGCTACCTTTTCAATTCACAGATTTTTTTTTTTTTTTAAGTTTAGAAACACTTCAAAAACTAAGCTGTGCTGTCTGTTTTTGTTTTCTGTGTGTATGGGTCTGTGTGTTTAGCTTTTGTTGCCCATGATTCTGGTATCTAACCCAGATATATTTTTTTTCCAAAACTAATGTCAAGGATTTCCCCCCTGTGTTTTCTTTGAGGAATTTTACAGTTTCAAATTTTATACTCAACTGCATGGTCCATTTTAAATTAATTTTCGTACTCCTGTAAGATATCTATTTTGCATGTAGACATCCAGCTTTTCAGCCCCATTTATTGGGTTTCCTCTCCCTATTGGGCATTCTTGAAACCTTGTCAAAATTAGCCATTTATGGATTGGTTTATGCCTGAGCTCTCCATTCTGTTCCATTGATTTATGCACCTGTTTTTATGTCAGTTCATATTGTGTTGATTACTAACACGTGAATATAGCTTCAAATCTGGAAGTGTGATGTCTTTTAGCTTTGTTTTTTCTCAGAATTGTTGTGACAATTCAGGGATTATTTAGTGATTTCATGCAAATTTTAGCATAGTTTTTTCTATTTCTGTGAAATATGTTTTTGGAATTTTGATAGGAATTGCACTGAGTCTGTAGATTGCTTTTGATAGTATGGAAATATTCACAATATTAATTCTTCTAATACAAGAACATGAGACATCTTCCCATTTATTTGTGACTTCTTCAATCTCTTCAATCAGTTTCTCATTTATTTTTTTATTTTTTTTTTAGTGTACAGGTCCTTCACATCCTTGGGTCAATTTATTCATAAGTATTTTATTATTTTTATATTATTATAAATTATATTGGTGCCTTAATTTCTCTTTCGGTTATCTCATTATCCTATATAATAAAAGAGTAATATGCAAATTGATTATCACTCCAACACACAAGATGGCTGCCCCCATGTGGACACAAGATTGCCACCTCAAGATGGCTGGCAGGGGAGGGAAGTTGTGGGCAATCAGGCCAGCAGGAGAAGTCAGTTGGAAGGGACCAGACCTGCAAAAGAGGGCAGTTGGGGGCAACCAGGACTGCAGGGGAGGGCAGTTTGGGGGGACCAGGCCTGCAGGGGAGGGCAGTTAGGGGCAATCAGGCCAGCAAGAGAGCAGTTAGGTGTAGGTCAGAATGGCAAGAGAGTGGATAGGGGGTGATTGGGCTGGCAGGCAAAAGAAGTTAGGGGCAATCAGACAGGCAGACAGGCTAGTGGTTGGCAGTCAGCAGTCCTGGATTGTTAGAGGGATCCCAGATTGGAGAGGGTAAAGGCTGGGCTGAGGACAACCCAACCCCTGCTATGCATGAATTTTGTACAACAGGTCTCTAGTTAGTGTTTAAAATGTAACTGATTTCCTTGTGTTGATTTTGCTTTTTGTAACTTTCCTGGGTTCACTAATTAGTTCAGACAGTTTCCTTGTTCAGTGGTTAGGCTTTTCTGTATGTAAGCTCATGTCATGTGCAAACACATAATTTTATTTTTTCTTGTAAACTTGAATATAATGTATGTATGTATGTATGCCAAATTGCTCTGGCTAGGACTTCTAGTGCTATGCTGAGTGGAAATAGCAAAAGTGGGTGTCCATGTCTGATTCCTGATTTTAGAGAAAAAGCTTTAACTATTCATAATTGAGTATGATGTTAGCAATGGGTTTACAAAAAAAAAAAAAAAAAAAAAAAGAGCCTTTACTATGTTAAGAAATATTCTCTCCATACCTAATTTATTGAGAGTTTTTATCATGAAAGAATGTTGAATTTTATCAAACACATTCTGTCACATTTATTGATTTTGTAATGTTGAATCCTTCTTGCTCCACGGGGATAAATTCCACTTGATCATGGTGTGTGATCCTACTAATGTGCTCTTGAATTCAGTTTGCAAGTATTATGTAGAGGATTTGTACCATCTATGTTCATCAGGGATATTGGCCAATAATTTTATTTTCTTATAATGTCCTTGTATGATTTTGAAATCAGAGTAAAATGAATTTGGAAGTGTTCCTTCTCTTTAATTTTTTAGAAGAATTCCAGAAGGATTGGTATTAATTCTCTTTAAATGTTGGGTAGAATTCACCTGTGAAGACATCTGGTCCTAAGCTTTTATTTGCTGGGAGAAGTTTAATTACTGATTCAATCTCCTTGTCATTATTGCACTATACAGACTTCTATTACTTCATCATTCTGTTGTGTGTTTCTAGGAATTTATCCATTTCTTCTAAGTTATTTAATTTGTTGGAGTATAATTGTTCATAGTAGTCTCTTCTTATCTTTGTATTTCTGTGGTATCATTTGTAATGTCTCCTTTTTTGTTTACAGGTTTATAAATGTGTTATCACTCTTTTTTTCTTTTTTCTTTTTTTTTTTTTAGTGGAGCTAAAGTTTTGCCAATTTCATTTTTCTCTTTTAAAAAAACCAACTCTTAGTTTTGTTGAATTTGTTATTGTCTTTCTGATTTATCTGTGCTCTGATCTTATATCTCTTACCTTTTGCAAATTTTGAGGTAAATTTGTCTTTCCTTTTTTAGTTCCATGATGTAATTAAAATATTCTTAAATTTTCAGAATAGTATTAATAATTTTAGATATATATCATATAAATGAAATGTCTGTCTTCTTAGGATAAATTTCCAAAATTCTCTCTTAGAATATACTATTTTGAACCTCATAATTTCCTTCCTCTTGGATAGAAAATTTGAACTCAGAGCAGTTCAATCTTAACAGTCAATATCTATTGATATTTGTCTTAATTTAGAATTATTATTAAAATCATATAGGTAATAGCAACCTTAAATCTATTTGTCAAAAATATTTTTCCTAAATATATAGGAAAGGAAGATAATATATGTTAAAAAATCAGTTTGCAAAACACAATCTGATATTTTGAGCTTTAAAAAAAACAAAACTAAGACTGTGCTCTATCAAAAAAATAATTTCCTGTATAAACTTATTTAGGTAGAATAAAAACATTACTAAATTTTGCTCCAATTGCCTACATATAAAGAATAAAACCACTTCTAATTGAGTTCATATGAATGTAGGTTTTTCTATATTTTAAAACATTTAAATCACATAGTAATTATTTCATATCTACTCTATAGAAGAATAGAATGTACTGAAGGGAGTTATAAAGATGAGTATGAAAAGAAACAACAAAAAATGTTCCCCTTGAACTGACAATCCAGAAGGGAATATTTTTCAAGTGCACATATAAATACAAATACAATGGGATTAAGAAAAGTTTTGAAAAACTATTTCTCAGTCAAATATTTTTAAACCTTTGCCTTTTTTGGGTCAGAGTGAAATAAATGTTGCTGGACATAGAGAAGACAACATGTTCTCTTAAATGTTTATCAACAAACTATACAAAATGTATTCATTTTGTAAATTGTCTGCCTACCAGCAAGAAAATGGTCTACATTAAAACCTCTATGAACATGGGAAAATGTATGTGACTCGGGAATAATTCCATACAACATTATATTTTGCTAACCAAGTTCTAACATAAAGCAATGCCATTGAAATAAAAAGTTATTTTGCCTTTTTATAAAGTATGTATTGCTATTCACACAGCTCTGTTTGTTGGTTAGGTTCGGTGGCACAGATACCTAGAGCATTTAATGATCAGCACTCAAACCTGCTTCTAAAAGATTGACTATTAAGTCTGGGGGCATTGATCTTTATAAATACTAAAATCGAATGAAGTTAATACTTAATACTTACATTGAATTAAGTTACTATTTTCACATAGTTGGTGAAATAAACCATATTTATTCCACATAATAAAAAGAGATGTTCTTGCCCTAGCCGGTTTGGCTTGTTGGACAGAGCATCGGCTGTGTACTGAAGGGTCCTAGGTTTGATTCTGGTCAAGGGCACATAACTCAGTTGCAGGCTCAGATGTGCAGGAGGCAGCCAATGGATTATGTTCCTCTCTCATTGATGTTTCCATCTCTCTATCCCTCCCCCTTCCTCTCTAACTAAAATAATCAATAAAATATATTTTTAAAAGAAATATTTATTGACTGTTACTCATTATATGTACATTACTGAATTATAAGAAAAGGCTCAGCCGAAACCAGTTTTCTCAGTGGGTAGAGCATCAGCCTGTGGACTGAAAGGTCCCAGGTTCAATTCCAGTCAAGGGCATGTACTTTAGTTGTAGACACATCCCCGGTAGGGAGTGTGCAGGAGGAAACTGATCCATGTTTCTCTCTCATCAATGTTTCTAACTCTCTATCTCTCTCCCTTCCTCTCTGTAAAAAAATTAATAAAATATATAATAAATAAAAGGCTCAATGGTTAAAGTTTGGCTAATTTTGGTTCCATTCCCAATTCATCTTTCCTGTTTATTTTTCTTTCATTTTTTGCTATGGAAAGAAAGAGCCAATATCTTTCACCATCTTTCTGCCTGCCCATCTATTATTTATCAGTCTATTTCTAAGATGCCTATTGTTGTTCTACTGATATTCTATCTAGTGCATATTGCAGACTTCAGAAAAGCAGGAGTAAAGAGGGAATTTGCAGAAGGCCTTGATTTGACAGACCCAAAGGGAAAAAAATTTCAGGCACAAGAGGCTTTGTTGTCTAGTGAGATAACAGGACAAAGAAAACATATAGAGGATGAGCCAAGGGAGTTCTAAGAAATAGGAAGAAAATAAGATATTTAAGTGGTGTTGTCAAATTTCTGAAGTCGGAAAAAAATTAATGTCGCTTCTGCAAAGCAGATAGTTTCCCACAGAAGTTGGCTCTAATCAAACCCTTACTGGCTTCAGAGTTTTCATTCAAAACAGTGTTTTTTCTCTTGGTGGAGGTATTTTATAATGTGTATTTGTAAAACAAATTTTTCAACAGTGTCACTCTTGGGGATTTCATAGAGATCCTTTAATTTGAACATTTTCTGTAGTAAGATCTAGGTTCATTGGAGTAATAGAAACATTTTAAAATAAGCTATAACCCTAAAACTTAGCTTAAATATTTTACCTGCTTATTGTTCAGATCATTAACAAAAATTAAATGAGTCAATTACAATTATAATGAATTCATTACAATGAATGAATGAACCCAGTTAACGGAGGCTCATGAAGTGTAGATAAGTGGATTGAGGGTTACATCTAATCTCTGTGCCAGTGGTAAAATCCAAGTGCAGGCTGGGAGATAAGTAAAGAACAGGTTACACAGAAACTACAAGGTGTGTGTGTGTGGGCGCCAGAGATGAAGGCAGAAGGAACTTGGAAAAAATCCAAACAGGCAGACATTCACTGTATAAAAAGAGGGTGGTGAACTTTTGAACCTTGCTGGTATACAAAGCATTCAATAAACCACCCCACCATCTCCACCACTTTCTGCAGGTAATACAATCACAGTTCTCAGAGTAAATAAGGCCTAATCCCACCAGTGTGTACTTCAAATAAGAACTTTGTTTCTTCTGGTATTAGTTCCTTGTTTTTTCAGTTGTTTCTAAGTCCTTTAAAATTTGTATGGTCAGTATTGCTCTGCACTTCTATGCCTGTATAGATAAGAACTAATAGTTTAATTCCACAGTGAAAAACACCTGGTAATATACCGAGAACATAGAATTGCCTAATATATGTGCTTTTTAAATTATAATGGTGTTTTCTGCTCCTATTTCCCAAATTTAAATTAAATGTTTAATTATTTAATGTAATGTTAATTAAATAATTTTGGTATACCATAAAAATTAAATGAAATAATTATTTTTAGAGTTTAAAAATTACTTTGTTGCACCCTTTTACTTTATTGGGCCCAGTTAAGAGAAAAGAAAAATAAACTCGCTTTCTTGTCCTTCTAATGTGTTTTCGTCTATCCAGTATAATTTGCATGTTCTTTGGATCTTATCAGGTTTTAATCATTAGTATTATTCAATTTGGCATTTTTTACTAAAAAACAAGATAATCATTTTCAGAGAAACTGTGGGTTAAAGAACATCCATCTTTTTCATCTACTTGTCTTTGTCTAAAATATTACCAATGTTAATATATCACATATAAGAAATTATGATGATGATGAAAAACATGTACATTACTCAAAAGGGGTAACACCAGCAAATAATATTTACCAGTTGCTTCCTACTTACTAGCATATTCTGCAGATTATTTATTTCATCCTTATATCTTTTAGAATGTATTCTATTACAACCTTCTCAGTTTACAAATGAGGAAAAAGAGGCAAAGAGAAGTCCTTTGTCCACGATGGCAAAACTAGTAATTGTTAGAGCTAAGAGACTACTAATACTAGCCTCCTTGTCTCAATAATGCCTTCCCCTGCAGAATGTAATCTTTTGTGATGAAACAAATAAATTTTCCACTTCTTATTCAGTATTCTAGGTTTTCTGCTTTTAAGCTATTTCAAAATAAAAAATAATACTAAATAAAAATGTTACACTCTTATAAAGTAAGTCAGAGGATTTTTCTATAATACACGGAATTTGCTTTTTGTCACACAACCTGGAAAAATATCAAAATTACTTGCATAATTTTTAAGTAAAAGCAAATATATATTACAATATTGGAAACCTGTTATTTAGAGGAAAAATGGGCATTAATAAGTTATGGTAAAACTTATACTTTATGTAGCTCAAAATATTAAAATGTAATGCATTAGTATCTGTATTGAATAAATTTTATATTTAAGGTTATTAAATAAAATGTGAGGAATCATATGAAACCTATTCATTTTTGAATTATTAATATAAATTACTTATGCAGCATAAAAACTAGTGACCAGTGTGAAGCAATTTGTGAAAGCATTTCAGTTATATTCCTGTAAAGTACATTATTGCTGCTTACATACACACACACACACACAACTTCATAATATTTCATCTTATGTAACACATTTATTTATGATACAAACAAATATGTAAGTATTTTGTATAGTTATATATTTACACTACATAGTTGGTTTTCTATGTGTTAACTATAATAAATGCATATGGTCTAAAATAAATACCATATTTTGTTAAATTGTAAGTTGCTTTGTTACTTTTTTCATGTATGTTTGACACATATCACATACACATGCCATAATTCAAAGAGGGTTATGCATATGGTCATAAATAAATAGATATTACCACATAAATTTTAATTATGATAAACAGTGGGACATTTGGCATCCTTATTGGCAATATTTGTTATCTGTAAGTGTCAGGGGAAGATTTTTACAATATTAAAAAAACACACAATAAAAATGCACTTAAAGTTATTCTTTAATAGTGGGAAAAGAAAATTATTTTATCCATAACACTGGAAGTGTAATTTTGTGGGATTACTTTTGGTAACTCTAGTGACACTGGGTTAGTTTGCAAAATTAACTTCAGTTTGTTCTATGTTTTTGTCTATCCAATATAACTTGCATGTTCTTTGGATCTTATCAGTTTTTAATCATTAGCAATATTCCAACTTGGCAATTTGTACTAAAAAACAAGACAATCATTTTCAGAGAAACTGTGGATTAAGGAACATCTATCTTTCTCATCTACTTGTTTTTGTCTAAAATATGTAGCCATCATAAAACGTTACAGCTTCTTTTTGCCTTCTACTGAACTTCTTAATTTACTGACCTTCACTGGTAAATTCCAAAGATTGAGTCTATCATAAGTGAAGCTCTTGATTTTCACTTATAACCACTGTACATCTTTTGCTATATTAAAAGATGAATAAAAGTGAAATAAAAAAAAGAAAAGTTAAATAAATAGCTTTTTATTTGGAAATTGTCAAAGGTGGTATAAAAAATCTTTATCAAGTATCAATCTTTGTCCCTGTATCCTAGTACCCTAGCACAGTGCCTCAGTATATGTACATAATAAGTATGTACTGATTGAATATTGTATATGGATATTAATTTCATAGCAACCAAGATGCACAGAAAAATCTATAGGTAGAATTACACTGTTGCTTCTAGCATAAATTTAAATATAGTTTGCAAAAGAAATGGCAAAATTGTAGAAGTGAAGCAAGTAACTAACATTACCAAATAAGATTCTAATTTAAACAGAGACTTTGCAGCTAAGTTTAAACTAAATCACTTTCTACAAAAAACATCAAAGAATAATTTCCAAGCAAATCACTGTCCATGAAAGGAAAATTCATAATTCTGAGTGATATAATCCATTAGCACACACATTTTCTCCTTTCTTAACTCTATGAAATGTAATTCACTACTACTTTATTATGTTTACTATTTTCTCAAGAAATACCAAAAACCAATTCATAAATTCTCATTTTATTCCATAATAAAAATGAATATATATTTAGAATTAATATAATCCTTTAGCATCAAATTTCTTTAACCGTTAGACTTTTGTAAACTAAATCTCTACTTGTACATGCCTCATTGCTGAATTGGACATTTTTTTTATTGCCAAAGACATGAAGCCAGGAGTGATCATTTATGTTTAATGTTAAGTTTTTTACTTAAGCCAGATATTATATACTATTGGTAAAAATAAAAAGGGGGCTGGTTTTGAGTTGGGGAAAATTGATACATAAAACTAGAATTCTGTTTGCATTGACAACTTAATTGATCCCCTTTTATTTCTTACTCTGAAAAATATATTTTCTTTATGTACCTTTGAGTAAACCATTATGTTTTCTATATAACAAAACTATATTTAAATTGTGTGCATCTCATATTTTGTAGTTGGATCAAAAATTCCACTTGTAAATTTCTAATCACAAGCTGACAAAGTACCTCTCCAAAATAAGATAATAATTAATGAATGAGTTAAAAGTTCTTCACTCTCACTTGTTTTGCTTCAGATCTTTTTCTACACTATTTCTCAAAGATAATATTTATGTTCTTTCTAAGCATGTCTTAGAGCATGTTGTTTTTTTCTCAAAATACTTCATAGTGTTTTTCAAAGTTCTGATATTTAACACTACATTGAGCTTTTAAACTTTTTTTTGTAAAATAATACATTCAAAACTAAACATAATGGTAACTTGTATAATGTTAAGATTGTTAAGCTGTATGCTTCTTCTCCTAATAAAAATCGAATTTTAGACATTCTCTAACAATTTATTTCAAATCACCCACCATACTACAGTAGTGACATATTATTCTTGACTTTTTATGAATAGTTTATACTTTCAAATGAAGAAGATATCCAATCAAAATAAATAAAGAATATTGCTTTTCAAAAGAAAAAGTAAATCAAGGTGATCATTTGAGAGTCAGATTTCTACAATCACCTGGTATTTATGAACCTAAATATCTCTTGTCTGTCCCATACTGAGTTTTCTTATTTCAAAAGATCAGAAAGTCTGATTCACAACTTTTCATATTGGGAGTATTTGATTAAATCCAGATATTAGATTTTCCCTTTTTTTCTACCTTCTTCATAATTTGAAAAAGTCAGTATTTTCCTAGGAATATTGTAGCCATTTACAAGTTGTTAAGATTAATTTCTGAAGTATTCTTGCTGACAGTAAAAATCTAAGGGAGAAAAAAAATAAGAGTTGCATGGAAATTTATTTATCCAGATGTCTATTTTTCATAATTTTTTTGAAATGAAGCTATAAAGTAATAGTTGTAAAGTTAGTGCTTTTAACAAATGGCATTGGGTCTTCATGAATCACTAGAGGCCCAGTGCACAAAATTTGTGCATGGAGGGGTGGTGTCCCTCAGGCTGGCCTGTATCCTCTCCAATCTGGGATTCCTTGTGGGATGTCTGATTGCAGGTTTAAGGATCAGGTCTAAACTGGCAGTCGACATCCCTCTCACAATCCAGGACTACTGGGTCCTAACTGCTCACCTGCCTGCCTGCCTGATTGCCTCTAACCGCTTCTGCCTGCCAGCCTGATTTCCCTCTAACTGCTCCTCTGCTGGCCCAATCACCCCCAAATACCCTCCCCTGCCAGCCTGATTGTCCACAACTGCCCTTCCCTGCCAGCCATCTTGTGTTGCTCATCTTGTGGTGGCCACATAGGCTTTTATTAGTATAGATTTTAGGAAATTTGAGATTGCAGCATAATGATACAAATCAAGGGAAAATTAAAAATCAGTAAAAAGCAACAATGACTGGTATAAACAAAAATGAATCAAATTATGTAAAGTTGAAGGACACCACAAACTAAGTGTTGATCACCTTAATAAGTTAACAGATGTTGGCTTTAAATGTATGTACTTAGTTTAAATTGTTTGTCCATTCTTAGATTCTTCAACTTTGTGTATTCTTTTTTATTAAGTTTACTGGGGTGACATTGGTTAATAAGATTATATAGGTTTTGGGTATATAATTCTAAAATACATCATCTGTACATTGTACTGTATGCTCACTACCTCAAGTCCATTCTCTTTCCTTCCATCACTATTTAATCTCTCTACACCTTCTACTTCTCCCCACCCTCTTTTTCTCTGGGAATCACCATACTGTTGTCTGTTACTATGAGGGTTTTTGTTTGTTTGTTTGTTTTTTGTTTAGCTTAATTCCTTTACCTTTTTCACTCAGCCCTGCCTCCCCTCTGATAGCTATCAGTCTGTTTTCTGTCTATGCGTCTGTTTCTATTTTGTTTGTTAGTTTATTTTATTCATTAGATTCCAACTATAAGTGAAATAATGTTGTACTAGTCTTCGTCTGGCTTATCTCACTTAGTATGATACTCTGCAGGTCCATCCATGCTGTTGCAAAGGGATTTCTTTCTCTTCTACAGCTAACTAGTATTCCATACTGTAAATGTACCACAGCTTTTTTATCCATTCACCCATTGATGGGAACTTGGGCTGTTTCCAAATCTTGGCTATTGTAAATAATGATGCAGTAAACATAGGGATGCATATATTCTTTCAAATGAGTGTTTTGGCTTTCTTCAGATATATAACCAGACATGGAATCGCTGGGTCATAAGACAGTTCCTTTTTTAATTCTAAAAATCAGAAAGAAGGCTTCAGTTTTTTAAGAAAGACAGGTTTGGAAGGAGGGATGGAGTAAAAATATAAATGTTAATGAGCCTACAAACCTTATACAAAAATATCTGAATTTATTGTTAACAATATTTTCAAAAACTTATATATTATGATTATTATTTTTGTCTATTAAAGTCAATTACATACAATAAGAATATGCTATACACCCATATGTCCTTGATATGAACATTGTCTTTTATAATAAGAATGAAGGAGATAAGCATAAAGGTATAGATTTTAATTTTAAATAAAAGAATATATCTTTATTTAAATACATAGGGTATCCTACATGATTTTTAATAGTATTGGACAGTTTCAAAAGCCACACATCTTAGATTTTGATCTCTTTGATTAACTGTCTATACAGTTATTCTCATCACCCAAGACTGATCATTGGCATTCAAAAGGTAGCAGAATGCTCCTGCCACGCTGACCATACTGACCTTCACCATGAATTAACTGAAAAATCTGTGTCAGCCAGCTAGTTAAATGAAGCTGTGGACCTGGACATGGTAATGGTTATGATTAGTGTGTGACATGCCACATCACAGTAATGATATAATCTGGGTTTCAATAGACCTCAAATTGAAGTCCAAAGAGTCCTATTCTGATGAAAGGAAGAATAAAAGACAAGAAGAAAACTGTAAATGGACAGACAGAGCTCCCCTGCTCTGGTCTCCAAAAGCAGAAATAGTCATTCCAGTATGGAAGGTCGCTGGGGGGTTGCTGTCCCCTTGTACTGGATAGCTCCAGAATGTAGCTAGGTCTGTCAGCACTCCTTCCACTTAGGTCTGAGGAGTTATTCTTCATTTGCAGCAGGGAGTGAGGAGTCAAATTGGCACTGCTGACTGCTGCGTTTCTCAGCAGCCAGTGAATTGCATGTTTCAATGAGGGGCATGCTGAGCATGGCATGTGTATGTGTAGTAGCTTACCAGTTAGTTTTTGTTGCATGTCTTCAGAGCTATTACAGTAATGAGATTAGTGATGCACAAGCTGATCACGCTTTCTGAAGACATTACACTTTGTATACAAGTGACAAATATGAAGTGAGCAGCCAGAAAAATGTCATTTTGGTAAGAAAGCAGGATGCGTGGGTGTTCTGGCTAAGCACACACTGTGTGCAAGAGAGAAGGGCTTTTGTGGACTGGATGAGTCCTGCTGGGCTCTCAGCCGTGGTGCTCTCCGATAATAAAGAAAGCTCGTCCTGTGTGAAATGTGCTTCTGACTGGAGTCTATCCCATGCTTGTTAGAATATGACATCTCGTAAATATGCGAGGCAGGACATGTTGCTGAACCTCTAGATGAGAAAAATGAAGCCTTTCACAGCAAATGTGTCATCCCAGCGGCCAGTTCTCTCACGAGCAAACACTGAGCATGTGTCCAGAAACGCAAAGTGAGACTTCGGGACGTGCTGTCCGTCCAGGACATTCTAAATGCGGTCGGTGCGCCTGCGATTCAACAGCATCCCGCGGTGTGCAAATGGCATTCCTTTCCATAGGTTCATATATTTCCTGCATCGATGATGCTTGAAGTTAATGGTGACTAGAAAACTGCTTAATGGAACTCAAGAGCAGAGCTGAGCAATGGCATCGGTCTACCAGTAGAGCTATTAGAATGGTCACAGATTTGCATCACAGATGCTGCATTAACCTTGCAAGTGCATCGACTAATTCTGTAAAGCCTGGTGTGTTTATATTGTATCCTGTCAGTAGGTTTGCAAGCTGTCTGCCATCAAACTGAAGTCATGGGAGGGGACTATTAGGGGCATAGCAGCATATGTCTGCTATGTGTAACCTGCGCGAAAGGTAGATGGAATGTTCTTTTCTCCGATAGACGAAGAAATACGTTTTCCGTTTGAGTTGATATTGAACATGGGAATTTAAGATCCTGAATTATAAGACGGAGAATATGCACCATAAGCCCAAACTGGAAAGGAATGCCATAATTGAGGAAAATACCGTGAGGTCAATGGTAATCTTGTCAATTCACAATGCAGAACTTTGTCTTTCAGGATATTGTTTTCCCGATGGGAATTTAAATTTATATTAAGTGTTTTTGAATTTAATAACTGGCAGCCAAGCAGAGATTTATCCAGTATCTGGAATTTTTTAAAAAAAGGACAAAGAAAGAGAAGAAAGGTCATGGCCTAAAAAATCCTCTTGAAATATTGCTTGAAAATAACTTCCTGGAATTTATGCTTGGTATTGTAATTATTGATTCTAACCTAATGGAGCAGATTTTTAAAATAATAGTCTTTTCTATTTCTTTAATGAGGTTTAGTTGAAAAAATTGTATATGTACAAAATGTATCTTCTAACAGAGTATCTACCTTACCTATTATTCATTTGACCAAAAACACTGAGAAATAAGATGTTTTCCACTAAAAAAAGAAAGAAATCAATATTTTACTTTCTAGTAATTTTGAAATCAGAATTTATAAGTGTCCTTCAATGTTTTTTTCACTGATTTTACCTCATTATATTTTTCATTTATTTTGAAATTATACAACCTATTTCTACACTCTGGCATATTTAATGTTATTAGTCTTTAGGATAAAATTGCAGCCAGTAAATCTAAACTGAAATTGAGTAAATACTGCAACCTAATACTTCTAAAAATGTTAGTTTGGTTGGCAAGCAGCAGATATTTGTCAACATTTCTACACAAATCATAGAAGAGTCAAGTTAGCCAACTTTAGCATAAGAAATAATTCAAAGCTTTATGGTGGTTTGTATAATTATAGATGAATATGATGTATACTGACCTAGATGATCAGCCAAAAAAAAAAAAAAAATCATTCTAACTGTCCATGGATTTAGCTCTTACTTGTCATCGATCAAACTGATGGAGACCACAAATGCAGTTTTCAAAATTATCAGAATATATTTACTATTGCATGTAATACATCCAATTTAGCATCCTTTTTAAGCTCCAGCTATTATAACACATCTAAGGAAAGTCAATATATGTTTAAAACTGTTTAGTCCACTTATTAACTGGACTTTACCTAGGAATTCCAGAAACCTCACAATTCATTCCAAGATAGTATTCAAATTAATTAAACTACATTGTATCTTGTACTGAAGAGTGCATTAAAAATGAGATTGTCAGCTATATATTCTAACTTGCTTATTTGTCAGTCGTTTGTTATGTTCTTAACAATTTTGAGGGAGAGAAATAATATACATATAAAGGCCTACAAAAAGCTGTCTTTAGTGGGCATAATGAGGATTGGAAGTACTAAAAACCCAAAAGAATTTTTAAAATAAAGTATGGTATTATAAAGTTTGAATAATTATAAATCAGTAAAGTTAAAACAAAAAGAAAACAAAAAAAATTAAGATATAGCTGCAAAGAGTATTAAACCTAATAATAATTTTAAAAAATAACACAGTAAAATTACCACAAAATTTAAAAATCTCACTATTCAAACACATGTATCGTCTTATACTCTTTATTTCCCTTAGCAGATTAATTCAAATTTAATGTTCATCAAGAGAGTAATAACTTGCCCTTGCCAGTCGGCCTGAAGACTAAAGGGTTGTGGGTACATCCCCAGTAGGGTGTGTAGGAGGCAGCTGAAGGATGTTTTCTCTCATTGATGTTTCTAACTCTCTATCTTTCTCCCTTCCTCTCTGTAAAAAAATAAATAAAATATATTTCTTTAAAAAAGAAAGTAATAACTTTTATATAAAAGTTTGAGGATGAAAAGCAAAACTTCTTTTTTTAAAAATATTTCTTCAAGGAAAACAGTTTATTTCTGAAAATAAGTGATGAAAGGAATTGGTATAAAGTAATATTTCAAGTGTATTAAATGCCTACCATGATAAGAATAGTTTTTAAAGTCATAGGAACATACTTCTATAACTTGAATAGAAATTTTTGAAAAACCAGTTCCCAGAATTTTTAAGTTTGCCTGCTTTTTAAAAAAATTGAGCGAGTAAAAATAATCTTGTTCTTAGCAAAGATCTGTGTATCCATAGGTGCTTTATCACTAATCTTGTTTCCATTTTATGCACTAAGAATGAAAACACCCAACATTCTTCAGAATATAGGAATGGGAAGCATTAGGAAAGTCATAGAAAAAAATCCACTTAGCACCATGAACCTAATGAAGAGAATAAGAAACTGCATCCCATCCTAGGGCCTGGTTGTTCGTTCGTTAGCAGTGACATCTACATGGGGGAGAGAACAGCACTGCTGTCCTGTAACTACACTCTTAGAGGTGGCACGTGTGGCCCAGGACAAATATGGTTTCATTTCAGATCATTTATGACAAAGGCAGTGAGTGATGTTAGTAAAAGAGAGTCCATTGCCAGGCTCAGTGACTATCTCGTTACTCCTTTGCTGTTACAATCCATTTAAATCAAATTACATGCATAAATCGAGTGATCTGCTATTTGTTAGAGAAACGTTGTCTTTAGAACTAGTGTTCAGGTGAGTAAGTATCAACTTGAAAAAATCAGAATCATGATGTGTTTGTACTTTAAATTTTCCATTCGAAGCAATTGGAAACCTTGTGGGAAATGTCGTTAATTGATCGTTTTAATTTTAGCAATCAGTTTGTGTCTTCTCAAAATAAAAGACATCGTTTACTTTGTGAAAATATAACCAAATTAATCATCTCCTAGGTGATTAAAAACATGACTCATTTCATTATTAAAAACTAGAGAAACAAGTTGGCTGTAGCTACTTACTGTCAGCCGTAAAAAATAACAATAACCAGGCAATTGCCTTTACTTTGGAAATACCTACATTTCTGACAGGAAAAATTAGTTGTTATTTCTAAATATAATGGTAAAATTAAGATATATATTAAAGACTATGTTTTCCATATTTTGTTAAAAATCTAAACCTGTTTAACCCACATTAAACAAATTTTTAAAAAAGTACATTTCTATTCTTCTGATGGTCACTTACTTTTTAAAAGTTTCTTTTTCTAATTTCCCCCCTTATTTTAATGCATTGAATGGCATGTCAGACTAACTTCTTGTTGTTATAAACTGTCCTTAACTGAAGTTTATATACCTCTTATATTTTTATTTAATCTTATCTGTACTTTATATTTACACATTTTTCGCTGTTTTCTGAGAATGTACAACTATACTATGGATCAGTTTAAAGAAATTTTTCACTTAATTGTAACTAGACTATATATATATATATATATATATATATATATATATATATATATATATTTAAAATTTGATGTGTAACTATAAAAACAATAAGTGATTTTCTGCTCTTATTTATACTACATCGAGTTCTTATATGTGATTGGTCTAAACCAGTGGTCGGCAAACTGCAGCTCATGAGCCACATGGGGCTCTTTGGCCCCTTGAGTGTGGCTATTCCACAAAATACCACGTGCAGGCGTGCATGTACAGTGCAATTGAAACTTCGTGGCCCATGCGCAGAAGTCAGTCTTCTGCTCTCAAAAGAAATTTCAATTGTTGTACTGTTCATATTTGACTCTATTGACTAATGAGTTTGCCAACCATTGGTCTAAACTGTCAAAGTAAAATATATCCATCTACCTTGTTCTAGTTTTCCCTTTTCTTTTGTTATTTATTATTTGCTGTTATGGTTGTTGACTTAGCCTATAAAACTACTTTATGTATGTTCAAAAATATTTTAAGTAAATTTTATTCATTATATATAACTCAAGGGGGTCTTTTACTAATACTGGCAAACTTTTTCTTTTGGTTTTATGGATTCAGGCACTAAACTATCATAAAATTGACAAATTCAGAAGAAAAAAAAATCAATTTCATATATTTAATCGAGGGGCCTAGAACTAAAAAGGTACATTTTATTCTATTATCAGCTCTTTGGGGTTTGGGCCATATCTTGCAAAAGAGTTTATTTTGGCAAAACCTCAATAGAGGAATTCCTTCCTGCCTACCTTCTAACTATTCCCTGACTTCAGCCCACCACTGAGGTAAGCACGATGTATCCCTGCTAAGCGCTGATGCGGATGTTAAAATGAAATAGGGCATTGCTCCAAAACGAGGGGAGGAGGGAGAAAGGAAAGAACCTTCTCGCTAGTGCTGCTAGCAAGCCTTTATCTTTATGACACTAACGCTAATCCCCTGTGTAATTAACTGTAGAGTGGTTATGCAGGCAGCACGCAGGCCCATGACAAGCTTCATAGAAAATACATCAGTATTAGCCACAGGTGAATTCGTTTAGAAAGATTAATGACTGCACCTGAATTTTAATGTCTGAAAAGGGATGGAACACTGAATCCTTAATTAAAAAGTTGAATGACTGGTATGGTTTGTTTAACATCACAAATTTCAGCGGGATTGTTTTGTATTCAAATGGAGTATGCAAAACGAAACTTTCCTTACAAAGTGGGGAAGTGAGGGTGAAGAGCAAAAATGTTTTATGTGCTTCACTTTATGTAAATCGATACGTGGATCAGTTGTTTTGATGTGGATCAAATGTAACATAACTGTGGCTCTTCTCTGTTTACAGTGAATGGGAATCGAAGAATGCTTACAGAACACCAGTGGCATTGCCCTCAAGCCAAGAGAAAATGAGTAATTTTATTTTCTTCTTTAATGAAAGGAGTTTATTCTTCATTATTATTTTACTTTTTTTTTTTTTAAATGAAGAGAAAAGTGATCTTGGAGAACAATTTGACAAGGCCATTCCCAGTAGAGTTTTAACTCCGATTTGCAAACTCTTTTACTATGGGAAAGCTTGTCACAGACAGAAGATTTTTTCAATGACAATTTTAATCTCCTCTTTTAGGACTTAGGAGAGGAAAAGGGGAAGAAACTTAGGCATGCTTCTATCTCCAAGAGAATAAAATAAAACTCAGATTAATCATTTGTTCTTGGGGATACAATTGCTAAAATCAGATGTCTTAAGTAGGAATGACCCTAACGTATTATTCTGACCACTTTGCTTACAAATTTAAAATGTTTCTTATTATTTTCCAATGAATCACAGGACTACTTAATATGTTCTGGAGCTAAAACAAAATCTGATTTGGCAAAAAAAATAAATAAATAAATAAAGTTAATAAAATTAAAATGAAGAAGTATATAAGGAAAAGTCTGATGTAATATCATTGATCTACCAAGTTGACAATTGACATATTTAGTGTAGATGCATAACCAAATTACTTTTTTTATTTTCAAAACAATACTTAGCTTTTATTATCAGAATGTCGGATTTTTAAAAAATCGAAACCAATTATTATTTCTATATTTCTCCTAGCATAGTGTATATACATTGTCTGCATTTTCTGTTTGTTCTTTGCTTTTAATGAGAATTCCACAAAACTTTTAATCAGAAGATATCGAAGTGCATGTCAAATTCCTCTGCCTTTCCTTTTCCTTTTCTAGGTCAGAATGCTGCTCACATTCATGGCAAAATAGATGTTGCTGCCCCTTTGCTTCACACATTGCCGGCTGCACCACTCTTTCTGCCAAGTGAAAGCATGGCTTGTAGCTCTGTCTGCTTTCCAAGGGAACACATTTTTAATGAAATGTCATTTAGAAGTATTTGTTACTTCCTGTAAAAGCTTCTTTCATGGTTTTTGTGTGTGGAAGAACAAAAAGGAAAAAGCACACATAAAAACAGCCTCTTAAAATGTAGTTGTTACTGTTCCCAGTACTCAGAACAGTAGAGGGGGAGAAAAAGAGAAACTCCAGTTCTCACAGATGTATCAGATGTTTTTAATAATGGATTGAAAAAGCATGTGTTCTGTGTACCGCTAGCATCTCTGAGATTATTACAAAGCAAGTTTATCACTGCCGATTTCCATTAGTTATAATTCCCTGTGCCATCGTGTGAGACGTCATTGGCACAGGAATTATAAATATTTTCCAGAGATTGGACTGCATTTTAAAGTAAACATTGACATCTTAGTATAAAGCCAAAACTGAAATGTAAAGCAATGCTAATGCTTTGGCAGCTCTTGTCTGCTGAATTCAGTTAATCTACGAGGATTCAATCTGTGGGATAAGGTTTGAGGGGGCTTAAGCATTGATATTATTAATACCAGTTAAAATAATTTACAGAGGTGTCTATTAAACTTGTCAGCAAAGTGTTGACGGACAGAAATAGTCGAGTCTGGCTCTGCCCAGAGTTCTTCACATTAAATGTCAGTTAATAATGTCTGTGTTAATTTTAGTAAGTAAATGTCTGAAAGTTCGGTATTATAGCTTTCTCCCAGTTGTGACCCTAAATCCTTTTCCAGACTTACTTAAAACCTCAGCGCTAAAAGTTAGGCAGAATCTCCATGGGCGAATAAGCTTTGTTGGAAGAGTCCTTGTAATTTTCTTAAACTCCAAGGGGTCATGTTCACGCCTGAACGGATTAAATCAAGAAGAATAAGCAAATTCCAAACTTAAAAATTAAAGGATTAAAAAAAAAAAAAAGTTTAAGTTGCCTCTTAAATACATTACTGCTTTGATTTAAAACAATCATTTAAAGTAATTATTAAAGAGGAAGCTAAAGAAAATAGATTTTACTCTCTGAAAGAATCTAAAATAGGGCCAAAACTCATTTTTATAAGTAAACCTATATATATAATTTCTTTTGAATGTCTTGTCCTAATTTTGCTAGGTTCTGTTAACTCTGAAAGGTAGAATACAGCTCTGGTGATACACCATAAACTCTCCCAGCTGTGGCATCTACCCTCTTCATGAACTTGCCACACACAGTGACTTAGTAGATAAGATTCAGAACCACTTTCCTTCTTGCTGAATAAAGGGATAATACGTTTATATGTGAGTCTCCCTCCCTCTCCCTGTCACTAAAGCACAACACCAATTGTTGACCTTGCAATCTCACTATATACGCTATTCTAAACCTACTGTAGAGGTTTTGCAATATTTATAGGCTCACTAGAAGTTAGACCTATATATTTAATGAAATCATTTAAACATGTTTATTTAGGCATATATTAATATATGTTAGGTGTTTTTCTTAGAAAAACAGTAAAATTATAGCAAATTTTGACTTGAACTCTCTATGAAAAATAAGAACTGCACTAGAAAGCCAATACTATTTAGTATTAATTATTTATTATATTACAGACAGTCACTATATTATAGGTTTTAAACGGTATCTCCTTCGGACCTGAGAATATGCTTATGATGGATATTGTATTAACCTCATTTGTTAGATTACAAAAACCACAACACTGAGGTGCAATGGATATTTTTAACTTAAAGTGGTATGCTGTATATAAACACAGACTTGTATTTAAATTTGCTATATCTCCTCCTACTCTTTTAAACTGTCATTGGCTAAATAAATTAAGAACTATTAAATCTAAGTCTTTACTCCAAAAATCCTAGAAAAATGTTTGCCCTGGCAAAAGTAGGTTTACAATTGTTCATATGGAAAATAATACAATAATTAATTTAAAAAAATACAAAAATATGCTGTTTCATGTACTCAAAACTATAATCCTAGATGAATCATACACATAATGGGATCGTACTGCATTAACAATGTTTACCCCATTTTTATAAATAGAACATGAGAATTTGCACATATCATGCCCTGGAGTTTGTTTGGAGATTTGTTACATAACTTGAAGACAAACCTACAGAGGAAAATGCATAAATAGCAATTGTAAAAAACTGTAGTGTCTGCCCTAACCGGTTTGGCTCAGTGGATAGAGCATTGGTCTGTGGACTGAGGGGTCGCAGATTCTATTCCAGTCAAGGGAACGTACCTTGGTTACAGGCACATCCCCAGTGGGGGGTGTGCAGGAGGCAGCTGATCAATGTTTCTCTCTCATCTATGTTTCTGGCTCTCTATCCCTCTCCCTTCCTCTCTGTAAAAATCAATAAAATATATTAAAAATAAATAAATAAACTGTAGCTTCTTTGGACCCCTGAATGTGATCCAACTGGATGTAAAGTTTGCAGCACTAACAAAGCCAGTCTTTCAGGGCTGCATCTAGAAGATAACAGTAGATGTTGGCAACAATTATGGAAAGAAGGCACTCAGTAATCAACTAACATCTGCTTCTTTGGGCTTGGGATTTTTTAAGTGGACAGGACACATATTTCACTTCCTGTCAAGCTTTCATTGTTTCACTCCAAGTCTCTCTTTTCGCTCCAAGTCTGACGTCCTTCGATTAGAGGAAAAAATATTAATAACACTGTTCTTCTTGTGGCAGGATTCCTTTTCATCACATAGTTGGCATGTCTGTAAAATGAAAGTAATTTAATGATTAAGGAATGAGGAGCATGATTGTTTTACATGTAAAAAGTTTGAGATATACTAAAAGTTGATTATAGGAATTTAAGTAGTGAGTATGTGAGTGTTTACTTTTACAATACTTCTAACTTTTCTGTATGTCTGCAAATTTTTATTTTTTTAATATATTTCAGAGAGGAAGGGAGAGGGATAGAGAGCTAGAAACATTGATGAGAGAGAAACATCGACCAGCTGCCTCCTGCACATCCCCCACTAGGGAGGCGCCTGCAACCAAGGTACATTCCCTTGACCAGAATCGAACCTGGGACCTTTCAGTCCGAAGGCCGATGCTCTATCCACTGAGCCAAACTGGTTTCGGCTTTCTTCAAATCTTTATAATAAAATGTTGGTTGGTGGGAGTTTTGGATACAATTAAGTAAAATCTAAATTATTACTGTGAAGGGTAGGAATTAATACACTTTCACTTGCTCCTAATTGTTTATACAGGGTGGGCAAAAGTAGGTTTACAGTTGTTCATATGGAAAATAATACAATAATTAATAAAGAAAAATACAAAAATATGCTATTTCATGTACTCACAACTATAATCCTAGATGAATCATATACATAATGGGATCATACTGCATTGACAATTTTTACCCCATTTTTATAAATAGAACATGAGAATTTGCACATATCATTCATTATTCTTCAAGCTGTTACTTCTAATTGCTGCCTGGAATGTCATCATATGGGCATGTTTTGTTTTATTTTATCCCGCCCGTCCTCACTTTGCAGATGGTCATGTTTGGTCAGCATTTAATTAATATTTTCAGTGATGTTGAAAAATATTCTTAATAGTGAACATTTTGATACTGTTATATAGCCCAAAACACCACTTTTTTCTTTCTTTTTTGTTTTTCCTTTGCTTTAATTTTGTGGACCAGAAATAATGGGTAGTTTTTCTACAATAGAAGAGTTACAGCAACAGGTGCCCTGATTTAAGAAAAAGCCACATATGAAATCGATTTCTACAAGAGATGTAACTGTGAACAAATTCATTTTAAACGAATGGTTTCCCACAAACTCTGACTAGAGGTGTGTTTAAAGTATACTTCTATTTATAACATTTTAATTGATATCTTAGCACATACATTCCTGTTAATATGTACATCGAGTTTGTTTTACTATAATTTAGAAATATTTTAAAGGTAAAACTAATTGACACAAATACCATACACTTTACTGTCATGTCATTTTATACTGATTTTGTTAAAAAAAATAAGCGGCTGTCATCTATCTCAAAATTATGCTGACAATCGTTTTAATGCTGTCCACAAGCTCAACTATTTGTATCAAGCATATCAGAAATCCAGATGCTACGATATTAGAAAATAAATTGTCCTTATAAATGCAGAGGTGGAGTATTTCCGAGTCGAAAACGCTTTCTCTGGTAGTCTAAGTGTTCCGTTTCCCTTAAAGATGTAATATTTTTCCAAATGTGGCTGCATGAAAAAGCTGAAGTACAGCACTTCCTGCGGAACCATTTGTCATTTACCTACATTTACTGCGTTTACTGTCCTCAGTGTATTGCTCAACTTCACTTTTAATAGGAGAAAATAGGCCTTAAAAGGGAAGCAGTATTTTACTGCTGAGCAAGAAACTATTTGTATTCCTCCTTTCAAAGCCTGCCTAGGAGCATGGAGGATGGCTCTTGACCAAAGGAGATGGTATGAATATTCATGTGTTTTATGAATCACAGAGTTGAGGCCGTATGGTTTTCCCATTTATCAATTACCGGCTCAGGATTAGGCAGCCGAAGAGTCGCACTGATTAACAGCGCTCCTTTTGTTTGCTCCGTGTTGAGGTGACACAGCCCAGTGACAACTGTATTATTTCTTGCCTCTTCAGCTGTCCACACTTGTGCAATTAGCTTAACATCCTGTCAGGTTTCATCATGTCGCCTCTTTATTTCCACGTTGTGAGAATTTGTGGAGCTGTAAATTAGAGTGACTTCTTCGAGTTTAATTTCTCTTTCCTGTGAAGACCACACGGTTACTGCGCCTAACAAGCATGGCTAATCATGCCCATCATACGTGATCTCCGGAATGCCTGGCATCTGACTGGAAAACGAAGGTTTTAAAAGTTAATGGCACAGGCCATTGAGAAAAGCAGCTGTGGCCAGAAACACTGGAGAGAGGCTGGAGTAATTCAGAGGAACTCACCTTGATGGACTAATTTAGCATATTTATTTTATCTTTGTTTTATACTTGTTTTCTTCCTCTTTTTTTCAACCCTCCCTCCTATTTTAGTCCCTTAAAAGCTTCACTGGGAGATTTCATGGAGTGCTTCTACTGCTGTTAAAATCAACAACAGTGGATTCCTTAGTGGATTGAGAACTCTGCTTTTCAGATCCTCTAAATTATAAACCATTTTTTTTTAAAAAAAGGAAAAAAGAGTAGTTAGTAGTCTAGAGACCTGAACCTTTTTTCCTTT
The DNA here is from genome assembly GCF_964339955.1 of Pipistrellus hanaki. Taxonomy (NCBI): domain Eukaryota; kingdom Metazoa; phylum Chordata; class Mammalia; order Chiroptera; family Vespertilionidae; genus Pipistrellus; species Pipistrellus hanaki. The sequence continues at coordinate 144,212,605 of NC_140504.1, read as the reverse complement.
TCCCTACCTTTCCCTATCTCTCCCTCAATGACCCCAACACCTCCCTCCCCTCCCTCTTCCCCCTTCTTCATGTTTACTCTCATTAGTATGCAAGGGTACGTTTTAATGGGAGAGTGTGAGAATAGTCAAAGCCTATTCTCACTTTAAATGCTGAATTAGCAATTTTTTCCAAAAGAACAATGAAACTGCTCATCCAGTATTTAGCAGCATAGATTAAGATCCAAACTTTTCTCTTTGCACTGCTAAATATCGATTCCTGCTTTATCTCCCATTGTTCCTTTGTGGTTTAGTTTGCTACCTTTGACTAGGGTCACCTACTTCAGTCTATGTGTGGATGAGCATCCCCAAACTTTGTTCTCTCCTTCAGGGATGGGCAGCCAGTTTCAAATCTATAGAAGAACTCTTTTTTTTTTTTTTTTACATTTTGAATTATTGCTAACTTTTCTTTTTTATTGTGAATATGAAGGAAATCAGGCTGTCTCTATAGTCTTCTGAATATCCCAGGGCAGTTGAAATTAGCTGTCATTTCTTTTCTGGACAACTTTACTGCTAACTTATCTGTAAAGGAGCCAGGGAAAGGGAGAGAGAAAAAGAGGGGGAGAGAGAGAGAGAGAAGAGAGAGAGAGAGAGAGAGAGAGAGAGAGAGAGAGAGAGAGAGAGAGAGAAGAGAGAGAGAGAGAGAGAGTGAGTCTGAGAGACTGCCCCATGTTTCAGTTGTATAATTTGCCCTAATGTGGGAGAATCTCATTTTCCCTGTGAATCTGGGACTGCACAGGGACAGGTCCTCCCAGCATTTTAAAACCCCTCAAGCAGCGTTGGCTGACAAAGACTCTCTGATTGTTTAAATCACTCTAAAAAACAATTCTGATACAAAACAAACAAACAACAACAACAAAAAAGCACTTACACAAAATAAAAACCTGTATATTTTAAGTAGGTGTAAAGAAGTTTAGAGTTTATAAAAAGAATTCTTATGTGGATTTGTGCTGCTGAATTTCTTCTCTCAACTCCGAGCATATCATTCTGTGCAGAGTATGAGGCTTTGGCTGTCTGGGATTCTGAAAATTCTGTTTGTGAGGCAATGAACAGTGTCAGGTTCTTTGTTCAACATTCTGAACACCGAGTCTCACATTGTGAATTCTGTTTTTCTGGTTTCTAAATCCTGAGTGGTTGCATGCAATATACATGTGGGACAGAGATTAGAAAGATTCTGTCTGTGTATGTTCTTGCTCCTCTACAGCACGTATTTTATTCAGTGACTGCTACTCAAATATATTCATACTCTTTTTTTCTGATAAATGAGTTAAATTATTTCATTTATAGGGCATCAAATATTTTTCAATGTTACAGAGACTCTAAAGCTCTAATACTACTTTTTATTTCTGATTTACATTGGCATCTTCTCGATTCATATAGGTTCAAAATAGATGATGTATTAATTAACAAAATGGTGAAAAATATGGGGATAAATACATGATCATGTAAGAAGAAAAATAACCATCAGTCTTCAATATTTCGTTTGTTTTTCAATAAGGATGAGCTCTCATTTACTTAGGCGTCCTTTCTCATACACTTTTCTCTTGCATTCATTTTCTTTCCATATCAAGGTACATGTATAAAAATCTTAAAAGCAAGAATTTTATATTATACACTGCCACTTTTATAATTCAAAATTCTGCCAATTGCCATCATCCTGTTCAGTTGCTTAGATGAAAAAATCATGCACAATGTTCTTACAATTTCCTGCATGAGGTCACAACTGGAGAGAAAGCTGCATTCAGCAAACAACAATGGGAAAAGTTGGCTTAAGGTTTTTTAAATTGACTATTAAGTGCACTGTAAATAGCAAATTATGGCAAATATAAAATCAACGTGAAGCATGAAACGAAATCTCCACTTGTATAAATGGAATATGACTCCCCCCTCCCTTTTTACATAGTCTTTATTTTTTAAGAGCCATTTTAGGTTCACAGCAAACTTGAGTAGAAAATACAGAGAATTCACCTTTACTCCCTACCTAGACATGCACAGGCTCCCCCACCATTAACATCACACACCAGAGTGGTCCTTTTTTTTTTTCAATTTACTTCTCTATTTGTTAGTGAAAAGGGACAACTCTGAGATGTGAAATATATTGACATGCTGAGGAAAAAAAAAAATCTCATTTTAGCTCAGTTTCCAGCCTTGCTGAGGTCCATAATTCCAAAAGACAAATGATACCCTGAGTGATGCTAAATTCATGAGACTAAATGAGTTACTGAGGCCACACTGTGTTCAATGCATGACCCAGAAGGGATGCTGAAAGTAGCAACTTGGAAAAGGTGTCAATAGAAGCGCTGTTTGGTTTGTAGATGTAAATTGGCAAATGCTTCACCAGAGATTACACTGGGGACACAGTGCAGACATCATTGAGACTTCTCCTTTTTCTGCTAATGGCAGTTGCTTCTACCTGTGGGTGGACAAGATTCCAGATGTAATTATTCAGTGTTCAAGCCCTGCTTCCTCAATCTGCTTCCTAGTGGGACTATTAAAATCAAAGCTCTACAGAGAAATAAAAATAGAAGTTGTCATATCATCTTGAGAAGAAATAAACTAGTTTTTAAGCCAAACACATCCCAATATATAAGAACAAGAAAATAGAGTGCAGACTTAAACGGAGACTAAGCCATCTGCAAGTGGTGGTGATTAGAAATAATATATTCTTGAATAACCTGTGTTGTGTTTTTTTCAGGTTACCATAAGATTATAAATATGCTTCCTTTGCCTGTAAAGTCAAATGGTGGAGCTTTCAAATAGCAATTACAGTATGAATACTGATTATGAATATTAAATACAGCATTGCAGAAGCTTGCAAAGCCCATGAATCAGTAAAATATCTATCCTGTTCGGCAGTCCAGATCTTGAATATTAAATAGAAGACCCTTAAAAACCTGGGTTCCATAAGCTTTCATTATATTGGAGAAAGATGTATTTTTCAAGGAATCAGGACTAGGAGTATTCATTCTATCAAAGAGTTCTAGGAGAATCAATAGAAAAGCGATTCTCATGACATCATGTCCCTCAACCTAATGTGTGCATATATATAATCCATGTGGGCCATGTATATTTTATAAAATTATTGATGAAGGGAAAAAAAGACCCCTTAAGCCTTTACTCTATATATGATATTTATCCACCATCTTCTTAGCTTGTTGCTTTGAGGCTTTTCATGTAACCACTCAGTCTTTACACCAGCTTCTTCTCTGCTTAAATAATTGTCCTAAAGCTTCAGCCAGTTCTTATTGAGATCAGCCTCAGTGTTTTTGCCTTACCCTAGTCCCACGAACAATTTACAAAAAAAAAATTATTTAAGAGTCACTTAAGCATTCACAGGGCTCCTGCTTTGCAGAAAAGTTGGCAGTGAAATAGAAAACCTGATGCCATCATGAAATAGTAAAAGACATATAAATGGAGCTTTCAATTTAAGGTGAACATAGATAGTTAAGAATAAGTTGCTATTTTTTTACTTCCTGAATCTACTTTATTATTGCTCAGTATTGTCAGTGGTATTTAAGTCATTTCTTAGAAGACTAAATTACTTCTATCCATTTTTATCTGATCATGTTTTATCATTTGGATAAATAAGATCATTTACATAACAACCCTGACACAAATAATCCATATATATATATATATATATATATATATATATATATATATATATATATAAAAGCCTAAGCAACCGTTTGACTGGTAGCTATGACACACACTGACTACCAGGGGACAGATGCTCAACACACAGGCATGGAAACATGGAACAGACTGATGAATCTCAGAGGGGAGGGGAGCGGGCAGGAAGAGAATAACCAAAGATCTTATATGCATACTAGAGGCCCAGTGCACAGATTCATGCACTGGTGGGGTCCCTCGGTCTGGCCTGTGGGGATTGGGCTAAAACTGGCAGTACAACATCCCCCACAGGGTCCTGGATTGTGAGAGGGCTCAGGCCAGGCCAAGGCACCCCACTAGTGCCTGAATCTGTGCACCGGCTCTCTAGTACTCTATAAATATTTATTGTATGGATAAATGAGAAAAGGGTTTTCATTTGGCATTTGGGTTTTCTTAATACAAATAAAGTATATAATGAAATAAGTATGGAAAAGCATGACCAAATGCATATGTATACATACAACAAAATAGTTGGGTGTTACTATTTCTTTAAGCATCAGATACAATATTTTCTCCAGTATTTACAAGACACTGACAAGTTTTTTATATTGGCATAATGTCAAAAAACGAACTGTAAATTTACAAAAGGAGCTTTTTTTTCATAGCTGTGCTCTGACAGAAAAATAAAGAAATTGGTGGTTTCTGCGTGCTACACAATTGAAGGCAGACAGTTACTTAGGGCTCATTATGTGTGGTTTGAATGGCTAAGAATAGATATGTTCAATGTATAGATATCAGTCTTAAAAGCCACTCATGGGAGAGAGAACATGTTCTTCTTTATGCTACTTAATTTTTGTCCAGAAATTAATATTTCATTATCCCTTGGAGCACTTGACATGGTCTTTATGGTTTGAAAATGTATAGCAACCACCATACAAACTGATAGCAAACTGTGTCTTCAAACCCATAGAGATAAGGTACTACAACAAAATGCTTTAGCACATAACCGAAGTAATTAACTGGAGTAGACAGATTTAATGCCATGATCATTTATTTTAACCAAGGACAAAGGTAGAGAGAGGTAGGGCAGGAGGAAAAATGAATGCAGTAGGAAAGTTAAAAAAAAAAAAAAGTAAATAAATATCAGTATTGCCTATGTCAGGAACAGTGGCCCCCTGCTAGTTTCTGAACTATCATGTTCAAAGCTGTTGATTTAGGCTCCTGCTGGTAAACATACTTTTTTATAACCTCAACTCATCCATATTTCACACAAGAGACTTCATAAAAGAGACAGATTTATAATTTTCTGTCACTGAATTCAAGATTACCAATTATTTCTTTATTGAAATTTTTGCATCCTTTACTGGAATAGGTATTCATAGTTTTATAGGCCTGCTTTTTTCTCACTTACTCAGTTGAGATTTACGGAGCCTAAGAGTTTTCTCTTGCACAACACAAAAACATTATATTTCCAGTTCACTGGGCCTCAATCAGTATAATCATTTCCAGAAACAAGCCACAAGTTTGAGAATTTATATGCTTCAATAAGTCTATATTCTTGGATTATGTAATAATTTTGCATGAATGGAAAGTAAGGATTTTCAAGGACAGAATACATGAGAATAAAGATCCCTTCATAGATTAATTGTACATTCATATTTAAAATATTAACTTTTCTCTATATATAAGCCAAGATTTAAAACTTTCCAAACCATATCAACAGTTTCAGAACACTAATTATGTTGACTTTTGCAAAAATAGCTGATAATTTCAACCCAATATTATAAGTGAAACTGCAAAAATGAGAATAGGAAAGTTTATGAAAGGAGTGAGATCTGTTGAGCCTGAGATTTTAAGGCCAGTACCTACAAATGGATGAATGTCATATACTTCTACAGACACTAGGCTCTTTCTTATTGATAAGATTTTGTGTGGCAGAGTTCTAATTTGTGTGGAATTTTGGGAGGTGTTAGAAAAAAAATATGATCAGGCAAATTTTCTAAGTAACTGTCTGAGAAGTGGCTAAGACCTTAAGAAAAACTAACCAAAATGTATTTTAAAGATTCTGGCATTTCTTAGAAAGCTAAGAGTGATCCTATTCCATTGCACATGGAGAGATGAGTGGTGACCCAATAGAAGAGACTCAGGGGGACCTCACACTCTGGCTTTTGAAAATTAGAGAAAGGAGACCCCAGCTCCATGCGGAATCAGCATGTGGCCTGAGCAGCAGAGAGGAGGCTGGATTCCTTCCTTCTGACCACCAGGCACCACCAACATCCCTTGCACAACTACGTGCCATCGCTCCTGAATAGGTCCCAGGCAGTTCAACAGTGAGGGCTGATACAGAATGCGAGAGCCAAAGAGCACACCTTTCCAGACAGTTCACCTAAAACTAGATCCCCTGGGAACACCTCAACCATGTGTTCATCGCTCAGACTGGGGACGCTGCTCAATGACCGTTTGCAGAAATAGTAAATAGATAGAAGTAGTTGTCTGTAAAAGCTGAATTGCCCTGGATCACTTGGCTCAAATATTATGTGTCTAGTTAAATACTGCTTATATAAATTCAATATGCATGCTTATAGTTTATATAAACTTCATCTTGATCTTCACAAATCTGTGAGATTGGCAGATTTCAATATTTTAATGCCAGTGTTAGCATTAAGAAACAGCAGTTCAGAGAGGTTAAGTGAGTTGCATTAAGTTACACATAAAGTTAGGTAGCATCACATGAAGAACTCACCTTCAGAATCCAATCAACCAACCAACCTAGCAGTCAGTCAATCAATCAATCAATAAAGAAACAGGAAGTCCTATTGAGATTCACATGAGCGAATCAGAAAAAAAATTTCATTTTGAGATTTTATGAAATACTTATTTTTAGTTTTTGCTAAATATTAATGGAAGTAGAGTCCATTGAAAACATGGAGAGGTCATTTAGTATTATTTTTATAGTTTTCTTTATTTTTCAAAATCTACAGCAACTCACATAAATTTTGCCATGTTTCACAATGTGTTTTGCTTGTGAATGTGTATTTGTGAGGATGTATGTATAATTTGATATTGGATACAGGAATAAATATAACTCATTGAAGTAGGTTCAAAATAGAATATAAAAATAAATATTTAAAAAGAGATATTTTAGCCCTAGCCGGTTGGCTCAGCAGATAGAGCATCAACCTGCAGATTGAAGGGTCCCAAGTTCAATTCCTGTCAAGGGCACATACCTGGGTTGCAGGCTCAATCCCCAGTGAGGGTGTGTAGGATGCAGCCAATCAATGAGTCACTATCATCATTGATATTTCTGTCTTTATCTCTCTCTCCCTTCCTCTCTGAAGTCAATAAAAAAATTTTAAATAATATTTTAGTGAAATTGCTAATAAAATTTAGTGTAAGAAAATTATTAATAATGTCATAGAGGTTTTTTTTTTATCATTCTCATAGATATGTAATTTTCCGTAGGATACTTCTCAAGAAAAAAAACAACACAATGATAACAATAGGATCTGACATGTAAATAGCACTTCATTATCACCTTTGTTCTCTTGTTTTTGTCCAGAATTTACAAAAAATAAAATGAAAATCCCAGGTTAGGTTAAGTGGCCATTAAAACTACATATACTACATATTTTCCAAAGGTGTTTTGAAATACAAATGTTAAGTTTTGGGATTCTAGAGCTAGTACAAGAATTGTACATATTCTCTTTTATGAGTGATATAAATGTACTATATGTAATGTTGAACAAGTTGAATTGCAAATGAGTTGGAATTTTTGTTTATCCTCAAGGGTATATTGCTTTTTTTATTTTAAAAACATAAATATAACAAACTGCAGCATCAGAGGCCCTTTATAGAGTCAAACGCAGTGGTGGAAACTCCCAAGTTGCTATAATGTCAAAAACACAGTATAACTTGAAGGTAACAAAACAGAAAAGCACAGGCAAGAAAAGGAAGTGTATTTTATGTAAAGTATTTTGGCTTACAGTATCCTAAAAAGGGCAAAAAAAAAACAAAACTGTCAGATTGCAACATACACACATTGTTCATAAACATACTAACAGCCAAGATCTGGGATTCACAAAACCTGTCCCGATCTATCTATTTTTTTTTTATCAGTACTTCGGTCTTTTATGTTATCCTCTAAAAAATACATTGTAAAGAGGAGGTATCTCATTTTGATCAGAATAAAATCAAGTAAACCTGCTTACATTCAAGATTCATTTTGATCAGAATAAAATCAAGTAAACCTGCTTACATTTTCTAGGAGTGAACCACACCGTATTGTAATCCAGCTTCACTAAAAGCATTGATTATATCCCTTGGTAGTATGGGATACCTTTAAAGAAACAATTTGCAATTAATTTTAATAGTAGAAATACTTTACATCTCAATTTGCACCTGTTTTCCTGGGTTAAGAATATGCAGCAATTTTTAAGTAGTGCTGAAATGATGTGAAATATGAAAGAGAAATCTAGGCAGTAAGATGTTAAAATGTCAGTAACTTAATAATTCCTTGGTTTTTATCACTACTTTTCAGCTTTCTTTTTTGAGAAGAAACCTTTCTTTAATTCTCTCTCTCTCTCTCTCTCTCTCTCTCTCTCTCTCTCTCTCTCTCTCTCTCTCTCTCTCTCTCTCTCTCTCCTCTTCTCCATAAGGTTAAAGAAATCCTCCCAAGATTTCACAAACTCCTTTTGGTAGCTTTCCATAATGATGGCTGCTGGCTATTACTTCAGATGACTGTGAAATCTTCTTCATAGAAGCCAGCTGAAATTGTGATCTTAGTCATCATACAGAATTTACCCTGAAAATAGAGAAAATAAATATGTATAGGATCAATTTTTTCATTCAATTAAATATTTGCATTTTACTCAAAGAATGGACATGAGTGTGAAAATGGTCTTGTGAAATACATTATACACATTTCTATAGCATGCATTACTCTACCAGGGTTAAAATATTATCATTGTGCCTGATAGGCATGTGTGATAGATAACAGAGCCTAGAAATAAAGCATTTATAGTGAGCACCCATTGCCTTAGTAAACACAATTGCATGCTTCCCAGAGTAAGGGAATGTGTGAATTTTTTTAAAAAAAATACTGAAGAATTAAAATAGTCCCTCTTAAAATCTTAAAAAAAAAAACTAAGTAGTATGGTTTGAAATTATAACAAAACACCAATGCCAAAAATATTAACAGCAAATACCTATTTGGATTTAATGTATATTCCTATCATACTAAGCCACCACTTTAGGCCTATTTTCTGCATATTTTACAGAAGGCTGACCTGAGACAGGTGATTTAGTAATTTTCAGGTGATAGCTGACCTAGGAGAACTTAAGATCTAGTCTTAAAAACTAATCCTCTATAATAAAGAGCTAATATGCAAATGATCAGTATGCCCTTGAGCCCTTGCGTGGGGCCAGAGGATCTGAGGCTGGCCAGGGGACCTGAGGCCATGCTCCCTGCCCTAGCACCAAGGCTAGGGACCTGAGACCAGACCAGGGAGGGGACCTGAGGCCAGTGCTGAGCCTGCAGACATGAGGACCTGAGGTTGTATCCCTGGTCCTGCAGGGCTTGACAGAGGGAGCTGGCTGGGTCTGGGTCTCAATTTGATTTTGAGGTGCATGTGAGGACTTGACTCTGGGTCCCAAGGCACACCCTCGACTCTGATAGGAGGGAGATTTTCATATACATTTTACTAAATTCTTTCATCTCTGAAACTTCTATTATAGATAAAGGGCAAATAGCAATATTAAATTATTTCCTCCAATTCCCTTTTAATGTGCACAAATTTCATGCACCAGGCCACTAGTCAATTATTATAATACAGCTAACATTTACATAGCATTTACCAATTTGAGGCACTGGGCACTTTTCTAAGTGCTTTTCATGGATTGATTGAAACATCTACCTTATTTGGTTGATTTGATTATGGTCTTCATTTTACAGAGGAGAAAACTGAGACAGTGATTAAATAACTTACCAAATGCCACACAGCTGGTAGATGGCAGCAGGAACGTAAATGGAGCCATTTTAGCTCTGAAGTGTGCATTAACCACGCTTTGGCTTAGATGCAGGTTTGTTTGCTTACTAGTAAATGGTTCGAACTTGGCCTGATTCTGATACTTCTCAAATCTTTAACTTACAGACACTAGAAAATATTCAATGTCACAGACCGCTTCAAGCTCTGCTTTCCTCTCTGAGAGGTATACTGGGATCCCCCATGGTGATCAGAGTGGGGCCATCCTTCCCCTCCTTCACCTCATGGTCATGAGCCCCTGCACATTTTCAGCACTTAGCTATCTCATGACTTTGGGGAAAGTTTTGTTTGTTTGTTTGTTTGTTTGTTTGTGGGGTTGTTTTTTATGCCCTTCATTGAAAGTTTTCTTTTAGGGTAGTTGTCTTTAGGCAAGGCATATACTTTTAGGCTATCTGCTAGGTTGTCTCTTCAAGAGAGAAGAAGTAGGAAACAAGTGGCATACGCAAAGATTACTATAAAGAATAACAAAAATACTTTATATGCAAAAATCATAAGAAATAAGCTATGGTTAAGCAAGGAGAAAGGAACTCTGTAAATTCAAGTGCTGACAGTGTCCCTCTAGAACCTGTTGCAGTCCTGAGATAGGCGTTAGGGGCATCGGGACTCAGGCAAAGGGTCAGGAGTAGGTGCCCTCGCTGACCAGCTGTGAGTGCATGGCTGGAATATAGACCATTCTCTAATGCTTCATCACCTAAGACAGGCTCAGGGAACATCATGAAACCAACCAATTTATCTATTGCTGGGACTCATTTTTCCTAAGTGTGACTATATTTAGCACAGCTGTGGGAACAAATCTCCTAGCTCTCCTGTATGTTTTGTTCTCTGAAGTAAAGGCCAGAAGAAAGAAAATAGCTTTTTTATTTACACTAGTGTCTAAGAGTCACACTAAATGTCTTAAAACTTACCACAATAACTCAATCTCTTTGTCTCTAGGTTGGTTTTCATCTACAACTTCCAGCTATGGTTGTTGAAATGCAATTTACAACTAGATTCCCAACTCCTAGCCTTGGTTACTGATATAATCATGTCTCAAAACCCCAAACCTTTTTCTCCCCACTGAAATTCTATAATACCTAGAGCACCTTTTCGATTCATTAAGGTAGAATACTAACTCTTTTATTAGCTGCCCAGATTTCACGGCCAAAGAGAGGTGTTTCACGAATGAATCTGTGAGTCCCCACATAAGAACAGCATTATGTGGCATGTGGACGACTATTGACACAGGCCCATTCACAGATATGAATTAATACTGTGTGTATTATTTAAAGCCTTGCCCACACTTTCAGGCTTTCTAGTTAATGAAACCAGTGTTTAGGTATAACCATTGGGATTTCCTATTACCTTCACATGATTATTCATATGCTGACCTTAGTAACTAAGCCATTTGCGGGGAGAGGAAGTGTGTGGAGTGTGTGACTGTCAAGGGCACAGAATAAGAAGATGTAAGTTAGGAGAAAACCATGGTCCTATTTCCTTTCCGGGAGGGTTTAGCAGGGCTGTGGGAACGGGAGAAAACCTGCACCTTGCAACAGTAAGACACCGAATGCCGTTTGCCCACTTGGACTTCTTCCCTTCCGGTCCTGCTTTAAAATTCATTGTTGTAAGTACCAGTACCGAAGGAAATATGAAAGTATTGTGCAAACGTTAATGATAATAGGCCTTCGTGCACTAGGACCTAACGGAAAACAACTTCTGTTCCCACTTCTGTTTTCTTCCCCTTCTTCCATGCGCTTTACCAGTCCACCCCCTACCTTTCTTGGGATTTTTTTTTTCCAAGCTGGCCCCGTATTTCATCCCTGACAGTTGTTCATAGTCCTTTTATTCTTAGAGTAAAATTTGGTTTCCAGATCATTATCACAGTTCCTGTAATGCTTGGTATCTGGCTTTTTTCATACAAGATTTCTGATAATCAAAATTTCTTGCTATTGGGTAGTTTTAAAAAAATAATAATAAGCTGGTATTTATCAGATAATTGCCAGATCTGTCAAAATTAATTTGTTTCTTGTGCTTATGTAAGGGAAAAATAACCATGTGAGCCAATGTCTGAAGAGGATATACTGGCAAATTCATTTAGCCTGAGCCATTTATATCTCCAGAAGGGGATGGATTTTACTCCACTTAAATAGATACATTCTTGATGCAAAGTCTCATCTTAGGTATAAATACATTCACTCATATTAAAGGAGTCTCTGTAATTAGTTTTGTCCTGTGTAATGGACAGGTACTCTACAATATGTTTTTCTACTTAAGATGAATTATTCATTAATTCATTATATCCCAAAGTGACGCTTTTGATTTTGAAACCCAATTTATCAGTATGAATAAAATAATTCTATTGGGCCGAAACCGGTTTGGCTCAGTGGTAGAGCGTCGGTCTGCGGACTGAAAGGTCCCGGGTTCGATTCTGGTCAAGGGCATGTACCTTGGATGCGGGCACATCCCCGGTGGGGGGTGTGCAAGAGGCAGCTGGTTGGTGTTTCTCTCTCATTGATGTTTCTAGTTCTCTATCTCTCTCTCCTTTCCTCTCTGTAAAATATCAATAAAAAAATATATTTAAAATAATTCTATTGGCATTTGACCAGAATAATTTTCCTTTTTTATTGATTTTAGAGAGAGGGAAAAGAGAGAGAGAGAGAGAGAGAGAGAGAGAGAGAGAGAGAGAGAGAGACCCATTTGAAGTACATTTTAAATAGTGCCTGACCTGTAAATAAAGTTCATATGTTCCATGATTAATATTGTCATCTCACTTAATGCTCTCAGTAGTACAAAGTATTATGCCTCCAATCTATAGATGAAAAAAAAATTAAAGCTATGAAGTAAGGTGACTTGTCAATAATGAAACAACTAGTAATTCACACAGACAAAACTTAACTGCAGACCTTCTGACTCTAAATGAAGCATATGGAAGATTCCTCAAATTTGAATGTCTTTTCCATTTACTTGTCTTTGTGCATCTGGCAAGCTGCAAAAGAAAAACATAAACCTCATCACTAAAGTGTCCCTTAATGATAAAAAGGAAAAGTAAGGAGAAATAAAGATTTGTGTATATACCAACAGGTTAGCACTATTTGATCTAAACTGCCAAATAAACCATTCAATCATAACAAAGACTCCATAATTCTCATATCCTACCTGATCACTTCATTTAGAGGCAAATTAATTCAGTGATCACAATAAAGTCTCACTGCCTAAGCAAACTGAAGAATGAAGGAGGGAAATTGTGGAGACATCTGCTTTAGCAATGGGGGGTACAGATAACTCATATTCAAATCACAGTACATTGGGATTCAATGCTTTGGGGATATTCAGTCTAAAAATACTATTAGGTCAAATATATACTCTGCAAGCTTAGTGGAACATCCCATAAGAAACTAAAATGGTAACAATTAAGCAAAACCAAAAATTAGTTTATAATTAAAAGCAAGGATAACAGCAATTAAAATCCTGGCCAACTCAACACGTCTGGTTAATCTACAACAAATTATCTTTCCCTAAAACTGAGGAACTACTGCCAAGCATTGTCAACACTTCTGAGTATAAGACTAAATTAGTCTTCAGTATGCTCCAGCAAATTGATATTTTGGGCATATAAATAACAAATGTTAATATCATCCTTTCCTAGTAAAACAGAAGAAAACAAAAATCCTCTCAGTTGTAAAGATTTCTAAAAAGATAAAATAGGTCTATAAAATGAAGCCTGATTTTTTTAATAAGAATTAAAAAGACCACCTGTGTACATGTCCATCAGTATGAAGCTCTTTGGGAGGTCTCCTAAAGGCCACCAATGTGCCAGAGAAAATTCCTCCAGAATCACTGTGATAGAAAATATGTATGCTAATCTCAGAGGGAGTAAAGTTATACTTAAAAAAAACACACAAAACAATAAAAGTTGTTTTATGTCTCAGTACTGTTGTGGGCTTTATGATGAACTCAAAAGATAACATATATTTCTAACTTTAAAAATGTTTCTCGTGCACCCAAATTTCTGTCTCCTGATTTGGCAAACTATCATCATTCACATGGCTATTCATGCACCAAATTAGCCCCTGCCCTCCTCAACTAGAGCAAACACTGTCACTTCACCCTACAAGTAAATCTCAAGTGTTTTTACAAACAAGTAGTTCAATTCCTGGTATCTCCAGGTACCTGTGATAGACCTTCTATTTCTCTCTCCCTCTCTCTCTCTCTCTCTGTCTCTCTCTTCTCTCTCTCTCTCTCTCTCTCTCTCTCTCTCTCTCTCTCTCTCTTGTATTTTATTGATTTTTTTTTTTTACAGAGAGGAATGGAGAGGGATAGAGAGTTAGAAACATCAATGAGAGAGAAACATCGATCAGCTGCCTCCTGCACACTCCCTACTGGAGATGTGCCAGCAACGAAGGTACATGCCCTTGACCGGAATCAAACCTAGGACCTTTCAGTCTGCGGGCTGACATTCTATCCACTGAACCAAACAGGTTAGGCAATTTCTTTCTCTCTTTCTTTTAAAGTTGATTAAAGAGAGAGACAGGACAGAGAAACAGAGAGAGACAGAAAGACACAGAGAGAAACATCTATTTGTTGTTCCATGTATTTATGCATTCAATGGTTGATTCTTGTATTGCTCTAACTGGACACCTAACCCACAACCTTGTCATATTGGAAGGATGCTCTGACCAACTGAGCTACCCAGCCAGGGACGCCCCCTACTATTTCTATTTGTGTTTCCCTGCTTTCTCTGCTCTATAGAGTGCTCTTTCCAAAATGAAAGTCGAGTCATAATATTTTGATGGTATTTCTACCACCCATGGCTTCCCAAGACACAGAAATCCAATATCCTTCCCATCAGCCTCATCTCCAACCCCTCTTCTCCTCCCTTCTCTGGATAGGTAGCTACACGGCCTCCTTGCTCTTCCTAGAACAAGCCAGAAATGTTCCTACCTCTGGGCCTTTACACTAGGAATTTTCTCTGCCTGGAAGCTTTCTCTGCCCTAGGAATATTTCCATGGCTTGCTTCTTTGCTGCCTTTGTGCCTCATTCTTATATCACTTCCTCAGAGATCTCTTCCCTAAACAACCTATCCAAAATGCACACTCTCATGCTTTCCTCCTTTACCCTGCTTTATGTTTGTCTACCTAGTCTTTATCACCACATAACATTATATTATACAATCAATTGTCTAAATATTAATTGCCTGTCTCCCCCACTACAATGTAAGTTCTATGAGGCAGGGACTTTTTGTTTTATTTAACTCTGTATCCCCAGTTCCGAAAAGAGTTCTTCATACATAGAGCATATTCAGTACATATTTTTGTAAGTGAACTAATGTCTATATTTACATCTACACTTAGGTCATTGTTGGGATCGATTTAGAAAACTGCCTAATCATACAGGTAGCAAATTACTGGAATGTTTCTCTAGAATTATTTCTCATTTGCAGTACACTTGATATTTTCATAAGCTCCCTGCTACCCAGTAACCATATTCCAAACTCAGGTGAAAGCAGGGTGGATTTCAGTTTCTCCCATTCACAGCTATCTGGGCATTTAACATTCCAGATGTTTTGTTTGGGGGTGGCAGGGGGTGGGAGGGAACCTATGTCCTCAGAATATTCCCACCTAAGTTTCACTTTCAACAACCAAATAAAGTGTCCCCCACTCAAAATTCTAAATGAAAATTATTTTAACCAATACTCTCCCTAACTTTGCTGCTTCTGGGGAAGAAAAAAAATGTTTTAAAATGTTTAAGAGCCCCCAACTTTAACAATCCTCTGCTTTTTTATCATGTGATACTCTGACTTGCTAGCTAGAAAGATTGCAAATCAGAACTGAATTATAGTTTAAGTGAGCTAAATATATTTCAATAGGGGAAAACATTAAAAGACGCATCCTGGGAATATTATGCAAATCCAGCCCAATAAGAACTTTTTCAACTTTTCAAATTAGAAAAGGTTGGATTTTTTTTAAAAATCTGTAACTACAGTTATAATTATACTAAAACTAGTTGAATAATTAACATCTGAATATGAAAAAATAATTGGAAAGATGATGCATAAAAATGGATATTTTACATTTTCAAATTAATGATGGAAAATAATAAGGAACATAATATTAATGATAAGGCCATTTGACAGGCCATATTATAAGCACTTTACTTTATAATCTCTCTATTCACATCAGAGGCAAGCAGCATTGTCTCTTGCATGGATTTTTGCAGTAGCTTCCTATCTGGTCTCTCTGCTACTTCCCTTGACCTTGAAAACCTATTTTCAGTAAGGCTGCCCAATAATGCTTTGAAGAATAAGTCATGCTGTATCACTTTTCTGTTCAAAAATTTGGATGGCTT
This sequence comes from Pipistrellus hanaki, assembly GCF_964339955.1. NCBI lineage: Eukaryota > Metazoa > Chordata > Mammalia > Chiroptera > Vespertilionidae > Pipistrellus > Pipistrellus hanaki. Next base: position 144,196,595 of record NC_140504.1, on the reverse strand, counting down.
TCTACTTCCCTTAAAGTAGCATGCAAAGCCCACCACAGGGTCCCCAGGACTTCCCTGATATCATCTCCTTCTTGTATGTGTTGGTTTTTGTGTTGCTCCTTACAGGAATCAGGAAGGCTATTGCCCCTGGGCCTTCTCACTACATATTCCCTCCACCTGAAACACTTACTTTTCCTCTTTCAGGTCTTTGCTCAGATGCCATATTCTCAGTGACACCTTTTCTGACCATGCATTTGAAAATTGTAGTCCTCAACCCAACATTCTTCTTTTCTCAAGTTTCCTCTGTAATAGCACTTATCACCAACCTATACTTACCCACTATTTTGTTTCCAAACTCTATCCATTGGAATAGAATGTAAACTCCATTATAGGCCTTGTCTTTTCTTTTCTTTTGGTCTGTTTTATTCACATCTGTAATCCTAGTCCTTAGAATAGTCCCTAGTACATAAAAGCCTATATATTTGTTTTAAAAAGAATACATTAATAACAATGAAATATATGACCTACCTATTGGAGTGGATAAAATTAAAAACCCTGACATGATAACACCAAATATTGACAAAGATGTGAAGCAACAAGAACTGTCATTTATTGTTTGTGAGAATGCAAATGATATATTTGCCTTGGAAGACAAAGTTTGACATTTTTAAGCAAACCTAACACAATATTACAATATGATCCAGAAATTATGCTTCTACCCAATGAGTTGAAAATATGTCCACACAAAACTGGCACGTAAATGTTTATAGCAGCTTTAGTCCAGATCCCTAAAATCTAGAAGCAACCAAGATAACCTTCAATAGGTGAATGAATAAGCCAACTGCAGTACAACCATGCAATGAAATATTATTCAGTAATAAAAAGAAATGAGTTAGCAAGTCGCAGAAAGTCATGGAGCAACCTTAAGAATACCTTTGCTAGTGAAAGAAGCAAGTTTGAAAAGGCTATATACTATATGATTCCAACTATTAGACATTCTAGAAAGAGCAAAACTATGGAGACAATAAAGAAATCAGTGGCTTTGGGATAGAAAGGACAGGATGAATAGGTGGAACTCAGGGGATTTTTAGGCTACTGAAACTATTCTGTATGATACCTTACTGGTGAATATGTGACGTTATGCATTTGTCAAAACTTGTAGAACTGTATAACACAAAAAGTGAAACATCATGTAAATTATGGACTTTAACAGCAATGTTTATCAAAATGATAACAAATGTACCACACTAATGCAAGATATTAACTAATGCACTAATGCAAGATATTAACAATAGGGGAATTGGGGGTAGGGAGTACATGGGTGCTCTGTACTTTTTACTAACTTGGTAGTAGATAAGTCTATTAATTATTCTAATCCTCACAAAATCATTTGGTGTAGTTTCAGTTCTTATTTCCATTGTGAAGATGGAGAAACTGGCTTGCCCCAGATATGTGACTTTTGTCCATGCTCACACAGCTAGTTCTTGGGAGCTGCAGGTGTGGAGCCCAGAAGGGGTCCACCCCAGAAACAGCACTCTCGATTTTACTTTCACCAAAGGCATCTATATATTCAATATATATAAAAGGCTAAGTCACTGGCTGTCTGACTGTTGGACTGACTGACAGCCGATACATATGATGCGCACTGGCAATTTAAAAATAAACATTGACTCATGCATGTGTGAAAATATAAAGCTCTCACTGGCTCCAATTGCATGCATATTTTAATTTTAAAATACTATGTTATATATACTATTGTGACATGTAATTCTTTGCAGTAATGTAATTACTGCATGACTCTTTCTTCTAATTAATTTCCTTTCAATGTGCATGAATGTGTGCACTAGGCCACTAGTTAAATATAAAAGGGAGATAGACTGCTAAAAGAGCTATAATAAAACACACAGGCCTAAGTACATTTCCTATCATGCATGCAGAGGTGGCCCTTGCCTTGTGGTCAGGGTGGAAACATTTATAAGTTGTAGTGCTAAGAAGAAAATTACTATTCAAGAAGGAAGCCTGATAGTTTTAGGGTTTTGTTTGTTGTCCTTGTTTATTATCTTTCTGTTGCCTTTGAAAACAATTTGATCTCTGTTGACATACATACCATTTGATGATAAATATTTTCTACATTGCTGCATAGATCTCAATACAATGGTATTGAAATTCAGAGGCACATCTTTTCTACTTCACTTTTTGATCCACCTGAGAGACTACTATGTGTATATTACAGAGGGAAGAATGGGTTGCTTAATTTTTGTAAAGGATTTTAAAAATATACCTGAAGTGGTATTTACATAAAACTAGAGCTATAGCAGGGCACATCATAGTTTCTAAATATTCTATTATAATGACAATACTAATCAATGTTCAGATCTTCAAAATGACCTTTCCCCACACTGACCAAAATAGAAATTTCACCCCATTTCTGCCTTTGGAAGTAATAAAACAACCCTAATATTCACCCTCTTTCCAGATTCCACAGTCCATAATAGGATATCATCAAAACTTCTTCCCAAAGTATAATGCCAAACCAATAACCTTAAATATGTTTTAAGAAAACTCATAATAGAAAAAAATAATTACATGGTTGTCAAAATGCATGACTCATCAGGTACAATAGAACTCTGTAAAAATAATTACAAAAATTAACATTGGTTCATGCTTATTTGCATGCATACAAAAACAATAAAATAAAATAAAAAATAAATAAATAAAGTATTTTCTCTTGGTTAAAAAAAAAAAGATTAACATTTACCATATTGCACTACTGAAACATATTGTAAGAGCTATAAAAATAAATAATTGGAAAATAAATAAGTAGTCAATATATGCAAAATACAGAGCCAAATGAACTAATAAAGTAGAAAATACATTAAACACATTAAAGAAATACATCCATTTTTGTATTGAACATGAGAATGTATCCCACCATATAGAAATTATTCTTGCCAAATACTTGTTCAAAAAGTAAGAGATAAAATAGAATGATTTTCTTACATCTTTGTGGTGTCACAAGGTTATTCTCTGAGTGGGTTTCTGCTGTATCCCTACTAAAAGCCAAACCCTCCATAGGTACAGCCCTTGGTAAGAAACAGCAGGGAAACCTTTCACACATACAGAAGTGGAGAAAATTGCCGAAGAAAGGGGGGCAGGGGGAGGCCACTTGACAGATATGCAATAGCTCTGCTTACACAGTAATTTATGGTAATATCAGAAAGCATTTGATAAAATTTCACACATATTGCAGGGTAGGACATTGGAGAAGATAAAGGACTCAAAGAGATAAGGGAACATTAAACCATTTATAAGAGAGGGGAGTATTTTGTAAAAAAAAAAAAAAAAAAAAAAATTGGCAATTTGTTTTGATAGTCAAAAAAATTTATGCATTTTCTGTTTGTGTTAAGCACTTGTTGTCTATAAAAGTGGCAGCCTAACATTTCCCCAATTGCTACAAAAAGTCATTTTTGAGAGCAAAAAATATGTGGGTAGTTTACAAAATGATTGTAACACAACCTCCGTTGATGTTTGTGTGCTCAATTCCTGTTATTTAAATAGTTTTGACCTTTTAAAACCTTATTTTTATTTCACTTGATAGTAAATCAATTTTCCAATAAAATAATTTTGCCCTTGAGGTATTCTAATGAAAAAGCAATTTAAAATATATTTCTAATAAATACCAAAAAAGTACTGGAGAAACTTAAACCAGTTACTTCATATTCAGATAACAAGAGAAGTAGCAACTCATGTGAATATTTTCTCATTTATAGGAAATATAATAAATAAATGAGGAAATATTCACATGAGTTGTTACTAATGAGCCTTAATTTACATTTTTTTCATCACCCTGAAGTCCTTATTAAGGTCAAAGTTTGAATATAATATATTTGCTAGTCTACAGAATTTTGTATTTTGAATATAAAGTACTATTTGATGCTATGATTTTACTTTCTAAGTTGAAAAATAGAAATTGGCATCAATGAAGAGTTTTTAAATGATCACAAAAGTGATTGTTTCTATTAAAGTGGCTCTGCCTTCCTCTGAATTTCACTGTTTCCCTGGCTCCTCCTTACTCATTGGATTTCTCAACTCAGTTTCCGACCACAGCACTATGAATATCTTCCCTTTAGGAAACATAAAAAGTTCCCATTCAATAAAAGCACATTATGAGAACTCTGTTACTTGTTTTTAAAGAACACTAACAGGAAAATTTGGAAGAAAAAAATGCCAGCCTTGTCTCTGTTCTCCCTAACAAATTTCTCCTGAGGGCAAAGCTTTAATGAGGAGTTCTGGAAAATTCTTAAACAATATGTGTCACTGACCGGAATGGCTGGCCCTTTCAAGCTGGCTGCTGCTATTCAATAGAGATCCTATCAGAATATGAAGTAACTGGTTTAAGTTTCTCCAGTATTTTGAGGAAATATTTTGTGAGAGTGGGAAGCGTACTTTAATGCTATTCACATGTTTCCCTGAGAATGAAAGCGGATCTGCAAGGGCGTTGAAAGTATTACAGTCTAATTTCATTGCAATTTGGGGGGCCGAGGAGTGAGGCTGGGAGAACCAGGAGTTTGGGGAAGGCTCCAGGACACAGAAGTGAACAAAGCTGACCCATTGGAAAATCAGGAAGTGCTGGAACCAGCTCTAAAAGGCTCATGTTTTTGGCCTTCACAGCCATTGCAGCTTTCTTGAAAATTTACACTGTCATTTTATTTATAGCAGATGTCTCTTAAAGCAAACATTTTTACTTGATACTATACAAATCTTACGTAAAATTGCAAACATTATGTGGAGTTTTGATCATGCTGCAGAAATCTACAGTATTTTCTATAATGGATTATGAGCAAGGGGGGAAAAACTGATACTGATCTAAGGCTGACGGATAAAGGGTAATCAAAACAAGGCTTCTGCAGCTGCTTTTATGGAACTTGTTTTAAAAGAAAAGGCAAAGGTTGAAACTGTGGATTAAACCAACTAAATTAAATCATCTTGTATTCAAAATACATTCCACACTTCAGAATGAAATAACCAGAAGCCAGCATGAATCTTAAGAAAGGCATTGAGTTGCTTGGACAATTCCGCTGTCTGGGCTACACAAAAACGAAAAGGAAAAAAAAATAAATAAATAAAATAAAAGGTCACGTTTCCCTGGATTTTTCTAAGTAAAACATGTATTTGCCTCTTGTGTAGATCTGATGACAAAGAAAATCTAAATAGCCGAAACCGGTTTGGCTCAGTGGATAGAGCGTCAGCCTGCGGACTGAAAGGTCCTAGGTTCAATTCTGGTCAAAGGCATGTACCTTGGTTGTGGGCACATCCCCAGTAAGGGGTGTGCAAGAGGCAGCTGATCGATGATTCTCTCTCATCAATGTTTCTAACTCTATCCCTCTCTCTTCCTCTCTGTAAAAAAATCAATAAAATATATTTAAAAAGAAAATCTAAATATGCATTTAATTTTTCTAGTGTCTTCTTTGCAGTTCTCTGGTACCCAATTCTGAGTGTAATGACTTAAATATATGCTCTGTAGCTGCTCAGCAATTGCTGAACTGCCGGATAAAGAAGTTGTAGCATCTGAAATTCACCTCTTAAGATAAAAATGTAGTGTGCAATTAAAGGAGAAAGTAAATTCTGTTTAGAAAATCACACCAAAAAAATATATAAAAATAGGAAGAAAACAAGAGATATTAGGATTTCACAAAAGTGAATGTCAGCGACTTTAATTCTCCAAGTTAGCTACAAATACTTACTACTATATTTGCTTTCCTAATTAGCAGAATTTAAAAATAGTGTGTTATATAAATTTTGTAATTGAAATCTATTTAAGTAAAAGCTATATTTCTGAGAATTCACTATTCATTATGCATGGTTTGTAACAATACACATTTCAAAAAGGAAGTCATTAAAGTAATGTGGCTGTTATGTTTTCACAGACCTTTGGGAGAGTTTAACCAATGAAACAGCATAATCTCTCTGGACTTTAAAAACACATGTCCATGACAAGGACATGAGATTGATGGAATTTGTAATCATATATGTTTTACTTATGTAATAAATTTATCATTTCAAGGACATTATTCAAAATGACCCCACTGAGTTACAATGTGTGGATTCCTATGCTATTTTGCATGGGTGTCTGCAGAAAATTTTTATATTTTTAGTAATCTACTGGTGGTGTCAGTGGGTTACTTGCTATTATAATTCTGTGCACAGATGAGGGTTAAAGTATCTCTAACCTTTACAAATGTATTATGTGGCACCATTGGCCTGGCTTTTACTGTAGATAAAACCTAGGACAAATTTTCTATATGACAGAACATGATTTCATATTAAATTCTGATGATAAAGACATATTCCTTTGTTTGTACTTCTCAATGTTTTGGAAATAGCAACAATGGGCAATCCCTCCTCTTTTGTTACATCAATGAAATATCAAAATCTACTTCATCCTTATTGGTCCAGAGCTTTGGTAAATATTTCTTAAGAAGAACTGAAAAACAGTGGGGGGAAAAAAAATCAGAATGCAGCTCACTTCTCACCTTGATGATCTAAACAGACAAAACATTCAACTGGTTAGACATAATGAGAGGCAGAATGAGGAAGCCACAAAAGAGCCCAGACATTGAGTGTTGCCATGAAGGTGTATAAAAGCTCAAGCAAAAGTTTCTCAGGTATAACTGTCAGGATAATGGCAGGTCCCTCTGACAGTCATTTAAGAGAAAGAATAAAGCCTATTATTGTAACTTTATGGAGTTATAAAAGCACTTGAGTTTTCAGGGAACCACAGACTTATAAAATGTTTCTGACATTCCATCAAAAAATTGGTATTATGACATTGTCATAATACACAATCATATAGTCAAGGAATGATTGGAAGTAAATCCATAATAGCAGGTTTAAAAAAATAAAGTTCACATTGCATTCCAGACATGTTTCTCCCTTCTTTTCTTAGATTAAATGATCAAGAGAAAGATAGATAGAGTAATACGTTGTTTCTCCTGATCTCTTTTGCAGACAACCTCTTAAAATGTTGAGAATTCTGGTTGATCCATACTGTTTTTCAGATTTTGGATTGTGAAATGGCTTGAATCACCCTGTATGAGGATCTAAACTATCTTTTACTGAACACCTTTCCAAAAGTACCTTCTCCGGAGAATGTGCCCCTTAAAATTGCTAGATTCCTTACAGCTATTTCAAGGCCTGCATGGATTCTTTAATATTGTTGAGGATCTGCTGGACTTAAGTCTTCATTCATTGCCTTCTCTGCTCATCACTAGAGACTGCCCTAGACTATTCAGGGAATAGACCTCTAATCGCAAGATTGCCTGAAACCAGACACAAGCTTAACATAAGGAGTAGCCAAAGTCACATAAATATGCCTTTACACACCCTCCCCCTCCCCCCCCCAAAGAAACATATGGCTTTACTTTTATTTAATTTATTTATTCTTTTAGTTTATTTTTTTAAATCCTTGCCCATTGCCTAATCCTTTGGGCACATATGCATAATAATAATTTTTAAAAAAACATTGCTGCATAAATAATATATATTAACTGTGTCTATTAAGATTCTCAGAAAAAGTCCATCAAAATGACTTATTTTATAGTCAGAAATCTCAATTGAAAATCTATTAGCAAAATAATTCTATTAAATTATATGATATTTCTAACATCAATTAATTACATTTATATCCAGTTCTATAGTGTAATGAGTTTGTAATATTAATTTGGATTTTAATTTAGGAAGAGAATTTGTAAGTGAGCCTCAAGTTTTAGTGCTTAATGGTTTTTCCTCCTTTAGACTGCGCCCACACATTGAGACTTTTTCCATATTCCTAGTTAAACCACTGGCCATTTCAAACCTTATTTATATGATTCTTTTTTTCTGAGTTGACCAACTTATTGCTTTGGAAGAGTAAAAAACAAAAAATACAAAGAAACAAACAACAAACAAACAAACAAACAAAAAAAAAAAAAAACCTCAGTAAGAAAGACAAACTGAAAATTACTACAGAATAGTGTTTCATTTTGGCCAGGTACTGTTCATTTTTGGCCACATGACCAGTAAACTATTTTCACAGATATTGGAATTGGAGTTTCCTATGGCTAAAGATAGAGAAATCCAATAATCTGATTTACAATGGAGTATGTTTTGCCTGATATTAGTTAATGAGACCAACTATTGGGTCGGCAACTAAGTAATTGCGGATTTTTTAAAGAAAATCAAAGACAATTTTTTCATGGAACTAAATAACTTTATTCTGTAATGTATTGCCCATTTTGATCAATGACCTTTTGCCATCTTTCAGGCAGCATCATAATCCCACGTTCAAAAAACTTCTGGTTTTTATTAGCAAAAAACTGAATCAGGTACGATTTGACATCATCATCATTATTGAAATTTTTACCATTCAAGGAGTTTTGTAAAGATCGAAACAAAAAGTAATCAGATGGTGCAAGGTCAGGACTATATGGTGGATGTGGCAAAACATCCCAACCAAGCTCCATTAATTTTTGCCGAGTGACTAAAGATGTGTGTGGCCTTGCATTGTCATGATGGAATACAACACCTTTTCGATTTGTCAATTCGGGCCGCTTTTCTTCAACTGCATTGTTTAATTTCGTTAGTTGTTCAATGTAGACATCAGAATTGATCGTTCGGTTGGGTGGTAAGAGTTCAAAGTAGACAATTCCTTTGTAATCCCACCAAACTGATAACAAAACCTTCTTTTGATGAATATCAGCTTTTGATGTTGTTTGAGTTGGTTCACCTGGCCTGCTCCACGATCTTTTCCGCTTGATATTGTTGTAAACAACCCATTTTTCATCGCCAGTTATCAGTCGTTTTAAAAATGGATCATTTTCATTACGTTTCTTTAGCAAATTGCAGCTGCTAATGCGTTGCGTTAACTGTGATTCTTTCAGTTCGTGAGGAACCCATGTATCGAGTTTTTGAACATAGCTAAGTTGTTTTAAGTGATTTTCAATGCATGTATGTGATACATGAAGCTTCTCTGCAATCTCATGTGTTGTACTGTGACAGTCTGAATTGATTATTGCTTTGATTAGGGCGTCATCAACTTCAATTGGACGACCAGGGCGTTTTTCATCTTTGAGTGAAAAATCACCAGAACGAAATTTGGCAAACCAATTTTGACACTGCCGTTCTTTTAAGGCTTCGTCACCATAAACAGCACATAACTTTTTATGAGCTTGCGATGCGTTTTCTTTTTGCGGAAATAAAAAAGCAAAATATGACGAAAATGTTCCTTTTGATTTTCCATTTTTCAACGAACGCCAAACGAAAACTACAAAACAGATCAAAAAACTTTTTTTACTGATTAACAGCTGAATAGCCAACTATCAAGTAACAAAATGTGTTTTACATTTGTACTACGTCTGCAAACTAAAAATTCAACTGAAGCCATATATGTGTGAAACCCGCAATTACTTAGCTGCCGACCCAATAAGATGTCTATACTGAGTCAGCACTAAGTTACTAAGTTGGTTCTTTCCCACAGCCAACAAGCTTTACATCTGGTCATTTCAAACAAGGAAGTAAACTGGCTCCAACATTACTTGGGTCTGAATCTCAGCTGCTCTCTAGGGAAGCCACATACCTCTCTGTGATTTTTGTTTCTTCATTTATAAGGCAAAGATTGATAATGAAATAAGGTGATAGATGTAAAGTGCTTAGAACAGAGTTCTCACAAAAGTAATCAATAAATGTTGGCTACAATAATTATTATTATTCAACCTAATATTTTATTCAAGCTTTTCACTTTTAACATATTACACTCCTTTCCTGAAATAATCTCCCTGTTCTGTCTTATCTTTGTAAATTTAATACTGTCTTCACAGCTAAGCTGAGCACTAGCCCAAGGTGATTTCTTTCTTCTTGAAACTCATATTGACTCTTTTTTAAAAATGTAAGTTCTTTATTGTTTAATGTATAACATAAGTCTCCTTCTCCCCCACCCCCCCACCCCCATTGACCTCTACCTGGCCACTTCCAATCCCTAGCACATTCCCTCACACACACTCCCATCTGTGTCCATTGATTATGTTCATATGCATGCATAAGAGTCCTTTGGTTAATATCTTACCCCCTCACCCCCTGCTTTCCCTCATAGGTTGGACAGTCTATTCCATGCTTCAGTGACTCTGGTTCTATTTTTGTTCATCAGTTTATGTAGTTCATTATATTCCACAAATGAGTAAGATCATGTGATATTTATCTTTCTCTGACTGGCTTATTTTGTTTAGCATAATGCTTTCCAGTTCCATCGATGCTGTTGCAAATGGTAAGAGTTCCTTCTTTTTAACAGCAGCATAGTATTCCATTGCGTAGATGTATCACAGTTTTCTAATCCACTCATCTGCTGATGGGCTCTTAGGCTGTTACTGTTTATCTAAAATCACAGTAGAAGATATGTTGTTATCGAAATATTTCTTACATTCACACACACACACACAAGTACAAGTTGCTTTAAGGTGGGGGCACTTTCTATATTTCTTGTGCCTAGATTTGACATGTAATACATACTCTATAAACATATCATAATTAATGCTGCAAAGAATTAACTAGTTCCTATTGATCACATCTTTGTTTTTTTCTGGTCAAGTTAGATAATTATAGTGTTTCAACAGAGATCTGACTCTGGTTTTGCTTAAAAAAATTACCCATGTTCCTTAAATGGTGACCATATATCTACCGTTAGATTATAAAACCTATTCTTACACACTGAAATACTTTAGATTGAGTCCAATGAAGTCCAAGATTGCACAAATTTTCCAAAACAAGTTATATGCCTTGATGTTGCATTGTAGAATATAAATATAAATTCTTGAATATGTCTGCCAGGCCCCTTCAATTCTCTGAAGATATATGCACACTATGACTAACACAGGTAAGGGTAACAACTATTGGTCATAGTGTTTGTATACTTGAAATTCTCATTGTCAACAATGGGAGTTTCAAGTATTTAAGATTTATAAGTGGATTTCATTTGATACCATTAAGTAAGTGTCTTGATTAAAGGAAGGTAGTCAAATGATTAAATATCTTCAAGATGATTTCTAAAAAAAATTTTTAATTGCCTCCTATTAGTAAAAATATCTGCTTATATCTTAAAATGAACTTCCCTGCACATCTGATTTTACTGCTTATTTTATTTTGTTACTTTGCTGAAAACATAGCTCTTATCTAATTATCATTCCTTCCATCTCTTAATAAGCCAGAGTTCTTTAATTTGTTCACTGTGTCATAAAATATTCAATAAATTCTGATTTACATTTCAAATTTGACTTTTGTTTTTAGGACACCACATTCAATGACAATTATATCATTAATCTCTTTATCACTGACAGTGGGAAGCAAAGCTCAAATTCATTCTACCTGAAGCCTAAGAATAGAAGGTCATCTAATATTCCTCTTTATCAGTGATAGTTGATTTTGTGGGGGGTGAAATCTTCATTTCATTTTCATTAATCAATATGTTCTCATTTAAGCCATTAATTTTTGTTAGAAATTTCATACTATTTATCTCCTCCTTTCATTAAGAAATGTTTATCTTGTTTTTGCTACAAAAAAAGATACTTTTTAGTGTTATAGAACAGAGAAACATTTGTGCTATTATTTTGTTATTATAGAAATATTACTAGAGGAAATTATTTCCATAGGATTTGGGGAAGGTATTCTAACACTTTGTTTTTGTTATTGTTTAAACAACTGAAATTACCAAAAATTTTTAGGTACTCATATACCAGTATATGTGTGTTAGTCCCTGTTTGTGCATAAATGACATATATAAACTGACATTTAGTGCCATGGATAAAGATAAATCTAGCTCTTACATAAATATTCTGTAAAGTAATTATTGCTATGTAATTTTTCCTCTATATTCGCTATAATTTTTACTTTACTTTCAAAGACTTGTCACAGTTTCAGCTAATTATATTCCATATAAATTTTCTTCTACTTTAAACACCTGTTACAGAACCAATTATATTGCAGGAACTATACACAGTTACAAAAATTATATTTCTGAAAATTAATAATTTTTGCTGACTATTAAAGAAATAAACAAAAATTTATAAAACATGTATTATAATGATTTAGTATATATTATTAAAGTGACTATAAAATATTGTGAGGTGCATGTAATATAGTTGAGAAATAGAAACTAAAGAGAAAAATATTTAAAGGAATATAAATTTTCAAACTATTAATTTATGTTATATGTATGCAAAATTATTGATGTGTAGAGATTTTCACATATAACATTTTATGATTTTTTTAGTTTATTAAATTATTTGAAATCCTATTTTATTTAAATTACAAATTTAAGACGTTTGAGTTATCTCAACAAGAGCTATGAACCAATAATTATTTTTAAACTTTAAATTTTCAAAAAGTTATATATTTGCATTAAAAGCTCATCTTATAATAAAAAGCATAAAAGTAAAATTGAGTTGTGAAGTACAGACAGATCACAAAAACAAAAAAATATAAATGTGTTTATGTATTTTTAAATCAATATATCTGCTTTGACTGCATGAACCTTCTAGTTAACTCAAACTGCTATTCTATTGTTTCAAGGATAAAATGGTTACTCAATAAACACTTGTTAAATTACATTAAAGGGGGAAACATCAATCAATTATTTAATTTTTTATGACCAAGAAATTATATTATTTCTAGAGGCCTGGTGCAAAAACTTCATTGGGGGGGTGGGGGGGGGCAGCGGGCGTTCCCTCAGCCCAGCCTGCATCCTCTCCAATTGGGAACCCTTGGGGAATGTCCTACCACCTGTGTAGGCCCCATTCCACTAAACCAGTGGTCAGACATCCCTCTTGCAATCTGAGACTGCTGGCTTCTAACTGCTCACTTGCCTACCTGCCTGATCGCCCTACCTGCCTCTGCCTGCCTGCCTGATTGCCCCTAAGTGCCCTCCCCTGCCAGCCTGATCTTGCCCCCATCTGCCCTCCTCTGCCAGCCTGATATCACCCCTAACTGTCCTCCCCTACTGGCCTGATCACCCCTAATTGCCTCTGTCTGCCTCATCACCCCTAACTGCCCTCTACTGCCAGCCTGATCTCGCCCCCAACTGCCCTTTCCTGCCGGCTTGATTTGCCTTCAATTACCCTCCCCTGCCAGCCTGATTTCCCCTAACCTCCTGCCTGCCTGATCTCATCCCCAACTGTCCTCACCTGCTAGTCTGATCACCCCTAATGGCCTCTGCTTTGGCCCCCAAGACCATGGTTTTGTCTGGAAGGAAGTAGGATATCCAGAAGATGACTAGTTGATCTAGTCTAATTAGCATATTACCTTTTTAGTACTATAGATAGATTATATAGGATAGGATTGCTTAAATGGGGTGGGGCGGGGGGGTAGCCTCTTTAGCAGGAGGAGACGCTCTTGGCAGACAAAAACACATAATCCCTATGTCCAGACTGATAGCCAGCCACATGCACTATACTACCAAACCAGTCATGAAAAATTGATCCACTTTCTTAAATCTTATACCAAAGAGCTGTTGCCCTTAAAACCCCTCCTCGGTCCCCACCTTAGGCTCAGCCTTCACAGTTAACCCAGATTAGGTTTGGATTTGTCAGTTTCTATGCTAGACAGCATTTCTGGGCCTATCAAAGAGGCAGGGGTGATCAGCAGCCCCCGAGAAGGCCTGGAGAGAAACAGAGATGTGGCTGGTGGCAAAGTCGGGAAAGAACGAGAGCGGCAAGAGCTGATCAACAACTGCCACAGAGGCTGGGGATCAGATCCTGCCTCTCTCTCTACAGGCCTCTCTCTGGGCCTGATCCGCAGCCCCCTCAGCAGTTAGTGCTGGGTTGCTGTGCTGGCCCTGGCTGCAGTCAGTGCTGGGTCACCATAGCAACTCAGCACTGACTTCTAGTTTTCAGTGTAGCCATGGTCATTACAGACTCTGGTTCTATATATATCAGAAAATCTGGTTAAATTAGCCCAAAGAATTGCTTTATTTGACCATCATTTTTATTCTCTGCTAGAGGCTAGGTACATGAATTCATGCACTAGTGGCCTGCAGGGTTGGGCTGGGTCTCTGACATCCTCCAAGGGGTCCCAGATTGTGGGAGGGCACAAGAGATCCCACCAGTGCATGATCGGGCAGGAGAGGGATATGGGAGGGTGACCAGCTGGGGAGGGACCGTGGGAGCACTCCAGGGCATGTCCAGCCCATCTCGCTCAGTCCTGATTGGCTGGACCCCAGCAGTAAGATAACATACCAGTTGGAGCATCTGTTCCTGATGGTCAGTGAACATCATAGCAAGTGGATGAGTAGTCTTAGCATATCATTAGCATATTATGCTTTGATTGGTTGAACTGCCAAAGGGACGACTGGACATTTAGCATATTAAGCTTTTATTATATAAGATTCTAGTGTGTGTGTATGTGTGTGTGTACACAAGTTCAGAATATTATAGGAAAAATATCATTAAGAAATCCAAATAAAAACAAAATCTACAATGCAACGGGGATATATTCAGGTAAATTGAGTGTAAAATACTTGCTTAAGTTAAAGACTGCATAAATACTTAGAAAGTTAGGAAGGAAATTAAAAAAAAAATTAATGATTTAAAAATAAATAAAACAGTTTGCCAAAAACAGTTTGTTGATACCCCTGATGTAATAAATAATAGCAACTTTTCTGATAAAGAATACTTATATCCAAACCAATATAAGATTAGGTAAATGTTTATTTTATTTCTCCTCCCTTGTGTATAAATCTATCATTTTGCACATTTATGAGAAATAAAAAAATTATTTGTTATATTGATATATTGGAATATTCCTGCATAAAAAATAAAAGAAATCTTTGTTTCTTAAAAGTTAATTCTAAAAATTGCTTGCATTACTACATACATACATATATATCTATTGATTATGTGAAGTATAGATTAAATGTGAACCTTTATGATAAATTAAAACTAACATTTTATTTCTTAGAATCAGTCTGACTATAGAAAAATATCTGCAGTAAACTCACAGTGCATAAATTATTCTCTACATGTTAATAGCACCCACAAAACTGTGTCAAAGGAAACTAAAAAAACTAAATGAAAAAATACAGATTATTACCTAAAAATAGTCAGCCATTGATCCAAGTATTAAGAAACAGTTTGATACAGTTCAATTAAACAAATATCCAAATGTGTAGTATCTTGTCAACCAAACAACTGAATGACTTGACTGAATTTTCCAGCAAGATATTTGGCCATTATGTAAACACATTCACTGAATTACTATATTTTTAAATGACTTAGATAAGTCCATTTTTAAATGCATAAAGATAATAAGGCTGTATATGACTTTGTTACTATATGTGACATGAAGAAATTTAAGTCTGGGGCAATTAATTTTTTTTTTTAATTTCAGGGGTGGGGTAATGCATTTTGTTCAAATCCTCTCCTTTCCTTCAATGCTTGTAGCCACTGAAAGACACCAGAAAATATCTCCTCTGGAAAAATAGACCAGTGGAAGGACATAGTTGGCAAGCAATAGATGAGAATGTTGAAGAGGCATAAACTGAAAAGACTCCAGAGGCAAAAAGTGTGTAGGAGTAGTTAGTCATGGGTGAGTGAGTATATGGGGATTATGCAAACTTGGAGAAGACAGAGCCATATTGAAATGAAGCCACATCTAGTTCCCAGATCTAAAATCCACATTCACTTATCCTGGTATCCTGGAATTTCAATATTCTAGACATAGCTTTTACCACGCTTCTTTGAAAAAGTACAAAGATAAAGCAGAGTATGAATTTTATTCATTGAGTCAGAACATTTTTGCCTAAATAACTACCATTATGAGTTTAAGAAAACATCATTTCAGATGCATGTTCTTAGGTAAAGGGAAAATAAAGAAAGAAAGGTTTGGTTAAGATGCCACAGAATCAAAAACTATCTTAATGAAACAAGCTCTTCACTCTGTAATTGTTGTGCACATGTAGATTTAGATAGAAAAATAAGTAACTAGAGAAAGAGAAACCCATCAGTTGTGTCTTTAAGAGGATGAGAACTTGGATTCAGAAATAGATTTGTACATATAGACAAACTTGATAATTCCTGTTTTTCCAAGGAATTGCATGTCTCTATCCAAATATTCTGTTTCACTCTTAGAAAAAGCTGAGCAATAAAAGCCATCTTTCAAAAACCAGAGCAAATCTTTTCACCAAGGACTAACCACTAAGTTTTCTTCCAAAAGTACTGTCATTGATTTCTACTTAACAAAGCCTATTATTTATCTCATGGGCAAGACCTTAATTATATGTAAACATAAAGAAACACAATGAAAATATAAAATGAAATGTGATATGACAAATTTCTACTAAGCTACCCATAACCCTCAGCAACTTTCTTTAAAAAAAACATCAGGCCTTTCTTTTATTATTTTAAGTTCATGTTTTTGTACTTAAGAAACCTAGGGAAATTAGTAGACAACTGAATGCATTAAATAAGCCAGAAAGCAGAAAATATGGAGGACCCTATTCCAAAAAGGTGCCAGAAAAAATTTTAAGAAACATGGTTTATTACAGTGCTCAACAGTATTAAAATAAATAAATTAGTTATCAAAATAATAATAATACTGGACATATTGAACTGATTTTAGTATAACAGTTCAAATGTTTCCAGCAGGGACTTCTCTAACATTCAACTAAATTTCATAGACTTTGCTTTTTTGTTTCGTTTGCCTTTCATACCCCAAGGCCAATGCTTAAAATAACTCCAGACTCGGGTTTCTTCTATCATTCTCATTTGTGTTCCCCAAGACATTTCTTCTATCCCTTATTCTACCTATATCCCTCATCCATCAAAAGAACTATCCATCTCATTTTCAATTGCACTACATTCTCACTATGCTATTCTTGAAATCCATTCTATGAGACCATGTTCGATGTGAAAGTGTTATAATTAGATCCTTCTGGTTCATTTGGTATTAAACCCATCTGGATTTGATCCAGCATGTACTAGTTTTATACCAAATCTGACCTATTATGGCTAGAATTACACTAAGTATCTATTCCATGTTCTTTCTTATTTAAATTGGGAGCAGTCATCCAAGGATTTTAAGCAGCAAACTATGAAAAATAAGCTTACATAAAGATAATTTAGCTAAAGAACACATTATTAGGTGTGACTTTCCCAGAGGAAAGCCAGGGACAAAGACAAATAACTTGGTTTGGGGTCTCCTGCTATTTAGAATAGTAGCTCCCAAACTATTTTAACCTGTTTTAACATGACAAATGTCCCTGACACTCACTTCCCTTGCTTGTTCTTCATTTCTGTTAGGAATATTACTGCATGATAGCAATGAAATGCCACATTGTACATTAAATTTGGGAAGTAGAATAGGGTTAGATAATAGGACTGATTCATATATGATTCACAATACCTACCGTAGAGTCAAGTTATTATAAGGTTAGAAAATATAACAGTAGTGGTAAAATTATGCCTTCATACACACTATATAGTTAAATAAACAATACACAAGATCAACTTATAAATATTGAAAATAATCACCAACATAAGACAGACTGCATAACATTCATACAAGCAGGAATGAGGATGATGGAACTGCCAGTCATCTCTAGAAGCTTCTCAGAATCACCAAGCTCTGTAGGGCCACTAGACCACTAAGTGGAGAAAGAAAGAAATGCAGCAAATCTAGAATTGTACAAATTTTGACCTATAAACACTTAATCATGAATAAGTGACACAGTATTTTAATGTTAACTAGACTTTAATTGTATTGTAAATTAAGATTAAATGATATGGAATTGCTTGTCATTGCTCCAAAAGAACAACAACAACAAAATGAACATCACTTCAGAAGCTCATAACCCATCAGCAGACTAAATAACTTAATTTTTAAAAAACCTGCTTGAATCCTATGCTCATAAAAATGTAGGTGTATGTTTGATATGATAACCTTAAAATCTGTCAATAATCCTATAGTGAATCATTTGGATGGCAACTCTATAACCAAATACTATAACTTGCTCTTAACTCCCAAATACACATTTGTGTTTAAAATATCACTGGATTAAGCTGCACCCCTTTAATTGTCTAAGGTTAGTGAGATGTGTACTTCATAGATACATGAGAGAGTACCTGTACAGTAAAAGCCAACTAATGTCATATGAACCCCAATAAAGACTTTCCTATTGTTTGAGTATAGAAAACAGTGAGAGAATTAAGTCATAGGAACTGGTAAGAAAGCACTGGCATTCTCATAAGAGCCTGATTGTCATTTAGGCTGTGAGCAGGAATTTAATTTCCACAGAAACAACTTCATCTGTCCATTAAATTAATGCTCTTAATTTAAATGTTATTAGTTTTATAGTTTTTATTGACTTGAACTTGTAAAATGGCTTTTCTTATACATAGTTATAAAAAGCCGATTAAGCACACAGTTTATACCTATTTTTACATTTAAACGTGTTTAAGTAATACTATAATAAGAATAATTAAGTCAAAGCTTAGGGTCATTAAGAAACAGAAACGTTGCTCTTAAAAGGGGCCTATACAACAGTGCCCCAGTTTCCGGTACAGAGAAGCAGCTATTTGGCCTAGTCACAGTTTGTCACAGCTAATCCTCAAAAGAACAAGCCCAGAAAATGAACGAATCAGGCTGAACCTAGAGAGAAAATGGGCACGGAGATTAGAAACATTTCTCTCCTCAGCTGTGAGGATTATTGCGGGGAAGTGCTGAACAAAGAGCTTTGCTGTGCCTTTTGAAAATTTCTAGAATATTACCTCCAAGGAAACCCAGGTAACTGGTACCTCCTAGTTCTTCTGAGAGTTCTGTAAAGACCCCAAAATATCTTTCTGAAACTACCAGAAATATTGTAGGTTTCCAATTCTCACTTGTCCTCTTGTCCAATCAAACACCAAGCCCCGCTCACTTCCACACACTTGCCTCAGAACTCTCCTCCCCATTTCCATTGTGACTAACCATTGCCAAGAACAATGATTTCTCCTTTAGGAACCTCAAGATCATTCCTCTAACATTTCTTCCATGTGAACTCTTCTTACATTTTAACACATTTTGTACACTGTTCAGTATTCCCACTGAAAAGTTCAGATCAGTTTAGTCGCCTACTCCAAGTGCTATGAATGTCACACGTTGCCAAATAAATTCCGCATTCAAGGCAATAAGCCCAGCGTTCAAAGTCTTTTATGATCTGGCTTCAGTCTCTCTTCCCAAGTATATTTCTCAGTAATCCTCAAACAACACAGGCTTGAACGAAGCATGGATCCAATTGTCAGAGGCGGCCAAATGGCACTGGGGGGTTAGACCTGTGGGGTCAGACCAGACCTGGGTTCAGCAATCTCAGTAGAGTTCTGGTTAGGAAAGAATTCAGAGTCAATGCTCCAACTATAAGAAACTTTTATTTACAGAATCACAGAGGTAGAAGAAATGGGCTGAGGAAATGAGTTATAGAGGCAAAGGAAGGGGCCCTTGGAGCTTGGGAGTGAGGAAGCTAATGGTAATGTGCATGGGGCAGCGAGGAGGAGGGTGGTAAAGTGAAAGGTACAGGAGCTCTCCTATTATAGAAGGGAGAGCATGCTGGGTTCTCCAATCTATGGGTTTTAAGGACATAGATTTTAGAGGAGATCCCAGAGGAAGATCTCAATAGAATATTCAGTAGTTTTCCAGGTGTGTCCTTTCAGGGTTATGGTCTCTCCTGATGGATTAACCAGCACCAGGGCAGAGAGTCGTTATTCAATGCTGCTGGTCCTGAGGTCAGCTGTGGCTGGTTTTATTGCTAATCTATAAGGGCCTGGAGCTGAAATACAACTGAGGCCTAGGTGTTCTGCAGTGTTTCCCAACCTTCTCTCATGATGAGAATCACCTGGTGGAGTTGTTAAAACACAGATTCCTGAATCCCAACTAAGAAGTGCTAAACTAGAATTTTTGGGAACATATAGGTAAAATTGCATACCTAACTTAGTGCTCTGTATATAGCACTAGTTAAGTATACAATTTTACCTATATGTTCCCAAAAATTCTAGTTTAGCACTTCTTAGTTGGGATTCAGGAATCTGTGTTTTAACAACTCCACCAGGTGATTCTCATCATGAGAGAAGGTTGGGAAACACTGCTCTAGAGCAGAAAGATCAAAGGTTCCAAACCACATGACCAGCATATGCTAGGAGAGGAAAGATCACTCTGGAGGTAAGGTCCCATCCCATAATTATCTTTTTCTAAGCATCTGGGGCTTTCCACATGGTGATCTTCTGTACTTGTTCCATCATCCTTGTTCTGCTCATTTCTGTCTAACTACCTACCATACAATTGCATGTGGATTTTTTTTCTATAAATACAGTCAGCCCTTTTTAATTGGGGGCTTGAAATTCAGAGGTTTAACCAATATCATAGTCAAAACAGTATTTTCACATTCAGAACAGCACTTTCAACCACAGATTCTTAACTGAGAATTGAAAGTACTGTTTTAAATCTAACAGATGATTGAATCCTGGGAAGTGACTAGCTGACTGTCATTACGCTTTTTTTGTAGAGTCACAAGTTATATGTGAAGTGTCTACTGCACAGGAGTGATTGTCACCAAACCTATGTTGTTCAAGAGTCCACTGTACTTCCTAAACTTTAACAGTAAGTTACTAAGTGTTCGTACCTGTCAATCACTTTCCCACCTGTGTGAAATGTATACAAGCTGTTTACTTAAAAGGAAATATTCTCTCTTCCAACTCTAAGACACTGAAATGAATACACAGGTGATAACTGGAGAGGGCTCTCTGGAATAATGCTTGTATAATACAAGGGCCAGGGAAACAGGGCGGTTTGGGCAGAGGGTAAAGTTTACTTGGATAAAATTGCAATGGTAAACTCACCTTATCCCTCTGAGAACGCAGAAGCTGGGAAGGCCTATCAGAGATATCCTCAATGTATGTAGAGTAGCCAGGTAGGCCTTTGTATCTCTGTATCCACCAGTCCTTGAATGCAGGCTGACCTCGAAAGGGGACATAGCCTTTAGCCAGGCAGCTTTCTTCAATTGGTAATGGAAGAGAGAGGGATATAATTAGCTGGCAGTTATATCCTCAAACCATGCAGATCCTAAAAGCAGACCCACACAACACACCACAGCCACTTCAGATTATTCCTTATGCCACTTACATCTACTTGCTTCATAGAGCAGGTTTAACCTACCTAAAAAAAAAAAAAAAAAAAAAAAAAAAAAAAAAAAAAATCCAGAATTCTCATTGTTCTTTTTTGGGGGGAAACTCAGTAGAGGAAGGTAACTGGAATAAAGTAGAACCCAAGATTGTGTCTTATACTCATTGTCCTCCCTAGTCTAGTATCTCTGCTGGTTTAGGTAGTTTACTATATAGGGTGAACTAAATCCAAATCCCTAATTTCTCAGACCATGGATGTTCCACTTTTTCCTTTAGATTGTGTATGGGAGCACCAAAAAATGCCCAAGTGGCACCTGTGTTCCTGCTACTTCTTTGCCCCTGTTGTATAATAGCAGCCCTATCTCCTCCTGATCATAAGGAACAGTTAACCTACAAAAGTCACCATGGCTCTCCTTGCCTTTTGGTCTCTTGGCAAAAATAATCTGATGTGACTGTAGGATCATGGTGTCAGAAGGATACTAGATTCATTGGGGTGATTACTTCATAAGTTATATAAATGTCTAATCATGAAGTTATAGATCTCAAACTAATATTATGTTGTAGAATCAAGTGTAATTTTATAAAAATAAAAAATAAATTTAATGAAACTTATGAGATATCCCCTGGGGTAAGTGTACCCTCTATAAGAACCAGCATTTCTAGACATACAGAGAATTGAGATATAAATGTTGGAAGCACAAATTTTCCAAGTAAGTTACTAAAAAAGATGAAAAGTGTGACCAGTTATGTTTCTACCCCTTGATTCCAAGAACAATATATTCCACCTATTGGGACATAGCTCCCAGTAATTTTCATGTATTTAATCATGACCATCAGTTAAATATTGCATCCCATATGGTGGCACCAGTGTCATCAGCAAATTGGCACCTCAGTTGTACCTTCAAGAGACTGGGGGCGGGGGATGCAGTCTGTGATAGGACAAGTGTATCCCAAGACTATGTGCCCACTGTTACACCTTCATGGTTGCAAAATAACTTTTTTGATTCAAGAAAATGTTAGGAAAAAAAATCCATATTGGTGGAACAAACATTCTCAGGTAGTGGTGCCATCTGAGGTTCTGCAAGGTTGGAAGTGTAAATCCATATCAGGAATATATTACAATTTCAGACAGTGTCAATCACAACCTCTTTCAGAGTGAAAGGAATTCTGTGCAGTCAAGTTGCCATCTAGTTGGTGGTTGATGCCCTCAATAGCTGGTGCCATATCAATGGCTCATCATTGGTTTCTGTTACCAATGTGTTAAACTCTAAATAAGAACAATAGTTAGATCAATCTTGGTAAGTAGGTGCATATATGTTGGAACTTCACCCTTTCCACAATGATTACTCTGTTTATAAATTAATTTTAGCAGTACTTGGGCGACTAATGGCAAAAGACTGATATCAACTGAACGATGTTATCTACTTGGTTGTTCAGTGACTTTTCCATCATGGATGCCCTCTATTGAAAATTAATATGAAATGCAAAGATCATCACACTTTGTGCCCACTCACTCACGTAGGTCTATTAACATGCCTCTTCTCTAGACCTCCTTTTTCTATATTTCATCAACTAACCAGTGGGCTGAGCCATTTGATACTGTCCACAAGCCCATGCATATTCTTAGCTGTCACTACTTCTCTTTCTGCATAAAGTACTTAACTAGGTGCAATGACTCAAACTATATTACTGGGAGAATTTCCCCTTAACACACTCTGTTAAGACCATTCCAAAGTGGAGCCCTAGTGCACTTGTACCCAACAGTCCAAGTCAGCCCAACTGTGAAGAATTTTTAGCCATTATTCTCTTCTACCACCTAGTCATAAGGAACACCTCTCATGTGGCCATAGGTGTGAACTAAGGAAAAGGTGACACTATAAACTGTGTTCTGGGATAGAAACATGGGATCCTGGGAAACCTGTTCAATCTTGTACTCCATGTCTCTACTTATACCCCATCCCAGATGAATCACTTCCATTTTATAATTTTGACAGGTACAGTGGGTATCTCTGGCCCCATGAACACTTGATGTTTCGTGGTCATATTCCCATGTCTACCAGAACTCAGTAGCACACAAGGAGCTATTTATTTGAATAATATATCACTCGACCCCTAAAAATTTCACCAATGAGTCAGTTACCTGACTCATTATAAAATTTATCTCCATTCCTTCAGAAGCACATACTTACAAAGGCCTTCAATGTACTTATAACATTTTGCTCATTTGATCTTTTTAACATGATGTCATCAGTATAGTAATCCAATGAGATATTATGTGGCATGTATTAATGGTCTACATTTTGATAGCACAAGATAAGGAACAAGACAGCAAATAAACACTCTTGTCCACCTTATGAGAATTCAATTTGCTTCTGGTCCTCGTTCTTGATGGAGATGGGAAAGAGTATGTGCTCTAATTCAGTGGTAATATACCATGTGTTTGAGGCCACATTATTTCTAGCAAAGACAACACAGTTGGCATAACAGCTTCAATTGGTGTTACTACTTAGTTGAGTCTGATAAAGTCTGTTGACATCTTCTAGGCTCCATCTGTGTTCCCATAGAAACTAGGCTGGTGAGTTAAATAGAGGATTTTATAGGGCCTATCATCCCTGTATCCTTGAAGTCTTTAATAGTGGCACTAATAGCTGCCATCCTTTCCAAGATGCAGTATCGTTTTTAATCAACTATATTGACTAGGATTTTGAGGGAGCAGTTTCAGAGACTTCTACTTGGCCTTCCTTATAATAGCTTTTATTTCAAAAAGAAAATGGAATCAATTGAGGAATTTGTCAACTACCGTGCATTGTGGAAAGACACAAACCAAGCATATCTCTTCTTGAAACTCATACACTCTAACAGATACCCTGGATCTGAAGACCAACTGAAATCTGTATCCAACAATCCTCAAAATGTCTGAGTGTACAATGGCATAGCTACTTTAGGTAGTGACAAAAACTGGGATGTTAGTTATATTTATTTGCTGTAGTATTTTAGGGTGTTTTTTCTTGGGTCCTTCCTTCTTCAAACAAAGATTCTAGATCTGAAATCAGGGACTTAGTAAGTGATCTTATTTATTTTTGGCAGGTGTTGCTCTCCTGGTTATCAATTTTTTTAATTGCATAAAGAAAATCCTTGATGGCTGCCCATAATAGGGCAGAAATAACATGTTCTATTAATCTTATTTATTGCTCTCGGTGAGTCAACATCTCACCACATTCTGGTTACCCCTCTAACCTTGCTTGCATCACATCTTATCTTGCTTACAAAGTGCCTATTGTTTTGGGATCCCTCCATCTCCATTGATGTCAGGATATAGCTTTTCCCCCCCCAATTAGCATGCTCAGCACTTATCCAAAGGATTAATTAATTGTGATATTACCCTATTCATTGGTCTGGTGGCCAGGAGGAAAGGTCAGGTTACATTCAGAGAATGGTGTTTTGCAAAGCAGAGAATTGTGCATCATCTTCAAGCAGTAGCCTTTCAGTGGGAGCAGTGAACCACTTTTGTAGGCCCAGAGAATGCAGAGAATCTAAGGATTCAAGAATCTTAGAATAAAAATTCTTACTTTGGCATAACAAATTTGCTACAATAAATCAACTGCCTCTGGGAGTTTATTACTCTTATAATTAAGCCCTTGGGAGAACCCTCAGCTTCTGCATCCTTCCAACCACAGATGAATCATTTTTATGCTGTTCAGAGGGGGCCCTCTGACTTTTACTTATAAATGATGGTTACTCTTTTCTCTCCATTGATAAACTCCAATGTTTCAGCAGCAAACTAATGCCATGACACTTACAATTATAATTTTCCTCAAATCTCTCAAACACCTGAGATACTGCTCTCGCTAACACATCCTCTTCCAACAATAACCCAACCCAAGTCCAATTCACCACTGATAAAAGCTTTAACAACTGAACTATCCATACTCCAATATTCATGGCCAACTCCAAAATTCAATTTTATTGTTAACTTACTAGCATCACTCCCAGTACCAATAATTCAAGTTGGGTTCCCCATGAAACAGAAGCTGAGACTCTGAGACTTGTGCATAGGTTTATTGGACAATGCTACTGAGAACAACTGTGAGTGAGGAGAAAGGAAAACAGCATAGGGCAGAAAGAGAAAGCTGAAATGTGATAGAGCTGCAAGTGTGGTTCAACTGATCCTCTTGGAAACTCTGAAACTGAAATGAGAAAACTTCATCCCAGACAAGGGCCCAGACAAGGGGATCAGGCCTTTGTGTTGCCACATTACCTAGTCCTAGGTAGTATACTTCCCTCAGAGGAGGCATAAACTTGGGAGTGACAGATTTCTTACAGTTAAAAGCAAGTACTGTAGAGAGACATGGCTAGGAGCTCTTACCATCCACTACTAATAGGAGATGAGTATTGTCATGAGGAAGGGAGGGTCCCCAAAAAGTCACTCACACATGTTTGTGTCTTTCCACAATGCACGGTTTATTAGAGAAGACAGATTGCACACAGAGAGAGGGAAAGAGCTAGAAGACAGTAGAACAAGGGTCAGGTGCAAAGTCCTGGTCACTGGTGGTGTCCACAGGTAGAGAGATGGGTGTCATTCTCAAGCCAGATGATGGAGGAGTGGAAGTTCAGCAGGGCTCTGAGGGTGCCCTGAGTAGATTCAGGCTCACGCAATGTGTGATCAGAGCTCTGAATTCTTATAGCTCACAATGGGTGAAGGTCTCACTCACATTGGTGCCAAGATGGATTCCTTATCCAAGTCTCCAGATTTGTGGTATGGGGCATTCTGGGCCCCTCCTAAGGTGTTCCCTTACACCACATTACATCAGTCTTGGTATAGCACTTGTCATAACTGTCTGGCTGACAGTCACTCCATATTGGATTGTCAAAAGTGTCTACAAAGTCCATTCTAATCTTGCTCACTACAAGTATCTTGATCATAAAGAAAGATTTGGATGGTTCAACTCAGCATCCACTAAACCATCTCTGAAATTCTATAAGAAATTCTATCCTTATCCTTCCAATATGGAAATATTCTCAATCTTCCTCTGAACTCATATTTAGCTTTGCTATTGACTTCTTAGGACACTGTCTATCTTCTACTATATTTAAAGACAAATCTACTCTTACCTTATATATTTAAAATTCTTTGGGTGCAAAATTGGGTCTGATTTATCTTTGCGTTTCTTACTAATTCTATTTCTATATCTCTCATTGGGAAATCAATATTTGTGTTATATGCAAATTTTATTCATCTTAAAATCTCAGTGAACAAGCCATTTATTTAAGAAGCCTTCCCTAACATTCTGAACTCAGAATGGTTTTCAGTGTTAATAACATCTTGAACATGTTTGTCATTGTATTAATTACCTTTGGATTTAATTTGTCATAGAAGTACTTGCTGATAGAAAAAAAACCTTATGAAGATAAGATTTATATGTCCTTATTCACCATTTTATCTACAGAAATTAGCACAGTGCTTATTGCATAAATGGTTGCTAAATAGTTATTGAGTGAAAGAATTAATAAATTAATGAGGAGGAGAATCTTTTTAAGATGTAAGTCACTTGGTAAAGAATAGACATTAATAGTAATTGATGAGTTAGTCCAAGAGCTCACTCTCCCCTAATATTGGCAGCACCAAGGGGCTGCTCTGATGAGGAAATGAAAATATCAAAGCATTTCAGGCATTTTGATTGCTGGCCAGAGTTGAAGGACTCCAGAGAGGACCTTGAGCCTCTGAAGTTAAAGATAAGATAAAGAGGCACATCTCTGTGATTAAGAGAGGGAAATAATATTGTTGAAGTTAAACTTTGTCTTATTTGACCACATCCCTCTACCAATGATCAGAAGACTGCCTTTGAGTCATCTCAAAACCTTTATAGCTAAGACACCTCACTCTGTCTTCAAAAAACAAGACCATGAGGAGTAAGGGCCTTGTGGGATTTTTTTTTCTTTTCAATTTCCTTGACCAGGTTGCTCCATATGCAGTAAATAGCACAAATACTTTCTTTTATAGACCCATCATGATCAGGGGTGATGTGTGTGTGTGTGTGTGTGTGTGTGTGTGTGTGTGTTATAATATACTAGTTATATATATATATATATATATATATATAGTATAGACATCTATCTATCATCTAGCTACATGATATTTATTTATAAACATAGGTATTCCATGTATCAATGTGCCAATATGTGTTTTTTCATTTTAATATTTTACTATTAAAATATTAACTTATTATTATAGAGGATAGCTGTTGGTGTCAGAATATCTAGGTTTAAATCCTGTGTAAACCACTTGTAAAATGAGCTGTCTTTGAAAACTCACTTGGGCTAGCTTTCTCATTTTTAAAACCACAGTTAATAGAAAAAGACACCTCAGAGCTATAGCAAGGAGCAAATTAAGGAATCAGTACAAAAGCACTTTGTAGGTGAAAAGTCACCATCCTGTGATTAGCTTTGGTAGTGACATGCCATGCTCAATAAAGAACTTTGTCAAAGGTTCTTATAAATACTCTATTTGGGACAAGTAAAAAACATCACCATAATCTAAATGATTCTTTTATTTATTTATTTTTGTAATTAATCTTTATACTTAACTAGTGACCCAGTGCATGAAATTCATGCACATTAAAAAGGGATTAATTAGAGGAAATAATTTAATATTGCTATTTGCCTTTTCTATATAACAGAAGTGTCAGAGATGAAAGAAAACTAGTAAAATGTATATGAAAAGCTTCCTCCTGTCAGAGTCTGGGGCTCACCATGGGACCCAGAGTCAAGTCCTCGCCCACCCACATGTGCCTCAAAATCGCATAAAACCCAGACCTGGCTGCTCCTCCCCCCAATTGGGCTAGATCCAGACTCAGCCAGTGCCACCCTTGTCAAGCCCTGCCAGGCAAGGGGCATAGCCCGGTGCCAGGATGGGGGACGTGGCCTGAGATCCCCCAGCCCAGACCAGGGTAGGAGGAGTGCCTTGAGGCCCTCCATCAAGCCTTGCCAGGTGGGAGACACAGTCTGAGATCCCCTGTCAAGCCCCACTGAGCGGAGGCGCAGCCTGAATTTCCCCAACCCAGCACTTGGGGTGATTTTGAGGTACCTTATCAAGTCCCGCTGGGTGGGGAGGCATGGCCTAATGTCCCCTGTAAATCCCAGACAGGCAGGGGGGCACAGCTTCAGGTCCCCTCGTCCAGTGCTGGGGTGGAGTTTCCCTCTCAAGCCCCACCTGGTGGGGGCACAGCCTGAAGTCCCCCAGCCTGGCACTGGGCAGGGGGAGCAGCCTAAGGTCCCCTTGCTTAGCACCAGGATGAGAAATGCACCTTGAGGTCCCCTGTCAAGCCCAGCCAGGTGGGGGACATGGCCTGAGGTCCCTTGTCAAGCCCCTCGGGGGCAGGAGGGCATAGCCTCAGGTCCCCGATGATTGCTCATTATGGTTCCTTATGGGAACTTGGCCTCACCTGTGGGTGCAGCCATCTTTGTGACTGAGTGATGGTCAATTAGCATATTCCCTCTTTATTAGATAGGATAGTATTACAGATGTCTCCTTTGTTTTTCCTTATCAATGACCCCCTCTCCATTCCACACCCACCCCTCTCAGGCCTTCACCACACTATTGTCTCTGTGGTTGCGCTGTGCATACATGCATATAAGTTCCCTGGTTGCTACTCCCGATCCCAGCCTTCCCTATAAAATGGTTCCTGCTTCTGTATTTCTAGACCTTTTTTGTTTACCAGCTTATTTTGTTCATTAGATTCCACATATGAGTGAGATCATGTGATACTTACCTTTCTTTGACTGACTTATTTCACTTAGTATAATACACTCCAGGTCCATCCATGCTGTTGCAAATGGAAAGAGTCCCTTCTTTTTCACAGCTGTGTAGTATTCCATTATACAATATAAAGGTACCACACCTTTTTTGTTCACTCACCTGCTGATGGGAACTTCAGCTTTTTCCAAATCTTAGCTATTATAAATTGCATTGCTATGAACATAGGAGTGCATCTATTCTTTTTTGATTGGGGTTTTGGTTTCTTAGGATATATTCCTAGAAGTAGAATCACTAGATGAAATGGGAGTTTCATTTTTAATTTTTTGAGGAAACTCCATATTGTTTTCCATAAAGGCTGCACCAGTTTCCATTCCTACCAGCAGTGTACTAAGTTTCCCTTTGGCCACATCCTCTACAACACTTTAAATGATTATTTTAAATAACAAAAATGCTTTAGGAGAATGCACAAGCATTTACTCTATGACTACCTGATAATTAATTGGTTGATGTTCATAGCAATTAGGCCAGAAATTTGGGGGTCATTTTTAGTTGTTTTAAAGCCAGGTCATTACCAAATATCACTTGTGTCACCTTCTTTTTACATTGTGAATTTAGATATAGGAAAATAATTGCCTTACTTCTCTAGATCAAACTATCCAGAACTAGTCTTAGTTCTCTCAGCCAAATTAATCCTGATTTTTGTTACTTCTTTACTAATAAATTCTTACAATTCACAGGTTCAATTAAGTTTCTGCTAAAGGAATCATCCAGGTAAATTTACAACCAAAGGGAACCCCTTGTCTTTCTGCCAAGCACAGCAGAGGCAGGGCATCAGGAGAGCTCTCTCTCTTCTAGCCCTAACTCTTCCTAATGGCACCGTGAGTTTGGGCATGCCCAGGCATGCCTGTGTTCTCATCTATAAAATTAGAAATCTATTTCAAGTAACATTTCTTTTTTTTTTTTTTTTTTTTTTTTTTTTTTAGCCTCCACCCCTCCCCCAGAAACATTTCTTGAGCAGCCACTATAACCAAGGAACTATGCAGGGGACAGTAATTCCAAGATGCCTTTGATGGAACCTAGTACTAGTGTTCTATTTTTGGAATCTCAAGAATGCTTTCTTGCCGAACTGGTTTGGCTCAGTGAATAGAGCATCCGCCTGCAGACTGAAAGGTCCCAGGTTCGATTCCAATCAAGGGCATGTACCTTGGTTGCAGACACATCCCCAGTAGGGGGTGTGCAAGAGGCCACTGATCCATGATTCTCTCTCATCGATGTTTATAACTCTCTATCTCTCTCTCTCTTCCTCTCTGTAAAAAATCAATAAATATTTTAAATAAAGGAATGCTTTCTTGTATACTCAATCTATTTTCTGCACATTTTCCCTCATTCCATTCACTCTTTTGTAATATATATGTACATATATGCAATATATGCAATGTATGTGTACATATTTTGTCTCCCACTCAGGTAAAGCTTCCTTTGAGTATAAGGATTCTGCTATAAAATTTTTTATCTTTTATTTCCCATTCCCACTCTTAATATTTAACAAAGCAGTTACAAATAGTGGGCACTAGATAAAATGTAAGCATATAAAAAAATATTAATAGCCATTATCATTGTAGGATTCAGGTAATTGTCATAATAAAATTTTAAAGAATTTCCTCTGAATAAGTAACATTTATTAAGCTTCTAATATGCTATCTCAGAAGGCAACTTCAAAAGATAACTAAATATCCCCATATTTTAACTAAAGAATTCAGACTCCTAGTGACCTAATAATTTATAGATTAGTCCTTGGATTCAAAACAAAAACCTGTCCAATTCCAAAGCCTATAATATTTCAACATAATACTATTTCCCAAGGTAACATGAGAAAGAACATATCTTAGAGGGAAGGATTGGAAAAGGTTTCCTAAAACTAGTAATGTCTGAGATAGACCTTGAGACCAGATAGGATTTTAAAAGAGTATTGAGATAGAAATGTGTCCAGCAATGGGAATAATACAGGCCAGAAATTGGGGAGCTTGGAGAATGATTAGGAAAAAAGTAATCCAAGTCAGGTTCTGAAATACAAATAGGAATTTAAAAACATTATGATACTAATATCATGCACAATTATTTATATAATTGTTATTTTTAAAACAAACAAACTATATATATATATATATATATATATATATATATATATATATATATATATATAAAATTATGTTAGTCCCCTTCTCAAAATGATTACCTCCATTTTATTCACATGATCCTAATGACTGCCACACTGAACTCAGTAGCTATCACTCTTGTCGTCACCCACTTAATTCCATCCATACTAGCTTTCTTGCTACTTGTTTAATGCACCCAAGCCTCACTTCAGGGTGTCTACATTGCCATTTCTTGGATTTAGAAATTTTCCTTCCTATAGGTAGTCCTATCACTTGATCTCCTGATATATTTCAATTTCAATGCAACTGGCATCTCCTCAAATGTTGATTTGCCTCTGAAATGACAGCCCCCTTTACTCTCTGTCCATTTATCTAGCCTTTTTTTCTCTCTTGTCTCTACCCAACATTAACATAACTGTCAAGGTCATCAAAACAAGGAACAGCTGGAAAAAAAATCTCATAGCCAAGAGTTGTCTAAGGAGACATGACAACTAAATATAATGTGGTATCTTGAATGAAATCTTGGGACATTAGGTAAAAATTAAGGAACTATGAATCAACTATAAACTTAAGTTAATTATATATAGATATGAGATAATAATAGGGGATACTGAGTGTGAGGAAGCTCTCGGTACTCTCTATATATTTTTTTACAAATGTAAGACTAATCAAAAATAAAAGTTTAACAAAAGTGTGTTTGTGTGTGTGTAACTACTGTTTGTTTGATTACTGTCCTTCTTTTGGTCTAAGAATATATTGGACTGACAAGTGGTGCATGATAGTGAGCAAGGAGAAAAAATGAATATTAAACTGAAATCATGAATCTGCATGGCTAGAAGAATGCTAATATTATCAATTTTAATGAGGAATAATTCCTCCTCTCTGACTTGTCTATATAATCACATATTTCATTTGTTTGTCACAAGTAGTAAATAAAATATAAATGTAGGAAATTCTTTGAAAAAGTTAAAAACATTACACAGACTATAAATTATTCTTAAAATCAATTTTGATTTCTAAGATTTCTAAATGTAAAGCTAGAATGGTAGCTATCTTAGTACATATATGCTTTGTTTTATCTGTCAAAGCAGTATGAAAGGTTTTAATTTTTTTATATCTCAGGTATAAAACTTCAGTAGCAATGGAAAAAAAAATCCCTGTAGAAAGCATATTGAAACCTCTGCTCTTCACAATAGTCTCGGGGTTATTAAATGATAATTATTAGTTTGTTAATATCTCTGCCAGACAAACTTACATACAACCTACAGAACTCATGAAAGATGTTACCCTGGAGCAAAGTAATTTTTTTTTATGATCAATAGTCTGTCATTAGCAGAATGTTTACTTTATGAATCTACAGACTTTTTATCACCTGAATTCTGGTTTATAAATATTAACCTATTGATCTTTGCTGTTCTTCCATCCGCTATACAAGTTTCTGATAAACATTATCACTTCCCTTTTTTGTAGGTGAAGGACAAAGCAATAAAGCAACCTGTAGTTAGCTGATGATTGAACATGTTTATAGAAAGATTTAGAATCCAAGGTTGTCTAACCATGTAAATTCCTCATATTATTCTAAAGCAGTGGTCCTCAACCTTTCTAATGCTTGCAACCCTTGAATACAGTTCCTCATGTTGTGGTGACCCCCAACCACAAAATTATTTTCGGTGCTACTTCATAACTGTAATTTTGCTACTGTTAATGAATTG
The DNA here is from genome assembly GCF_964339955.1 of Pipistrellus hanaki. NCBI lineage: Eukaryota > Metazoa > Chordata > Mammalia > Chiroptera > Vespertilionidae > Pipistrellus > Pipistrellus hanaki. The sequence continues at coordinate 144,163,828 of NC_140504.1, read as the reverse complement.
TAATATAAATATCTGTGTCTATAACAGCAGTTCTCAACCTGTGGGTCACAACCTACATGTTGAGAACCACTAGCAGGGTCTCCTAAGACCATTGGAAAACACAGACATTTCAGTTTATCCATAAAATTCAAGTGGATAATATGTTTCTTTAAATAAAAGTGTAGAATGAGTACAATAACCTAACATACATATTTTACCCAGCATCATGACATGACTTACATATGCTTGAAAAATTATCTAGTAACATGCTGAAAATTTACTTACTTTGTTTCACAAAGATCTACTGCCATTATTTTCTTTTACAAGTTTTAGCAGCAATTTATTAAGTAAGATTTCCCAAATTCTTCCCTGGAAACATGTCTTTCTATTCTTTTGGGAGTTCATTACTCTAGATGACAATCTGATTTCATTTAGGTAATAAAGATTAGTTCTTTGAAAGACCAACATCATATAGCCATTAAAATAATAAAATTAATATATAGTTAGGAATATGAGTTAGAAATATGAAAAAGTTTTTACTTTTTCTAAACCTGATAGAAAGCTTTATTTGATCCATTATTTTTCTAATTTATTTTACCAAAAGAAACCTGACACAAGACTGAGGCCTGAGATCAGCATTTGAGTTATATTTAATTAAAATTTAGAGCACAAAAGTACTTCAATTATTCATATTTCTTGATTTATACTGAAAAATGGGTGCACATATGTGTGTTTTTTCTTTGATAGGGTTCAAATTAGCAGTGAGTTTTTGAAAATTGGCCCTTAGTAACTTCAGCAAATGTCTTTTTACCAGCTTATCTTGAGCAAAACAGAGGCTTTTAAATCAAACTTCTATTTCATCTATTTCTCTCTTTATTCCTGAAATGAAGAAAATAATTTTGCTTGGAAACTTAAATGCTTATCAAAATTAGAAGCAATAGTACAACAATAAAACCATTTGTTAAAAGCTTCATTTATTATATCATATTATTCAGACTGGAGTGATACATTTTTCTTTTTGTATAGAGTTACATGAATTTCTTAAGCTGCAAACTCAGATATGTCATGTCTGTGCAAAGCAAACAACCAAAAATTATGGCCAGTTGAACTCACTGAATTTGTTTATGCAAAGGAACTTTAGAACCAGGAACCCATTTCACTACTTGCAACACACACACACACACACACACACACACACACACACACTCAGTAATAGGTCTGACAAATCCACGTTCAATTCCACATGGTCATTTATCCTCCCTATGTCTTTGAAAGTAAAACACTGTGAAGGCAGCATTTGAGTTTTTGGTGACAAATCACTTTTCTCAATGGAATCAAAGGCTGTGGCCATCTGCAATGAAATAGATGAGCCACAGCTGGCTTTCATAATAATCAATCCTGATTGTGACACTTCTGGATTGATTGGGCAAACCTGCTGTGACAAACAGTACTGACCACTTCAGTCATGTTGACAACCACTTATTTCTCATGTCTCTATACAGATTCTACCTTGTATCATCAGAGGAAAGGGAGGAGATGGAAATGATCCAATATAATTGGTCATTTGTGGAATCCTGAAAATTCAGAAAATCTTTAAACTAGATTTGGAGACCTAAACTATCTGCATGATATACCAATACTGATACTATAATATATATATATAGTTTATTATAAAAAATAAAAAAAAGAAAGAAAGAAAAGAAACCACAGCCCGGCTGATATGGCTCAGTGATTTAGTTTCAACCCATGCACCAGAAGGCCCAGGTTTGATTCCCTGTCAGGGCTCTTACCAGGCTAGTGGGCTCAATCCCCAGTAGGAGGCATATAGGAGGCAGCCAATCAATGTTTCTCTTTCCTTCTCTCTTCCTCTCTCTGAAATCAGTGAAATCATTTTGTTTTGTTTTTAAAGGAAACCACAGTTTACTAGGGACTTCTGTCAAATGTTAATTCCCCCTCTCATTAATGTTTCTATTCTCTCACCCTTGCCTTTTCTCTCTGAAATATATATATAAAAGCCTATGTGACTAGCTGGTAGCTATGACATGCAATGACCATCAGAGGGCAGATGATCAATGCAGGAGATGCCAAACGACAGCAACTTTACAGAGTGCCCTCCTGCACTCCAGGACCCCTTGGGGGATGTCAGACTGCCAGTTTTGGTCCAGTCCTCACAGGCCAGGCCAAGGGACCCCACCTGACTGAGGGACCCCACTTACTCTGCAGACACCCTTCAAACCCCGGTGCTACCCCGTGCCAACCCTGGCCAGAGAGGGACTGTAGGAGGTTGGCTCCAGGATGTGTCAGGACCATTTTGCCCAGTCCTGCCCCGCTGGCCACCTTCTGATTAACTTTTTTTCAATGTGCATGAATCTGTGCACCAGGCCTCTAATATATGTATATGATAGGCAGTTCATAACCATGGTAGTGTGGCCTAACCTAATCACATTGCTCTTTTGGGAATTTGGAATTGAGTATCTAAGATGCTGATTTAGTTAGATATGGATAATTAGGCTTACAAATTATATAATCTCTAAAGTTGGGCAAGCTGTTATAGACCAAGCATTAATGACAGAAAAGGAAGTGTAACAATGACTAACAAATTATGAATATAAGCTCTATGCTAGACACTGTGCTGAATGTTTATCATCCACTATTTTAAGCCCCGTATGTTAATCCTGTTGATAGATGCTATTATTATCCCTGAATAATTGATGAAAAATATGAAATTTGGAGAGATCAATTAAATTCCCTTATCATATAGGTGTAAAATAAAGACATAACCAAAATAACCAAAGTTTAATTTTTTAGACTCTATTTGACTATTCAGTTACAGAATGAGAATCTATATGGGGAAGATAGAGATGAGAGAGAGAGAGAGAGAGAGAGAGAGAGAGAGAGAGAGAGCGAGAGAGAGAAAATACCAAGTAGAAGCAGAAATGACCTCATTATATAGCCTTGAGATCATGACTTTCTGTCCTTACTACAATAGTATAGCTCCTGAACTGCAGTTCCCACAGGTCAAAATGTTCACTGATATCTGTCCCAAGGCCCTCATGAACCTACACTGTTTCTCTAGATTAGTGTACAGTACACAGTGCTTTGGTTATAGCTATGGAGATAATTGAAGCAAAGGTATCATTTGTCTTCCTTTCTTCAGATATCTGTTTCAATGATTGATGATTCACATTGATTTCAGAGGTTTCACTTTAACATGTGTTTTTCTGAATATATGACATGTATTGTAACTACTAACTGTGAATAAATGCAAAATTTGGAATTTTTTTTCCAACAAAGTCCTACTTTTCAATATGTAAGAAACATCCAAGACCAAGTTAGTAAAAAAGACTTATTTATTCATTATTAATTATCTATGTGATGTCTGAATATACATGTGCTTCTTTTTCCTTTTAGAATCACTTTCCTATTGTGAGAGTTTAAATCTGTTCCAAATGAACAAGTCACTAATGGCTTCAGCCCCTGATAATGTTTCGATCCTATAAACAAAGTCCCAATTTGGGGACAGCAGATTCGGTGCCTTTCCCACTCTTAACCAAGTCAATAACAAGTAAACTGTTACTCTAAGGATGAGGCATTGGAGGACTTGTACCCAACCTTCTTTTATCGAAGCCTTAACACATTCTGAAAAGATTCAGAGAGCACAAAACTTCTAAAGAGTGCTGCTTTCTATGTAGGAGGGACATTCAAAGGGGGAAAATGATTCAGTGTTATTTTACAGCTTATGGTATTTGTATATTTTGATACCCTAGATTTGATTTTCCCAATATTTGTTTGAGGGTGGGAGTTCTAACTCCATTGGCAAATTCGGCAAATTCAAGTTTTAATTACTTAGAGGCAAGATTCTTCCAGAGCTCCATCACTGGCTGTATGGCTCAGTCTGGGCAGGGCCCCATACTGTGTGGAAATCCATCAGCACCCATTTGTTCCATGTTCCACAAGCAGACAGTACAATCAGTGTTTCTTTCCCAGAGCGTCAACTAATGCTATGTTTGGCAGTAGTTAACTGTTTAAGCGAATCTAGGAACAGCAATGTAGGCTGTATAATGAAACACAGAAATGTTCTATTACTTTCATAATGTTTCACCATCATTCTCACTAAAATTGCTTCTCTTTTGTTTAAAGGGAGAGGAGGGAGAAAATGTTATTGATTGCAAAAATTTAAAGACTCCTTTATTCTCTTTGATATTGTTCATCAATTCTATCATTTCATGCAAATTGTTGAGATTTACCAATAATGTTTTTTTTCAAATGCCTTAAAATCATTCCACTGTATTTGTTCTTAGAATAATGCCCTCAGTATAATGGAATTTCAAATATATTAGCAGTTTTTGCCATTGATCTTTCTTCATATTAAAAAACTATTAAATCTATAAGTTGCATTCATATAAATAAAATATGTAAACATTATTCAAATGTATAGATATATTTTACATAATTACATCATTCTATGGCATATTTTTTGGAATTAATGAACCATTTGCATTTATTTGAGTTGTAGGGCATTTTCTATACCAAAAAAAAGCCTACCTTTTCAAGTGATGCAAGTATACATTTGCATGAATTATACATTTGTTATGTGTACAGTGTAGCATTCTCCTTTTCCTTAGAGTTTTGCCCAAGGTTCCAAAGGCTAAGATCAGCAAATGCAGGAACATCTTTGTAGAAACATGTCATTAAGCTATGAAACTAGTTTAGCAACTATAACTTGGGGTTATACACAAATAAGTCAGGTGATTGATAGGAAAAGGATTTCTTTGAAGATAGTGGTAGATGTGTAGATGAGACCAATGAAGGAATTTTTTGAAAGCTACTTAAAATGCCTGACATATGTTTCCTGGATTTTGTGAGTGAGCATGGAGAGAAGTCCAAAAGAAAACGGTTGCTTAAGCAGAGGGGGAAGAGGTGCAGGGCCTTCAGAGGGAGATAGCACTCTCCTGCCAAAAAATATGGGGGAGGGGCAGTGAAGGGCAGGAAAAAGGAATTTTCTCCTCTGGGCCAAGTAGATCCACAGAGGGTATCTAATCTAGAGTCAGTGTGAGAAAGATCTAAGTGGAAAGTGGAGTTGTACACTGAATGTAAAAGCTGATAGTTGATTTTATTTATTTATTTTTAAATATATTTTATTGATTTTTACAGAGAGGAAGGGAGAGAGAGAGAGAGAGAGAGAGAGCTAGAAACGTCGATGAGAGAGAAACATCGACCAGCTGCCTCCTGCACACCCCTTACCGGAGATGTGCCCACAACCAACGTACATGCTCTTGACCGGAATCAAACCTGGGACCTTTCAGTCCGTAGACCGACGCTCTACCGCTGAGCCAAATCGGTTTCAGCTGATGGTTGATTTTAGGTATTCAATCAGAGTAAGGAATAGTCCAGCAGGAGAGATTTCTGAAGACTCCACAAAACTTCCTCCTAAAAAAGTAGTCAATATTTGGTTATCTGCTACACCCAGAAAACATCTGTTCCAGTTTACAGAAGCACCTTCAACTACTGCCTCTATTATTTCTTCCCTCACTGACTTGGAATGGAATGGTAAGATATGGGAAGAGGGAGGAACCCACCATTCTTACCACAGTTTCCTCAACTGAATCAGACCCACACTAGGGCTACTGAAAGACCTTCATAATGAACTGAACTAGATTTTAAAATCTGGAACAAGATTATATAATATGTCACTTAAAGAGAGTGACCTGGAATGTAAGAAAATATGCCCAAGAGTTCATATTGGGGCAGAGAAAACCAACAGATTATGTTGAAAAGAAAATTGAGGAAAAGAATAAAAGTGAATGCTATTTAAAACCCTATAAAATGCAGCTCCTTCAGTATACATGCATTGAAATGCCTATTGAGGATTAAACCTAAGATATGACACACATACATATACATATTTAAGAAGGTGAGTCAACCGAAGTAAGAATGCATATTCACTATAATTATTTTCAAAAATATTAAAATGTCTGCCTATGATAAATATTTTAAAAATAAGAGAGAATAAGAGGACTAGAGAATGATGATGGAGCAGTGTTGTTAAGGGACAGTATCTATAACAAGATACCTTTTTCTTTTATTTTTAAATATATTTTTATTGATTTCAGAAAGGAAGGAAGAGAGAAATAGAAACATCAATGATGAAAGAGAATCATCGATTGGCCGCCTCCTGCACACCCCCACTGGAGTGCAAGCCCGAAACCCAGGCATGTGCCCTTGACCAGAATCAAACCTGGGACCCTTCAGTCCACAGGCTGATGCTCTATCCTCTGAGCCAAACTGGCTAGGACTATAACAAGACACCTTTTGAGTAGACACCTGCCAAACGAATAGAGTCTGTGTTCAATTTGGGGGAAGGTCATTCAGGCCTAAGAGAGTACAACACATTCAATGGCCTAAGACCTGAACATGCTGGTTGTGTCCAAGGACCAAATAGGGAGCCAAAGAGCTGGATGGCTAGAACAGAAGAGGGTAGTGGGGGCTGTAGTCAGAGAAGTATGAGGTCATAGACAATGGAAGGGCTTTACACTGTGCTCTCAGAGAAGGGGGATGATATTGGAAGGTTCTAAGCCAATGATTTTCAACTGATGTGCTGCAAGATCTTTTAAAACATGCAATAACTAACTACCTTACAGTTTAGTCAGGGGCACTGGCACTGATGTCTTTTCCTTTAGATTGTCAAATTTAAAAAAAAAATGACCACAGCCAGCACAGCTATAGCCATCCACTGTGAATGAATCAAAATTTTATGTATTTTCTGTCAGATTGGGGGAAAAATACATTTATTTTGGTGTGCTGCAAAATTTTAGTAATTAGTGTATATGTGCCATGAGATGCAAAAGGTTAAAAATCATTTTTCTAAGCAAAGGAGTAGAATGCTTTGAAGTATACTCCTAAAGGCTCACTCTCTCATGCTTTGTTTTCTTAATTACCTTGTATGTTTTGGGGTTGGGCAGGGCACGCACTGTGTAGTTGACTTCGGTCCATTATGCTTGCTCTGTTTTCTAGGTTGACTTCACTCATTCACTTTACCTTCTTGGCTCACGATGGCACTTGAATTTGTAACCCTTGTTCCAGGCTCTTTCAATCCCTGCCTTTTACCACACAATAGAAAAAAACACTCTGAAAACATAAGCTCTTAAAGCATAAGCCCTTCATGTTTCCTTTTTTCCTTTTGATGGGCCAGGTCTCCCAGACATTGCCATATTCACATTCTGAATTGTAAAGCAGTTCTAAAATGTGCACGTCTTCTGGTACTTGTGGCAGCCTTCCAAACAGTTGGGGCCTAAAAAACTAGATATGCCAGAGGTCTTGAGCTAGTTGCCAATTGGAAATCAGGTTAGTTCTAGAGATATTTTTCACTTCTCTTAAAGAAGAATCAGGCAGAACTGGAACAGGACTCGTGCCTAGACAACGTCATCCTAGGGAATGAGGAGTCAGCCATAGTACATCATAAAATGTACGCCCTGACTCCAAAACTTATTGTTACAGAAATAAAATCAGCTGAAAATTCACTTCCAAGACAGACGTGAACAGCTAAATATTCAAGAAGTAGTCTGAACATGTTTAGAAGTGGAAAGAAAGTGGTACCCATTTGTTTCAGTAATGACACATATGAGAGCAGCCAACTTTGGGGAGGAAATAGGACCTCAGATTTCCTTTCCTTACAACATTCCCTCCCTTCAGCTGCACCCCCCTCCCACTCCCACCAGGTACCAAGCATGGCAGGAATGTACAGAACTATCACTGGGAAGCACTGTATCTACTAAGCACCAGAATTTAACATTGAATGCAAGATCAAAATATGTCATATTTTGACATTTAGTTAGAATTTTCAGAGCTCATTCAACAATATTCTGGAATTGAATTAATGGAGCCTGTAGATTCCCAAACAACTTTAATTATTTGCTCTGTTTAATTTGTACTACCTGTTAGATTTATTAAGCATGTACTATGTCAAGCACTCTGGGCCCTGGATATTGAGGTTTAGGTATGACAAAAATAAGAACTATTCTGTCCTTCATAAATACATGTTCTACTAGAACATACAGAACTATTGATAAGTGGTGATGCAGTCCATTAAGTGTTATTACTGAGGTAGAAAGAAAGTGTGAATGTATAGAGGACATTATCTGCTGAAGGAAAAGATCACATACAAAAGAAGCACCTCACTTTCACTTGTCAGCAATATTTTAACTCATACTAGAATCCAGGAAAAATAAATTAGTGTATCACAAATCCTAAAAGGTTGTACAGGCAAAATATTAGATGGGGCCTTCAACAACAACTTAAAAGACATGGAACTGTATATGATAGCAATAGGGATCCACTGAGAAAGTTTAAGCAGAGGAGAGACTTTACAATAATTATATTTCTTCTTTACATCCCAAAGCCTGACCTCTATTCTGAACACATGATTAATATATCAACAGCCTACATTTACATTATTTATGTTTCTACTTGGAAGAATCATGAGTCTCAAAAACATAGCATATTCAAAATTCTTCAATTCCTTCCAATCTAGTTATTTCCCAAGTCTTTGTCATTTCATACATGGAGTGACATGTATGACCATCTAACCACTGCTAAAGTTGAAAATGTAGAAGTCATTCTTGAATATTTCTGGAACCTCATCTTCCATCATTGGGTCCCCTCTCCTTTTTTCCTTAGACCTCCAGGTTTTATTTTGGATGTGCCCATTCCTATTTATGTTCATATACCATCCTAGCCCAAGCCATCTTCATGATGTAGTAATGACCTCCTCCTTGGTTTCCTCTCTTCCACTCACCCATGCCTTGCTCCCGGCCATCTTCTATAGCATCCAGGAGTGATATTAAAATGGAAACTAGATGAAGGCACTCTAACTTATCCCTCTCCCACCCTGAGGCACCATGGAAACCTCTCCAAAGTCTTCATATAACAATTAGGATAAAGTCATATCCTTATTGTGGCTTTGAATCCCAGGATGTACTGGCTTTCTTACCTCTCCACATCCTCCTTCCATATCCTCCTTCACTCTGAGTTCCACCCCAGCTCTCTCTTTGTACTCAAATGTGTCAAACATTTTCCCCCTACCAACCATGGTGTGGCACATGATGCCTTCTCTCCCAATAGGTTTTTCCCCACATCCTTCATATAGTGATTTTTCTCCTTACTCTTCTCTTTTCTTCTTAAATCTGAAATCTTCCTTGAGTACTCTGGTCCTCCACATCATAGTGCCTAATTCTCAGCCTTCATAAAACATATTGGCAGCTGGTAATTACATAGATGATAGATAGACAGATGAGAGATAGATGATAGATAGATAGATAGATAGATAGATAGATACATAATCATAGATAGATAATCAATAGACCCACTGATGGAGTAATGGACAGATGGATATTGTTTACTTGTTTGATGTTTACTCCCCCATTAGACATTACACTGCAACCTCCATAGGGTCTGTTTTATCTATCGTATCCTCAACATTAAAATGTTCAATCAATTTTAATAGAATGAATGAAATATGCCTTTCTCATTCCCCATCACTTTTTTTTTATATAATTGCTTTACATAGTTTCTAAGTAATTTTACTTAGATGTTAGAAAATTTCCTCAATTGACCATTAACTACTAGGTGTGAACAATAATAGAAGAAATAATATCCCATCTACCCTCTTTTCACTGCAAAGGACTAAGAAAGTGATATTGCAGGATATTTTTAAATGCTACAATGTGCTTTTTAACTCCCACTGACTACTGCATTTTTCATATCCCCATATATGATCAATTTCTAGATTAGAATGTTTATTTAAATACATATTCATTTATTATTCCCTATCACTAAAAGAGAGCTGATAGTTCAATTTGCTTTTTTATTGTTTGTGTCTTGAGCAAAATTTAAAAATACAAAAATTCCACTCAAACCTTGTTTCAATATATGAAGCAATGGAGGTAACTTTTCACTGCAAGTATACACAAACATTTTTCTTTTGTTATTTCACTCCTAGTTTCTAGCCAAGACATTAAAAAGTCTGTTCTTACAATCCCTGCAGAATTTCAAGCCTTAGTCAAAGAAGAATGTCCTAAAAATCTTTTTCAGAAATCCTGTTTGGGCGCCATTCCCAGCCTAATTTTGCAGACGAAGATGTCTGGGCAATCCTACTATGCTGGGGATAAGCAGTTGAGGATTTTTATCTGAATCAAACCCAAACTCCAACCCTAATTAAAATACCACAACATTGTTAATCCTTTACCATTAGACATTGGTTTAGTTGAACTAATTCCACTTCTTGAATACAGACTCTCATTTATGTCTCTGCTGATTGCTTACATTTTTATTTCAGTTCTTCCATCGCTTTTCAAAGGATAGACTATTATCCCACTTTTTGTTGCTATGCAAAAATCTCTGGAGCTACATAGAAAAGTAAAATTACTAAAGCCAGATAACACAGATATGGTGACAGGAGTTTCAGGAGTTTCCTGTTTTAACCATGTCTCTCCTTCTGGTGAGAAAGAATGGTGAAAAATATACACAGTATGTACCCAAAAAATGTATACAAACTTTAACAGCTGGTAGCTATTAAATGAAAAGGAAAATGTGTTTTAATAAACACTGCTTTATAATTATTCAAAGTGTATATATATATATATATATATATATATATATATATATATATATATTATATGGTACCCTGTATATAAATTGATAAGTGAATTGAATTTAATGTTGGCATTTAAGTTCATAGTCCCCTATGTATTGATAGTAAGTATGAACTGATAAGATTAGTACAAACTCTTTATATGACGAAGTTAGCAGTTGGTAACAATATGACCTAAATTCTTTGAAATCCCATCAAAGAAAATAGGCAAAGGTCACAGGTTCTCTATCCCTCCTCCCAAAACCTCTTCAAGCCCCTAAATTTCAACATGCAATACCTATTACTAGCATGGCTGCTCATCCCTCATTACTATTTCATTCGGAGTTCTGGAGTCTGCTATGAAATCAAATGTAAAGTGACAAGTGGAAACCAAGGGGCTTAAAAGTACAAATTGGATATGATCTTCTTGCCATAATAGAACAGTGTCATTGTCCTATAAAATTAGAGCATCTATGCCCTTCTCCTCCAGAGAATTAGCAGCATGAATTCTATTCAACAGCTAATGGGAATTCTGGAGAGATTAGGAAACATTCCCCAGAAGTAGCTGAAGTAGGAAGTTCCCAGATTCTCCATATAAATACTTTCCTCAAATCATAAACATATCATTTATTAAATTGAAAAATTATTTACTGGGCATCTCTCCCAAATGCTGGGCCTAAAGCAATGAGGAAAAGTCAAAAACATCTCTCTCATGAAGCTCACATTCTAGGTGGGAAGACAATTAACAAACAAAGGGGTAAGTACAGTGTATATTAAGTCTGAAGACCAGTGCTATAGAGAAGGCAGGGAAGGAGATCAGTGATAGGTGGGGCTAAAAGTAGGGATGTTGGGCAGTGGATGGAATTTTAATAAAGCCATCAGGGAAGTTGTCATGATGTGAAAGACATTTCTGAAAAATCCTGTAGTAGTCATGCTGGTGAGATATCTGGAGGAGGGTATACTAGGGAGAGGGAACAGTGGATGAAAATAACTGAAGAGAGTGCATACCTTGGAGGCATAGCAAGAAAGTGGAGAGAATAAGGCAGATTGTGTAGGATATGATGCCAGAGGGGCCAGGAGTAGGGGAAGGGTGTCCAGAGAGAGCCTGGTAGAGACTTTGGCAGTTCTATTTTACTCTGACTGAGATAAGAAGCTATCGGCAGTGTATTAGTTTTCTAGAGCTATCTTAACAAAGTAACACAAAGTCCCTAAAACAGCAGTTATTTATACTTCCTTAGTTCTGGAGATCAAGTGTCCAAAATCGAGGTATTAGGGGGACCATGCTCCCTACAAAAATTCTAAGCCAGACTCTTTCTTGCCTCTTCCTGCCTTTCGTGGCTCTAGACATTTCTTAGTTTGGTAATACATCACTTCAACCTCTGCCTCTGTGTTCTCTTGGCCTTCTCCTCTGTCTTGCTGTGTCTTCTCCTCTTCTGTCTCTTGTAAGGACACTTGTCATTGGATTTAGAGCCTCTCCTCATAGTTCAGGGTGATCTTATCTCCAGACCCTTCACTTAATTCTATCTACAAGGACCTTTTTTCAAATGCAGTCATATTCAATGGTTCTGGACATTAACATGTAGACATATCTTTTGGGGAGGCTATCATTTAATTCATCACATAGAGTTTTGAGGAGAGGAGTGAGAAGATGGGTCTTGTATTTTAGCAGGTTTATTCTCATTCCTGTGGTGCAAATAGATAGTAGGGAGGCGGGAAGACTAGAGCAGAATCCAAAAGAACATCAGACACAAAGCAATAATCCAGGTGACTATGTGGCCTAAAGGAGGTAGTGAGATGGTGTGAGTACAGGTTTTAGGCCTGTATATCTGTGAGTTACTTTTTAAAACATATTTTTATTGATTTCTGAGAGGAAGGGAGAGGGGAAAAGAAATAGAAATATCAATGGTGAGGGAAAGTCATTGATTGGCTGCCTCCTGCATGCTCCACTGGGGATCAAGCCCACAACCTAGGCATGTGCCCTGACCTCCAGGTTTATAGGTTGATCTCAACCATTGAGCCATATCTGCTAGGCTATCTGTGAATTAGTTTTGATGAATATAGTAGGAATGCTACTATATTCCAGGGTCAAGGTGATTAGCTAGCTGGTATTCCTTCACCATTATATCTCAAGTTGAATGGCATTTCCTTCTGACAGCCTTCCTAAACTTCAATAGATTGCATTGACATGTTTCTATGATTTACACCTTAAGGTTATCCCTATCATAGGTCTTTTTTCAGTTGTCTCTGTTTCCTTTTGCAAATCACCCCAAAACTTAGTGCCTTAAATAAGCAGTCAAAGAAAGAAAACATGTATTTAGTGGATGGTTTTGTAGATTAATAATTGGCTTACCTTGGCTGTTCTCTGGTCTGGGTCATGGACCACTGATCTTGGCTGGGTGTGCTCATGCATCTGCGATAAGCTAGTGAGGCAAAATGGCCTTGGTTTAAATGGCTGGGATGACTGGGATCTGTCTGCATGGGGTGTCTCAATCTCCACAGGCTGGCCTGGGCTTGTTAACCGTGCAGTCTAAAGGATCCAAGAGTGTGAGAGCAGAAGCTGCAAGCCTAAGTTCAGAACTGGTACAATTTCTTTTCCATCAAATTCTATTGGTAAATGCTAGTCACAAGATCAGCCCAGAATCAAAGGAGGAGAAAATAGACACATCTGTTTATTATAGAAGTTACCAGGTATTGTTGTAATGTTTATAACCTGCAGTATTATTTAATATAATGGATTATTTTGATGTCTCTCTTCCCTGCTAGCTACCCCACAAAAAAGGAAAGAAGTTTCTTTTTGTTCAGTTTTATAGTCCTACACAATAGATATTGAATATAGGTTTGTTTAAAAAAATGAATGAATGAATGAATGAATGAATGAGAGAATCAATTGGTAAATGCAAAATATGACACATCTGCAAATGTCATAATCACTTGTTCAACCTCCCTTCTCTTGAATTCTGCATCAGGATCTTCATACACTCATTCAAATGGATGTATGTGAGGTGGGGTAAATTATTGCTTACATCTGAATTAATGTGGGCATATGCAAGAAGAGGTTAAAATAAGCATTATTTCTTCAATTTTTAAGCATGATAAATACTAGGGATAACTTTTTAAGGGAGCTAAATACTCACTTGTTTTATATTAGTTTAGAACAATGAATAAGCCTTTATTGTTAAACAATGCCAATGTTTGGGAAACTTTGGGTGTTTTACAAATGAAATACAGTGGCAAGTTGTTACTCTTTTTTGCAGTGGAAGCATTTAAGTGCCTTGGTGATAGAGATAAGAATTGAATTAAAAATCCCCGTGTCCAATCATTTTCACTAATGACTTCATTCCTAAAGCTTCATTCGTTTTTCTCTGCTACTCCGTATACCAGGAAGAATTTATACTGCCTACCAGTAATCTCCTTTTAGACTCTCTTACATCTTTCAAACCCTGCTTACTGTGAACTTCTTTCAGCACTGAGCCTGAATGTCTTCCAGATCCTTATTGATCTCAGTACATCAACATGTTGTTTGCGCTGCTTATCTGTGTTGCAGTCAGTCTATTAAGTCTACTGGACTATTCAATTCTGTGTTCCGTAGTGTGCCTATGTTTTGTACTGAGTACACCCGAGGAGTGGAAACAAAATAGCAATCTGAGAAGCAATGCAACGAGAGCAACTCCTGGAGAACAACTCTCCAGTAATTTTTTATTTTCCCCAAAACACGAACATCTGGGAAGTAGAAACATAATGAGGAGCTGCCTATGAATTCCATGGATATATGAAGAGTAAGAGGTCAGTTCTTTAGAGATTGAAAGGAAGAAATAAAAAAACATGAAGAAAAAGTGGGTTCCACATCAAGTCAGTATTGCTGACAGTTAGGAACTTGTCTCTGTTGGGAAGCAGACACTGTCTATGAGTTTTATCAGGAACCCAAAACAAGAAGAGTCAAATGATGAGGCAAGGTTGGACAGGGAAAGCCTTGAAGGAACCCTGCACTGGGCAGAAATGGACAGGCCTTAAGAGCTCCATTATGGCCCTAACCGGTTTGGCTCAGTGGATAGAGCATCGGTCTATAGACTGAAGGGTCCCAGGTTCAATTCCTGTCAAGGACATGTACCCTGGTTGCAGGCACATCCCCAGTATGTGCAGAAGGCAGCTGATCAATGTTTCTCTCTCATCAATGTTTCTAACTCTCTATCCCTCTCCCTTCCTCTCTGTTAAAAAATCAATTATGCTTCTTTAAAATTGTCTAAGGCCTATGGAGGTGAACTGTGAAGGTTCTGGTAGCTGGAGACTGCCATTTTATTTCACTGTTTACTACAAAATTACAGGACTTTTCTTGAAGGGAGAGCCAAGTGGCACCCCTCCTGGGCAGCCACAGGACTTTACGTAGTTTTTAGATGTTTGGGGAAGGGCTGACTATGGCACCAAGCAGCACTGTTTCCATAGTTCTGGGGGTAAAGGAGAGGGGATGGCTGCAATCAAAAGATAATTTAGAAGAATCTTAATGTTTTCAGTCATTTTGTTCATCAACATAATTTTTTAATTATTAGTAATTTGGGTGCCCTTTTTGAAGGTTTCACTTGTCATTGTGTTTATGGGAAATTGACAATTACTAATTGTTTTTAAGCTTGAACCAGTCCTTATTAGAATTCAAACATATTTCTCACTACTGGGTCCAATATCTTTGTAACAATTTATCTTACAGTGAATTTTACTGTAAGTGTAATATTTACAAGAAGCAATTTGTCATTTCTGGGTTAAGCATAGAAACTTCAATATTTTCTGGATAAATATGTCAAGATTCAAGCAGTAGAAGAAAATGCGGAGCTTATAATGCAGCATTTTATATTAGAGTTAGGAGATTTGATATCTGGTTTGCCTCTGCTATTGTTATTATTCTTATAACTATGATTTTCCAATTATTAACCATCATTAGTATTGATGGCATTAATGCTGGTAATCTGTCTCACCAAGGATTTCAAAGTGCTGTGTTTTTTATATGCTAAATGAGTTTCAGGGCTCCAGCCGTGATTTCTACCTTGATTTGCTACATCCCAAAGTCTCCAAACACAATTAATTTTAATTCATATATGAATATGCCATATAGCACTTTAGGTGAGCTAATGGGGTGTCAGACTCTCATAAACAATTCTGGAGTGTTTCAGCTCCCTGAAGACTTAAATCTCTAATTGGCAATACATCCCTTTTTCTCACTAGGGACTCCTTGTCATTTAAACATTGTCCTATGTGTGTGTTCACGGGGCTGGGGAGCTGAACACATGAATAAGGCTCGCAGAGGCTGAAGTAGGGACAAAGGTCCAAGGCTGAAGTCCAGAGGTGCCCAGGATCTGTCATGCCGGTGCCCTGCGCCTCCTCTTTGTGACCTGATCCTCAATGCTTTCCTCACTTTCCAGTTGCATCTCTCTGCATCTCCCACTCAACCTCTCCTCTGTGCTCTGAGCATACCTGAATGGTTGTCCCAGCTGGTTGTCTCTCTCATGCCACCCTGCCTCCAGACTCGTGCTCACTCCACCTGGAGCACACCTGCTGCCTTCCCCTTTTCCATCCCTTCCTTGCACCAACAGCTCCCGCTGCCTTCGAGAGTCACATCAAGCATTGCCCAGATTGTGAGGGCTTTCTTCATTACCCCGACTGCACTTCGCCTTCATTGCCTCCTTTCCTCTGTACCTTTCCCCTTTGTTCAGATGTCCAATATGACAATCTATTTACATATCTGTTTCCTCATCCTCCCTAGATATGGAGAGAGCAAGGACAACCTATTATCATGTACATAGCCCAGGTTTTTGCTAACAAAATACTCAATGCATTTTTGTTGAATGGATGAATCATTGTTCCTTATCTCAGTATACCAGGCACCAGCACCTCCACATTGCTCGGTGAGTGTCCACTCAGGCGGCCTCACATGCTGGCAGACCCAGGGGCACACAAGCAGGTTCGGTTCTAACAGGTTAAGCCCATCCTTGTTAGAACTTCATCCGGCATACCGCTGCATTCCAACCTCCTCTGCACCCTTATTGAAGTCTGGCATTTCTTTGGCTTTGTTGATCTTCAGCTAGTTACTGAAGACAGTGTCTCTGATGGAATAATTAAAACTGCTATGAATCCATGTGTTACTCTAAATAAAAACTTGCTAATGTGTTAATTCTGCCAGTAGTGTGTGCATTGCAGAGAGAGAATGGGAAGCCAGGAAAACATAGAAATGAACTCCTAATGGCGGCATTTCAGGAAACAGGAAAGGACAGATGGGGAGATCTTTCTGGGGCGGGAGCTTCTGGGTGCCCTTCACATTGTACCACACGAGCCATTTCCTATTTCTGTACAGAAGGCTGGATCTGCTGATACAACTCTCCAGCTCTCCTGAGAATAGCATTTTTATTTCTGTCTTTTATAAAAAGGTAGAGGCACCAACCTTTCTAGTTTTCAGGGATCTGAAAGGAACCCTCTTCACATGATGGCCAGAAAAAGCCAAGAGCAGAGAAAGAAATTACCCTTTTTCTACATCTAATCGATACTGAAATAACGCTGTCCAAGTTCAGAGAGAGACTATCAGGCTCAGTGGAAACAGATTTGTTATAATTATAAAATAGCTTATTCTAATTAAGTGTTTACCTAGGTGCTATGCAAAATCCTTTTCTTTATTCCTTATACCAATCACATAAACAAGGTCATTTTATTATCCCCATTTTACAAACACATTTGCTCCTGGTCACAAAGCTGAGAATTGGTGACCAGAAAGTTGTGACTCAAATCTTAAGCATACTTCCTGGGCATGAGCCCCTGGCAGAAGGAAGGAAGAACTTAATCTTTTGTGTCAATTTACAACCTAGCACTGCTGCTACTCTTATTGTGATCCTATGTATGGCAAAACATTGATATTCTATTTATTTCCTTTATTTCAGGAGGATACAGAAGATATTATAATTTATGAATATAATTTTTATATTAAGAAACAGGTATAGAGAATATTATATGGTCCCTAACTCCAAAGGATTTACAACCTGAAAAGTGATATTAAGACTTCATTAATATTACATTACATTACATTACATTACATTACATTGCAGTTCCAACCTGTGTACAAACTGTGCCCAAATTTATATATATATATATATATATATATATATATATATATATATATATATATATATATATATATAAAACCATCCATTCAGAAAGCAGGCTCTTGGTTATCACAAACATAAAATAACTATTGTCTTCTCCTTTTTATTTTCAAGCCATTGTTTCCTAAACACTGCTGTAGTCACTAAGTCTGCACACTTCAGAAATTCCAGGTCTTTACTAAATCACATGGCAATGTGTGTTGTCATTTTCCTTGAGATTTCTTTTCAAGTATCGCTTCCGTCCATCAAGTCGGAGTTCCTGTAAGTACAGAGTGTTCAAATTCTTTATCTTCACTGACAGGATGTGGATTCCCAACAGCGAGAAAAATCTAACTGTTCTTCTGACCACTCTCTGCTACAAGTATTGCTTACATGTTAATGGTGAAAGTTTTAATGTCACTTGCTGAAATATATTTAAACAATGTCATTTGGTCCACACCAAGTGAATACTGCTTTTCCCGAGGCTGTGATCCATTCATTCAACCAGCTGGTTTGACTGATTTTTCCTTTGAATCGACCTAATTGCCTGGCTGTTTGGGCATCAGCAGACACCTTTACACAAAGAGAAGGCAGGCTTCACGGGAACTTGCTAAATGAGGGTTATTCTTTTCTTCTGAGATCTGCCACACACTATTGAGTGACTGTTGGCATGAGTTACAATCACTCACACCCCTCCTCTTTCTCATTTTTAAAATGACAGTATGTACATATAAAACTCCGAAGATGCTGAATGGAAAAGCAAATAATAATTGTATATTTAAATATACATCTATATTACATAGAAAGAGATTTTTAAAATTTTTTAAATACCAACAAGAGACAACATGAAGAAAACAAACAATTAGCAACTTGAGGATGTTTTTATAAAGCTCTCTTTTAGTTCTATACTTTGGATGTTTAGATAATTATTGATAGATAGGTAGATATTTTTTTTTTTACATTGCAGTATATACCACTAGCTCTCTAAAAGTTAACAGGGATTAATATTTTCCAAAATAAATACTCGACTTAACAAACTGGCTAGATTTCTTCACTAACATATGGCAATCAAGTCAAAACTCAGATTTCATTAAAAACTCAAGGTTTTATTCAAATGTGTTTAGCTGTTTATTAAGAAAGGATTTTCAGTACAATTTTGATCACAAAACAGGGTCAAAATGTTCATAAAAATCGGATCCGATGGAGCATCAGCTAATCTGAGTGCATTTCCCTCTGATTAACCAGTTCCTAATGGCAATGTTTCTTATCTTACAACTGTGACATGAAGAGGGAGCTGTAGCTCTTCTGAGACAGCGTTCTGCAAGAGCCAGCTTATCCACGCTCTCCGATCTCGTGCCTGTTTCTCTTTCTCTCTCCCTCTCTCGTGCTGCCCCTCATTCATTCACTCTTCCATCTTCTTGCTCATTGTGCCAGCTCAATTTAAGGGTATCTTCTCCGAATCTGTTCAAGGGGAGATAATCCACGCAGATCAGCAGCAGTAGCTTTCAGTGCGCGGTTCCCAG
Organism: Pipistrellus hanaki; assembly: GCF_964339955.1. NCBI lineage: Eukaryota > Metazoa > Chordata > Mammalia > Chiroptera > Vespertilionidae > Pipistrellus > Pipistrellus hanaki. The sequence goes on along the minus strand of NC_140504.1, from coordinate 144,144,584 downwards.
AGAGGACTCAGCTTGAGGAGGTCACTCGTTCACAGCCGCTCCTCCCCTTACATTTTTTCCCCTTGTTGCAGGACTGCTGTATGTATACAGTGACTGAAGGGACTCAATTTACTGCAACTGCTGCCTGGCTTTCCTTCCAACTTTTTTTTTTTTTTTTTTTTTTAAATAAAGGAACTTACCTCCATCTGTCTTTTCAAGGTAGGAAGCCTGATTCTTCTAAAGACGCGCGTAATGCCTCCGCTGTCTGCTCATTATCAAATGTCACTTGAATGCTTTATGTTGTTGCCGGCATTAGGCACAAATGCTGGGGTTCCAGGTGTCTCACGCTTTTGTTACTTACCGGTATAGGTGCAATTGTGTAAGTGCCGGGGATTGTGCGTAATGTTTATTTTCCCTGCAGCCAGCTCCAGTCTTACAATGCCAGACAGATTATAGTGTCCACTCTCTAATCTAGAAATACAATCCCCTCGCAAGTTCTCCCTCTTAAAAAAAAATAGTAAGTTATCAGTATGTTGTCACTTATTGTGTACCCTGGCCAATAATAGCCAAGTGTAAAATACAACCATGTTGATTGAAAAAAAAAAAATCCTGGAACCTTCCTGCAGTATTTTCTGTGAAAAAGCACTAACTGCTGAAATGTTTTTGACAACAGCAAGAAAAAGGATAGATTTTACTTCATTCTTCTGCAAAGCAAGAAGCTAAAGGCCTTATTGCTAACAGGCCTGTTAAATAGATTTATTCTTCACAATTCGTAAGTAGGTTATGCAGAAGTATTATAATTACTTAGAATTCAGTTACAGTCAAAATACATGCTACTATTTATTGCTTTGCCATTGATTAAACTTGACATTATTAAGAAAAAGTTTAATGTAGCAAGACAACAAAAAGCTTTTGTTTGCATAACACTGTTTGATATTATTTTTAAAAACTGATTTCAATAGGCAAATGGTTATGTTTGGATTGAAAATGCATGTAAGAAACTAACAGATTTGATGCTGTACATCTGATTTATGAAGGCAGTTCCTGGGCTTATATCACTTCATATGTGTTTTTTTGAACTTACATATAATAATATTTTAATCATTTCTTAGTCGTTAAAATTTAAAAACATGTCATAAAGTTACAGGTTCAAAAATCTTTTTGATTAGTTCAAATATAATTATAACATTTCAGTTATGATTTAGATTTTAATAAATGTAATATGTCTTTGAAAACACTCCTTACTAATATAATTTTACATTTGTTATCTGATTTTTCTAAGAAGATTTCACATGTAGGTATGACAAGACTCTTTAATCTCTTGTATAGTGTATAATTGCAAATAAACAGTAAACAAAGTTGACAGTCCTAAAAAGAAGGGAAAAAAAATTATCCTCTGACTGAATAGTTTTGGTGACATAAATCTTAGATTTCATCTTCTAGGTAGATACCTGTAGTTAATGGAGTTTGAGGGAGGGGGTTGGGATTTATTGTCCACAAGAAATATTTCAGTGTCAAAAAAAAGTGCAGTTATTTTTCTTTTTGATGCAGAGTCGTCTACTATAAAAAAAAATGCACCCTGATGTTTGAGTACAGTACAGGCATGGAGCCCTGTCATTGTTAGCATAAAGAAGACATCTACACAAGTATTACTGTGCAGAGGGCAATCTTTCTGTCTCTGGCATTTGTTAGGTTACTGTACATAGAATTGAACAGATAAATATGTTCTGCTTCATGGCGTTTTAGTGAGCCTATTGGTATGCAGGCTACTCTGCCATGGTAGCAACAGAAAAAAAAAGAGCGAGAGCGAGGGCGACAGAGAGAGAGAGAGAGAGAGAGAGAGAGAGAGAGAGAGAGAGAGAGATGTGTCATAGCAGTGGGTAATAAAAGTCCTTCACAGTGAGAGAAGAGGAATTTGACTTATTTCATATGCAGTAATTAGAATTTCTTAAAACTCTTTGAAACAACGAGTGGAAAAGGAAACTGAGGCTTCCCCGGAAGGGCTGATTACAGTTATCGATGCGAAGCATGTAGCTGCCCATGCATGTCTTCTTCCCAGACACTGTCACTGGAGGATTCCATGCACATCTTACAAGGAAAGAAAGGGACTCCTTACTAACAGTTCAAGGTAATTCTTTCCTATTTAAAGCGAGTTTGAGAAGAGCTCCGGACACAGGAGAACCTTCCCCGATGGGAAGGTGTGTGGGATTGCCTGGCTGAGTGAACCTGAGAGTAGTGTGAAACTAAAGGGCGCCCTTTCAAAACAAAGGAGCGCCCTGTAACCCTGTCTGCAGCAAAGCTGCAGATAGATATAAAAAAAAAGTGCCCAGGGACATCTTTTTGGGACAGAGAAAATGCAAACCAGGCGGTCTCTTTTCAAACAAATGACCAGGGCTTGATAGGTCTGAAGCCATTCCCCCATGGCATCTCAAACCATCATTTCAGAGTTATTTCAAAAGCACATATTTTATAGACTTTCACATGTGCTTGCATACCTCCTAGGAAACTCTCCAAAGGCCTCCGTTATTTGCCTCCAAATCAGGGTTGACGGTGCATCCTAAATTAAAGGGGCACAGCCTTCCACCCCCCTGGCTTTCTTTTGCTTCCTCTGTAAACTTGCCATTCCCCTAGTAACTCACTCAAGCAAGTCCTCGGGATAAGTTCCCGTTCTCTCCATGTCCGGGCGCCTTGCAGCAGCACCTCTGGACCTGATAAACATTGTAGCCGTATGTCATACCACGTTGTTATTCCCGCCTCGCCCTCTGCTGCGGGTCTTACTGAGCAGAGTGGAAGGGGTAAATTATCATCTTAAAAGGCTGCTTTGGGGGATGTTAATGCATTCTTTGTAACTTCAGGCGTGTTTGGTGGGGCCCCTGGAAACTTGCAACCCTGCTTGAGGGGAAATGGTGTGCGTCAGCGGCAGACATTCAAGGCCTATATCTTCTGTAGACACGCACATTTTCTCAGGGAGGATTGTATCAGACCGTATATGCTTTCTAAATCGTGAAACTTCTCGCTCTGTATGGATGGATTATAATATTAAGTGAAAACTCAGCAGACTAATTGCTTTATCCGGGTTAGTTTGATCTGCATACCACTCTGAGATCCATGGGACCACCATGCCCTTTTCATAAAGCCATCAAGGTAACTTAGTCAAGGCCACACCATTGTGGCAGAACTGGGATTGGAAGCCTTTTATTGTGATACTGGCTTCAAAACATCACACAATAATGTCTTCCCTGGCTAATTAGCTCAGATGGCTATAAGGACATCCTCCTCCCCTCCCCCTCCCCCCCTCCCCCCCCAACCCCTCCCCCCAAGGAGCAAAACATTTCTAGGTACCCTTTGTAGTCTTGATACAAATACAGATCTGATTCTGATTCCTCATCTCCTTTCTTAGCTCTTCATCTCTATCTGTATTACTATTAGAGCAGAGTGGTTTTTTTTTAAGTTGTTTCATTTCATGCATGCCAGGAATGGTTTGTCTTGCAGAACATTTGTTTTTTACCTCAAGGAGTTAAGAACTAAATCAGATCTGTAATTTCCTGACTTGTCTACTGACAGTCTTTGAAGCCCTGTTCCCACCCCACACAATCCTTTAAAAAAAAAAAATCTGTCTAAAGAACAAGATTGACATCTCTTTATATGTTTGGAATTTTTCAGTGATGTAAAGTGCTTGGTAATGATGGAAATTAACCTGAGGCTTTATCTAACTACCTTTCCTTGCAACTCCATTGAAATTCTGGTTACAATTAAAATTTACATACAAACAACTGTTTCTATCAGGAAAAAAAAATAATATATATATATATATATATATATATATATATATATATATAGAGAGAGAGAGAGAGAGAGAGAGAGAGAGAGAGAGAGAGAGAGAGAGAGAGAGTCTATTCTTCTGTCTTATCATATCTTTTTTTTTCCTTTTAATCTACTGGGTAGTGAAAGAAACCCCTTTTCCTTGCCTTTATTTCCACTGGGCTAATCTGAATGAAAATGTTCCCAGTGGAAGTAGACCGGTGCATGATAAAATGGGTATCGGAAACAAATGAAATGAGAGTGCACCTTTAAGTGGTGGGAATGTGAGGCACTACACATAGTTGTCTGTCCTGGTGTCAGAATGCGTTATCTCCTTAAGTAGAAATGGACAAGAGCAGGTCCATACAGGGAAACCTTAGTGGCTTTACTTCTGTCTATGTATGTGGGATAGCTTGAACTGTCTCACACCTTTTAATCCTACTAGTGTGAAAAGATGAACTATTGTGCATGTAACTCATAGGAATCTGATTCAGAGGCTGTGTTCATTTGACCTTTGAATATCATAAATGCAATGTAAACAAAAAATCTGAACAGTATTAACGCATTGTCAAGTGGCAGAAATTTGGGGGCATGGATCAGTTGCCATGGAGCAACCTACACATTTCAGGAGATATGGAAAGCAATTTTGATGCCCGTCTATGACACCAGCATTCTTTTTAGACCTTATTTGAAGTATCAGGCAGACGGGCTGCCCTATATGCCCAGAACCCCTATCTGCTGGCATGCAGAAAGCTTGAGAACCTATCTTTAAAGTTATTTTAATACATTGGTTTTGCCCAGATTAGCTAAGTTAGACATCAACCATCGGTGCAGGAAAGGTTGGGAATTAATTTATATTTGAGCTTACCCTTCCATCATCTCTTGCTGAGTTCTTTAGCCCGAGAGACATTCCTTTCAGATTTGATTTCTCCATTACTGGAAGGCTGATATTCTTACCTTCAAAGAAAGACAAGGGGGCAGGAAGAGAACCAGGAACGATGGTAATGAGCTATGTGTGGATGTAAACATTGAAAGGAGTTAGGATGGGCCTAAAATATTTCAAGAATGTGCCCCTCATTGCTAAGTCCTTCGGCCACATAACTGAACTTCCTATCTAAAGGTATGTCAGTTTCATGAAATTGAAAAATGAAATCAAAATATTTTTCTCACTGTGAAAAGCTTGTAACGAGAACAAAAAATATTCAGACATCTTAATTCTCAAATGTATTAGCAATTGGTTCAGACTGGACAGTTATCAACACATTTGAGCTCAAAAATAAAACTTCACTGGCAATTAAAATTCACAGTGTGGAAAGTAAAGCCAAAATTTGTAAAAAGCCTTAAATGAGGATTGGAAAGTCTGTTTGTTGATGTGTTTGTAGATGGCTTTGCTATATATGTTACCCTCTCCTAAAAGAATTAATCAAGTGGCCTTTTCCCAGTCACTGAGACCTTTTCTCTATATTTTCACAGCACTTACAGTTATTCCACACAAGTCAGCTGCTGACTGTTCTTTTCTCATATTTCCCTCATTGTTTTATGGGCCATATCGTTGTATCCCATGTAAACTACTTACAGATAACAGCCAGTAATACTAACTCTGTGTCCTTCACAGACATTGTCTCAGTATAAAGGCCAGAGACTGTTCTTTATTAATATTCAAATGATTAATGGAATTGCTAAGAATCTAGTTAGTTTAGGATATATATATATATATATATATATATATATATATATCCTAAACTATTATTTTATATATATATATATATATATATATATATATATATATATATATATATAAAATTTGTCTCAAGTGCAAACAGAGAAACATCCATTCATTCAAAACATTTCTTAAGACCTACTTGTGTTGCAGACATTAGGCCTAAGCTCTGACATGTAGGAAACTAGAGAAGTGATCAATTTTAAAAAGGGCAATAGAAATTAATCCAATAGATAAAATAGATAAAATTATATGTACATACATTTCTGATTTCCCATTTTGGAAGTTGAAGACAGAGGCAACTGGCAAAAGAACTAAGGTGGGTGAGAGCAGGATTAAACTAAAAGAGACAAAGAGAAAATATGGCCATTTAGAAGCTGGTGAGAGAATGTGGAAGAGAGAGATCTTGAGGGAAGAGGAAAGAAGGGCTTAGAGGATGTTAAAGATTTCAGATCTTGGCATTTTTTATTAGCCACAGTTTACAGCTTTTTAACTTCTATCATTCAACCTTCATACACTATAAAAAGAATAAAAATAATAATTAATCTCAAGAGAAACTATTCTTTGGCCTGAAGCTTTGCCTCCTGGAAATGAATAGACTAAGTGGGGTCGGGGTGCTAGTAAGGATGAAAGCAAAGAGGATATAAGGTGGTTTTTAAAGCAAACTTTCAAATAGTTTGTCCAATAAGAAATCCCACAGAGAGACCCAAATTATAAATCAATTTTTTTTAAAAAAAATTGGCAAATCCAATCTTACCCAGGCAGATATCAACACCTATCAGGGTTGAGAAGCAGCCTGTCAGAGCTTTGGGTTCAGGGCGGCTTCTAAGGTAGATTATCAGCCAGGAAAATGCCTGGGGTATGTGGAATAAGACCGGGCTTCAGGACCAAGTATTGGCAGGAGGGAACAGGAAAAGCAATTTGGGGTTCATCACTCTGGATACAAAGCAAAGCTGCTCATCTACCTTTTTCTGGGTACCAGATACCAGAGGAAACAAAAATATGTTTCTCTGAAGATTCAGGATAAAGGCATAAACCGATGGCCGCCTCTCCCCATTTAGGTATGGAGGCCTCACACCAGAGACATTTTGTTGACTCAACTCTCAGTGTTTTATTTTTCAACCCTTAGCCATAGACATATTGAAGACTATCTGTGAAATTCTTCTGGTTAGCATGTAAAAAGCCATTGCATCCTGGCTACTGGGGTTTTGTTGGATTCAGAGAGAAGACAGAGCAGCCTGCAGGTGACTGTGCATGTACTTTTGTCATTGATGAAAACTATAGAGGTCCATGGTTTAAAGTCTGCATCCCTGACTGGAAAACAAAAATCAGAGGCATTTAAAATCATTGGGGCTGAATGCACAGAGGATGCCTCATGAAACAATGAGAACAACTGGCTTCAGGCAGGCAGACCTGAGTCAGAATCCCAGCAATTGGGGGGATCATTTCATCTCCTTGAGTTGCAGTGTCCTCATCTGGGAAATGGAAATAAAAATACCCACTTCTCCATTCTATAGTAAAAATGAAATAATATCTGCTATATGCCCAGACAAGTCTGAGCTCAGAGAAGATGCTTCACAGTACTTCCCCATATTCATGCTGTTTTCTTTTCAAAATCAATTTACATTACCCTGGATCCCACTCATAGGCATATGTGTTTAAATGTCTCATGGCTTCATTTTCATCTGTAGCTAAGAAAAGAAGAGGGATTCATGGGACAGCAAAGCACTGATCCCGTTACTAGTGTGGTTTCAGAGGATAGACCAAATTATTCTCCTGTGGCAGTGAAGCAGATCATAGCTGTGATAACAAATGCTTTAAAGAAAAATGATGTTTCCTATGCCAGGAATTACACGTATAATTTTGACTGAAATTAATATTTCCATCTACCTCTTCTTATGAGGCCCTGATTTAATATCCTAGGGCTGGTGCCTAATAACCAACATGCGTTCATTTCTCTGGCTCTTAAGATCCATGCCTGCCTGTGATCCCAGGCATACTGGGGTGATAGGCTTGCTGAGTATTTTTCCCACTAGGATCTGTGCAGGCCCCTGAAGGTTTTCAGAACCAAAGTTCACAAGCTGGAGTGAGAACTTTTAGAAGAGTTCACTCTGAATTAGTCGAATATAAAAGCCATCTAAGAGGATTCTGTGTGTGAGGTGAGCACGGAGCACATATCAGAAGGAAAAGGGAATCAGGACATGAGAAAATCAGAAGGGTATTTCACGGCTTCGTAAGATTTTCCTAATTCCTTTGGAAACTATGTAAATGAATTTCTTAAACACCGACTGTCATTGATTTTTTTTTTCTCTCCTGATGCTCATTGATTCCTTTGTCATTGTTTCACGTGTGTGTTCTCCCCCAAAACATCTAGTAGCGATATTTCTCTCCCACAACGCTGTCCCCAATCCATTATAAGTATATCATTAAAACTTATTTAATTTCCTATGAAAGATTATATTAAGTGCACTTTCAGTATAATTATGTCAATAGTGGAAGATAAACATGTATTAGGCAGTGCAAAATGCTGATTATCTGTCAGGGAAAATCTGTTTATTTCAGAGACAGCAAGCTGACAACCCCCTGGTGTTAAATCTGAAAAGTATAAACTCGTGCCATGTACAGTTTGGTGGGGTTCTGACAGCAAAATGCTCTCAATGGCCTCCTGCTGGGATGAACAGTCTTCATCATACATAAGTCCATATACATGTGCATGTAATAAAATGCAGACATGTGACTCCTATGTTTTAGGCATACGCAATGTGCAGATATTTTGGTGATTTAGGACATACAGAAAGCAGAGTGTAATGCGAGAAGCGCCAATGTCCAGTTTGCATTAGCAGCTCCGCATAGACTGGAATGGCTTGGGAAAGAGGAGAGTGGATTACAGGCTCAGGCTGCATTTGAATTGGTGCCCAGGGCAGGGTTTGCCCTCACTAATGTCAGCTCAGAACCATTTATATTAATCCACGGGAAAGGGAAAGAGCCGGTGGGGGAAAAAAAAAAAAAAGGGGGAATCAAGAGAGGTAGGTCTGTTATAGGATGTTCGTTCATCTGATTCTCAATGCAAGCAGGCTTCTTTTATTTCTTTGACTCTTCTCTTTGAGATAATAGTAGCTAAATATATCCTGGAAACATGACTGACTGCCAGCTGCTGTTGGGCAAGAAGTTCCTCTTTAATGGGATAAAGCAGTATCAGGAAGTCCACATGCCACACGTGCAGGGGCTGCGTTTTCCCAGGTTTCTGTGAGGCAGAGAATGAATCGAAATGAAAATGAGTTGAATATTCAGACACAGTTTGCCAGCCCTCTGAAAAAAATAATTTCGTCTGGCTTTATTACTTTGTGATCATTTCCTGAATGCCACAGAACGCTGAGTAGAATAATAAAAATTGATATGTATATTGACATTTCAGTTTTCTAAATAGAAGCTGAGAAATACAAACAGCATTTGGTCTTTGCAACTCTTCCGACCAACCGTTCGTTTGCTGACTAATTCACTTACTCTCAGATACCTCATTCGGCCTTAATATAAATGTCTTCTGAAATCATTTCTCCCAGGGTATTATGCACGTCTTCGGTTTGATTCAGAATTTACATGTGTAGTTTGCATATTTTTGCATCAGAGTGTCTGCTTTAAATTAGATAAAGGTCACTGTCATTCATAATCAAGAAGAAGGTGGATTAAAGGTCACAATTCAATAAAAAAAAATCAGATTAGATGTAGAGGTTGGTTCCTGTGCTTCAGTATCATTGGATAAGTAGAAATCCTGAGTCAATAAAGTAACCTCAGTATAATGGGTGACTTGCTTCATTGTGATAAAAAATATTTGGATTGTTCTCCACCCCCCCCATTCCCCCCATTCCCCCCCCTCCCCCCTCCCCCCCCCCTGCCAATGTATAACTTGTCTCCATGTAGCAGAGACAGTTAATTTTGTTAATACTTTTACCACTAGGTGTCTTTTTATAATGTCATTTGGTTTTAGGAGTGACATAAATGACAATTTTATCCCCAAAAGAAAATACTAAGTATAATGAATTAATAATAGGAGTTGTGGATTAGAAAGTCCCCAAGCACCTACAGTTACTTCTGCTCTTTTTTTCCCTGAGGTAGTTCCTCGTTCTGCCCTCTTTGTAAAGGAGGAGCTGTCACTGCACAGTTCTTCTCCTGCATCCATATTTTACCCCTCTCAAGGGCACTAAAGAGCCCAAACAAACTCTTTCAAATCTTGACATATGCTCAGTATTTTTGTGTACTATTAGAATTAGATAATATCAAATAAATGTAGCTTGAGGCAGACAAGTGGGCTTTTTCAATTCATGGAACTTTTAAGGTATTCTTGACAATGATTTGAGTAAATGGAAAGCAGTTAAAAACAAATGCTGTTTCAGCATATATTTATTTGTCCATAAATCAATCTGAATATCTGAAAGAAGATAACTAATACATGTTTCATTTATGTTTAGAGGTTTGACGTAAGTCCCGAGGTGTTAACAAATGCTATGGTAACAGAAGTCACTGTTACTGCCAAAAAGTGGAGCCTTATTCCTTCATCTTATAATATTTATTTTCCTTCTCACATATGCTCTTGATGTAAGAGGAAATCCTACTTCCTCCCCTCAATTGTTTGTCTACTTTATTTGCTCTATTGGCATTATAGTATCAGATCATCTATCAGAGAGAGGGGGGGAGAGAGGGGGGGGGAGAGAGAGAGAGAGAGAGAGAGAGAGAGAGAGAGAGAGAGAGAGATGTAGACAAGGAGGCACCACCTTTTTAAAGCAGGTTGTTTATTATCCCAATGAAAATCAAACATTTTTACAGAAACTATAAAGGTTAAATGGTTTAAGCAGATTATAATTAGTTAATTTTGTTAAACATATATTGGATAAATTTTACATTATTTTAATTACCTTTTGGAATAAATGGTTTGGTGAACAAATTCACTTGATGTTCAGGATCAAACAAAATTACCTTTCCTCTGGGTAGGCTTAAGTTTCACAAAGTGATTTGGAAATGACCTCCTTTGCTTTCATCTAAAAATAACTTTGGATTTAGAAAATGATTAAAGTTGGATATATTGTGTTTTAAGAAAATCATATTTTATCATTTTCATGGCTTATTATTCGTTTAAAGAGGAATATAATAACATTTCACTAAACAGACATCCTATTTAAGGAGACTCCTGGAATTCATACGGTATCATGGTATTTATAAAGTTGATTCAACTCTTATTTCTACCAGAAGACATACATTATTCTGGTAAGCCTATGATAATTTTTCCTGATAAGACACAGGAATAAAATCTAGATAATCATAAAATATCATGCCTATTGTTTGTGGAATATACTTGTCCTAAAATTTGTTGTTGAGTGTAATCAAGCTTATCTCTAGAAGCAATTCTGTTCAGGGGTTTGGGACTGGCTTATATAACACAGAAGATACTACTTCAGGCATTATGAGTTAAGTATATACATTGTAGCTGTTGGCCTAAAGGCATAGCTGTTTTATTTTAAAAAATCAAAACAGAACCACTTGTGAGGAAAAGGTCTGCCTGCATATTTATTTATGTCTATATAGCTGGATATACTTTAAAACATAATAATGTGTTTATGAAACATGGCATGATTGCATATATACATATTTTTCAATAAGGTATACATTTTAATGAAGACACTCCAAAATGATATCATGTATATATACACATACCTAACAAAAGCATATTTTTTACATTTACATCATTAAATTTTCAAACACTAATGACTCTTTAATATGCAATAAAATTGGGAAAAACACTCTCAACCTCAGAACATGAATGTCTTTAATGGAATCACTGTGAATTCTATAAGCTATGTTTTCCTGATATCTGTGTTTTAGGTTATGAAAATGGCCAATAACAGTATAGAACTATGAAAATATATCTGTACAGTTGAATAATTAGTAATTGGTTATCTTAGTGTTTGGTATTAATCTATGAGTGTTCAGGACTACCTTTTCCATCAATTGTTAAACCTTTCAACAGTAACATTGTTAACCCTGCATTTTGGCAATTCAGCATTCCTTATAATTCCACAAAGAGAAAGAGTGAAGTCAAAATCTGGCATGTTTCTGATTAGTAAATGTCAATATAAGTGCTTAATTTGGCTAAATAACAAAAATATTATGTTGGTAGAGCTTAAAGAAAGATTTATGTTCCATTTCTGGCCCTGCTATTTAAAAGCTATAAGACCTCATGCAAGTTAACCCCGTTAAGCCTTGTGTTCATCTGTAAAATGGTGACAGTACTGACATCTACTAACACCTACTTCACCTAGTGGTTGTATAGATAAATAAAATTATACAAAAATGATTTTTATGTACTCATAGACACAAAAGTGAGCTCAATAAATGGTGTTTATTACTAACATAGTAGTAGTTGCAGGAGTTACATATTAGTAGCAGTGGTAGGGCACTAACAATTCAGGGTTTCTTTTATCACCTGGGAAATATACCTAATAACATTCCTATAACTTAAACTTATTAGAAAAATATTTATAAAAGAAATTCTCTTGTATGTTTTCTTCTTACTGAAGTCATAATATTCAGTATCACTCATGATCTTAGCTACTCTAATACTCCCTTTTTTCTCCCACTTCCATCCTTCTAGTACATGTAATGTTCAATTTATCCCCCACCAATTTTATGATGTTGTTTGCAAATTTGTTTGAAAAACACTTCTTTAGTAAACCCAGCAGTGGTCTTCTACATCACCATGTCCTGCCGTGACACCTACCTTGGATGCGGTAGGGCTAAAATACAGAGCTCTATCTGCGGTCCTTGCCTTTTCTACATCAGTTGTGAACAAAGAAAATTAGATGCACAACTTTAAATGAGAATGGGGCTTTCTGGCTAGGAAACTTAAGAAGAAAAATATTTATGGGTTTTAGTTAATCATCTATAATAATAAAAGGGTAAAATGCTAATTAGACCAGACATCTTCCAGACTTCTTTCCTGATGAAGCTGGAGCTGGAGGAAAGCCAGCCTGGGTCCTGGGTGCCTGCTGGTGGCCATAGGAGGGTAGCCCAAGTCCCCGGTGCCAGAGGGAAGCCAGTGACAACATCTGGGGGAAGGAAGGTCTACTCTTGCACAAATTTTTGTGCATCGGGTCTCTAGTAAGTTTAATATGCACCAATGGTAAGATCCAGCTGCTACAAAGCATACCTTAGGCTAAATTAAAAGACATTGTAAGAAGGACATTGGAATTAACGGTCCCATTAGTGTTTCTAATTGTTAGATCACATTTATCATATTAAAATTAGTCCTCTATATTTAAAGGAGAACATTGAAATACACAGTGTGTCAAAAAATATATATCTGACGAGTTGGAGAGGGATTTAAAAACTACTTCGTATGAGAAATAATAAAGGCATCAAAGAGTTTGGCCCAGAAAAGAGAAGATCTGGAGGAAATATCATAAATCATTGATATGGCTATCTTGCAGAAATATTTATTAGCACCCCATGGCAAGCATCGTGCTTAGGTATGAGGTAAAGAGAAAATAAAAAGGAAACTGATATTTAATTCCTTTGTTAATAAACTTTAAAGTCAAGGGAAGGAGATAAGACTTTAAATAATCACACAAAAGAACATTTGATGACAAGTGCTGATAAGAAAGGAAAGGAAAACTGTATCTTCAGAGAAGGCCCTCTGAAGAATTGATATTTAAGTCCAATAATTAACAATAGGGGGCAGAACTTTATTACAAGCAATGATAATAATATATGCAAAGTCTCAAAATCAAGACCTCTATGGAGGGGAAGAGCTTAGTAAACTTAAGAAAAAGGAAGAGAGCATGATGAGAATATATCAATGAGTAAGAAAGATGGTGTGGAAAGAAAGTGGGGCCAGATTTTTAGTCCTTTGGAGCCACATTAAGCCTTCCATTCTAAGTGCCAGGAGAAGCCAAGCACCGAGTAAGAAAAGAAGATTTGCTTTTACAAAGATCACTCTGACTTTGTTAATAATGTATTGGGAAGGGGCTAAAGGTGGTGAAGGATCTACATCGGAGGCTATTGAACAAGGGGCAAGAGATAAAGGTCATTTGGCCTCAGGTGGAGAAGATGGAGACTTACTAAAAAGAGAGCCTCAAAGATGTGGTAGAAATGATATAAAGAGAATTTGATGACAAATTGAATGTAATTGGAAAGATGAAAATGTGCCAAGCAAGACCCCCATTTTCTAGTATGAGTAACTAGATGAATTACTGAGAAAGAGGTAAAGAAAGTTTAAAGAAAAATTTCAACTGCCATGTTTTGGCCACAATGAGTTTGAGGAGCAAGATCAATTTTTTTAAAAACAACAAGAACAACCACAAAAACTGTAAAGATGGTGTTTATGTTATTTGGGTGCTTACTTGGTGAATTGTCAGACAAGCGAGAGCCTAATTGTTTGGTTTTTTCCAAAAGTACAGATCCATGATCACAATGTCAAATTTGCTAGAAGGTCGATTTCAACTCAGTACACAAAAGAACTATTTCTAAGAACAAGACTGTTCAGAAAAATGAGGACTTCCTTAGAAGGGAATATGTTTTCCCTCACAGAAGCTATGCTGTCAGAGACCAAAGTCTACAGATGTTTTTTGAAAGATATCTGCAGTGTGTGGAAGACTGGTCTTGAGTCTCTTTCAATATTGTTATGTTCAAATTCAGATATCAAGTTTTAAAACCTTGAGGAGAAAACCAAGAAGATTCTCAGTTGTTTCACAAACTATTTAATTGCTGATCACTACTGGGCATGTACCTGGTACCTTTCCACCAGAAGGGTTATTGATTGCATCAAACAACCATTGGCTATTCAGTGAAGTGTGTACACTCCCTCTCCGGGGAGTGAAGGTCAGCACCATGCCAGAAATGGACTGCAAAGGTTCAAAGCTGAGAGGTCTCTTCCATAATGACCCCAAAATCTCCACTTGCAACTGTCACTAATTTATTATGTCTTGCTTTTGTACTGTGTTTAAACTTATCCTCAAGCATCCTTCTCCATTCAGCACTCCCATACGATCAATACCCACTGATTGGCATTGTCATTTGAGATGATATTCAACCCCATGACAGTCAGCTCTTAAGGGTGTCTACCCTCACAGATATGACCGGCTGAGATGATTTCTTCTAGGCCTAGAGAATCTTGCTCAGAATTAATACCACTTGCCAGACAGAATACTATTTTCTTTTCCTCATTGGTAGTGCTTAATTTTGCTAAAAAAAAAAAAAAAAAAAAAAAAAAAATGCTGTGTAAATTTAAGAAGATTGTGTAGTGCAATTTATATAAAGATATGCATGTTGGAAGATGACTATCTTTAAGTTTGTCATAATATCCTGCTGTGTGACCCTGCCTTCAATGGAGAGTGGGAGAAAAACTTGGCTGTATACTCAGTCATGATAGGCACTGTACCTAATCAGAGACAGAGCTTTGAGGCAAAATATCCCAGGCCTCAGGGAGAAAGAAAAAAAACAAAACAAAACAACAACAAAAAAAAAACGCTTATTTTTCTTTCTCATAGACTAACTCTTCAGTAATAATTGTATGTTTTGTGACTGTGGTTCAGGAATAGTACCTATCACATTACAGTTCAATTTTAATATATCTAGAGCTCTTTAATAAGCACTCTGTTAAGACTAGGGCACTGACTGATTAATAAGTTGGTTCAAGTAGACTTTCATTCAGGTCTCAGGAATAAGTGCTCTGTCTAGTTGATAAATTTCCACACTAAACACAAACGTTGTTATTTGTCATATACTAACTGTTTTAATGGGCCATTTTTCATGATCTTTAGCAACTATCAATTGATCTCTAGGACTCAAATGTTGCACTGCAACTCAGCTATGTTCAAAGAATCGAAGTTTAAGGGAGCTACAATATAAAAGAAGTTTTTTTAAAAAATAAACACACATAAATTTGCTCTAGGAACAGAAATATATTAAGCACATTAATGAAGATGTGACCAACAAGCAATAAGTCAGGACTGCTATTTTTCTCCATAGCAGAAATATAGTCATCAGTCCAGACAGTTATATCTTCAGATCCTCGGATTTTATTAAAGGTACATCTAAGAATTCTATTCAGACTTTCAGATCATTACATCTTGAACCATCAAAAACAATCAGATATCTTTTAAATCAGCTGAGAGATAAACTGATCGATTGCATACTTGTAAAACATAAACTCTAAAGGTAGTTCATTTTCACAGTCATCATTTGTGGTTATTTTTCTAGTTCCTCCTTGCCTAAAATAAACTATATCAATCTCGAATTTTCCTTTAGTAGATTCATAGGTCTAAGGCACTTAATACAAATAATATCCAAAATGTTTAGAAAAAGATGAGGTTTTGGTTGGGTTTTTTTTTTTTCTTCTTTTTTTTTTTGTTATTTTAAAGAGGTTTAGGACAAACAGTTATGTCCTGAGAGTACAAAGGGATATGCTTTCTTCTTATCTGATAGTCTCCAGTGGCAGCGTTAGCACATTTATGTTTTATGCATTTCATACATAATGTTCCATGTGATTATGAAATCCAGAGTGTAGAGCTGAATTAACGTAGCTGAGAAGGAAATGGGATGGAAGGAAGAACATGTGCTATTGAGAAAAATCATCCCTTTCCTTTATCTTCTAGGAGATCTGTGGAAGCCTTTCTTTTGGAAAGTGCTCAAAGACAGATCAAACATGACCATAAAGGTTCACTGTGTGAACAGGTCTGACCTAGAAAAAGCGCCTTGGAAATCTGAGGTGGGAAAGTAAGACAGCCTGTGCCAGAAACTGATTAAATTTCAGTCATCTATCCAAAGAAGTCCCTAGTTGCTTGTAAAATGCTCCATATAATTACAGTAACTACAGTTTTTAAAGGAATTTACACATTAGCCTTTATCATGGGACTTTCTTGGAGGGTGCATTTCCACTTTAAAATCAATATCCCTAAAATAAACTTTAATAAGATTTATTAATTTTATCTATGTGGACTTTTAAAAAGTCAATATCAAATATCTTTCTCTAGATTCTTCTTGGCATTTGAAAAAGCTTAGGTATAATCAAATACCATGCCCTCAGTATGTTAAATAATCATTGTTCTATGACTTGGTTCTTATATACAACTTAGCCCTATTTTAAACTTTGAAAGAGTTGTGAATCAATACAAAGACTGTTTAAAATGTATGGGTCATCCTGATACATGATCTCAGTACTGTGGACAAGGGCCATTAGTTGTTTCTGGAGCTATTATCTTGCTCAGCATTAGATTTGAATAGCCCCAGGAAGGAGTTTGACAGCCCCAGCTAACCCTGCACCATGGTGGTTAAAATCACTTTTCAGCCTTGGCTAGTGTGGTTCAGTTGGTTGGAGCATCGTCTCATGCTTTGACAGGTCACAGGTTAGATTCACCTAGGTTGCAGGTTTGACCCCCTGTCAACTGATTGAAGTTCCTCTCTCACATTCATCTCTCTCTCTCTCTCTTTCTCTCTCTCTCTCTCTCTCTCTCTCTCTCTCTCTCTCTCTCTCTCTCTCTCTCACCAATAAAACATATCCTTGGGTGAGGATAAAATTAAATTTTGATTAAAATATAAAAATAAATAAATAAAACAAAAAGGATTTTAGAATGTTGTGTCCCAGAGACAAACAGGATTACTACCTCTCGTTGAATGTACTGTAAGGGGCATTTATGGGATACTATGAATTTTAAACTTTTTTTTTTTTTTTTCAGAAATGACTTAGCACAAACATTTATTTGCAGTCAGCTTCAAACGGAAATCTCCTACCAAAGTACATATCTAATGGCTTCCTGTTAGGTGGTTGTAATCTTAATCCAAAAATGAGGGAATTTATATTTTTCAGAGGAAGAAAGACTTCTTAGAAAGTTAAATGTTAATATCTTTATTGATTTCAAGAGAATCTTATCAGTAAATCATAAAGGAAACATCAAGTTTTGTTACCCCTTAAAAATGAAACCTAATTTCACCCTAAATCTCAGACATCCTATATAATAAAAAGATAATACGCCAATGGTCATCACGCCATAACAACCGATCAGCAGAAGGCTGTGTGCTCAGCAGGCACAGGCAAGTGGGCGGGGACTTGACGCTGTGTCCTTAAGCCACAGCAGCTGCCTGAGGCTCAGGCAGTGAGGGCCAGGCCAAGACTCAGGCAAACTGCAGTGGCTGTGAGGGTTGAGCCTCAGGCAGCCACTTGGCTGATGGTGGCAGCAGCAGAGGCATGATGGGGGTGTTACCATCCCCTGATGGCCAAGTCTCATCCCACAGAGGGAGGCCAGAGGCAGCAGCAGCGAGGGGATAATGGGGGCAGTGCCTTCCCTTGATCGGCCATGGGGATTAGGCCTAAGCCATCAGTAGGACATCCCTTGAGGGCTCCTAAACTATGAGAGGGGGCAGGCCAGGCTGAGAGACACACACACACGTGCCCTCAGTGCACAAATTTTCATGCATTGGGCCTCTAGTTTGTAAATAAAGTCAACCCAAGCCAATTTTCCATCCTGAATTGTTTTTAATTTATTTTATTGATTTTTTTTACAGAGAGAAGGGAGAGGGATAGAGAGTTAGAAACATCAATGAGAGAGAAACATCTATCAGCTGCCTCCTGCACACCCCCTACTAGGTATGTGCCCACAACCAAGATACATGCTCTTGACTAGAATCAAACCTGGGACCCTTGAGTCCATAGGCCAACGCTCTATCCATTGAGCCAAACCAGTTAGGGCCTGAACTTTTTTATAAAGGTAAAAATTGAGCCTTGTTAGATTGAAAACAATAATAAAGTCTCCTTCCTGCATCTACTCTATCCTTGTAATGTCAAGTTTCTTGAATTATAGTTTCTATGTAATAATTGTTTTTAAACTATCCTGAAGAAACGTATTATCAAATGAATTCATGATATTGAAATGAATGATTAGGCATACTTTAAAAAGACAATTTAGTAGTCAGTTAAACATCACATCCTTTTACTTGGATCAAGTAGACAGAAAAATATTCCAATATTTTAGCATGGCTAACCACCCAGGGATAAAGGTCATCTCAATAAGCTATCTCCCATACACAGAAAAATATTATTTTGAGACATTGCATTGACTCAAAACATCAAAGAGCACCTGTCCTTAATGATCATTTTATAGCCTGCCTTTTACCTGGACTATTTAAATAAGATTTTCACTTCCTTTGCTTTCCTAGTACTTGATATTTTACACGATCTATGGAGGATCTATCAATCTATATTATAATTCAGTCTAGTTGCTTCTAGGTTAATACCTGGTGGTTTAAAACAGCAAATACTTTTTTTTTTTTTTTTTTTTTCATGAAAAAGAAGTCTGGAAGTCATCTACCCAGGAGTAACATGGCGGCTCCAGAGTTAGGAGTCATCCATGCTCTGCTGTCTTTCTGCTGGGCCATCCTGCAGGCTGGCTTTTTGTCTTTCAGTTTCCCTCATGTTTGTAAGATAGCGCTAATGCTCTAGCCGTTATGTCCTTTTTCCAAACATCAGAGAGGAAAATGGAAAAGGGGCCTGCAGAATGATCCCATTACATTCTTCCCCGACCACCACATGCACACACTCATATTTATATCTCAATATACACCTCTATTTTGAAAAGAGGCTGAGAGGTAGTTTTGTAGGCAGACACATTGCTATCCGCAACAATATAGGGATAATGTTATAATACTTAGGTGGGCAGTTAATAGTCTCCTCCCTACAATCTTTCTGTTTTCTCTTTAAATTTGCTTCTGCTATGGCTTATTTGGAGAACCTGTAACCTCACATCTATTGCAAACTATTTCTTCAAAAGCTTAGTGGAGATTCTGTTAGCTAAGATCTTTTTAGCTGCATATGCCTGCCTGCTTAGCATCATATTTTATAAGCGAAAGCTCCAAATGTAAAGTGCAACTTTAAAAAAAATTATATTTAGTTAAAATTGCACAAACCACCAACTTTTTTTAGGTGCCAATTTATTTTTTACTTCTGCAACTTTTAAGTGATAGGCATCTATGGTTTTAGCAACTGTTATTTCAAAGCTTAAGAGATTAAGAGTGAAAAAGTGTTGGCTTCCACACTACAAAATGTTCCTGTTCTGTTTCGCCTGGAACACTGTAGTTACCAGCACATTCATTGTTCTATTGCTGTAGACATTGTGATATTTATGAACAAACTGTCATCTGACAATTCTACAGGTGCTGAATGCCTTTTTTGGCTTTCACATTTCGCATGATGAGTTTTTAATTAGAGTCAAGGTGAAATAGAAAGAAAATTGCCATTTTGATTAAATTGCTCTTATGTAAATGGCAACAATTTTTGTTCATCCAAGATTTTTAGTCTCTATCTGATATTGCCATAAACTAATAAACCACCACATCATGAGATTAGGGATTATTGAAATATGAGTTTTCCTGGCCATTTTTAGCATCTCATCATCATGATGAGGTTGACCCAAAATGTCTGAAATATGCTGATGTTTTACAGGAAAATTGGGTCAGAGGATAATCCCAAATACTGACCCAATGAGGATTAATTCAAACAGATTTCTAAATCTCTCACATGCCCCTGAATGAAACACATGTGACACCATGACAACTGTAGGTTATAGAAAAGAGAGGTCACACATTTTTATATTAACGTGTGTGCACACTTCCTTGGAGAATATCCTACTGCTGGGTAACATACAGAGCATGCAACTTTAATTTATGCAACTCCAAAGAAAAAATATCTAATTTTGATAAGAATTAAAAAAACACTATAAGGTTTAGTTATTTAAAGAGTTTGGATGCCCTTATTTTAAATTGGGATATATTTAAAGTTCAGTCACCTTAATGGCTCTTTCCTATTATACCATAGCATTATCATCTAAGAACACAAAAGCTGTTAACACATGACATACCTGATCATCATCACTACTGGCTACCAACAGATGTATCAGTCACAGCTAATGTATTCTAATAGCATCCTGGAAAGAGCTGTTTCACACCTTTGGAGGCTGACATCTGCACCATGGAGAAGTGCAAAAAAAAGTGTTTAAGGTCTGCATTTATTGTTGCCTGCTATGAGCATTTGGGAAAACACGCAAGGATTGCTCAGAGGATATTTTTAAGGAACTCAGAACACATATTAACTGTTGATGCGAACACTTTAAAATTTAACAATATAGATAAGTTTGATTGATAAGTACATAGATGATTGACTCATCCATTTCATGAGTGCTTGAACCATGTCTTAAACTTATGTGTATGTCCCATAGTGCTTGGCACAGCCCGAGGTAAATTGCATGCTCTCAATATATATTTGATGACAATGAATGTTTTACTTTACATCTGCATCAAATCAAAATATTAATTAAAAAGTGAGGGTTTTTGACATTTAGATTTCTTGACTTCCTTATATTCATACCTCATTTAATTTCTTTTTTGAAAAAATCAAGTAGTACGGGACTGCCCTAAGAAATAAGAAATAAGAAATATGCAAGAATGCTAAAGACAATAGATAACTTAGATTTCACATTTGCAAGTCAAATGGGTAGTTTGGGAATTAGTTCATGATACTAGTAAGGCTCAGATATAATGATTAGGTTAATTTTGACCTTTTATGGGTATGTTATCTTTCCTTTATATTTTGGGATCATTATATTCAGGCAGTAGAAATATAGACAATAATATATGAAGTCACAGGCATGATGGAGCAATGAATAAGTGCTCGACTTTTTTCAATGATGATCTCCATGTTATATTTATTTTCCCCAAATAATAATTAGCTTTATATAAATAATACACTTTATTCCCTTGCTAGTGGGAAATGATGTTTGACATTAAGGAAAGGTCAGGTATCATGAATGGGAAACCACAATGAGCATTGCCTTTACGGATTATTGAATTAAGAGGTACATATATTTGACCAAGTATAGAAATCAAATAACTGCCATGTTAGCAGTGCCCTTTTACATGCCATAGATTTATTGACATTTACTGAATATAAAAAAGAGTTGAAACTATGAGTGCTTAGTATGCATCATGATTAAAAAACCTAATATTACCTCCCTAAAGGTTATACGAGAGCATTTTATTTCTTTCTCTCTCTCTTTTTTAATCTTTATTGTTGAAAGTATTACATAGCTTCTCCTTTTCCCCCCATTAACCTCTTCCATCCCACTCCCATCTCCACCCCCAGACCCTCACCACCCCAAGGGTTATGCATATATGCATTCAAGTTAATTGGTTAATCTCTGCCCACCCAGCCTCCCCTGCCTTCCCTCTGAGTTTCAGCAGTCTATTCATGCTTCTATGTCTCTGGGTCTATTTTTGATCATTGGTTTTTTGGTTCATTAGATTCCATATATGGGTGAGATCATGTGGTGCTTATCCTTCTCTAACTGGGTTATTTTACTCAGCATAATGCTCTCCAGGTCCATCCATGCTGTTGCAAATGGTAAGAGTTCTTTCTTTTGTATTGCCAACTGGTATTCCATTACCACAGCATTATAACCAGAGTAAATTAACCAACTGATCAAACATCAGGCTGGAATATAAATTAAACAGGATATTTACTTCTAGAAAATACACAAAATTAAATTAGTTAAGTCATTTTATCAATGTAGTTGTATCTGTTGACCTAAACACAAGTTAAACCCATATAAACCCACGTGCACACACCAACATTAATGTTCCATGGGCCTAAGCAGCACTTTATATTTTAAGGTGACAGATGAATTCTGCAATTCACAAGGGTATTTACTGCAATAGATGTCATGGCAGTAGTTTTCCCGCTGAAATGAGAAAGAAAAAAAAATTATCCAATTCTACACCAATAGGTGCCAGATCACAGTGTAGATTTTATATTCAGAACTATCATGTAGAAGTTAAAAAGAAATATATGTATTCAAGGTTATAGCATATTTACTCTCACAATTTCATTTTTTCCCCGATAAACATAATTTCTGGCTTCATTTTGGAGTGTTCCAATTAATTGTAAGCATATTTGATCAGTGAAAGAAATATTTTTTTTTTCAGAGATTGGGAAATTCAAAAGACATAAGAATTTTTATAGTTTTCATACGCCAATCAAGTTGGATAAGTGACTCATGGGGCCAAATTGATTTATATTCATCAGATTTAGTGATAGCCATGTTCCAGGAGTTTCAGAAATGTGAATTCAGACCTCCTTACAGTAAGACAATTTAATCCCAGGTAAAGGTTCTTGTTTGCCATTACCTGAATGATTAGATGGCTTTTGAATCTTATGCAAGCTTGAAATATACAAAAATGTTGGGACTCCTCTGAGAGAATATGCATTCAAATGTATACTGATAATACTTCATGTAAAATTGAACCAAATATCCATAACATAAGTGTCATTTGCCTTATTTTATCCAGTAATACATCAAAGCAAGAAAGTTGGGGGTTGCTTTTTAAGTATTTTTATTGATTTTATTTGTGTGTTTTTTTTTAATATTTTTATTGATTTCATAGGGGAAGGACGAGGGAAAGAGAAATAGAAACATCAGTGATGAGAAAGAATCATTGATCGGCTGCCTCCTACACACCCCCTATGGGGGATCAAACCTGGAACTTGGGCACGTGCCCTTGACCAGAATTGAACCCAGAACTCTTCAGCCTGCAGGTCATGACACTCTATCCACTTGCCAAAGGGCAAGAAAGTTGGTTTTATGGTCTGATCAATGCTTCTTTGTCTCTGGATCTGTGCTTGTTCATCAGTTTGTATTGTTCATTATAATCCATAAATTAGTGAGATTATGAGATATTTACTGTCAAACCTCAGAGGGAAGGTAAGGGAGGGTGGGGTAAGGAGGAGAGATCAACCAAAGGACTTGTATGCATGCATTTAAGCCTAACCAATGGCCACAGACAGCAGGGAGGGGTGAGGGCATGAGTGGGGAGTTGGGGGAGCAATGGGGGAATAAGGACACATATGCAGTACCTTAATTAATAAAGAAAATTGGTTTTAAAAAGGAGGGAAGTAGATTTTTATATGAAACTAGAGGCCCGTTGCACAAAGAGATTCGTGCAATAGGCCTTCCTTCCCTTGGCTTATAGCACCTGGGACCCAGGCCTCCACTCTGGCCAGAGTCTGCCTTCTTCACCTTTGATGCAGACTCCAGCCAGAGTCTGCCATCTTTATCTTCGCTGCAGACTCCAGAGTCTGCAGTTTTGTCTTCGCTGTGGCACTCAGCTCCTATAGATCCCTTCACCCCCGCCCTCCCTCTCATAGTAGGCATCCTGCCCCGCCTGGCCACTCCGTGGCTGGAACAGCTGGGTGGCAGCCATCTTTGGCTTTCTAATTTGCATAGTCACTCTGATTGACTGTGGGTGTAGGGAAGTATGTTCAATTTACATGTTTGTCTATTATTAGGTAAGATTTTTAAAAACTGCCTTTAGTAGTTTTTGTCATTTCATTTTTTAAAAAAGTGTCTAGTTTTGCTTTATTCTGTTTTCCTCAGAGAAAAATGAATCAACATAAGATTGCAATATTTTGCAATCAAGTGAGCGTAGTGGTCATACACTAGAAAGAACAGTGGCCTGAGAATTAAGAAACTAATTTCAGAAATGAACTCCACTATCATCCAGTTGTATAGCTTTGAAACCTCTCTCTAGACCTTGTAGACATTGCTCATGATATTGTAAAGGGAGGAAATTGGAATAAATCATTCAAAAGCATCTATATTAATAAAAGCATAATATACTAATTAGACTGGATAGCCAAACAACCTTCCAGTCATCATTCAGACATCCTTCCAGAAGACCTTCTGGATGAAGCCATGGTGGCAGGGGCCGAAGCAGAGGCAGTTAGGGGGGATCAATCAGGCAGGCGAGCAGTTAGAGGTTATCTGGCATGCAGGCCAGTGATTAGGGGTAGTCAGATAAGCAGGCAGAGTGGTTAGGGGCAATCAGGCAGGCAGGCAAACAGTTAGGAGCCAGCGGTCCTAATTATGAGAGGGATATCTGAATGCCCTGTGGGATCAGGCCTAAACCAGCAGTCAGACATCCCTCAGGGGGGTCCCACATTTCTAGAGGGTGCAGGCTGGGCTGAGGGACCCCTTCCCCCACACAACTCCTGTGCATGAATATCATGCACCAGGCCTCTAGTTTATTATATCAGGGCTTGTTTAGCATGTACTTGCCACATTGAAGACTCAAAGAGAGATAACCCAGATTCATAGCTTTTGTTATCAACTAGGGCTCCTATCCTGAAGCTGCTCCCCTATTTAGAAGAAGTAGGCTGAAAAAATAAAGAAAACAATTCTTATTTTATTCTTAGTGCCTAAGCCAGCACCAAGCCAGAAGTTCTAGCCCTTTGGCTGCCTTTACCTCAGGCATCTCTTTCATCTTCAGAGCTAAGCGTTTTCCACATCCACCACTAACACACACACACACACACACACACACACACACAAAATGTTATTTCCAGTCTTAATGGAAAGTGATAGACAGAATATTGTTCTGTGATATTCCCTTTAGAATATTTTGACCCTTAAACTTACCAGGAATCTTTCTTGTCTACTTCATGTCCCAGAGCCCAATTTAAGTAGTAAAAGTGTAGAGAGGAGTTTCTCAACATTTACAACCTCAATGATATATTTAATCACTTCAAAATTAAGCAGAATTACATATACAACTATATTATCAGTCTGTGTCCTTGTCTCAGCTTTGCCATTTGCTTGCTATCTGTGTAAACTAAGCAAGTTGCTAGATTTCAATAAGCTTCACTTCCCTCATTTGTGAGTTGCAGATCATCTGAGGACTTTTGCCCTAGGGTCGTCTATAACATATCTGATCTTTGACCCCATGTGTCCTTGTCTCCATAATCCATATTCTTTTACTCTACATTGCTTCCTAGCCTACCCATTGTGGCATTCTTCCTCCCAATTTCCAAAACAAAACAAAACAAAACAAAAAAACTGGTTGTCTCTTTGACTTATTTGACATTTCCTAGAGCAGAGTATAGAGGACAAATAGAATTTTTTAAAGTAGATTTGGCATGGTACCAAATAAATATTAATTAAATTCACTATCTTTTTGAGAACCTGGTATAGTGCCTTATCTATTACAGACATTTAATGTAAGTATGGCCAATGAATAAATTATCTACATATATAAAAGCCCAGTGACCAGAATGGTGGAACAACTAGAATGACCTGTGAATATGGCGTGCATTGTGACAGCCATCCAGTCTAATCTGGGCCCTAATTGCCCCCAGGCAGCTTGGCCCCTGGTCAGCTCTCTCCACCCCAATTGGGTCTAGGCTGTCCTGATCCCACCTGTGCATGAATTCATGCACCAGGCCTCTAGTAGTAATATAACGTAATTCTTATTGTGATGATGCCATCATAATGGTGTGGTAGCGATGAGCACCAATTTTCTATTTTTCTAAGTTATCTTCTATTGAAATAAGGTAGAATATTTATGGTAATTTAGCCAAACTGCAACATAATTTCACTACCTCTATTTATACATTAAAATATGAAAAAGCAAATTCTTTGTACTCAATTTGGTCACCACAAAAATATCCAATGCATTATTAGTAGCCCCCATCCAGTTTTGCCCGGATATGTATTTGTCAGCAATCCCAACCTCCAGATTCAGCTTTCATGATGGGAATGAAGAAGCACCAGCTATGGGACCTTTCCCAGAATTCCCAGAACGGCCTGGCTAACAGACTCTGGAACCTTCTACCCTAGGTCTCTATCTATCTCTCCCACTTGTTGTTGTGAGCTTATGTAAGTTGCCCATTTCCCCTGTGTCTTGGTTTCCTCATCTCTGTAAAAAATGCCTAAATCTTGGCAATCTTATTAGCTTCAGTGAGATAATATATATAAACTGCATATCTCAGTTTTTACATAAATTCATAAGAATATTAGCTATTATTAACTATTACTAAGATCCTATTGATCTATATTCCTACTGTATAAGCTTCAGTCCTTTTAAGTTATTTTCTAATTTTAGGAAGAGAATTTAGAAAATGATTTCTATGTTGTAACCTCCCCAAATATATCCAGATATGAAGATCTTAATAGCTTAAAAGAAATACAAATTTTAGTTATTATTTCCTAGACAATACATTGGTAAGTTATAAAAAAAATATATTTTTCTCCTAAGACCTTAATCAAAGAAAATGAGAGAGAGAGAGAGAGAGAGAGAGAGAGAGAGAGAGAGAGAGAGATTATCTGATAACATTTAAATGGGATAATAGGGTTTCAGGTGTATTCTTTTTTATATGGCCTATTAACACATTTATTTTTCCATAATTGGCACTTGTTAAAAATGGTAGCTCACCTCTGCCCAGAGTCATTATCACACATTGATTATCAGTCAGCACCTTAGAGGGATTCGTTGCCAGTCAGAGACAGGGAGAACCCTCACAGGATAGATGTGTGGAGGCAAGTGGAAGCTGAGGGGGCTGGAGAATGTGTTCCAGAAAAAGGAAAAAGAAAGATATGTAGGGTGACGATTAAATGAAGCAGGGTATGTCAAAGGCTTAACTTGCCCCTTGGCTCACAGTGAATTCTAGTACCACTGATAGCCTTCCTCACTGATGACTAACCATCACAAATTCCTTTTTTAAGAATGAACAGATTAAGTAGTTTGCCCGAGACCAACTATATGGAAGAGTTAAAAAATGACATCACATCGATTTGAATCCAAAGCCTTAGAAACAATAAGATAAAAATATCTTTTTTAATATTTGCATATGATTCACCAGTTGTTTTTTTTAAGAAATCTATTTGTGAATCTTTATCTAGCCCTCACCAAAAATCCTGTTGAATAGCATTGTTCATTTTGCAGATAAAATATCAAAGCTAAGTGTGTGCAAGTAATTTAAAATCACATAGCCAGAGTTGGATCTTCAACCACAATTTCTCCGTCCACTGTCTTTCCAGTACGTTACACTGGTTTCATTCATGAATTAATGGCACGCACACAAAATATCAAGAGGAAGTCTCTACATAAGAGTCCCTCACCCCAAAACACACAAATTAGTTTAAGAGATAAAATGTGAACGCTTAAAAAAAAAAACAACCTAAGATACTTTCCCTACTACAGATTAGCAAATACAGGATTAAATATAATTTTTAGTCCTCACCCTAGGAGATTATATATATATATATATATATATATATATATATATATATATATATATATATACAGAGAGAGAGAGAGAGAATGAGAGAGAGATAGAGAAACATTAATGTGAGAAATAAACATTGATCAGTTGCTTCCTGTATGTGCCCAACAGGGGTGGAAACCACACTTAGGTATGTGCCCTGACCAGGACTTGGATGCACAACCGTTTAGTGTAAGGGAGGATGTTCCAACCAAACTGAACCACTAGGCCAGAGATAAATATAATTGACTTGTGTGATTATAACTACTCCTCAAACATTCATTCTACCTCCATTTCCTCCTACTGTTGGTCATTCAAAATCAATTTTGAAAGATGTAACATAATGGATGCATTTTGTCCATCACCAGTCTGTTTTCACTGATTTTGAGATTTATTTCTTCTTTTATTCATTCAACATTTATTTAAATACTACTAACACCCAGACTCCTGTACCAAGCACTGAGGCAGCAGGGAGTTTACCAATTCTTGCAATGTTTATGGAAAACTTTTAGTTTAGTAAATATTAAAATGAGTTGGAGACTGGATCCTAACATTTCCTAACATTTCCTTCTCTTCAAGTCTCTTCAAGCTGCATTCAGAGTGGCTGTTTGTGAGACAAGAGAGATTATTATCACAGTCCATTCTGATGACCTTCACTTTATCATTCCTTTCATTCCTGATTAATGTTCAGTGGCCTTGTCAGAGTCTCTCCTCTACTCTGCCAGTCTGCCACTTCCAGACCTGTTTTCACCTCACTTTTCACTGCTTACAATGAGTTCCAAGATTTCTAAACATTGTTTGTACGAGCTCAAAATAGTGCTTTTTATCAATATACTTTTTATCAATATACAACTGATAAAAATATGAATGTGACTGTGGTACTAATCAAGGATTAGAAAAGGGAATAGTTCCACAGTCGTTCCTTCATTTCACTCTTCATGTTGATTACAGTCATTTTATGCTTCAAATATTAGCCCAACACAGAACCAGGTGAGAACATAAATCTTGATGGAACCAGATAATCGTGTCCATCTCCATGATCTTTCATCTGAGGAAATACCTGTTCATTGCCTTGGTAATTTTCTTGTGCTCATTGCCCAAGACCCTGCGGTTGGTGATGTGAACTGCAGCTGGGCCTATATATCTATGGCTGTCAAAGCACAGGGTTATTCTGTTAGCATTGTCATCCATGTGAGTGGGAGATGATTCACCCTCACTTTGTGTGTCTTCATGATCTGATCATCCTCTGGAAAAATGAAATAAATTTTTGCATGTGTCATCCTAGCATTATGGGATCTCTCAGAGAGACACTGTTTGCTTTAAACTAGAGGAGACCAAGTCTTCCTTATGTTTCTATGGCTTCTAATAAATGGTCATCTTTCAAACTCATCACCAAGTTATTCCACTATCCAGATCTACTTTCTTTTAAAATTTCCACTAGTCTACAGGATTTGGTAGGAAAGAAAGCAATTGCAAGAGTTACCATACATTTTATACACTGGCATATTTGTTTTTGTCCAAAGTGATTCTTAAAACATGGGATTGTATCAAATGGTCCATCCTAGTTATCTGAGGTACTGTCATATGTTATGAATTCTGTGAGTCAGCTAGTCTTCAGGCAGAAAATTTGCAAATGGAGATCCAAATAGAACCAGAGTACTTAGGTCTGTACTCTGTGAAATATGACTCTCAGATTCTAATTTCATTTTTTTATAATCTTCTCTAGGTAGGAAAAATTACATGCATATTTATTTATATACTTATTTTAAGAAATTGTCTACCCTGATGGTAGTGTTGATGTATCACAATTAAAACACCTCTTAACATATGGTCAAAAATGTTTTAATGGCATCAAACTGGACCAGACACTAAATTATTAACTGATAATACAGTGATCAATGACTACCTGCTGGCTAAATTTGAGTTCACAGGAATAAAAATTAAATGACAATTAAGAAAGGGCAAAAAATGCTCAAGGCCTCAAAGAAAGTCCTGTGTTGCAGATTTTACTTTTGGGCTAACTCTGCCACAAAGCTGGAAATGTAATGACAATAGTGAACAATCCCATAGCATTCACCATGTGCCAGATAATGTTCTAAATAATCCCTTATTCCGCCCACAGGAAATATTGGTATCCCTCCTTTGCAAATGAGGAAATTGAAGCACAGAGAGATTATGTCACAGGATGAAATTCAGACAACTTCCAAATGGCAGAGCCAGAAATTGAACCCAGGCAATCTGACTGACTTCAGTGTCCATGCTCTCATTTAAAGCTACTCTTAACCTCTGGGTCTTAACATGCCCTATTCTTCCACCTGTTTTGAGAGTTTTAATCTTTTCTTATTCTTCCATCTCAACGCACAAATTCTTATGTCTGAAATGCTTTTCTTCCATTGATTTTTGTGGAATAAACTCCTACTTATCTTAAAAAACTCAATGTATTGAATTTAAAAAAAAAACAACACTCTCCTATCATTATTTAGTCTAATTTAATTTAATAGATGTACCTCTTATGTGTTCCCATAGTGCCTTGTGTATATAGGTGTATAAAATAACTAATATTTATTGAGCATTAATATGTGCCAGGCTTTAATGCCTTTCCATGAATTGTTTTGTTCCATCTTTGTAACAATCCTATAAGGAAAGCACTCCATTCCACAGAAAGAACATTGAAGCATAGTGACAATTAAAAGTTTATTTAAAATTCAAATTAATTGCCCTGGTTGGTGTGGTTCAGTTGGTTGGAGCATTGTCACATACACTGAAAAGTATCAGTTTGGATTCCTAATCAGGGCACATACCCAGGTTGTGGGTTGATCCATGGTTGGAGTGCTTGCAGGAGGCAATCGGTCAATGTCTCTCTCTCTCCTTTCCTCTATCTCTAAAATCGTAAAAATCAATAAATAAACATTTTTTAAAATATTAATTCATGGTAATTAGGAGAGCCAAGATTCAAATTCAATCTGATACCAAATGCCTTGCTTTTAAGCACCATGTCCATATGTATGTTGCAAATGCACACAACACACACACCACCCTACACACTCAGAATTAAATCATAATACTTGCTATATTATGCTTCTCACCTTTACTGACAGCATCTTGAGAGACAGAACCATGGTTTATTTGACTTGTATCCAGTTCCTACCACAGTGCCTAATAAATAAATATAGCTTGAAATTTGAACTGCTGTTTTTCTGATCTTTATTGGTTTTCTCCTTTTTTTCCTTTAGCTTTTTCACTTAACACTTC
Source organism: Pipistrellus hanaki (assembly GCF_964339955.1). NCBI lineage: Eukaryota > Metazoa > Chordata > Mammalia > Chiroptera > Vespertilionidae > Pipistrellus > Pipistrellus hanaki. The sequence goes on along the minus strand of NC_140504.1, from coordinate 144,113,706 downwards.
TTCAGTTCTTTGTCTTCTTTCTGTAGGTTAGACTCACTGCTATGGCTTTAGCCCCTGCCTGTCCTATATGATAAAACCCTAATATGCAAATTGACCACACGGTGGAACAATTGGTTGCTATGATGTGCACTGAACACAAAGGGCAGATGCTCAACACAGGAGCTGCCCCCTGGTGGTCAGTGGACTCTCACAGGGGGAGCACCGCTCAGCCAGAAGCCAGGCTCATGGCTGGCGAACACAGCCGTGGTGGCAAGAGCCACTCCGCCTCCGTGGCAGCACAAGACCCCTTGGGGGATGTCCAACTACCTACTTAGCCCCACTCCCCGTGGACAACAGGACTAAGCCATTAGTTGGACATCCCCTAAGCGGTCCTGGACTGCAAGAGGGTGCAGGCCAGACTCAGGGCCCTTCCCCCCTAGTACACAAATGTCATGCACTGGGTCTCTAGTATACTCATAATTATCAAAGTATCAAGACTGATGTCTTCGGGAATTTGCCCTTTTCACTTTTATCCACACTGGTCCCTCTGCCTGGAGTGCCTTTCTCTGACTTGCCAACTACAAGTCCACTTAACCATGAGCTTTGTTGTGTGCCTGTGTTCTTTCTTCTGTATTTTTTTCATCCATGTTTTTATGTTAGCAGAACTTCTGATTTGCTAAGCAGCAATTACAAATTTACCCACATCTTTTCCTCCTAAGAGACTATCAAAAAGAAGTGTGCTATCTTCATTTCCAATCCTGGTCCCTGGAAGAGAATATCTTGTAAAATGTGCTTTAAAAAAAAAAAAGTTATTTAGTAAGTGAATGAAAGAGGAAGTCTGAAGAACATATTTTGACTCACGGTATATTTACAAGAGGATGCTTTTTATTGGGCAGTTTGTATTAGTGTTCTGTCATTTTATAATGAAAGTAGTTTGAAGGCATTGTCACAAATAAATAGTATGATATTAACTCTTATTTCAAAATATGTAAGATCTTTAATGTAAGCTTTTATTTCATTCTGTCTTTTTCATGCTTTTTCAATGTATGATTACAAATAGGAGGACACATTAACTTTATCACTAATATCCCAGCTTCTGCTTGCCCTGGGTCACAGGTTTACATCAATGCTTCTGGTACAGAGCAATTTTTTTTCTTCCTACCACGGTAGCAGGGTCATCTGATTGGACTTTCCATGGTCTGGCTGAATAGGAAGGGAATTAAACTGTAGTGTCAAAGGAAATTACTCATTCTAAGAAGCATTCACATATTATCTATAGCCAAAACCATCTCTGACACTCATTTATGATTAAAATTTAAAACTTAAGAAAGAAGGGGAAATTTTTCTGCACTTCTATGACAATAAAAATGTGAGGACCCAATTTAATCAATGGTAAAAGTCTGTGGCACACCAGATAAGAAAATGGTTTCTCAATGGTGCTATACCCAGGGAGACAGGAGAAGAAATGTGTGCCTGGATGTGAGATGGTGTGTCAGCACTTCATTCTAGAACAAATTTTGTTTAGGTTGATGCCCAATAAGTTCAACTCACCCAAGCATTCTCTCATGGGAAGTTTTCAAAGAGCAAAGATCTTTTTAAATGGAACCCTGAACATCTTAAAGAAGAAGTCTTCTTGGAAACAAAATCATTCTTCACATTGGCAATAAGCATGTATTGCTGTGCATAATTTTATTTTTACCCTAGTCGCAGTCATATATTTGCAACCCATGTGCATTTTCTAAGCTAATGGGTAGTCAATGAGTGGTGGAAAATATAATAATTTCTTGATAATATATCTGTGAAATAATGTGAAGTTGAGGTAAAATGTACGCTCTCAGACATTTCAAAATTACACAGCCTGGCTTAAAAATTGTGCTGAATCTTCTGCCTGTAGAGGAAATAAAATTAAAATGTTAGATTTAAAAGGAAACTCAAATTGATTGTTAGGAATAGAAATTTTTTTTGAAAGGCCATGGAACTATTTTAGTTCCTGTAATAAATATAGCAGCAAAGAGAGTTTAAAGGAGAAAAGCTTATAGATTTATTTAAAAGACATGTCATCTCTTTGGCCTCTTCACACAGAGCAGACAGAACAAAAATGATTTATCAGCTGGGCTATTTGCCTTTTAGAAAACTGTGATTTGTTTCTTAAATAGTCTATTTTTATACTTTTATTTTATTGCCTGGCATTTAAACCCTATGTTTTTTCAAATACCAGTTTTCTCAACTTTGTGAACATTTATATTCTCCTTACAAAAGCAGCTGTTTTAGAATTTCAAGTAACAATAATCACATCCAAGTATATTGTCTGACCACAATGCTTTGAAATTAGAAATCAACTTCAAAAAGAAAGTTTCAAGTAACAGTTTACTATCATCATTTTATTCTGTTTCTTAACATTTTAATTGAAGTATTACTTACATCACATTCATGTGATCACACTTTTAGATGATGTGATATTTTCATGAAAATGTGTTTGTGGAGATCATTCAAAGTTATATGCATTTATGTACCCCTTCCCATATCTATCTGTTAAACCCACCAATAGTAATGGAGAAATAGAATCAATGACTATAGTAAATGTTAATAATTTTTATCTATTTGAAATAAAACAAATACAAATTCAAATTTTAAGTTTTATATTTTCTTTTAAGGTATGTGAATTTTATGAAAATTAGTTATTTCCCGCAGGAAAGAATATGAGATAAGTAGAGGTTAATATTGTTCAGGGAAATGAATTCAACTCAAATTGAGTTGCATACTATTTCTGTGAGTGGAATTAGTGACAAATTTCCTGGACATCAAACTTGTAAAATAAAAATTGTTTTAGACCCAGCTACAGAGCTGGAATTATAATATGCTGAGAATAGGCAGGTAAGAATAAACAACCATTATAGCAGCAACCAAAATTTCCTGCAGGAAATTTTCTCCTTGGTAACATCCTTATTATAAATACACAAGTAAATTTATATTAAAAATCTCTTAAATGCCCATATGTTTTAGAACCTATGTTAAAAACGCATAGAAATTACAACAAATATTGAGGAATTAGAATTACACTGGAACTGATCACATGGTCTTTGACAATTTTCTATTCATTTTATAATGATTTTTAGAAGAATTTGCCTGGCCTTGTCTGAATTTGGCTATGCTGTTAATTGATATCAAGTTATGCCTTCACTATGATTCATGGGTTATTTCACCATTTTACAACAAATGATAGCTACAAAAGTTTCAATATGACAATTTGAATATAATTTTAAATCAATATCAAATTTACTTGGGTCAACCATTTCAGAGGCATAAAAAATAATTTAACAAATTCTAATTTTCCATTAAGTGACTTTGTTCTTTTTATTTATTTATTAATACATTTAGCAAGTACTTTACATTTAATATCTTATCTTTGTAACAGCTATGAGGTCAGTATTATTATTCCCTGCTTTACAGATTAAACAATGTTAGATAACTTCTCTTATAATAGACAACTAGGAAGTTTGACATTTAGATTTGAGCTCAGCTCTTTCTGTTTACAAAATCTGGCTTTTTATCACATCAGTGTTTTCCAAATTGAGCTCTATGTTTTTCTAGAAATGTTTATAATTTCTGGACTATGTTAAATATTTTGTCTTATAACTTCAATTAGCATTTTCGTTAATTTTTTTTCTGTAGTAACTATACAACATAAAATTTCTCTATTAATTTCTGATTGATAGCCTATTTTAAACAAAAGTATTGTCTGACTCAAATAAGCAAATTTGAAACATTCGAAATTAAGGTCAGCAAACTTAGCCTTTTAAGTTTTAAAAATCGTAAAGCAATTGTTATTTATGAAAGTTATTTTTAAAGTGAAATTCACTTTGTAGATCATATAATTAGTGATTTTCTGCCCCTTAACACTCTGTACTCATATCAAACAGCTATATGATGTTTGTAATCATTTTCTCATTTATAAAAGATCACTTTCCCTTGCATGTACAATTTCCCCCAAAATGTAAAATTAATTATGTTTTATGTTTAATTTTATCCTATATGATTTGTTGTTTTATTCTGAAGAAAATAAAATGATTTATCTTTCATGTTTTACTGAGAGTTTGGGGGCTTACTATAAAATCTTTATTTTATTTTATTTTATTTTATTTTATTTTATTTTATTTTATTTTATTTTATTTTTGCCATCATGCCTTCTTTCACCTCCAACCTCCCTGTTCCTGTGCAATCACCACACTATTGTTCATGTCCATGAGTTCTCTCTTTATTTTCTTATTTGCTCAATCCCTCCACACCACTCCCAACATCCCCTACGATCACCACCAGAGCTGTTGGCTTGCTCTCTATGATATTATCTCTATTTTGCTTGGTAGTTCAATTTATTCATTAAATTCTACATATGAATTAAATCACATAAAACTTGTCTTTTTCTGACAGGCTAATTTCACTTGGTATAATGTCTCCAAGTCCATCCATGCTGTTGCAAAGAGTAAAATTTTCTTCCTTTTGATGGCAGAGTAGTAATCCATTATGTAAATGTACCACAGCTTTTTCATCCACTCATTTATTGATGGACACGGGCTGCTTCCAAATTTTGGCTATTGTAAATAACACTGCAATGAACATAGGGGTGCATATATTCTTTCAAATTAATATTTTGGATTTCTTTGGAAATATTTCCAAAAGGGGAATTGCTGGGCCATGAGGCAGTTCTGCTTTAATTTTTAAAGTTTAGATGTGTACTAGCTATGTATTGCTACATAACAAATTATATCTAGACTTAGAGGCAAAAACAACAATGAACAATTTTTCTCTTTCACCGTGTGTATGGGTCAGAAATCCAGGAGGGGCCTAGCTGGGTGGCTCTGACTCGATTTCTCATAAGGTTGCATTTAAGATGTCAGATAAAATAATAGGCATCGAAAAGCCTAGCAGGCCAGCAGCCCTGGTGTGCTGAAGCTGACTCACATAGCTTATGAGTATAAGAAAAGAATCTTAAATTTTCAGGAATTTCAAATACAGTCATTATTAAAAATTAAATTATATTAAAATAAAAAGTAATAGCCAAAATTAATCACTTCAAATAATTTTACTGATTTATGGCATTTAATACTTTTAAATTAATTTAATTTTATATCTGTGTAGAGGAAACACTGTGTGCTACTGTGTATCTACTCCCAACTCCACATTCTGTGACATAAGTCACTAAGTTGAAATGGGTCATAGTGCAAGTATTTATACAATAGAAAGGGCAAATATGTTAATTTGAGGCTTGATTTGATGTTTTATCATTGCCTAGACTTCAGAAAGTAATGTAGAAAGTGTTAATAATGCAGGGAATCTTAAGTGTGTTATGGCCATGCATATCACATTGTCAATACCACAAAATTTTGAAATAGTTTTCCACTATTTTAAAACTCTTTTCCAATTCAAAAGAAAAGTCATTTGTGCTGTTGACAAACAAGTGAATCTCCAGATTTTGAGTTTGTTTTCCACTTTTGTGGTATTCCTTAATATGAACAAAAATTATTAGCCAGTACTCGTCACAAAACTACAGTCATTCATCCATGACATGGGGGACTGCTTTGCTGAATTGACTAGCAATCAAGCATTTATTCAAAATCTGATTTTGAGACACGATGGTGGGTAATAAATTACAAAAGCTGACATTGATTTTTGCAAGGAATAAGTCACACTGTAGTATAGGTATATTGAATTTATTAAATGAATATTATATATTGTATTATTATTGGTAAAATGTATGCTACAGGCTTTAAAAAATAATGAATTGAGTGTGTATGCATGTGCAGACACAGAGATACATGCATTATTTTTCAGAGAACAGAAAAACACTTACCACCTACCTCTGAGCTGCTCGCCCTTTCCTTGTGGCTCCCTCACATGGCTAGGAAGTTGGGGCTGGTTGTGGACAAGAGGTTGCAGTTGCTCACCATTCAGGCCTCTCGTCTGGCTGCACAACATGACATCTGGGCTTCCCGCAAAGGACAAACTAAGAGAGGAAGAGCCAGATGTAATTATACCTTTCTCATGACTTAGCTTTAAAACTCACACAACATCTTCTCTCTTTCTTGGGGGGGGGGGGGAGTGAATCTATGGCTATTCTTTAAAAAAAATGGTTCATTAGATGGAAGTCACTACTATGGACTGTGTCTCCCCAAAATGTATATGTTGAGTGTATTAGGAGGTGAGGTCTATGGAGAGGCTTAAAAAGGCTGGAGCTTTATAGACAAAGATCCCTGTGCTCTTTCAACCATGAGAGGTAATAGTGAGAAGATATCCATGTATGAACCAGGAAACTGCTTCACCAAGCACCCAATCTCCTGTGCCTTAACCTAGGACTTCTTAGATTCCATAACTGTGAGAGACACATCACTGTTGTTTATAAGCTACCTAATTTTATGGCATTTCTGTTATAGCAACTCTAATGGAGAAAGTCAGTCACTGACTTGGGGCCACATCCAAAGAATGGAGAGATTTCTCTCTCTCTCTCTCTCTCTCTCTCTCTCTCTCTCTCTCTCTCTCTCTCTCTCCCTCCTCCTCCGTCTCTCCCCCCACTCTTATCCAAGAGTAAATGTTATCTCAAGAATAGCTGCCAGTATTCCAATATATAATAGATTTGAAAGAACCGCATTGGTCAAACAGGTTTTAAAAGCCATGTATCCTACTACATTGTCCCATCTATTCTTATCCCCACAAAATGACTTCCTGAAAGTAGTTGGAAGACAAATATTATTTATATAAAAACATAAAAAAGAAGTGATAACTAAATAATGTGTTAATGCCAAAATAAAAAATACAAAGATAGCACAATTTCATCTTTATGAATAGTAATGACACAGAATCTACACAGCACCTGGAAAATTCAGGTGAACTACTTTTTCTTACTGGCCATAACTGTCCTAGATTTATAATTATTTAATGAAAGAATGAGTGGAGCAAGGAGACAGAAAAGAAGACAGAAAGGAAGAAACTTTATATACAATATATATAAGGCTTGGGAAAATTTTAAATCATATCCTAAAATTTGTGGGTAAAAATCTAGATATTCAATTGAGATATTTCCTAAGTACCATTTCAAAAGATTTGAGCTTTTGTTGGATCTGCCCTAGGATTTTGAATTTTATAAATAAATAATTTTTTTGTTTCTAGCTTCTATTGTTTCATATTTGATTTTCTGTGACAAGATATAATACTTTGCTTTTCCATAACAGTTTCTGCAGCAAGTTTATAATAGTATTATCTATAACCCAAAGTTAAACTGCATGCTGAGAAATATGACAGATATTTGGGTTGGGGAAGGAAAGTAAAGAAGTTGGACAGGGAACCACTCATCTGGGAATAAAATGCTGCCTACACAGGTTTGCAAAATATTTTCAAAATGACAAGTTTCCATTATACTTATGTAGAAATAGATCACAATTATATTTTTTAAAATTGTTATACTATTTCACTAATGTAAATACTTCACATTTGTGGCATTTTAATCCCATAATTAGAAGGAATAATTTGGCAAACTAACTTTACTTCAATGATGGGTCTTTATTCAAACCCTACATGTCCCACATGTTTGATTGTTATAGCACTGGTGTTATGGACTGAATTCTGTCCCAGCCTCTCCCCCGCCCCATTCATATATGTATGCCTTAATCCCCAATGTAGCCATACCTGGAGGTGAGGTCTTTTAGGAAGTGATTAAGGTAAAATGAGATCACAAGGGACTCTGATCCAATAGGACTATGGCTAGTAATAAAAGGAAAATGTATATTTTTCTCTATCTTTGTCTCTCTGTTGCTTCATTTTTTTTTCTCTCGTTCCTCAGTGTGAATGCATAATGAGAAGATGGTCATCTATAAGCCACAAAATGGTCTGACTAGAAACCAAATCGGCTAGTACCTTGATCTTAGACTTTCCAGTTTCTAGGGCTGTGAGAAATTTCTGTTCCTTAAGCCATCCAATCCATGATATTTTTGTTATGGAAGCCTGAGATAAAACTGATCTTGGTATAGAGATGTGGTGAGCTATTGTAACATATACCTAAAAATGTGAAAGTGACTTGGAAATGGGATTATGAGTAGATGCTAAAAGAGTTTGAGGTGAATGCAAAAAAAAAGCTGATATTTCTCTGAAAGGACTGTTGATAGAAATATGACAATAAAAGTAATTTTAGTTAGGGCTCAGAAGAAAAAGGAAACAACTAGAGAGAAAGATTCCATCTTCTTAGATAATATATACATCATGATGAACAGAATATTGGTAGAAATATGAATTTAAAAGTCTTTCTGGTGAGGTCTTAGATGGAAATGAGGAACAGGTTACTGGAAACCAGATTATTGATTATTGGAAAGGCAATTCTTATTATAAAGAATTTTGTTGTCAAAGAATTTGACTGAATTGTGTCTCATCATTTTATAGAAGGTAGAACTTGAGAGCAATGCAACTGGATATTTAGCAGGAGAGGCTTTTAAGCAAGGTATTGAAGATACAGTTTAGGTCCTCCTTACTGCTTATAGCAAAATACAAGAGGAAAAGATGAATTAAAGAAGGAATTGTTAAGAAAAAAGAAACAGAACTTGTGAGATATAGAAAATTCTCAGCTTATCCATATTGCAAAAAAAAAAAGAAAAGAAAATGTGTTCTCCTTTTTCTCACTTTCTCTTTTGTGCTCAATTGGTGTTGAAGGAAACACTAAGTACATGGCTGAACGACCATTTGACAAAAGCTTATGGGTGCAGCGCATGGACTTTATCACTCATCTCAGCAGATGCCAGCAACAGAGAATTTATAGCAGCAGAGACACTGCTGTTTAAAATAAAGAGGACAGGGAAAGGACACATTGAGGGAAGCCTATCAGACTTCTTTGAATATGTAGGAGAAGACCATGGAGTTATTTGGCTGCAAACATATGCTATTTTTCAAGAAAAGAAAAAAACATGATCCCAAAGCATTCAAGCTTCACCCAGGTTGCCACTCCCACCACAGAGCTTAAGGTGAGGGGCTGCCCTGCAGAGCCATGAAGGTGTCACTGCCACCTCCGGGGGGTGGGGGGTGGGGGGGTGCCTGGAGAGCAGAGCATCAAATTATAGAGCATTAGAAGGGGAACCAAGATGGTGGGATAAACACCTGTACTTGCTGCCTCTTACAATCAAGTCAAAACTACAACTAAAAGACAAAGCAGCTATCATTCAGAACTGCGGGAAAGCTGGCTGAATGGAAGTTCTACAACTAGATGTAAAGAAGAAAGTGCATTGAAACTGGTGGGAGGTGCAGAGGTGGGGAGGCACATGAAATGGGCTGGCAACCAGGTGTGCTGTTATTGTTTTTTTGTTTGTTTGTTTCTTTGTTTGTTTTTTCCCCAACAGGGAGGGAGATACAAGCGACTTATTGCTCTCAACTTCATGTCTGGGTGAGATTCTGGGGACCCAGACATATATGGGGAGAAACTAGACTATCTGGCATAGGTCTGGTACGTAAAGTGTAGTGCTCACAGTGCCCAGACCTCTCCAGTGCAGGACTAATTGGCAGCCATTGCTGTTTGCTCTGTCCTAGGGATTCCCTGAGACTCCACCTCATCCAATTTACAACCCAACCAATGCTGTGTGCAGTGGCTTTTGCATATGAATGACCTGTCCTTTCTCAGCCTAAAACCTATCAAACTACAAAGGGGTCAGAGAGCCCTAAAGCTTTCAAAAGAAGGCCCAAGGCCCAGTAGCAGCAGCCTGCCTTGGTCCACAGCTGGGCCTCATCTGGGCACTTCGAAATCCCATACAAAGAGAATATATCCTCAGATGTGTCTGTAGCTTCTGCTGGGTGGCCTCAGGCAGTGGCTGACCTTGCACCTCTTTGAAGATCCAAGAGCCAATGTATCCAATTATCAGTATGAGACCATATTAGATTACAACTCTTCACATCCATAAGTGACACATTCAAGAAGTAGACTCTGTGAGCACCATATCCCCACTGAAGCAAGTCCTGCCCCATAAGGGTGTCTCCAGCACAGAAGTTCTTTCAATGTAGACACAGCTGGTTCTCATAGCCAATTGGCTTGGAGGTCAATTTCTCCCAGTGATACCAACAGCAATCAAGGCTTAACTACAGAAGACTGTGCACACAGCCCACAAAGGGGTGCACCAAGAGTGTCCAACTCAGGTGATTGGGAAGGCTGAGCCACTGGGCCCTATAGAACACCAACCACACAAGGCCACTCTATCAACACAGGAAAGCAGCCAAAATGTGGAGACAAAGAAACATGTCACAAATGAAAGAAATGGAGGAAAGCAAATTACTGGATATAGAGTTCAAAACCACAGTTATAAGATTACTCAAGAATATGCTAGAAACCATCGAGAAACTTAGTGAGACCTTCAAGGATCTTAGTAAGAATGCCAAAAAAAAATGGGAAAGGACCAATCAAAAACTAAGCATACCCTGACTGAAATAAAAAATAATATACAGAGATTCAACAGCAGACTAGAGGATCACAAGAGTAAAGTCAAAGATTTGAATATGAAGAAGCAAAAAATATCCAACTGGAAAAGCAAGAAGAAAAAAGTATCCAAATATATGTAGATAGTGTAAGGAGCCTCTGGCACAACTTCAAGTGTACCATATTCAAATTATTGAGGTGCCAGAAGAAGAGAGAGAGCAAGATACTGAAAACCTATTTGAAAAAATAATGACAGAAAACTTCCCCTCCCTGGTGAAAGAAAGAAACAAGAGGAATCCAAAGAGGACCACACCAAGACACATCATAATTAAAATGCCAAGGGCAAAAGACAAAAAGAGAATATTAAAAGCAGCAAGAGAAAAAGTTAGTTATCTACAATGGAGTACCTATATGACTGTAAGCTGATTTCTCAACAGAAACTATACAGGCCAGAAGGGAGTGGCAAGAAATATTCAAAGTGATGAATAGCAAGGACCTACAACCAAGATTATTCTACCGAGCAAAACTATCATTTAGAATTGAAGATCAGATAAAGAACTTCAAGGACAAGAAAAAGCTAAAGGAGTACATCACTATTAAACCAGTATTATATGAAATGCTGAAAAATATTCTTTAAGAAGAGGAGGAAGAAGAAAAAGGTCAAGTTAAAAATTATGAACAACAAAGTGATAACAAATACATATCTATCAACAAGTGAATCTAAAAATCAAATGAATAAAAAATCTGATGAACAGAATAAACTGATGAATGTAATAGAACCAGGGGCATAGAAAGGGAGCAAGGGAGTGAACTGACAATTATCAGGGGGAAGAAGGTGTGGGGAATGGAGGAAGAGATTGGACAAAAACCTTACACCTATGGACAAGGACAGTGGGAGGTGAGGGCATGGGGTTGGGTGGTAACCGAGTGGAAGAGAGCTATTGGGGGAGGGGGAGAGAAAGTGGGACATCTGTGATAATTTGAACAATAAATATTTTTTTTTTTTAAAAAGAGCATTAGAGCCATGAGATCTATTGCATCTTAACTTCTACAGCTAAGATTGTACATCACACACACCCCACCACCACCACCACCACTACCAAATACACATACACTCACACACCAATAATTTAATTAAGCTACTACTGGTGTTTTAAAACAGGATCGTGACAAAATCAGTTCTCTTTGATTTTAATGTTTTTTTAGTGCTATGCCAAATCTCACTTTAAATATATATATTTGAAAGTATTATAATACATATCTCACTTCTTAAAATTACCCATCTCTTTTATATCTATTCCACTTTATTCACAATAAAAGGTTCATAATAAAATGTGTGTGTTAAGTCTATGCAGTGGGGTAGATATGAGAAGAGGGAACAAAGATGACGGGTTAAAAACTTGGGTTGATTTCCTTCAGCCCAGATAAATAAACATAAATAAAGCAAATTCCTGAATTTGAGAGCCAGATGTTTAAAATGTCAAAAAATAAATGACAACAAACCCAAAATATACAACAACAAAAATGTTCACAATAAATTGCTTTCAAAGACAACTCCTTGCTGTCCTTAAAAAAGTAAACTAGTGTTTAGATTGGGACAGCATAAAGTATGAGGTGGCCCAACCAAGCCTTTCTAGTGTAATCCTGGGAAACAGTAAGCAATTATATAAACCAACCATCTGAGCGGAAATGGTAATTAAAGTAATGCAGCTCTAGGCTTCATTGATTTATGCATTTGTTTAATAATCCTTGTTCGGAGCAGCAAAAACTATTATGTGTTCACTGATTTTAAGAGAATATGTAACTGCATGACCTTTTGCTGCAGCAATGTGAGTAATCTGCAATAATACTCCGAGAGTTTCAAACAGTCACACTGATTTTTGATTACACTTTAAACCACTTTTTTTTCTTCATTGAAAAAAAAAAAGTTTTATGATTGTGTATTCATAATTATTGATTGTTTTGGAAAGAATGATGGCAGCAGAGCCAAACTGCCTCCTAAGAGCTAAGGTTAGGCTTAAATCAATGTAAGCAAAGCCATTAACCAGGCTGAGGATCTTGGCACTGGGCCCCTGCAGGCCTCACTCCACAGTCACTAAAGAGGTGTCTGCTTGTAACCAGTTGCTGCTGGACAAATGCTTGGTGGCAGGTGGTTGTTCTTATCAGAGAATTTCTTTGTTTATGTGTTGTTCAGTCACAAGCTGATCTTTCTATTCATGTCTTGTGGTGTAAACTTCCTTGTTTGTTTTCATTTCTTTTTAACCTGGCAGACAGAGACTTTAGCACACAAACTAACCTGAGAAGAAATAGGAGTTTAAGAGTAACTGATGACAAGCAGTGTTAGCCCTCTGAATTTTCTACTCTTTAAGCCCACTCCTCTCTCTCTCTCTCTCCCTCCTCTCTCTCTCTCTCTCTCTCTCTCTCTCTCTCTCTCTCTCTCTCTCTCTCTCTCTCTCTCTCTAAATATATATATATATATATATATATATATATATATATATATATATAATCACACATACACACACACACACACACACTGCATCAACTTTCAAAATATTCAAAGAAAAAGATGATAGAGGCCGGTTTTGCAAGACACACACACACACACACACACACACACACACACACACACACTCCAGCATCCATTCATTCAGTAAACCCAAGCATTCTCTCATCAGCTCATCCATGCTTGACTGGAAGCAGATAAAAGAAAAAGATGAGAACAGCCAATTTGCCATATCAGATCAAACCACACATTTATCTACCAGTATTTCAGTACACCTTGCCTCTGGGAGTGACCAGTTTCTAATACTTCACCGGATGATGGTAGAGGCGGAAGGAAATAAACAAAAGGAAAAATAGTTTCTTCACACATGCTTCAGATAGCTATTCCCCAGTCAGGATAGAATTCACAATCTTCTATTTTCATGCTCTTTCATCTTTTGTGTTTGCCTCTGCACCTTCCTATCTCATATCAAACTTAAAATAATCATTGCAGATGCTATTTGAGTATTCTGTAAAATATTTTGGCAAGCTTACAATTTATTATTCATATTTCTTTCCCTTGTCTTACTTTAAGATATGCCATTGTTGAAAAGTGCATTGCAGGAATGAATTTTTAAGGGGGGCAGGAAGAAATGGCAACTCTCTTTGATTTAATTAGTGCATAGCTACAACTTTGCCACTCCACTTTCTCCTGGGGATGTGTTTTATTCAATGGTACAGCACTTCAACCTACCTGAGAATGTCCTAACAATAATCCATTTGCTTCTTGCTATCAGAACTTTTCACAGAACAGTGTATGCAGAGGTTTGAAATTGATAAAGTTAATATTTGTCAAACATTTGTCTTTTAAACCAAGATTATACTGGATCTTCAAGGATTTCAGGAAAAAAGGGCCCAAAATTATTTTTGGAGACTATTTGGAAAGAATTTACAAGATTTGAATCTCATGAATAAGCTAGTGTAATAACATGAAAGATTGATGAGAAACCAATTGAAAATATTTGAATTCAGATTTCCTTTCATCCCCATAGAATAGTTTAGACTCCATCAACAGAATTTGGGGGGGCAGATTACATGGAAGTACTGTATAAAGAAAGCACAGAAGTACAGTCTACAAACATAACATCTTTCAATGCTAAATATTAATGATAATAAAGCAGGATTTGGATATTTGACAACTCTAGTATTTCATGCAGCAATTTTAAATTTTTAGTGTTTTTTTATGTGTAGGTATTTGCTTACCCATAAACATGTGTAACTTAACTGTGATGCAGCATTAGACAAATGACCTAAATGCTGATTTTGTAGCAAAAACATGGGTTTTCTATCAGCATATCTCTGATCATAGAAACATTTTGCTCATTTTTAATGACTTATAGGACTCAAAGGCAGAGTTCTAAATTGGCAGTGTCCATTTTGCTTTCCATGAATAAATTCAAAGTCATAAAAATAAAAATATTTAAAATCTGGAACATATTTCCCCCATGGTTATTACAATTTAAAACTTGGTCAAAATTTGACCCTAAATTATTTGACAGTGTCCCTTTAAGCCTTTTAAGGGTCACTTAGCATTTCCATTACAAATCTCGACTTTCAGAGGTTTAACGCTTGGCAGTTTAAAGTTGCAGGAGTCTGGAACTTATACAAGTTGTCAGGCCAGATGTTTTTTATTTATTTGTGTGAGATTTTTTAACCCTTACTTTTCTGTTTCACTTGTGTTTCTAAAACTGCTGGTAATATTCAAAGTACACTAAAACTAAAAACTTTTAAGATTTTTATTTTTCAGTGCCAGAGCTATAAATATTTTCATTTATTTTTTAATACTTATTTTTATTGATTTCAGAGAGGAAGGGGAGAGAGAGAGAAACATCAGTGATGAGAGAGAATCATTAATAGACTGCCTCTTACATGCCCCACACTGGGGATCAAGCCCTCAACCCAAGCCCACAACCCGGACATGTGCCATGACCAGGAATTGAACCATGACCTCCTGCTTCATAGACTGATGCTCAACCACTGAGCCACACCAGCCAGAAAAATGTTTTCATTTAAAAATATGATAATTAGTAGGAAATTGCTCCCCACCCCATGATGCGAATAAGTCTACCCAAGTCCAGAATCATTTACATATATTATCACAAATCTAATAAACAAAAACGAATTTTTAAATACCAAAGAGAAATAGCAACCTAGAGATACCACACCCATAGACAAATGTCCAAAGAACAAAATGATTTCAGATTAATTGTGGACAAGTCCTGGGTGTCCTTTATTCAGCACGTAAAATCTGCACATAGGTGGAAGAAGGTGTGACTTCTAAAGGGAAGATGTGAAATGCTCAGAATCAAGTTTAAGTGAAATAATGATCTTAGTGCTTACCTTTTCAGCCAATGAAAAGTAATTGTCATAGTGTACTTGCTTTTTAAGAACCTGAATGACTACATAGGTGACAAAGTTATAAACCCCTTCAAATAACTGACAAGTGTCTAAGTCAGTTTAAAAAGATTAAGAGTAGCTCCCTTGTTCTAAAATTATACAAAAGTGCCATTTCTCTTTTCAAGCAATTTGAAAGCCGCTCATTTCAGTGGCAGGTAGCCAAAACACAGAAGCCAAAGAATGGCAGCAGGCATACACACGTTTTCCAGAGGCTGCGCTGCTTCTAACCTCAAAGGCACAGCCTCAATAGATTGCACAGACAAAAGAGTCACAGCTAAGATCTGCGCTAGGTGTGTGCATCTGCTCTGGGTCCTGGCTTGCCCTGACTTACCCACCCCAATTGCCATTATTGAACTGAACTCTTGAGCCTGGATGCCAGTGTGCAATTGCTGGCAATGGAGCAGAACTTGCATCATCCCAAATATCTAAGGAACAAAGTCTCTAGATGCAGGCGGACATTCTGAGGGAACATAGATTAGTTTTAGTTTCAGAAATATGTTTGCAGTTTATAAACCTGCAACATGTCAATTTGAATGACACAAAGTGTGAAAACATACATGCAAGTAAATATTATGCTTCTTCTCCTTATCCAGTGTAGTTGAAGTATAACTTTGAACAACCTTCAGCTGTAGCTGTAAAACGTTGAGTTTGAACAGCCTGAAATGGTGTGAAGAATAGTCTAAGTCATAGGTGAGCCAGTTAGTTAGGGAATAATAACAGAACCCCCAGTGGGGGTTGGCCAAACAAGAGAGTCCTGAGAAATTTTGGAGAACCTGTTATAACTCAAAGCTCTCCTTTACATTCTTAAAGTCAATAGTGGTTAAAGAGTAGTGATGTTAGTATTGTTTGGCCTCCCTCCCCATTTAACATGTGCCAGCGAGGAAGAAAAGCAGTATTTATTTAATTATTTATTTATTTATTTATTTATTTATTTATTTATTTTGGTGAACTTTATGCACCTTTTAGTTCATAGCCATTCATAGGCATTCCTTTTAGACATGTAGACAAAACTAGTAGCCATGTCAGTAAAGAGAAAAGGATGTTTATGACCTTTTGAATAAAAAGAAGCCTAAAAATGACAGCATTTAAGTTAGTGTTTAAGAAATAGAAATAGAAATATTTACTCGGGTAAACAAGTCAGGTTAGGAAGTTAGATAAATAAAACTAATATTTTAAAAATATTCAGAGATGGTTGCAATGGTGGAACCTAGATTGAGTACTGAGGTTACAAGGGGGGCTAGAAGTAATGATAGCTAACATGTAATGAATGGGTATTAAATGGTAAGCAAGATTCTGCATTTTTGTCTGTATTAGTCAGTCATCACAAGAACCTGATAGTTGTGTGTCGTTGTAAACCTCCCTTTATTTGCCAGGATTTGCACCCAGGGAGTCTCATTGCCAGATCTTTGCACGTACGCACCACCCATACCGCCAGTAGCAATAAAGGACACTGGACTAACAGGGAAGGATGAAAACACAAGAGTTTTGCATGCCCTGAGAGACAGTTCAAACTGGGTCCTTCTATTCTATAGCTACTAAGGAGCTTTTGAAGATTTTTGAGTAGATGAGTGTCACAATCCAATTTGATTTTTATCCAAATAAAAGACAGATGGGGTAGGGGGAAGCTTGGAAAGAGAGCAACCATAGATTATGTGCCTCCAACCATACCTGAGTTTAGAAAGATGCAGATTTGGGGCTCCCCACCATACCTGCAAATAAGAATTTGGGGGGTGATGGGAGCTTTAATAAGTGAAACAGCAAGAACATTAGAGAAAGGTGAATGAATTTGAAGAGAAATATGCAAAGAGTATTTTGCAGGGCATGATGATTGATTGGAAGTAGAAAGATGACAAAGAGGAAGAAGTCTAGGTTGTCTCCAACATTGGTGCCTAAGGTTCATTGGAGAGCAAAGTCTTCAAAACTGAGAGAACCCAAGAGGGAGAAAAGGATGAATGGGATGCATTTCAAGTGGCTTTGGAGTGATAGTGTGGACATGTCAAGGAAGCTGTGGTTCTGGAGCTCACTAGAGAAGCCTCACACAAAGTTACAGATGAGCAGTTGGTAAGCACCAGTGAACTGATGGTAGTTGAAACAATGTGAAAGGAAGGAGGATTCCTGGCATAAAACAAGTGGAATAAGAGAAGAGCATTGAGCATAAACCCCTGGGAAGGGTAGCATTCAGTGGGTGAGAATCAAATGAGGAATTTGAGGAGTGCTGGAAACGTTGTAGGGTTTACAAGGAAGAAAAATAGCATGGAAGACTATGGTATGAGGTTGTGGGAGAAACATGATGGCTAAAAGCATGGAGTGTGGAGTCCAGCAGACCTCTATTCAAATTTATTGAGTAATTGCTATAAGCTAAGCACTATATAAGCACTTTGTATGTATTATTTTATTTAACCCTCCCAAATAACCCTATAAGCAAACTGCAATTACCAGTTTCATCTCACAGATAGGGGAAATAAATCAGTGTTAGGAATTTATTCAACATCACTGAACTAGTTAGCAATGAAACTAGAATTCCACTTCTTTCCCAGAGCTAAACTGAGCACATGCCATACTGCCTCTGTAAATTTATTCTTCAAATGCAAAGGCATATCTTGTTGAACATTGTATTTCCTTGCACCTAATCCACTACCAAAAATGGAATAGTTTCTCAATAAACATTGAGTGAAAAAAAGAACAAGTGTTACGCATAACTGTCATCATTTCTCTCACCAGTAAGTCCCTTCCCAGAATGCCCTTCCACTTACCTTATTTGATACCAGCATTCCTCACATTTATATAAAAAAAAGCCCCAGGCATGCCTCCTTCTCCTGTACTCAGATATTTGTCTGTACCGCTTCACTAGAATTTATTCTACCCTGTCTTGTGTAATCAATTCCCTTTTTGGATTCTTATATCTTGCTTCAAAAAGGCTGGTGTGGCTCAGTGGTTGGGCATTGACCTATGAAATAGGATGTCAGGATTTGATTCCTAGTCAGGGCACATGCCTGGGTTTGGGGCTCAATTCCCAGTGGAGGGTATGCAGTAGGCAGCCAATCGCCAATTGATGATGTTTCTCTTATCGATGTTTCTCTATCTTTGCCAGAACATTTCTGTACTTTTGTATGCCTCAGGTCAACTAGCTCTATGCCTTTTACCAGATAGATCTTTATAATTGGCTGCTGATTGATTTAAGAGGTTAAAATCAGAATGTTAAATGCTACTTAACCCATGACTGTATCAAAAATATCACAATCTTCCCTTCATCTTTTTCAGAAAGATTGTAGGGGATGTAAAATATAGTTTTTAGGAAAAGCAACTGCAGAGGAAAAAATTACATGCCAGACATTCACAGTTAGTCTCTATAATGTTCTTTGCTACTTACCATTACAGCAGACAGGCTTTTTCTATGCTTTCATAAATCCCAATTTTCATAGCTTTTAAGTCTTATGCATTTCAAGTTATATTCAGTTGGATCTTGGCATATAATTTTCAGAGTTTCGAATATTTCCACATATATATTCTCTTAATCTATAAACTTGTTTGAATATATGACACAAAAGTACATTACCAAGTGCTTCAGGTGCCTAGTTGGGTAAGATAAAAGCGAGGGAGTCTAATTGTCCATAAAAGGAACGTAATGCCTGCTTGCATTTGAGAAAGAAAGCATTGCAGTCCCAGAAAGTGTACTGCAGACAAAATATGCAGAACCTTTCATGGGAAGACAAGGTGTGATTAGAAGCAGGATCACCCTGAGCCTGCAGCTTTGCCTGCTCTCACACACAGTTTCTGAATTCCCACAGGTGTTTTGTGACCATTAAGGGCTGCTTTTTATCTGCCATTACCCAATTAATGGAAAGCTACTCCCTTTCAGCCTGACCTTGTCACTGTCTTTATAACCCCTGGAATAGAGCATTGCTCTGCATTTATAGAGATAACATTGACAACTACCTAAGAGGCTCATCTTATGCAAAATTAAGGGGAAAATGTTTTCTTATTGCCACCATTACTGTTTTTTTTCTTCTGGTGTTATTCTTTTCATCCTGGGTAGGATATGAACATTTTTGCTTTAGGAACCTTAACCAACTGCTTACCTATTGACGTGAAATTATCCTATTGGGTAATGCTTTGCCAGTGGGTAGAAATTAAAGAACCTGAGATAGCACTCCAGGACAATTCTCAAATGCTTCCCTCACTCCCACCCCTAATATTTATACAATTGTTCTCCTCAATTAGATATAAAATGAAGTAAGGAAAATGGTGTCATCTCTAACAAGAATGTTACAAAAAAAAATGAAGCATGCTACACTCAACCTAAAATTTTACTGAGACTTAGGTGATAACTTGCAAAATGCTATCACTTCTTTCAGGGAGGGGAAAACCTCAAATCACATCAAAGAGTGTGGATCAATGAAACCAGTATGGGATTTTTGCCAGGCATGGATTCAACTTCTGTCTCCTCTGCTTACTGTATGACCTTGGGCACATTACTAAGCTTGAAACTAATTTTAGTTGAAAGGCGGACTCAAAATATAAGAAACAAGAAAGAATAAGGAGAAAGAAGTACGAGGGTCACATCCAATTTTTTGTGAAGGAATCCTGGTTATTTTCTCAGTGTTAGGAATGATGTGTGCTAGTGTCTTCCAGACAGAAGACTTCTAAAGAGCTTCTCTGTGTCGCCTATGTATGTCTTCAGGAAAGCATTAAGATGGTTTCTTTTGAAGCCCATTAAGAGTCATAGATTTCCTTTCATCTAAGGTACTAGGTACTTAAAGCTTGTCTGTTCAAGAGATGGCTAGTTAATGGCTACTCACACCCAAAGACCTTATGAGAAAGCGTAAACAATGAGGCTTACATTCCTGGGATGGCCCTCCTCTTCAGCCTAAAGGGACAAACTCTGAAAAAACACAGAGTCTTTGGGTGTTGTTCATAGTTTGCCTTATCCTTTGTTTCAGGATTTGTATTCACAGGCAATGGAAGAGTCATATTTTGTGATCAGGCTCCCAGATTTTCTCTCTCTTATTGTTAGCTTATAAATATCACTAGAGGCCCAGTGCATGAATTCGTGCACCTTGAAAGGAACTGTGGGCCGAGAGGCTGCAGTGGGCACAGAGGTGAGTCTCAGCCCATCCTCCACACCCCCACCCAGCCCCTTGCACTGTGGCCCCTGGTCTCCTGTATGCCAACAGCACTGCTCCCATCACTGCGTCTCCCATGAACTGATGGTGCTGGCCCCACTCACACCTGCTGATGGCACTAAACAATTGGGAACCGTGCTAGCAGTGAGTGCGAGCAGTGACTACTGCCCCAATTGCCCCTAAGGAGCAGAGGGAGGTGGAGAAGCTTTCTGGGGTGATCAACACTGGCAGCCACCACTCTCACCTAGTGATGGTGCCAAGAGATCAGGGTTGGTTCTGGGCACCAGAATTGGGTAAAGCAGCAGCTCCAGTGCCAGCTGCAGGTGTTAGCACCATGTGGGACTGCAGTGCTCAGGAGCAAAGAATTTTCAGTAACCACCAGAGGCTCACCCTGATGATAACAACTGGTGCTCTGCCTTGGTCTGGTGCCACTACTCGCCTGGTCCACCATCTCGCTGTGGCTAATGCCCACCATGTTCCGTGTGCACCCCTTGGTGGTCAGCACACGTCATAGTAACTGGTTGTTTGGTTGTTCTGCCATTCAGTCTATTTGCATATTAGCATTTTATTATGTAGGATATACCTGAAAATATAATACATGACTCCCCCAAACACATAAGCTTTTCTTTTGGGCTCCTTTGCATTCAGTTAATTCCCTTGATAAGCCCTATATTTACTAAAGTCATCTATCTTCACTCTTGTACTAGAAGTATTACAGAACCACAAGAGTCTGTCTACTGGTGGTACTGGCAGAGCCAAACACTAAATAAGAATTGCAGTGGAAAAGTATTGACTATTTTACTGATGAGTGGAAATCTAATGCTCAAAAGCCTGAACTCACTCCCCGATGGTACAGATTGTAAAGGGCAAAATCAAAGGGTACCACATATTAGGGATTCAGGGTTGTGTTGGGAGCTGATTGGCCCAAGGTGAGATAAGGGTAATGAATCATTTCTTCAAGTCTTGAACACAGCTCTGAGGTTTATTCCAGTGTCTTTCTTTTCAGTCTCATAAGAAAGTATCCAGAGGGTCATTTCACCTTACAGCCTAGAAACTGAAACATAACTTAGATCAAGATGTGATCTTTAGCCTGTCAGGTAAGAGCTACTCTCTTCTGCTGCCTGTGGGTGGCTTATCCAGGAAAAGCTTAGTCTCAGAGGGTTATAGACAGAGAGAGAGAAAAAGAGAGAGAGAGAGAGAGAGAGAGAGAGAGAGAGAGAGAGAGAGAGAGAGAGAGAGAGAGGTATAAAATAGTGGGCTTAGTAAAATCTCTTAGTACAATTTTGATTTTTTTAATTCAGACATGTCTTATATTTAATCTTTACAACAAAGATGTGAGATAAATAATAATACTACCATTTTTCAGGGCAAATGAATACGCTTGGCAGGGGTGAGAATGGTGAAAATAAAGAGAAGAAGGTTAATGAGTAAGTTGCCTAAGGTACTACCACCAGGATCTAATAAAATCCATACACAAATTCAACTCTCCTGACTAACGTGCATTCCCTTTTCAGGAAACTGTTGTTCATCTGAAGTTATTTAAAATCCTTAAGCCTTAATTCATTCATTTATAAAATGAGGATCGTAGCTCAAAATGCTCTTGTGAAAGTCAAGTAAACGTGCTTGATAAATCTTAGAATTTTATAGAAATATGGGTTAATAGTAAAGTAAATTAGCAAGTGCTGAACAACAATCCTTTTCATATAAGTTATTATACATATTAAACTAAAAGGCACTTATTAATATTAGTTTTTTCTTTCTTTTTTTACTTAGAAGAATAAAGCCCTATGGTGTGGAAAGTAGACCTCTAAATCTTTTGTCAACATAATTTTAAAAATAATCTCAAAAGCTAATTTATGAAACAGTAAATTTTACACTTTTAAAACTGTGTGACAGAGGGTGAATTTCTGAGGCAATATGGGGAAAAGACAGGTTTTTCATAAACAGGTATGAGAATATTTTTCCCACATCATCATCTGAATAAGGTGCAGTGACAGAAAGCAGTGACCTCACCTCTCTTGAAATGAAGGTGCCTTGCCAACTTAGTCGAAGATGCCATTGTATGCCCTGTGTGCTCAGGGTGCACTACAAGCAATGAATCTACATTTTCTCACTGATGGTGTCCTAGATTTTTGTGGTAATAAATTCAGTATGAATCTCTGAATAATCCCAATTCAAAAACATAAATGTGTGCAGTGGAAACTGCTTTTGTGCTCTTTAATTCAGTTTTTTGATGAAAATTTCATTGATAGTTTTATTAATTTCCAGTGGTAGTGTTAAAAGTCAGCAAGAACAAATAAAACAGCCTTGTTTTTTTGTTTTAATTTTCTTGCATTTTAGAGATCCCCTAATTCCTTGGAATTATGTCCTTTGGGTATCATGAAGATACCTTATTTATATTAAGCATCTATTGTTGTCCATGCCTAGATAAAATTATAAAGAAGGCCTGTTGAAATCATAATGGGGAAGCAAGAATATTAATCAAACAATTAAACAATGTTAAATTAAGAATTTAAAAAATAAATGCTGTACAGGAAAATTACCAGATGATAGGAGAGAGATCTAGTCAGTGGGATCAAATCAATCCCTTACTGAAGAGCTTGTATGCATATATCCATAACCCATAGACTCAGACAATAGGGTGGTGAAGGCCTGGGGTAAGGGGACTGGGAGCAGGCTAAAAGACGTCAATAGTGGACATATGCAATACTTTCAACAATAAAGATTTATTTAAAATCAATTTAAAAAGAGAAAGTCCCCTAAAGAAGTGATACTTGAGCTAAAATTTGAAAAATGGGCAGGAGATAATTAGAGGAAAAGGAAAAGGAGAAGGAAGAGAGAAATTAGTTCAGGGGAAAGATACAACAAATTTAAAATCCCTGATGCAGAAGGGTCTTTGGTTTTCCCAAAAAGATTAAAAATAAGTCTGTGTAGATGAGAGGAGTGAGGGAGTATGTCATATATAAATGGAGGCCAGATCATTTTTAAATATAGATTCTTTTTCAACTATAAACACTACATAGGCTTGATAACGACTGGAATTGCTTAATACCTAAACTTCATTGCTTCATTCTGGTGCATTCAGGCACTGAGTACCTGCCATAGTGAAGCACTGTACTGCAAGGGTGACCGGAAATACAGCAGAGAAGAAGGAAGAAATGGCTTCTGTCCACATAGAGCTTGCAGTCTATACTTCCAATCCATCTTTGGTGACCAATGCTCTTCAAAGGAGGATTTAAATCTTAAATTTCAATAGTAGGCATGTAGAGGTTACATTTCACTCATTCATTCATTTTGTGTACTCTATTCTGCTTATACTTTCTAAAAAGAAGCTCTGCTTCCATGTACAGACTATTCTACTATATGGACTAATTCATAAGCAAGTTTTTTAATTAGTTGAAGTATATGTTTTGCAAGCCAAAATGTAGGTATGTGGGAGAAAGAGTGAGTTCTGAAGCCCAATGTTTTAGATGAAATTTTCTCCTAGAGCTGGCTTAAGCATTTACTGGAGATTCATGATTGTTCTGCTCATTCTTTTTCCACTAGATTATAACTGTCTGTACAGATCTGGGTGTAAGTTCCCAATAGTTAAGAGGAACTCCTTGGGAAATCACAAGTGATTTATGTTCTGAGAATAGCTATATCAGTTTATTAATAATACGACACTCATCAAGTCATTGTCTTCGGAAAAGGCTGATTGTGTTGTTTTGCAATGAAGATTTAGGCTTTATCCCTAATGCTTTCTCCAATCTTCTGCCAGTAATTGTAAGAGAGTGCTATGTAAATCATCACCCCAAGTAGTATAAAAAAGGGGCAAGTCTAGCTATCTTTCTGAACTTGTAATTAAGTTTCTATTACCAGCCCTGAGTTCTAACATTATATATACATTAGAGGCCCAATGCACAAAGATTCATGCAAGAATAGGCCTTCCTTCTCCTGGCTGCTGGCATTGCCTTTGCTCTGGCTGGAGCCCCCTTTCCACTCTGGCCCTGGAGTCTCCTTTCCGCCTTTCCATGCTGCTCAGAGTCCCGGAACAGCTGGGATGGTGCAAAATGCCTGCGTCTTCACTGCAAATGTCCTGCCCCACCCCCTTTCTCTCGACGCCTGTGTATGCAAATCACCCTGCCATCTTTGTTGGGTTAATTTGCATACTCACTCTTGATTGGCTGGTGGGTGTTAGGAAGGTATAGTCAATTAGCATTTACTCCTTTATTAGGGTAGATACTTGGCATTCTACCTAAGTATCTAATAGGTATCTCAAACTTAACACAATCCAAAGCAGAACTTTTTATTTACCCACATACACCTCATACTCTGAATCTGTTTCTCTCCTAGTCTTCCAAACTCAGTGAGAAAAACCACCATTCTATTTTTCCAGCCAAAATCTATGAGTCATCCTGAATTCCTCAGACTTCCAACATCCAATCCATCAGCAAGTGTTTTAAGCTCTACCTCCAAAATTTACCCAGAATCTGTTTTTACAGCCATCTGTCACCACTGTAGTAGATAATAATCCTTTTCATATAGCAACCAGGGCAATCATTTTATAGTAATGATTAAATTGTGTTACACCTTAGCTTACAACTCGCCTGTTACTTTCCATTTGCATAAAATCTGGACATTTTACAAGGCCTCCCAAGACTCTACATGATCTACTCTTTGCCTAATTTTGCCACTTCATCACCTCCATGCTTTTCTTTTTTGGCTATAAGCTTCATTCATGCCAGCTATTTTAAATTTTTTGAACTATTTAAACAGGGCCTTTGAACTATTTGCTTTGCTTGGACCTCTTTGTCTTCAGATCTTTGCTTGACTATGTCATTTGATTCTAAGTTTTAATAGTAATACATCAAAGAGAATTTTCTCAACCATAAAAATGATGTAGTATCTTGCTCATCCAAACTATTCTCTATCATTTCATCTACTTTCATTTTCTGCATTGTTCTTTTCATAGATGTGCTTACTTTATGTCTATGCCAAGTAACATATGAATACACGAGAATAGGAACCATATCTATCTTTTTCATGTCTGTATGTCAAAAATCTTATAAAGTGATCTGTAACTATTTATTAAAAGGAAGGAGAAAGAAATAAAGGAAGAAAAAAATGAAGGAACAAGACAACAAAGGAAGACAGAAAATAAACAACTGGTGTGTTCATAAAGACAAATTGGCACACCTTATCTCTCACATCCACTCTTCAATCTAGCTATGACATAAGGAAATAAAATATTATTCCTAAAGCATTCCAAAAACATTGCAATATACCCTGGGGAGAAAGTCTACTTACCTAATATCTATGTGAAAAAACTGAGTAGTAAATCTGTGGATAAAAGAGGAATGCAAGTAACAAGAGACAGAGAAAAAAAGAAAAGACCCAATTTTACACTGTTGAGCAATGTTAGTTGCATTATCTTGTTTCCCCTCTTATTGTATTAATCAAAGAAGAAAAAGAAAAACAACAAACCACAATGACAGCTCAAATGCATGTTTATTCTATTGGGTATCATTCATTAGATGATACACTAGGCTACATTCTCACAGTGCATATTATTCCCCCTGAGCAGCGCTCCATTGATTTCAAAGTCTCTAAGCTGCCATTTTTGAGACTGCTGAATACAAATATTATAATGCCATTTGGGATACTCTAATGTGCTTTTTAGAAAATTAGTCTCTCAGTAACACTCCAGCTTACCCTGATTGGGATTTGGGCTACATTCTTATTGAGAAAAAAAATGGCTCTCCTGGCACTTTAAATTTGACAAATCATATCAGAGTTCTTGCTCAGGACTTTATTGATTCTACAAAGGGTGGCCCAGAGCTGTGAGGAAGTCTGTGGGCATGTGCTCCCTAAGCAAAAGGCTCTATGTTTTAAATCACTGTATCACAAAGGGGACTGGTACATTAGAGGCACTCAATAAATGTTTGTAGAATGAGTGAATGAATGAATCAATCAATATTAATTTCTATACTTTTAGTAAGAAAAATGAGCAATGTGCTCTGTCAATCTGATTTTCCATTTCAGGTATCCAAGAGCAGAATAGAAACTTCCTTTAGAAGTCCAAAAGATATTAACACTTTTCCTCTATTTTTCTATACAACATTTATTTACCACCTACTGTATGCAATGCATTAGAATAAACACAAAGCAATCAAAAAATCTTCTGCCCTAAAAGAAAATTGATTGAGAGACAGCCCCGTGAAGACCCATATGTATCTTTAATTTTTTTCCTGACTTCCCTACAATAACTCCCTGATCTAGTAGAGTACACAAATTTTTTTCAAAAACAAATTCCCTATTAGTACTGCCCTTGATTACTCAAAAGCCCTTGGTCCTCTTGATTTATGTTTAATTAAGAATATAGAGCCTGACCTAGATGGTTTAATTCAGTGAAGAGAGTGTTGGTCTGTGGACCTAAGGGTCCTGGGTTTGATTCTGGTCAAGGACACATGCCTCAATTGCAGGCTCAATCCTGGACCTGATCAGGGCATATACAGGAGGTAATCAATCCATGTGTTTCTCTCACATGATGTTTCTCTCTCTGTTTCTCCCCCTCCCTTCCACTATATCTAAAAATAAATGGAAAAATATCCTCAGGTGAGAGTTAACAACAAAAAGAATACACAGCCTATTCTCTCTTCAGGGTTTAATAGAGGCTGTGTCTGGATTAAGACATCCCAAGAGCCAGGACTGGTTTGGCTCAGTGGATAGAGCATCGGCCTGCAGACTGAAAGGTCCCAGGTTCGATTCTGGTCAAGGGCATGTACCTGGGTGGTGGGCAGTTCCCCAGTGGGGAGTGTGCAGGAGGCAGCTGATCAATGTTTCTAACTGTCTATCCCTCTCCCTTCCTCTCTGTAAAAAATCAATAATATATATATTTTAAAGACATCCCAAGAGCTAAACATTAAATGATATTCTTTTGACCCTCAATAGGATTGCATTCTCCCATATACTCTAGTATGGTGTCGTAGGCTTTCATTAGGTATTTCCATACTAACACATCACAGGAATCTCACCTTGACATTTAATATAGGGGAGATTTTTTAGCATGATTTTTTTCATTATATTACTCTGTGTTCCCTCTGCTTATGAAGTGAGAAAATTTTTCAAAGCTAAGAGTGGGGTAAATTCTTCCTTCTTTCAAAGAATTATTTTCATTATATTCATGGTTAATATAACTTTTGCAGCTGCCTTTTTTTTCTTTTGCTATCAGAAAGCTTAGAGTTGGAAATACAGTAAAACTTTAGTCATTAATGGAATTACATTGTCCTCATATCATTATTCTAACTTCTGCACAAGATGAGGAAATTGAGGTCTTCAAATTTATATGTAAATTTTTTAATGAAAATTAATTTCAAAAATATAAGATCTATTTTCTACTTTTTGCAGAGAATAGGGAGCAACTGATCAGTACAGATCAAAAACTACCTGTCCTCATGAATTTATATTCTTTATATTATCCTTACTATTTTCTAAGTATAAGAAATGGGGAAAAAAACACCCACCCTTTGATCACTCAAATGATCACATATGGCTAATATTTTGTTACAATTCCTTATCATTTGTTTTTAGATACAAAACCTTTCTCAAGTTATTATAATATTTTCTCAAATGAACAAGTAATATTCCATTATTATTATTAAATGGATATGTCTAGTTTATTTAACCTATTCTAACACCTTAATTTTTCAGGTTGTTTCCTATTCTTTAACATTGTAACCCTGTTATATATTGTTTTTATTAGCCCATAGGACCTTCCATCACTTTCTCTGTTAAATTATTCCAGACATACATATATATCACTTTATTGTATTCACCACAGTGGATCATCTTTCATTTATCAGCATTTATGTTGTTGCTCTTTCTATTTGTTTACTAATGGAGATTTATTAAGCAAAATGAATATTTAAGTCATTTAAGTGTTTGGATGTAATCACTGATATAAAAATGCATTACAATAAGACAAAATATAGTAATATGTAATATTCCTGATAGCCATAAAGATCAAAAGTAGGAAACATTGATTTACTATTGGAAAAGGAGGCTTTCTTTGATATCTCAGAGTCCAGAGTGCTAACCATTACACTATAGAATTTCTTTGATATTTCGATAATCCCCTTGCCACAGTCAAGCATGCTAAAGGGTAACTTAGTCATTATTCAAATTACACTATTAATGAGTCAATCCTATGGTAATCCAGCTGAATATTTTTTTCTCTAGAGATAGCTATACATAACAAATTTTCCATAAAATTTGATAATTTTAAAAAAGTGATCTAGTACAGAATTACCCTCCCTCTGAGGGAGTACAAAACAATCAACTGGGTAGAATCCTCATATAAGAGTAGTGACCAGAAAGCTTAAAGCTATGTATAGCCTGCACCTAAACAACTGGTTCATTTGGTTAGATAAATAAGAAAAATCATCCAGTATATTGCTAAACAATCAACTCATTAAATGTTATATTGGTGGAGCAATAAAACTGTAACATAGCTGTGTTTTATTTTATCATTTCCTAATTCATAGAGGCAACTTTCTTACTTGCAAGTTAAGAGATTTTCTGAAATATACATTGGGAGATATATTAATACTGTCCTGAGGAAACAATAGTCTAATAATGGAAGCCTCTAAATACAATGATATTTTCCTCTGTAAATATTGACTATTATTGCATTCCTATTTCTAATATGAAATGGAGGGGCTCCACTGCAAAGGACTTTTTCTGATAGTATTTAATTGACAGACATCTATTTTTTTATGAGGGTTAATCATCCTCACATTCTATATCTATAGAAGACTTATATCATTTCTCAGCTTTTGTCTTCACTGTGTTTTTGTTTTAAATCATCTATTATTACAGCTCTCTTGTTCTTCTCTGTCTGTCTCTTGCCACCTACACTCTAGTAGGGGTGTCAAACTCAATCAGAGAAGGGGCCAAAATCTAAAATCCAGCCTAAATCGCAGGCCGAATGGTTTACTGAACAGTCATAAACTGACAATGTCATAAACTGACAGCGGAGTGCAGTGATGACAGCGCGGAGCGGGCCACATTGCAAGGCCTGGTGGGCTGGATTTGGCCCGCGGGCCTTGTGTTTGACACATGTGCTCTAAAGAAAGCCAGACTGAGGAATACGGGGAGGTGAAATTTTAACTAGAACAAGGAAAATATGAGCCCTGAAATTTTCTATTTTTATTTTTATATGATTTTGCCTTGGTCTAGGTATATTTTCTTTTATTTAAACCAGAGCAAAAGCCCCCTTTTGTATTTTTACCTATTTCCATGTTCAAAGTACACACAGTTCTTTCTGGGTCTTCTCTGCAATCACACACTTAACCTGTGTATTCACTTCATGATTAAAAACACAGAATAAATATATTGAAAAAGTAGAACATTGATAAATTTTAATGTGCTGAACCCAAGTATAGGACCATTAGATTTGGTAGATATGGAAATTTCACACTGCTATAAAGACCCAACAATGCTTAACATGAAATATGGTAAAATAATTGAGTACTCAAAAGATAAAAATTGCACTTTTTATTATCTGTATTACTGAAAACAAAAACAAAATATAGAGGCATGAACAATAGTAAGAACTACAAAATTATATAGAAGCAGTACTCTTATAATCAGCCACCATGATTTTTCACAGCTAGCAATATGTGTGTGTGTGTGTGTGTGTGTGTGTGTGTGTGTGTGTGTTTATAATATATTTTATTGATTTTTTACAGAGAGGAAGAGAGAAAGATAGAGAGTTAGAAACATCAATGAGAGAGAAACATCAATCAGCTGCCTCCTGCACCCTCCCCACCCCCCTCCCCACCCCCACTGGGGATGTGCTCGCAACCAAGGTACATGCCCTTTACCAGAATCGAACCTGGGACCTTTCAGTCCGCAGGCTGACGCTCTATCCACCGAGCCAAACTGGTTTTGGCGAGCAATGATTTTGAGGATTCAGGAACAATAGGATACTGGTAATGAGTATTTTATATTTGTGACTCATCTGCAACTTGGATTGGGATAAGGACTGGTTGTTCTTGGCATTTGTTTGCTTTTAGTTATTCCTCCATTCTGACAGCTGATCCACCTGAGCTTAAAGCTCAGGTGAAGGTATACTGGACCAAAGACAACTTGGCTTCCCATTGGAACATTCTACCAAAGATGGATATGGAGTTTTAATAAGAGTCTGTTTACGTGAGATCAATCAAGCCATAAAGGAGGCAGAAAATGATGAAGTGGATGATAAAGAGGTGACTGAGACAGTAAGTCCCACTGAACCAAGGTAGAAACCAAAGTGAAGACTGGTGGCATAGAAAGTAGAGATGAGGTGTAAAGTTGTCAAACCACAGGGAAAGTAATAAATGAAGTTTATGGATACCAATCTTTTGTTGCACTATCATTCATATGTAATTAATATCTCATACATTTTTTAAATTAGATATAAACAATTGGTGATATGTGCTACCCTTCCTCTTTATATCATAACTAGTGGCCTGGTGCCCCTTCTTCAATCTGGGACACCTCAGGGGATGTCCAACTGCCAATTTAGGCCCAATCCCTGTGGGATGGGCTTCCTCTGTGCCATGTGGAACTACGGGATCCCCAAGATCTCATCACATGGAGCAGCCGCTGGGCCCCACCTCTGCTGTGCATGCAACCATCTTGTGGTGGTCATCTTGTGATGACGTAATGCACAAGAGCAATTGAGGCTTTTAATAGTATAGATTTTCCCCACTTCTGTTATGTTTATTTCTATCAAGACAAAAAAAAATCAAATATGTTTATTCTTTCTTGAGTCCAAAGAACTGAGAGACTCCCACTTTGTGACATAAAAGACATTTCTCTTCATGGAACTAAATTATCTAGTAATATTGGTTGGGACCAATATTGGAGAACTTTATGTGCTAAGCACAATATCCATAAGCCTGATTGGGATGACATCTATAATTTACTACTATCACTCAACTTTTGCACTTATTCAAACTTAGTTGAAATCTATTGGATTTTAGACAATACCATTGACTTTGGGTAATTTGACTTTGAATGACTTTTCTATCACTGAGGACTAGGTATCTAACTTTCCAAACTTTGATTTTTTTCCAAGGTTTGTGTTTGTTTGTTTTCCCAATTGGGAAATGGGGTAAAATATCTGAGAGAACTGTTTTACTGGCTGAATGTGTGTTTCTGTAAACTGATTAGTAGAGGGTGTGACTCACCATGTGTTCTAAAAGAATAGTTTCTTTGTATTCTCTGCTATCCTGATGAGTTTTCTTTGCTTCTGCTGAATTAGGGAGAAATTAGAGATTGTAAGCAGATTTCCAACAGGTATGCTCATACCTTCCTCTTGAAAACTATCTGTAAATATCTTTTAAAACTGTTCCTTTAGTCACCATAAATTTTCTGTGTGTCCCTGATTTGAATAATAAGAGCACTGGCTACTGCAGTAATATTTAACAGTAAGTCATGTAGGCAGAAGGAATCTCATTCATCTCTATCATCTTCATGAGCTCTTTACTAGGGAATTCACCTGGGTATGTACAAATGGCTCCAGGGAATAAAAAGAGTAAATCAATTTGGCAAGATGTGTTTTTGTTGTGTGTTTCTTTTTTAATCCTGAAGGATATTTTTAGAGAGAGGAAGGGATTGAGAGAGAGAAACATCAAATGCTAGAGAAACATTAATCCATTGATTATTGATAGATAGCCTCTCATACGTACCCCGACCAGGTATCAAACTTGCAAGGTTTTGGTATATGAGGCCATGCTCCAACCAACTAAGCCAATTTTCCAGGAAAATATGAGTTCTCACTCATTTAAAGAGGCAGGTTCAGACTGGTAATGGAGGAGGAACCAAGATGGCAGCATAGGTAAATAACTGAACTTGCTGCCTCGCACAACCGCTTCAAAACTATAACTAAAAGACAAAACGGATATCATCCAGAACCACGGGAAGGCTGGCTGAGTGGAATTTATACAACTAGAAGGAAAGAGAAAAGCACACTGAGACTGTGAGGAAGTGCAAAAGTGCAGAAGTGAAGTGCGGAAATACGAAGGCATGCATGGAAAAGGGCTGGGAACTGAGTACGCTGTTGTCTTTTTTTAATCATGAGGGAGATACAAGCTCCGGACTCTTCAGAACGCCAATTCTGGTGAGACTCTGGGTATCCACGTTCATAAGGGAAGAAACTGGACTGTTTGGCATCAGGCTGGAACACAAGGGCAGCTTTCTCTCAGAGGTGCTTGCAGCTATCATTGTTTCTGTACAATGCTGTGGGATGCAGAGATCCGGGGAACTTTTCAGGTCAGGGATGACAGTCAGCTATTGCTGTTTGCTCCACCCTGGTGATTCCCTGAGATCCTGCCACACTCAATTTACAACTCTACCCAAGCTGTGCACAGAGGCTTTTGCATATGAATGACCTGGCCTTTTGCAATCTAAAATCTAACATATTTGTTGTTAGAAAGCCCCAGAGCCTTCAAAAGAAGGCCCAAAGCTAGATAGCAGCTTCCATTGCTTCATAGCTGGGCCTCATCTGGGCACCTCCAAACCACAAACAAAGAGGAGGAATATGCAGATCTCTCTGTAGCTCCTGCTGGGTGGCCTCAGGAAGTGGCTGACTTTGTACCTCTTTGGAGATCCAAGAGCCAGTGTACCAAGTGATGAGAGTGAGACCATCCAGATTACAATTTTTCACATCCATAAGAGACAAACTCAGGGGGCAGATTCGTTGAGCACCAAAGCCTCACTGAAGCAAGTCTTGCCCCATAAGGGTGCCTTCAGCACAGAAGTTCTCTCATCGTGATACAACTGATCCTCACAGCCAATTGGCCTGGAAGTCAATTCCTCCTAGTGATACCAACAGCAATCAAGGCTAAACTTCAGAAAGACGGTGCATACAGTCCAAAATGGGTGCACCAAGAGTGTCCACCTCAGATAATTAGGAGGCTGACCCACTGGGCCGAATAGGATGCCTAGCACACAAAGCCATTCCATCAATACAGGAAAGCAGCCAAAATGAAGAGACAAAGAAACAGGTCACAAAGGAAATAAATGAAGAAAAGCAAACTACTGGATATAGAGATCAAAACCATGGTTATAAGGTCTTTCAAGAATCTTCTAGAAACCTCTGAGAAATTTAGTGATACCCTTAAGGATCTAAAAAAGAACCAATCAGAAATTAAGCATACACTGACTGAAATAAAGAATAATATACAGAGATTCAACAGCAGACTATAGGATCCTAAGAATCAAGTCAAAACTTTGAAATATGAAGAAGCAAAAAACACCCAACCAGAAGAGAGAAAAAAAGATAATAATAATCTAAAAATATGAAGGTAATGTAAGGAGCCTCTGGGACAACTTCAAGGGTACCAACATCCAAATTATGGGGGTGACAGAAGAAGAGAGAGAGAGTAAGATATTGAAAATCTATTTGAAGAAATAATGACATAAAATTTTCCCTATGTTGTGAAAAAAATAAACATGTAAGTCCAGGAAGCACAGAGAACCCCAAACAAAAGTAATCCAAAGAGGACCACACCAAGACACATCATAATTAAAATGCCAGGGGCAAAATACAAAGAGAATATTAAAAGTAGCAAGAGAAAAACAACTACTAGTTACCTACAAAGGAGTACCCATATGACTGTCAGCTGCTTTTTCAACAAAAACTATGCAAGCCAGAAGGGAGTGGCAAGAAATATTCATAGTGATGAATAGCAAGAACCTACAACCTAGATTATTCTACCCCACAAAACTATCATTTAGAATTGAAGGTTAGATAAAGACCCTTGCAGATAAGAAAAAGCTTAGGGAGCTCATCACCACCAAACCACTATTATATGAAATTCTGAAAAATGTTCTTTAAGAAGAGGATGAAGAAAAAGGTAAAGTCAAAAATTATTAACAACAATGTGACAATAAATACATACCTACCAACAAGTGAATCCAAAAAACAAGTGAATAAAAAATCTGATGAACAGAATAAACTGGTGAATATAATAGAATCAGGGGTATAGAAAGGGAGTGGACTAACAGTTTTCAGGGGGAAGGTGATGTGGACGTGTGGACAGAGACTAGACAAACATTATACACCTATGGAAGAGGATAGTGAGGGAAAGGGCTGTAAGGGTAGAGGGTGGGGTGGGAACCCGGTAGAGGGGAGCTATGGTGGGAAAAGAAGAACTATTGATATAATAATCTGAATAATAAAGATTTATTTTTAAAAAAAGAAAGAAAGAAAGAAAGAAAGAAAGAAAGAAAGAAAGAAAGAAAGAAAGAAAGAAAGAAAGAAAGAAAGGAAGGAAGAAAGAAAGAATCAGATTTAGTGCATAAATATCTATAGTAACAGGCCAGAAGCCCTACAAAATCACCAATACCAGAGAGTAATAAAACAAAGAATTATAAAATTAGATGCAGAACTTACTTCATACAGATTCTAGGTTTGCCAACTAGTTTTCTTTCTTTCTTTCTTTCTTTCTTTCTTTCTTTCTTTCTTTCTTTCTTTCTATCTTCTTCCTTCCTTTCTTTTTCTTTTTTTACTTTACTGTTGGCTGTCTTTAAGCTTTTTGTTGGCCTATGATCACATAGTCTTTTTTATGTGGATTTTAAGATTTACTCTCTTAGCAATTTCCAAATATACAATATAGTATTGTTAAGTATAGTCACCATACAATACATTACATTCTTATGACTTATTTATTTTATAACTGGAAGTTTGTATCTTTTGACCCCCTTTACTCATTTTACTTATTCCCCAATTGCTCACTCCCCAACTTCTACCTCTGGCAAAAACTAACCTGTTTTATGTATCTATAAGCTTGTTTTGTTTTGTCTTAAATTTTACATATGAGATCATACATTACTTGTCTTTGCCTTATTTCACTTAGCATAATGCCCTCCAAGTCCATTCATGTCAGAACAAATGGCAATATTGCATTCACCTTTATGGCTGAATAGTATTTCATTGTATATACATGCTACATCATTTCTGTCCATTCATTCATTGATGGATATTTAGGTTGTTTCCATATCTTGACTATTGTAAATAATGCTGCATATTTACAATAGTAAATATGGGTGAATATTTATATTTATTTCCAAATTAGTGTTTTTGTAGAAGGAATTGCTAGATCATATAGCAGTCCTACTTTTAATTTTATTAGCAACCTCCATACTATTTTCCATAGTGGCTATACCAATTTACATTCTCACCAACAGTGTACAAAGATTTTCTTTTCTTCACATCCTCAGCAATACTTGTTATTTCTTGTCATTTTTATATAGATGTTCTAAAAGGTATGCGTGCATATCGTATTGTGGTTTTAATTTGCATTTCTCTGATGATTAATGATATTAGTATATTTTCATTTACCTGTTGACCATCTGTACATCTTTCGAAGGAAGGCTAGATAAATTTTGGAAAAATGTCTGTGTAGTCCTCCACCCATTTTTTTAAAATAAGATTGGTTGTTTTTTTTACTATTGAGTTATATTATTTCTTTTCATATTTTGGATATTATCCTTTTATCACAGATGTGATTTGCAAATATTTTCCCACTCAACAGGTTGTCTTTCATCTTGATGATTTCCTTTGTTATGAAGAATATACACTTTAATAAACACTAAAAAGATCTTTTTCTGTCAATCTTTTAAATTCTCTGGCCTCAGATTTGACATGAAAATAATTCTATTAACTTGAATTTCACATTTGAACTATGGATTCAACTAACCTTCCTTTGAGAGAAAACAACATGAAATGCCTTGATGTTTTAAGTTTAGTCTTATATACATTTTAAAGCTATCTAAGGAATTTTAGCTACTTCTTTTCAAATCTATGACCTTGAAAGCCTCCCATCCATTGGATTCTTTGACATAATACTCTTTTCATTCTTCTTCTGCTCTCTTTGTCATTTCTATCTCTCCTCCTATCTATCCTTAAATGTTATACCTCCAGTGGTTTATCAATAACTGTATCCTTTTTTTATGCTACGTGTTTTCCTGAGGTGATCTTAATCACCCTTGATCATTTATAAATTCTCCCACCATTAACTTTTTCCAAATTCCATACTCATATAGTCAATTATTTAGATACACAGATTTAAAATGCCATGCAACTTTCTTGCCAACTCTGCTCTTTCTGATATATCTCTTTTTATAATAAGTATCTCCAATTCCCATACACTTGAACAAGCCTGTAACCAGGCAATATTCTTAATTATTTTCCTTTCCCTTATCCAATCATTTGCCAAGTCATCTATTTTCTCTCCTTAATACTTTTCAAAAAGGTTAGCTATCTCAACCTCCATTGGCCATTCCTTAGTTAAAGCCTCCATGTTTCTTCTTGCCTTATTTCTCTCTATTCTCTCTACACATCTGCAGGAGTAATTCATCTAAATGTACATCTGAATATGTCAATCCATGGTTTAAAATATTTTAATGATTCTTTGCCACCTAAAGCCAAAATTACATCAATGGCATACAAAGAACTTCGTCTGATCCCTACCAATTTCAAGTCTGTCTTTAATGTCTCTTCTTCACACTTTACATTTCTACAAAACCTAACTACTACCAATTTTCCCCACTATTTCTATACCCAAATTTTCTACCACATAACTGTTCTATATCCTTTAATACCATTGAGTATACTTTACTGATGCATGAAATGTGTGCACTTAAATCTCTACATGCCTGTCCACTTGAATAACTTATTACTCAACCCCTGTTCAGTCATAAATCCCTTACAAAACCTTCTCTATTGCTATAAAAAATCCTACAAGACAGTCCTCCTGAACCCCCAACAAGTCTGAGTCTTCTATATATTTTCATGATTACGTGTCTGTGTGTGTGTGTGTGTGTGTGTGTGTGTGTGTGTGTTCTCAGAACCCAAATGACAAATGTTGGTCCTTATTCTGAATAAAGTAAAAAAGAATAATGGAACAAAAATAATGTTTGTAGGCTTGTGTATGTGAGTGTGTGTGTGTGTGTGTGTGTGTATGAGAGAGAGAGACAGACAGAGACAGAGGAGATAGTTATATATAAAACAAGAGAAATAAGGACAGGAAGTTGGAGAGAATCCACAAGTATATATTTGGGGATTTGATAAATGCAATATTTGGCAACAATAATAAATTTATAATTAAAACATTTGTAATTTAGGATATTATTTCCCTCTTGAAATAATACCATCTAAAGATTTAGCAATGGAAAATCTCTAACTATTTATAATTGACATAGTATAAATATATTAATAAATATACTGATAGCTTAGTAATTTTTTTTGTTTTGCTTAGTTGGTAGATCCTTTTAAAAAATATATTGCCCACTTCAAGTAAACACTACAATATGTTTAACTGCATGCATTTTTGACAAATGACTCCTAAAATGTAATGATAGAAAGGTATATTTATTCTTCTATCAAACTAGATAAATCAGAAATTTTAAAAAGAAAGTGTACTTGTGGTGTACTCAAGGCATTTAAAAAGAAAATGTACATATTCATTACATATAATATGTACTTACACATATGCATATGTTCACCTGTGTGTATATGTGTGTATATACAGACTAGAGGCCTAGTGCATGAAATTCAGGCACTGGGGGGTGGGCACCCTCAGCCCAGCCTGCACCCTCTCATAATCCCGGAGCCCTTGGGGGATGTCCAACTGACAGCTTAGGCCCAATCCTCACAGGCCTAAGATGTCAGTAGGACATCTTTAGTGCTGCCACAGAGGCAGGAGAGAATCCCACCACTGCCACTGTGCACACCAGCCATGACCACACCAGCCATGAGCCTGGCTTCTGACTGAGTGGTGCTCCCCCTGTGAGAGTGCACCACCAGGGGCAGCTCCTGCATTGATAATCTGCCTTCTCGAGGTCAGTGTGCATCACAGCCACTGATCATTCCACCATTCAGTTGATTTGCATGATAGCCTTTTATTATATAGGAGATGCATATATACATATTACATATATAAATACACACATATATGTAAATATGCACATACATTAGTTGTTTGACTAGCGACTGGACACTTGGCAAAATGCAACATTTTCAGGGTTGTTTTTTGTTTGAATTAAGGTTAAAGGATTTTGCACAAAGCATGCAGATAAAGTCTACTTATGTCAAATGCATGCCTCCTTATACAGGGCTATTGTTCTGCTTCTAAAAGCAATCTTGCTTCAGCTGAATGGATGACCTTATTCTGAAGTTATTGGCTCACTTGAAAGGCCATGTATACTTCCTTTTTTCCATGAGGAAAAAAAAAAAAAAAAGCTAGCCCAAATCAATTTATATTTTCCATGTATATGAAAAAAAAAAATCTGGTTTAGAAAAGCTATGTCAGAAAATGAGTCACATAAAATAAGGCATGATTGAACTTGAATATTAATTTTCATGGAGCACTTATAATCTTACAGGAAGCTCTAGATTACCTTTGGTATTGGGATTAGATATTTTTACTTATTAATTTCTTATTACCAATAAGCTTTTGGTACTAAAGTATTGTACAGTAAGTGAACAGCTTGCAATGATTTCCACACCCAGTGAAATAGCCTCAAGAGCTTCTTTTTTATCGGTGATGTTGTCAGTCAGTTTCCGCAGCACCCATACTTTACCAAAGAAGTTCCTCTCTGTATTAGTCCTACCTTCACCTACCAAGAAAAGAAAATGCACAGCTTTCTTCATTTTGCAGTCAAACAAAGTCATTTGGACACAATTTGAAGGAGAACTGCCAGAACACACAAAACAAAAAGAATTTAACTTAATAATGTTTCCATGCATTTAGATGCTTTTCTAGAGTGTATAACTTTAATTGACTTTTACCTTTTCTATGCACTACAACTCGTATAGCAGAGATTGAACTTTGGCATTGACACAGAATTTTAAAGAAAATATACAAAACTTTAAGAGGCCAAAACTATTAAATCTCTGCTAGTGGTTTTTGGATTTTTGTTTTACTTTGCTGCCTTTCACAAAACAGCACAATACTTATTGTTAATAAAATAATCCTAATTTTATCTGAGGTGATGGTTTTGTTGGTTTTAGGTGAGACAAATTATTGTGATTCAAAACAACTTAAGTGATTGCTATTGTCAAATGGAAACAATTATATTCACAACATTATTTGTACAACTAAAGACAGGCATCCTAAAGACACTTGTGTGTTTGATTCTCAGAAGACCCTCCCTGCAAAACCAGCTTTCAGATATTAAGCTCTGACAACAGTTAAAGCTCATCTCATCATCAGAATGCTTAAGGCATAGTATTTCAGAAATTTTGAATGATTCCAATCCTTTTAGAAACACAATGTAACCCTTAAAATCATCTCATCCCTCATTAAATATGGTTTTACCCCCTTGTGCTTTTAAAAACTTTATTTTACGTAATAAATTTTTATTTGGAAATACCAAAAGAATTAAGTTACTCAAAGTATAATAGAATTGTTGATATCAGAGATGAGAAAAACGTATTAGGCCTATCCTTTGAAGTCTCATGAAGGACAGTTTTCAATATAGAGTGTGACTTGGTGAGCTCTCTAGTCTAGCATTTAATGGGAATTTTCAGTATGCTAATAAAATGCTTTTAAAAATCTATTTGGGCCATGTGTGCCCAAGTGAGGCAGATGTTAGTGGAAAGTAGAATAAGCTCTTATTTTCTGTTGTTCATTGATATTGGCTTTGAGTGGAAAGGCACTATCTTTAGGGTCTTCAACACTCACAGAACTATTAAAGGAACCAAGGCCGCTAGAACCACCCACCTTTCCCTGTCATGCCTCTTTG
This sequence comes from Pipistrellus hanaki, assembly GCF_964339955.1. Classification (NCBI taxonomy): domain Eukaryota; kingdom Metazoa; phylum Chordata; class Mammalia; order Chiroptera; family Vespertilionidae; genus Pipistrellus; species Pipistrellus hanaki. Next base: position 144,073,449 of record NC_140504.1, on the reverse strand, counting down.
GGTGACGGCCATGGGAATAAAACATTACTGTTCTGCTCAAATTGGGTTAGCTATTTTCTCAAATTTGACTTTTATGTAACAAGTTATTTAAACATATGGCAAAGAAATGAACTAGAGCTGGAGAAAGGTGGTTAAAAGATGAAGGGTAGAGCCTGGCCAGCTTGGCTCAGTGGTTGAGCATTAACATATGAACAGGAGAACAGGGTTTGATTCCCAGTCAGGGCACATGTCCAGGTTTTTAATTCCCAGTCAGGGAACTTCCCCAGTATGGGAACATACAGCTGATCAATGATTCTCTCTCATCATTGATGTTTCTATCTCTCTTCCTCTCCCTTCCTCTCTGAAGTCAAAAGAAATATATATATTTTTTTAATTCTAATAAAAGCAAGATGGAGAGCAGAGTAATTATGAAGGAAATGTATAAAGGAAAAGGTTATTTATGGAATTAAGCCTGGATTTCCAAAATTGTTTCCATTAAAAATATTAAACATGTCTGCTGATATTCTTACTTATAAGCACTTGCTTGTTTTGAATAAAGTTAGATAAGATATGTAAAGTATCTAGCACAACATAAAATATGTATTCCATAATTAATCACTTTTGTTCTTTATAAATGAAATGTTCTATCATATGCAAGACATAACCTGATACACTATAAACATATAGACTTAAATATCTGTGATAGTTTCTACTATAATTGTCTACTACCATGTTTCCCCAAAAATAAGACATCCTCCGAAAATAAGACCTACTTACAGGTTTCCTTCTGAGTGAAATGTAAGGCATCCCCTGAAAATAAAGCCCCCAGGCTCTGTCTCAGAATGCTATTTCTAAACATGAGAGATTTGGTCCACTGATTCTGAAAGAAATGGAGTCACAAGAAATTCACCAGGAAATTCAGGAATTGGATTGTTATGATGATGTTCCAGAAGATGATGACATGATTGTCATTGAATAAATGAATAAATTCTTGATACTGTAGGATTCACAGTTTGTCTGGTTTGTGTTGACAACTACTGTACTACCGTACCATATACAGGTAATAAATTTCCTTTATTTTCATTTAACAATAAATGTGTACCGTATTTTTCTTCATGGAAAAATAAGACATCCCCTGAAAATAAGACCTAGTGCATCTTTGAGAGCAAAAATTAATATAAGACACTGTCTTATTTTCAGGGAAACAGGGTAGTAAATATAGAGGCTATTTGTCAGAAAGTATGCCATGATTTTGAACAAGGAAAATCTTGTACTTTATTACATAACCATTCATTAACTTATTCAATATATCCTTATGAAACAAATCATCTCTCAAACCTTATATTAATTACTAGGCACATGGAAGAGATCAGAAACCTCAGTGTGTTCAAATTCCAATAGAGTTGACAGATACAGAAACAGATAAACAAAGAACAAAGGAATAAGTGCTGAAATGGAGGTGTGTTGTTGGTACAGCTGAAGGGCAGTCATGTGAGAAGGGTCAGCATAGGAGATCTGGTGCATTGAGCCCTCAGTCTCCCCCCAGTAAGAAGCTGTAGCTTAAAGATCTTAGATACCACACACCAATGTGAAACAAACAACCTGTCTATTGTTTATGTGAAATGGTAGTTTATCCTTAAATCTGCAATGTCAGTAAGACTTTATACACTCTGCATCAATCAATTTAAAAAAAAAATAAAAAAATAAAAAAACTGGAAAACTGCCAAAACTGGTTTTTCTCAGTGGATAGAGCATCGGCTGTGGACTAAAAGGTCCTGGGTTCAATTTCACGCAAGGGCATGTACCTTGGTTGTGGGCACATCCCCAGTGGGGGATGTGCAGGAGGCAGCTGATTGATGTATCTCTCTAATCGATGTTTTTAACTCTCTATCTCTCTCGCTTCCTCTATGTAAAAAATCAATAAAATATATATATATTTTTTAAAAAAACTGAAGAACTATGACAGTAATATTTCAATTAATGAATCACCCTACCTAATAAAAGAGTAGTATGCAAATTAACTATCACTCCATAACACCCACAAGCCACACCCACCAGCCATGCCCACCAGCCAATCAGAGTGAGTATGCAAATAACCCAACTAAGATGGCTACAGCCACAGAGAGCAGGAGGGAGTCTTGGGTTTCCTAGGCAATGGAGGAAGCCAAGCTTTCTGCCTGCCTTTGCCAGCCTATGCCTCCACTCAAGGCTACAAAGTTTCAATTATAGAAGGTAAATCCAAACAGAAATGGTGGCAGCCACAGAGCAAGCAGGAAGCTTGGCTCCACTCTAGGCTACAAAGTTTCGATTGTAGGAGATACATAAATCCCAGATACCAGGGCCTCAGCTTGGGTTGCCGGGGGACGTGGCTGGCCTGCAAACCACCACAGGCCCCTCACTCAGGCTGCCCCACTCCCCAAGGGAACCCACCCTGATCTGAGACATCCTTCAGGGCAAACCAGCTGGCCCCCACCCGTGCACCAGGCTTCTATCCTATCTAATAAAAGAGTAATATGCAGATTGACCATCACTCCAAAACACAAATGGCTGCCCTCATGTGGTCAAAAATCCTGCCCCCATTTGGACACAAGATGGCCAACAGGGGAGGGCAGTTAGGAGGCACCAGGCCTGCAAGGGAGGGTAGTTATAAGCGATCGACCCTGTGAGGGAGGGCAGTTAGGGGTGACCAGGCTGGCAGATGAAGGAAGTTGGGGGCAAACAGGCTGGCATGGGAGCAGTTAGACATCAATCAGGCTGGCATGGGAGTGGTTAGGGGTGATCAGGCTGGCAGGCAGAAGCATTTAGAGGCAATCAGGAAGGCAGGAAGGCAGGAAGGCTAGTAGTTGGGAGCCAGCAGTCCTGAATTGTGAGAGGGATGTCCAACTGCCCGTTTAGGCCTGATCCCACCCAGATCAGGTCTAAATGGGCAGTCAGACATCCCTTGAAGGGTCCCAGATTGGAGAGGGTAAAGGCTGGGCTGAGGGAGACCCCCCTACCCCCGTAGATTAATTTTGTGTACCAGGCTTCTAATCTGAGAATAAAGATGACTAAGGTTAAACTCTGTTTAGAAATAAAAAGTGAATTAAAATCTTCATAAAGTATTCCAAGAAAGTTAGTGTCTCATAGAGGTCAGGAACCATGTCCCCCTAGATGGAATGTATTTGGCAAAGCCCAAGACTCTCCCTTTAGTAAAAGAGATCAAGAAGGTCAATCACACGGGAGAAATAATCAACCCTTTGCAGGGGACATCGGAATTCTAGCATATCACTCGGATGTCCCCTCTCAGGGGACATTGCAGTTTATTAGTGATACGGGGAATTGAGTTAATTCAACGCACGTTTCCGCCGCAAAGTAGCGTCGAGTAGCTGGTAGCCAATGTCCAGAATGGTTCAGAGTGCAAAGGGTCAAAGCAGTCAACTTGGCATTGATTCGCACCTTACTTTGCCTCCCTTTGTTAACACCTGTACAATCTGCCTAGCTTCTCTGTGGTTGGGCTGGCTGCTTATAATGTAAGTTTCAATATGTTATCTCATCAGATTTTAGCTTTTTTATTAATTAATTATTTATTAATTCACTGCTTGTTACCCCATCTTCTTCCAAAAACTTATTTAGTTTTTGAGGTAATTAATTTTATGATGGTTTTATAATAAACATCACCCCTATCAGAATAATATACATCAACAGTCAGGTAAACAAAGGTTTTCTTTCTATACAGAAACCCTGGAAGCCAAAAGGTACTAGCCCACCTCTATGTATGACTAGGCCATGGATTTATGATTCACTCCCATATTATTGTGAAGCAGGTTGACAATGATGGAAGTATAATACTATTATTATTTTCTTATGCATGTGGCTTATTCCAACAGTTATTAAACTTTATTACACATTATCATGATTTACCAAGGGGACAAAGTTTGTTACCACAGAGCTTCCGAGAATTTCTAATTCAGTGTGTCTTAAATTGTATCTTTCTAATGATTTCTGTGTGATGCTGATGCTGCTATTTGGGGGAACTATACTTTGAGATTCTTGATTCTATCTTGGTAAATACCGAAATGGTAGCAACCAAGTCTTACCTCTGTACAGACCTTTTAGGAAGTTCTCAATACATATTGAAAACATTGAATTAATGAATGAATAATTGCACCTGGTTTAGTGCTTCAAGAAGGAAAAAATAAATAGCTCCTGATCTAGCTTCTCAAAAATGCTGGCCTTTGAAAAACTCTAAGTACAAAGAGCCTGAGGGCAAGACCATAGTGGGGGCTGAAAATGTTCAAGTGGAAATGTCAAACAACATTTCAATCTCTGGTTTTCTCAATGATAGACAAACGAACTTCACATAAATCCCTGGCAAGATTCAAAGTATATTACTAAAGGGATGGGTGGTAGAAAAATTAAAAGGAAAGCTTCAATTAAGAAAATCTTATAAGTTCATTAAGGACAAACAAAGGCTGATAGCAGCATTTTTTTTTTTTTTCCTTAGCAATGTTACTTACAGAACATATTAGGGAAATACAATATGCATACAGTATCTGGAACCACAAAAATGTCTTTCTTCTCATATACTATCAGTACATGCTGTTTTGAAAAGCAAGAATACATCCTTTGGCATTCTGTTAATTAGAACAAAGTGAACCAGATTGGATCCTACACTTACCGTGATCAATAAAACAAATGAACTCAATTTTTTAAAAAAATTCTATAACAACCACATTATTACCAAGAGAGCAGTAAGTACCAGCTTCCACTCTCTGGTGGACTGGCCTCTGCCACTTCTGGCATTGACCCTGTTCATTCTTCCATTTACTAGACTAAATATTATAGACATACTTTGCTTTTTCTTCACAAGTCAATCTAAAAACTTCTAAAAATTCCATTTTGTTCAGTTCAAAATAGTAAAGCCTAAAGTTTGACATACTGGTTTATTGCTAACCTATTCCAGAAAACTATTAGGCATTTACCCAGCTGCCTGTGGGCTAACTCTTACTACTCACTTTTCTGGCCCTGTGAAGGGAACAGCAGAATACTGCCAATCAAGAAAGCATTGCCTAGTGCCTTGGTAATCTGGAACTTTTTCTAGCCTGCTTTGTGGAGGCAGCCCAGACACCATAGTGCTCCCAAAATGCTGACTGGGTTGACTAAACCTATAGTGATTTCACAAAATTGCATGTTACAAAACTTTACTAATTAACAGCCTACCACTTCTTTTCTTTCCTCTCTTTCTTCCTTCTTCCCTTTCTTCCTTTCTTACTTACTCCCTTCCTCCTCAACCTTGCCCTTTCCTCCATACCTTTCTCTTCTTCTTCCCTTCTTCTTCCCCTTCCATATCTTCTATCAATTATCTACCCCTCAACATTATGTAACGTGGCATGAGGGTGACTTTATCTGTGCCTGACAGGAGATGAGCACTCCAGGAATTGGCTAGTGCTTTCATTGAGATCCCACCAGACTAAATGTGGCCTGTGACGATTGGAGGTATAGTGAATTCAGACAGGAATTGACAACATTAAAAGCACAGTGCTTGGTCAAGAAGATAAATGCATGTCCTTTTATATTTATCAAAAGCAACTAAACCAGAGCACAGAAATAAATTATATTTTCAGGGGTGTGTGTTGGGGGGAGGGGCAGTTTGAAATCAATCACAGGCAAATATCTATACTAATAATAGAGGAATATGAAAATTTCCTGGGACACCATCACAGTAAGAGTAATGACCAAACAGCAGTCTGCATGGGGTGATCAGGCTAGCAGGGAGGGCAGTTGCAGGCAATGAGACCTGCAGGGGAGGGCAGTGGAGGGCAATCAGACCAGCAGGAGAGGGCAGTTTGAGGCAATTGAGCTGTCAGGGGAGCAGTTAGGTGTCAATCAGGCCAGCAGGGTAGCAGTTAGGGGCAATCAAGCTGGCAGGCAGAAGTGGTTAGGGGCAATCAGACAGGCAGGTGGTCAGTAGACAGCAGTCCAGAATTGTGAGAGGATCAGGCCTAAACCAGCAGTCGAATATTCCCCCAAGGGGTCCCAGATTGGAGAGGGCACAGGCCAAGCTAAGGGACACACCCTCACTCCACTCCCCCATGCACGATTTTCATGCACCAGGTCTCTAGTATCTTACCTAATAATAGACAAACATGTAAATTGACCATACCTTTGCTATGCCCATAGCAATCAGAATGAATATGCAAATTAACCCAAAAAATATGATGGCTAATTTGCACACATAGGCACCCAGCGCCTGTGTCCCAGGAACATCTTGGCAACCAGGTGACTGTGAGGTAAGGCTGGAAAGTGTCTGAGCCAGAGGGCTCCTGGGCAGGGCCAAGCCTGCAATCAGAATGAGGGGGCAAGAGCGAAGCCTGCCATCCATCACAGGGGGCTGAGGGTCCACTCTTGCCCAAGGTGGAAAGTTTCAGGAGCGGAGCCTGCGATGGACTGCAGGAAGTTGGTGGTCCGCTCCTGCCCAAGGCCAAAAGCCTCAGGAGTGGACTCTGTGGTAGATCGCAGGGAGCTGAAGGTCCTCTGCCCAAGGGGTGGAGCCTGTGATCTCAGGGAGCTGGGGTCCCCTGCCCAGGCCTAGAACTTCAACCAGAGGCTTTAGGCCTGGGCAGAACCCAGCCACAATTGGTGTGAACTATAGAGGAAACACCTTTTCTGACTGCACATTGGCTAAGCTTCTGTTATGCCACTGGCAATATTCTTAGTAACTTGGGTAATAGGAATCCAAAAAGGTGATCTAGGGTTTTTCCACCACACTTCTGGAGAAATAAAACGAAGGTCTGCTGCTAGAGGGCTAAGAAATGTCATATCCTGCCCTAGCCATTTTGGCTCAGTGAATAATGCCTCGGCTTGCAGACAGCAGGGTCTGAGTGTGATTCTGATCAAGGGCATGTACATAGGTTGCAGGCTCCTCCCTGGCTGGGGCCCAGATCAGGGCTCATGCAGGAGGCAACCAATCAAAGTGTTCCTCTCACTTTGATGTTGCTCTCTGTCTTTCCTTTTCTCTTCCAGATTCTCTAAAAGTCAATGGAAACATATCCTCAGGTGAGGATAAAATTTAAAAAAAGAAAGAAAGACATGCATATCTTATGAAAGACACATGATTTTACCAAATTGCTAACTATTTATTCTCTATCTCTTTTGATTACACCTTCTCCTTCCCATTTTATTGATTTACAATCACTTTATTATATATACAGGACAATTTTTATAAGCACTAATCATTTCTGGGCTCTTTATTCTTTTTCATTCAACTGTCTACTTTTATATACCACAGCCATAGATTTACTTATTGTAAGTTTATAATAATATTTTTTGTAGTTGTGATGGTGGGAATGGTTGCTTCAAATTTACTTTGATAGTCTTTCCTAATTATTCATTCTAAATCAATGTCATGTTAGAAAAAATGTTTCAAATTTCCCCAAAAGCTCCTATGTTATTTCATTTACATTAAATATATAAATAACTGTGAAGAATATATTACACATATAAATGAGGCTCAATAATTTCATCCAGAATAATGTTTTATTCTTAATTTAAAATCTCAATAATTTTTTTTTAATTTTCATCATATATTTTACTTATAATGATAGCAGCTATAGTTTTAATTTTTTTATACATGATTTAAAGATTTCATTTTAAGATTATGCTGGGTTACTGATATTTTTTATTAATGTTTTGACTATGACTTCTTTTAATTATATTTCTTCTTTTAATTATATATTTAAAATTATATTTATATTAAATGGCATTATATTTTAAGTCATATTCACAATATTTTATTTCATGTAATTCTTTGTGGATTATAACTAGTCAATATTTATACTCCATTTTTGGTTTTACATTACATTGGTCAATCATAAATCCCCAAATAATAATACAAAATAATGGTGGTAATGAGGATCCTTACCATATTCCTAGGTTTCACCATTAAGTAAATACAGGCTGTTGGTTTAAAATAGTGATGCTTTATAATGTTCACAAAATAGCATATTCCTTTTCATGTTTTCATGAATGTCTATAGGTGCTTTCATTCTACTTTCTAGCACCTTTGACGTAAAATATCATTTCTTTTTATATATAAACTAGAGGCCTGTTGCAGGAAGAATAGGGCTTCTTGCAACCTGAGCAAAGCAGAGAAGGGAGCAAAGCCTGCCTCAATGGGCTTTGCTCCCTCTACCGCCCCACACTTTCCCTCCCACTGATGCCACCACCCCCATCCCCCTCACTTTCCCTCCTGCCACTGCCACTGCCCCATGCTTTCCCCTTTCCGCTTTCCCTGCCTCTTTCTTCTAAGCTGTTTTCAGTATTTGCTCTGCACCTGCATATGCAAATTAACCACCATCTTTGTTGGGTTAATTTGCATACTTGATCTGATTGGCTGGTGGGTATAGCAGAGTGATGGGTAATTTGCATGTTTCTCTTTTATTAGTGTAGATTTGCTATTCATAAGGATAGATTTTATAATACTGAATCATGTTTTCTCTCCTAACATCCAACCTCATGTGGTTGTGATAAATTATTTTTTACAACCCTCCAATAATGAACATATATCCCAAGAATTTAAGCAATTAATAATTGTTGCATCAAACATTTCCCTAAAGTATTGATCTTATGACCCCACTTTCCTTCCTTTATCAACCAATTTGGGAATCCTATACAAATATAAAAAGTAAATAATTAAGCTTGTCTGGCTTGATTTGTGCTGAGGGAAGTCATGCCCTTCATTTGACATAATTGTGATTTCTTTGTTCAACAGTAGTTTAGTTTTTCTCCCTTAACACTTGTTTTTTATGTTTCACTAATTATTGACATAAATGAATTTTGTAGATATTCTTTCCAAGTACTGGCCTAACTGAGCCATTATGTGTTTTAAGGTTCTAAATAAGCCTCAGTATAGCATAACATATATTATAACATCATCATTATATAGTATTCTCCTAGGGGAGCTATTCTGCTGCTGTTCATCAATAGTTAGCAATGCCCCTGCTTTCTTACCAAATCACATCAACATTTATAGCTATAAAGCAGGTATTGTTTTCCTCGGCCTGATTCAACATATGGGATTTTTCAATACCCCATTATGATTGAGACTACTATCTTTATCCTAGTTAAAATAACAATCTGGATGTCCATTAACGGCTAACACACCATAGAATTAGCTCTTGTGAACTACTTATTAGGCATATCGTGTGCATGGTGACCCACACATGCCTGAGATAAAAATGGACTGTTTTCAATTTCATGCCATTGTATAGATTACTTGTTTTCTAAAAAGCAACAGTAACTTTGGGAAAATTATGAGGAAAAGTAATCCAGGCAAATAAAATGTGAAAACTAGGAAATTTATTTGATAAAAAAAAATAACATTTAAAGAAACACTGAAAAATCAAAACATTGAATTGATATAATTGTTTTTATCTTAAGATTCCAGGAATATTGGGAGAAATAGGAAATATGGCCTATTTTATTTAAGTGTGTTGAAAGAGTCAATTTTGTTAATTTGGTGATTACAAACCTTGAATCTTTCTATGGAATTCCCAGCTAATTATAGTCTAGGGTGTTATTATTTATCAAAGAAAATGTCAAAGATTCTTCCTCCAATATAATTTTCTAATTACTTTACTTAAGTGTTTAGCAATTACAATTGCCCAAGTATTCATTCAGCCTATCTGTCTTGAGCACATAAGAGTCAGACTCTGTGCTAGAATTTGAGCACACACCAGTGAAGACAATTCCTCAAGCTTCCAATATTGTTCTCATTCACACATCATCTGCTCTTTCCACTCATCACTTCAACTGTCTTCATTGAACCATGTTTGGAAGATAGCTTACTTATATCGAAAGAGCTTAATTCTCCAGAGTTATTTGAAGTAGAAAACACAACTCATTTAATATTCCCTTTAAATTGATTTTAGTTGTTTATCAAAGTGATCAACCTGATCCTGTCCCATTGAAACATCTCATTTAAGATGTAACAGCTAAAAAAAAAAAAAAAAAAAAAAAAAAAAGGCTTTTGGGTTTTGAGTGTCCCATAACAGTGGGATGGAGAGAGAGAGAAAGAGAGGAGAGGGTGTGTGTCTGTGTGTGGGTGTGTGTGGTTACTGAAGCCACCACAGGTGACCATATGTTCTTCATTATTTAACAACAAAAAGTCCTCCAGAGAAGAGTTTGTCAAAGATGATCAGCTTCTCTGATAATTAAAGAAATGCAAATTAACACAACCATAAGACACTCTTTATAAGAATCTAAAGGCTTTTATATTACTCAGTCTTAGCCAAAGCTTAGGAAAGCAGAAACTTTGTTGACTCTTGTGGGAAAACAACTTGGTACAACAATATTTAAATGAAATTTAACAATGTCTATCAAAACTAAAAACACACAAACCTTTTCACTCATTATTTTATTTCTATGAATTCTTTTTTAATAAAAATTCTTATATAAATGTGCAAAAACATATTCAACAATGTACATTGTGGCTTATTTATTATATAAAAGAAACAATCTAAATGCGTATCAGCTTCCAATATTGTTCTCATTCTAATTGGATAAATTGGAGTATCTTTATACCAAGAAACATCATAGAGCCTTTAAAAATAGTCTATATGTACTATACATCTGGAAACATGTCTTTTAAAGTGCCTTAAAATAGGTTGCTGATAGTATAATCTGATTTGCATGAAAAAAGAGGTGTGTGCATGCATGTGTGCATATGTGTATTTGTGTGTGTTTATAACTAGAAAATTACCAGACAGATATTTAAGTAACTCTTATAACTCATTACCTGGCTAGAGAGGTTTGGCAGGTCAAAGGACATAAGGAAAGGAAACTTTTCAATTGGTGCTTCTTCTCCTATTGTTTAATTTGTTTTAGCATTTTAAATTAATCTTTAAGTAATGAATCATTTTATTTTTGAGTTATAAAAGATGTGAAATCAGAATGCACTATTTCTCCCTCTGTCACTATGATTCTATACATTTTGTGTGTTTTATGAAGTATTATTGATATGTGATCTGAAACATTGAAGTATCTTCTCTATTAATCTCATGCTGTCATAGCAAATGCCACAGGTACCTTAAGCAACAGACATTTATCTTCCCACAGCTCTGGAGGCCAGGAATCCAAGATCAGGGTACCAGTAGGGTTAGTTTCTGGTAGTGCTTCTCTTTCTGAATGGCAGGTGGCTGCCTTCTCACTGTGTGTTCACGTGACCTTTCCTCTCTGTGGGAGGAAGAGAGAAATCACTGGTATTTTTTCCTCTTCTTATAAGGATACCTGCCTATTCAATCAGGACTCTACCATTATGTCCTTATTTAACCTTAATGACCTCTTTAAAGGTTTTACCTCCACATACAGTTACATTGAGGATTATGGCTTCAATATATGAATTGTGTGTGAAGCGGGGAGGGCTATAATTCAGCCTCTATATCTTCTGACCATTTAAAATACTTAAAGTGACAATGTAATCAAAGATAACTAATATGTTTGAAAATGCTGCTAATTGGATAGAAAAGCTATGTCATAATGTACCTGTAAATAGATTAGGGTAAAAGAAACAGATAGTTATAAAATGTATCAAGTTATTTTAAGATTTTAAAAATAGTTTTCTAGTTAGATATAAATAATATTCTCTACCAATTGTTAATGTTCATAAAAAAATGACTATCTTCTTCCTATTTACTTTGAACACCATAACCCAGTTGCTACCATAACCTCCACAGTTGTGCAACATGATAGCAATTTGTAGTTAGTTCTATATATGTTGCCTGAAGTTAGGCAGTCTTTGATAAATATATAAAAAGGAGACATGTTATTCCATTTCTTTGTTCTTCTGCTACACCTGAAAAGAATACTTAAGTTTTATCAATACTATTTCCACATATTCTTTTATTATGCGACTATATAAAAGTGATGATTTTATACATTTATTTTAAACCCTCTACTTTTCTTTAGTGAGAGATGGCTATAGGGGCATGGGTGGGTACTGGAAAATCATAAAGCTATGTAAATATAAGCCTAGTATGAAAATATAGATTTTGAACTGCCTTTATTTTCCTGAGTTGAAATATATTCCAAAGGCTGCATGAAATGAGAGTTTAAATGATGACACATTACTACATTTGTAAAACGTGAAAATTTGATCTATAAACAATAACTGGTTGATGGCAAGTAAATTACATCAAAAGGGGAAGGAAGATGAAGTGTCATATCAATGAAAAAGAACAAACACAAAAGTGACTTAGATGAAACAGAAATGTATTTCCTGATACATGCAGTTATTCAGCATTGTTCTGGAGAGAGTGGCAAGGAAAAAATTCATAGATATTACTCAATGAAGCTGGAATGCCTACTTTAGAATTAGAGAAAGTTATGGTAATCATTTTTGATAATTAGAAAATGAGTTAACAACCTATAATAATAAAAGCATAATATGCTAATTAGACCAGATGTCCTTCTGAATGACCTTCTGGATGAAGCCGGGGCTGTGAGGGAAGCCCGGGTCCCCGGTGCCTGAGGGAAGCTGGTGCCAGCAGCCGGGGGAAGGAAGGCCTGCTCTTGCACGAATTTCGTGCATCAGGCCTCTAGTGTGTTAATAATAAAATATGTGCTATATTTAATCAATAACGAAATAAAAACTAAACAGGCTCTGCAATATTTATATCAAGATGGTTCCCTGAAAGAAAAATTCTATTTTTCTAATCTAGATTTGCTGTTAAGTAAATATAATGATTTACTCAGAAGTGAAAAGAACAGTCCCTGCAATCATTGCTAAAGAGAGTGAAAGGTCTTCAAAAACCAGAAAAATAAGTGTTAACTTGAAGTCTGAGACCGCATAGCTCAATATGTTTCTATAATTGTCTAACGTCCTTTAGGAACTTGTGACTAATTACAAAAAAAAAAAAAAAATTGGCTCCAGAGCAATCTTAATTTGTTTTCTGTTTAAATAGCACAATCTATTAGGTTTCAATGCCTCTAACTTGAAAGAATTTTATTTCTTTTTCCTGAAAAAAAAGTCCTGTTCCTAATCATAAAAAATGACAAGTACAAGGTCAAATTCAAAGGTAATCTAATGACATGTATGACTATTCTTCTATCTAAATGAAATAAAACAGACACAGGCTCTTTTATAAAGGGCCTAATAGAATAAACCTAGTAAGCAGGAAAACATTTCATTTAGCTTAGTTGATTTGACCTTGGTTTTAAAGGTGACCAGTAGTCCTTAGTGTGTGGTAAGGCAGTAATTGAACTGGTTTTGTTTGCTAGCCTCCATAAAGCCTTCTCTCAGTGCTTTTTGCATTGTGCACCAAACATCCTCAAGACAGGTTTTTCTCCTCCCTCCTTTTGTAATCCCATAATAACAAATCTCCAAGCAAGACCAAATGAATATATTGTGTTATTTGCCATGATTTTCTGTGATGTAAGAAAAACAATCTAGAAGCATATATTGTCTTTGTACTGGTGCCCTGTGGTTTTGGTGGCCATGCCTTACAAAGAATATATACTAAGCTAATAAAAACACCTTAAAAGGGATGATACGATATGTGTATATCAAGTTTAAACATCTTTGACCAATGTGGTGCAAAGAATTGGTGCTAAATAAATACTCATTGAATCAATGGTTATTATGAAATATGGCTCTTGCTACCCTCTCATTAGGAGAAGCACACTTTCAAATAGCCCCCTGTGATATGTCCCACCATCTTTACTCTCCTTAATACTGGCTTTTTCTACTCTGTTGTCTCTCAATATTTAATCTATATCAGATGAGGGTAGCTGAGACCAATGTTTTGCCATTGCTTTGAGGAGTGGTTAGTCGATATGCCATAATATTAAGCAATTGTGGCTTTTTAAAATTGATTTTAATATAGTTTTAACTTTAAAGGAAGCAGATTCTTATTTTCAGAATTAACTTTAGCTAATATTGCTTCTGATTTAAGATTCCATAGAATGTAACCTACTCAGACATTGGTAGTGTTGGAAAAGCTTGAAAACATAACGTAACTTGGCCTATGTCAGATGACTGTCTACCCTCAGAATCCTCAGTCTAAGTACAAATTAGTTCATTTATCCCTAGTTATTTGTTAACTAGCTGCTAGACACTGTTTTGGGCACTCTGCAATTTCACAATGAAGTAGATATTATGCCTTTCTTCCTTTTTATCTTGTTTGAGAATAGGTGTTTTGTTTTGTTTTTTTGAGCCTGTGGATTTTATCTTTCTTTAACTGAGAAAATATTCCTGCCCTTTTCTCTGCAAATAATGCCTTTCTCATCCACTCAGCTAACATATTGGGTCTAGTAATAATTAATGTCGTTTTCAACATTCATTTAAAATCTTGCTTGGCGTTGACTTGTATTGACATAACCTTCAAACACGTGGTATCTACAGAACGTGTGAAGTGCAATTAACAAGTTTTGCTTGAAAAAGTTTGTGTTTGGTTTGGTTTTTGTTGCAGAACTAGGGCTAAGAAGATGGCGGATGAAGAGCATATTCGGCACTGCATGCTTTACGAGTTCCAATTAGGAAGAAAAGCAAGTGAGGCTGCAAAAAACATCTGTAGTGCTCTTGGTCAAGATGCAGTTAGCGCCAGAAAATGCCAGCGTTGGTTTGAGAAATTTCGCGAGGGAAATTTTTCGTTAGATGACAAGAGTGGTCGAGGCCGTGTGTCCAATTTTGATCAAGAAGCTCTTCAAGCTCTTTTTGGTGCAAAATCCTCAAATTACCCAACAAGAGCTTGCGACAACTTTAATTGTTCACAAAAAACAATTTCCAATCAATTGCGTGCACTTGGCAAAGTCCAAAAGTTTGGAAAATGGGTTCCTCATGAGTTTACCGACAACAACCGTAATCAAAGAGTCACAATTTGCAGTTCGCTCCTCTCTCGTCAAAACCGTTTGCCGTTTTTAGAGCAAATTGTTACCGGAGATGAAGAATGGGTGCTAATTTGAAAAGGCGGCCTCAATGGTTGGACAAAAATGAGGCTCCGCAGCCCATGCCAAAACCTGACTTGCATGCGAAAAAAGTGTTGTGTGTTTGGTGGAATTTTAAAGGAATTCTTCATTATGAACTTTTACCATCTAACCAAACCATTACAAGTGCAGTGTATAGTGCCCAATTGGAAAGGTTAGCCCAAGCTTTAAGAGAAAAAGAACCCGCGCTGATTAATTGGAAGGGCGTAATTCTTCACCACGATAACGCACGACCGCATACTGCAAGAATCACTGCTGAAAAACTGCGCCAGTTGGAATGGGAAGTTCTCCCTCAACCTGCATATTCTCCTGATATTGCCCCTTCCGATTACCATTTGTTTCGTTCTTTGCAAAACTTTCTTCTTGGAAAAAAATTTAATAATGAAGAATGCCTCAAAAATGCATTGACCAAATTTTTTGCATCAAAATCACAAGAATTTTACAACAGAGGGATTAAAATGCTTCCTGAGCATTGGGCACAAGTAGTAGAAAACAACGGCAACTATATTGTTGATTAAATTTTGTTGTATTGTTTAAATAAATTCGATTTAAAAAAGTATTAGAAAACGACATTAAGTATTACTAGACCTAATATACTAGCATCATTCATGCTGTGCTCTATATCTTTACCTTTTCTTCTATATTTTTCATCTTTTTTGTCTCCGTGCTTTTTTCTACATAATTTTTCTGATCTACATCATCAGACGTGTTAAATCTATCCGATGGATTTTAATCTTGGTTTTTGAAGTTTTCTTTCCTAAAATATTTTAAGAGAAGATATTTCCAGTCTTCTCTGTCAGTTTTTTGGCAGTTTCTTGGAAGCTCTTTTCAAACTTGTCTTTTAATTCCTTCATCATTGTGGCTATAGCACTTTGAGTCTCTCTGACTGATCATTTCAATGTCTGAAGTCTGTGGACCTGCACCTTCTGGCTGAGCACCTGGTGCTCACTCATAGTGCCTTGTTTCCTCAGCCAGAGGCATTCCTTGAAGTCTAGCCTAGAAGTGTCTTCCTCCAGATAAATATATATTAATTTCTGCCAGACACCTAGAGGTGCTAATTGTCTGGAATCATGTCAAATCAAGTTCATAGAATGAAGAAACTAGGACCACCAAAGCAATGCATAGTGTAGGTTGCAAATCCATAAAAATATTGACTATAACTTATTTAGGACAATTGTTTTTCTTTTTCCTTCTCTCACCTGCTTCATGATGTGCCAAATCAACCCTAACCGTGGTCCTCTAGGAGCAGCAGGTAGAAAGGAAGGGACATGGTTACTGCTGGCTCCCTTGGTTTTTGAGATTGGGACTTTTGGGGCCCCAGCTCATGGGTATCCTCTTACAATCCATTACTTGGAGACCCTCAAAGTGTCTGCCAAATATAGCTCTATTTTGACAGAATACAAAAGTACCCTTGGGGCAAAGGCAACTTAAGCCCTCTGAGGTCTACTTCCCCATTTTTTCTTCATTTTTTTCCTGAAGATCTTATTATTTTGTCACCACTCAGATGCAAAAAAAAAAAAAAAAAAAAACAACTTTTGGAGATTTTGTTGTTGTTATTATATTCAGCAAGAATATTTCTCTGATAAATATAACAATTACTGAACCACTCAACATTCAATAATGTAGCCATTATTGAAAAGAGAGGCCCTTCTAAATAACGGAGACAAAGTATTTTTCTTCCAGATTGTATTCTAACCAGAGAATCATACCAAAATGGACTAAAAAGACAAGTAAAGTGATTGCGAGTTATGACAAGAACTATGGAACTATGAAGATAATAGACAATGAGCTGAAATAGATATTAATGGAGGAATGCAGAGAAGGGCAATATTGCATAATAGCTTACTATTTTTCTTAAATTTAAAGAAATTGAAAACTCAACAACAATCTAGAAAGGAATTTAAGATTATATAGAAAAGTCAAAGTTAAATGCCTTGTGACAAATGACTTAGACAAAGTATAATTTTTAGTTTAAGAGAAAGAAGTCTGGCTCAATGTTTGAGCATCAACCTATGAACCAGGAAGTCACTATTCGATTAACGGTCAGAATATATGCCAGGATTGTGGGCTTGATCCTCAGTGTGGGGCATGCAGAAGGCAGCTAGTCAGTGATTCTCTCTCATCATTGATGTTTCTCTCTCTCTCTCTTCCTCTCTGAAATCAATAAAAATCTTTTTTTTTTTTTTTTTTTTTTTTTTTTTTTTTTTTTTTTAGAGGAAGAGGTCTGAATTGGGAAGGGGATTTCAGGGATTGATGCCTCATGTCATTTGCCCATTGAAAGATCTTGGGAAAGTCATCTAATCTATTCAATATCATTCAACCACTAATTACCTGCACAGGGTTTTGCTTATCTATAAATGCAAGTCATTCTGCTTAGCCCTGGATGGAAGTGGTCAGTGAGAGAGAATGTGAAAGTGAGCAAAGCATAGTTCCTTCACTTGCAATATGGAGCTAATATAAGGCTAAAATGACAATGCATATAATTTCACATCTGCTCATCTGAATTCTAACTC
The DNA here is from genome assembly GCF_964339955.1 of Pipistrellus hanaki. NCBI lineage: Eukaryota > Metazoa > Chordata > Mammalia > Chiroptera > Vespertilionidae > Pipistrellus > Pipistrellus hanaki. Next base: position 144,055,999 of record NC_140504.1, on the reverse strand, counting down.
TCCACTCTGAAGTTTGTTTGACCTTGTGTCGACCACATGCTCTGATAGTGTAGTCAGTGGTTCTCAACCTTTCTAATGCCGCAACAACCCCTTTAATAGTATTTCCCAAGTTGTGGTGACCCCAATCATAAAATTATTTTTGTCGCTACTTTATAACTGTAATTTTTCTACTGTTATGAATCTTAATGTAAATATCTGTGTTTCCTGACAGTCTTAGGCAACCCTGCCAGCAGTTTTTAACCTGTGGGTCGTTACCTAAGACTATCAGAAAACACAGATATTTACATTATGACTCATAACAGTAGCAAAATTACAGTAATGTAAATTACATAAATGTAAACTAGCATTCGGACATTCCCCCAGGGGTCCCAGATTGGAGAGGGTGCAGGCTGAGCTGAGGGACAATCATCCCCCACCCCAGTGCATGAATGTCCTGCACCTGGCTTCTCGTTTTAATATAAACATTGAAAAAGATGAAGTAGAGCTCTGCTCTCTCTACCAATGTATGTAGGCAGGCATATTTAGCAAATTGTTCAAGGTTTGTTGCAAAAAGAAAAAAAAAAGAAAAAGAAAAAAACAGAGAAATTTGACAAACAAGCTTTAGTTTTCTTGTACTTTGCATTCATGTCCTATCCACAGCTTACAGATTTTACCTCTAAAATAAAGGATTTATTTTTCTACTTTTTCCTCTCTAGAAAGTCCTCTGGTTTGTTTTGTTTTTATTTATTTATTTACTTACTTACTTGTCTATCTTTATGTGCTGTTTGAATGCATCAGAGGTTTGTCTTTGCAGAAGTCAGTCTATGACTGATTCAGACTAACATTTGACAGTTTAGCCAGTTATACCTTACTCTTTATCCAAATCTATACCATATTCAATGCTATTTATGTCTTTCTACTGATCAGAAGACGTCTATTTGGTTTCTTTTTCTGGAAAGGAAAAATAAGATTCCCTAGGAAGAAGTATTTTACTCTGATCAATCAAGCTTTATAATGAATCAATAATAATTATAATAATAACAATAACAATAATAATAGCTATCAAGTATCCAACCTTTACCACTGGGGTAAGTGCTTTAATTACTGTACTAAACACTTTATATATACCATCTTATTTTATTCCTATGGCAATTATCTCCAATACACTCATGAGAAGTATGAAGCATGGGAGAAGGTAACTCACAGTCATACAACCTCCAAACTACAAAGCCAAGATTGAAATCCAGATCTGTCTAATGCCACTGTGCATGGTTTCAACTACTGAACAATACCTCTATAATTAAAGGTTATTTTCTACTCTGGATCATATCAATATCTAGAAACCATGTGTGAAAGGACTAAATGTACCCCTTGCTCTTCAGCCAAACCCACCCACTCCCCACCCCTGCCACACACACACACACACACACACACACACACACGCACCATTTCCTCATTTCCTGGACTTAAGAAAAACCTCTTTGCCTCAATGCAAGGAGTAAAAATAAAATTTACTTTAGGAGAAAGGTTTTGAATATATATGAGATATTTAAGGTTTATACCTATTTTCCCATATAACTTGGCAGCCTTAAGGTCTTATGGATACTAAAACCTCATCTATTTTTACAAATTTCTACTAAATTACACTGGAGGGGCAAGTTAATGTTAACAAAGGAGCTACCTTAACAGACAAAGCCGTAAGGAATTAAATATATATATATTATCTATATTAGAGTAGTATTACTCTAATTCCACATCTCAAAATGCCATATTTGGATTAGCCAATCACTCTTAGATAAGCAGGATCTAAATTAGCAATGGAAGACTTGGCCCAATCTCTCTGCTGGAAGCATATTATTAAGAGACCATGCCCAACAGTATTAGGGAACTACGTGTTTGACTACAATCTTGAAATCCAGTAGGAAAGAGCGCCAACTGGCAAGTTTTTCTTATTAGTTCAGCCTCTCTTGCTTATATAATGTGGTGGGAGTAAACCATTCCTGACTCATAAAATTAGTCACCTAGGAGAGACCCTAGATATCAATGAGTTAGAAAATCTTTTGCAAAATCTTGCTCTGATATAATACATGCCACCTTATTTATTCACAATGTTTATCTGAAAACAGACAAGTGTAACTTTTAGTGCCCTATCCAACCAAATCATGCTTCGATAAAATTGCTTTCCTTTTTCATTGTTTGTACACATTTTTTTGATTGTCTGATAACATCTGCACATGGGAATGTAAATTTCAGCATTGTTGATGTTTCCAAATAGTTATAAGTTCCAGCTGTTAATCCTTTTCTCTCCAATGAAGATCTAACATTACAAAGGAAAAGAAAAAATATATACATAACTAGTTCCCCAGTATCTCATTATAGAGGAGATAGATTATACAGTAAGAATTCAATTAGCAATTACATTTTAAGAAATCAAAAATTCTCAACAAGCAATATTTAAATTTTCCCAATTGTCTTTATCATTTTGGGGTAGGGTGGTGATCAGTGATTACAACCTGAGCACACAAAAAGTTCATGACCCAAGGAGGCCAATTGGTGGCATAGGTAAACACACCTAAACTGCTGCCCTGCACAACAATTGCAAAACTTCAACTAAAAGACAAAACATCTATCACCCAGAACCATGGGAAAGCTGGCTGAAAGTAACCTCTACAACTAGACTGAAAGAGAAAGGAGCATTCAGGGCACAAGCGCTGAAAAACTGAAGTACGGGGGGGTGCACGCACGATATAGGCTGGCTGCGAATCCTGGCCGGAGGCAGACATTGCTTTCTTCAACCCGAAGAGAGACAATCTCCCAATCTGTCTGAATTCCAGTTTGTGGAGAGAAGCTAGACTGTCTGCCATTGAATCAGAAAGTGAGGGTGGCTTGCTTGCAGAGCTGTGCACAATAATGCTTGTTTGCTGTTGCAGGGGAGGAGGGTGGGGGTGATGTGAGTGAGTCATGGGGAAATGTGGTGATGCAGTCTGAGAGGCAGAGACAGCTGATGGGGAAGCCATCGCTGTTAGCCAAGCCCTAGCCTAGTGATGCACTGAGACTCTGCCCTGGACTCCACCGTGCACAATCTACAAACACACCCAAGCTCCAAGCTGCAGCTTTGGCATATGAATGACCTTCTCTAGTGCAGTTTAACCTAGCAAACTTGAAACCTGGTGCAGACAGCTCCATAGCCTCCAAGCTCCAAGCAGGGAAGAGAGGACTGTGGTTCTTGCTGTAGCTCCTGCAGGGTGACCTCAGACAGTAGCTGAACTGTACCCCATTGGAAATCCAGAAGCCAGTGCTCCTAGTTGTCAGTTTCAACTCCTCGCACCCATAAGTGACACATTCAGGAGATGAACTCAGTGAGCACCAAAGCCCCACTGAAACAAGGCATGTTCCAGCGAAGCAGTTCTTCCTTTATAGACACAGCAGGTCCTCACAGCCAGTTGGCCTGGAGGTCAATTCCTCAAGTGTACCAACAGCAATCAAGGCTTAATTACATCAAGACTTTGCACTCATCCCAAAAAGGGGTGTACCAAGAGCGACTACCTCAGGTGATTGGGGAAGCTGAGCACTGGCCCCTATAGGTCACCGACCACACAAAGCCACTCCATCAACACAGAAAGGCAGCCAAAATGAGGAGACACAGAAGCATGTAACGAATGGGAGAGATGGAGGAAAGTAAACTACTGGACAACACAGAGTTCAGAACCATATTTATAAGGTTACGCAAGAATCTTCTAAAAACCTTTGAGAAACTTGATGAGACCTCCAAGAAGCTTAGTGAGACCTTCAAGGACCTTAATAAGAATGCAAAAAAAATGGAAAAAGATCAGTCAGAAATTAAGCATACACTGTCTGAAATAAAGAATATACAGAAACTCAACTGTAGGTCAACGTACCCCAAGAGTCAAACCAAAGATTCGGAATATGAGGAAGCAAAAAACACCCAACCAGAGAGGCAGAAAGAAAGAAGAATCCAAAAGTATGAGGATAGTGTAAGGATCCTCTGGGACAGTTTTAAGCATACCAACATCTGGATTTTTGGGGTGCCAGAAGAAGAGAGCAAGCAGGATATTGAACACCTATTGAAAGAAATAATGACAGAAAACTTTCCCTCCCTGGTGAAAGAAATAGACTTACAAGTTCAGGAAGCACACAGAAACCCAAACAAGAGGAATCCAAAGGACCACACCAAGACACATCATAATTAAAATGCCAAGGACAAAAGACAAAGAGAAAATCTTGAAAGCAGCAAGAGAAAAACAGCTAGTTACCTACAAGGGAGTACCTATAACACTGTCAGCTGATTTCTCAACAGAAACTATGTAGGCCAGAAGGGAGTGGCAAGAAATATTAAAAATGATGAACAACAAGAACCTACAATCAAGATTACTCTACCCAGCAAAGCTATCATTCAGAATTGAAGGACAGATAAAGAGCTTTACAGACAATAAAAATTTAAAGGAGTTCATTACCACCAAATCAGGATTACATGAAATGCTGAAGGGTATTCTTTAAGAAGAGGAAGAAGAAGAAAAAGGTAAAGGTAAAAATTATGAACAACAAAATGACATCAAATACATACCTACCAACAAGTGAATCTAAAAATCAAGTGAATAAAAAATCTGAAGAACAAAATGGACTTGTGAATATAATAGTATCAGGAACATAGAAAAGGAGTGGACTAACAATTCTCAGGGGGAAGGAGGTCTGAGGTGTGCAGGAGGAGATCGCACAAAAATCTTACACCTATGGATGAAGACAGTGGCAGGGGTAGGGGAATGGGGTGGGGTGAGGAATCAGGTGGAGGGGAGCTGTGGGGGGGTGGGGTGGGGAGAGGAACACCTGTAATAATCTGAACAATAAAGATTTATTATTAAAAAAATAGTTCATGACCCAGAAAAACTATGGTACATCTGTAGAATTTTATGAAGGGCATTCTCTTGAAGTTCAAGAACCCTTATAAAATAAGCACCAACTTTTTCATAGATGAGGCCTTCAACAGCTAACTAGACCAAGTTTCTATGGCTTGCTAAATGAAATCTATGCAAATTTAATGTTCGGTTAAGAAAAGAAGATTCTGCCGAAAGCGGTTTGGCTCAGTGGTAGAGCGTTGGTCTGCAGACTGAAAGGTTTGATTCCGGTCAGGGGCATGTAAGTTGGTTGCGGGCACATCCCTGGTTGGGGGTATGCAGGAGGCAGCTGGTCGATGTTTCTCTCTCGTCAACGTTTCTAGTTCTCTATCTCTCTCCCTTCCTCTCGGTAAAAAATCAATAAAAATATATATAAAAAAAGAAAGAAAAGAAGATTCTACAAGTTGTTTCTTCCTTGTTGATTATTTGAGATTATTCTCTTCTCTGTATGTATTCAGTAATGAGGAAGAAACACCAATGGGAAGCCTATGTGATCCAATAGATGTTTTTTTATTATCCACCTCCACCATGTCAGATCCTTACACAGTAACCTAGCCAAAGTTTACTACTGAGTAAAGCTATAACAAATGGATGCATAAGGATGATAGAGATTCTACCCCATATAATAGCTATTAATAATTGGATACCTACTATGCTAATATCAGTGTCCTCATTTTGAGGGTGTTTGTTAGAGTACTTGATTTCTGAGAATTTTTTTAATCAACTTCAAGAAATGCTCTAATCATCTATGATGTAACTAAGTAGCATAATTTTCAGCTACCTACTCAAACTCATTTTGCATTAGTGGATTGTCTATTTAGGGGAATAAAGCTTACACAATTGTGTCTCATTTTTAACTTTTCAATGTAAAATAAAATCAACCCAAATGTATATAATGCTTAATTCACTAAAAACATGCTCCCTTTAAAGATTATCATTGGTTCATCCATAGAGAATAAATAATATCATAACCAGTCTTTCTCTCTTTCTCTCTAAAGAATTAAAAGCAGATTTTATATATCTATATATCTATATATCTATATATCTATATATCTATATATCTATATATCTATATATCTATATATCTATATATCTATATATATATATATATTTATATATATATATATATATATATATATATATATATATATATATATATATATATATATATATATAAATTCCAGGAGTAATAACTAAATAGATATGAATTGGTGAGAAAAGACTGTAGATGAAACAGTTTCTTGCAAAAGTGGTAACCAAATTAGCCTATCTTTCTTTCTTCTCAAATATCAATAAAATCTAGCCTGTATTCTTGACTAAATGAGAAGATAACCCTCTCCCTGTACCATGGGGTTATGACCAGATTCTTGCTGTTTTCTTAGTCTGGTGCTTTTCCCATTGAATGTGTCATCCACAAACAGACAGCACAGTGTCTGGGAAATTGAGGTCAGGAGAGAATATGCCACTCTGCCTGCCAGGCTCCTACTATGTTATTTCACCTGCTGGGTCCTGAAATTTCTCTGAATCCAACAAAGAAAGTGGTTCCTTGATTAATCACATATGAGTTCCTACACCCAGGGGTCATGAGGTGATGGTTCCTTGATACATAGCAAGGGAATCCACCATGTAAAGATGACATTACAGCTTCCATCAACCCTTTGGGTATATACTGTTCTAACCTACAAGTTCTAACCACAGCCAGCTTGCTTTAATAAGATCACAGAAAGGGACTCACCTCAAAACTACAAAATACAGAAAAAAAACAAAAAAACAAAAACCTTAACATTTCAAGCTCCCAATCCTCTTCTGAAACAAAATGATAACCCATATTTTTCCTTTTAAGTGGGTCTTGTTCTCTATATTTTTTTTTCAGTTTTCTTAGTATTATTTTTCAATATTTGCTACATGAAACAACAATGAAATGGCATTGTACACAGAGCACTCTTATTCACACAGCTCCCAGAGGCATTGGTAAACAACCCGTCTTTCTTCCCAAATAACCTTGTCAGAGGCCTGTGACTTTTGTTTATTTATTTGGCAAACATTTGTTATTGAGCAGTTATCCCACTCTATGCTGGAACCATTCTAGGTGTCAGAAATAAAAGAGTGGTAGAACCAGAAATAATGCTTACATTCATGAAGCTTTCAGTGGAGTAGAAGATACTCATTTCCTAAACAATCATTTTTTGAGTGTCTAATAACAATTGTGACAGGTATAAGACAGAAAGGTTTATTCAGCTGAGAGAAGATCTAACCAACAAGTCTGATCTACTCAGAGAAATCTGGGAAGATGTCCTTGTTGAGCTGACCTTAGTAACAAGCAATTAAGTCCACAATAGAAACAATAAAAAATGAAGTATCTATTGGGATTTGTATGGAACTTTTTTTCAGTGATAATAATTGTAGGTCCCTATATCAAAATTAGTATTATTGGCAAAATATATACTATTAAGGTAGGATGGAGGGTGGGGAGGGGGTTTAAAAATAAGAGTTATAAGAAAAGAAAAACACACACACATTTTTACATACTGACTGCAGTTTATGTGAGTCTATATTCTCATCATATATCTACCATTCCTTCCTAAAAATGACACTGATTATAGACAGAGAGTGTGAGCATCTTTGGTTTTTATCAGGTCTGATAATAGAGTCTTATTTGGCAGTTAAAAACTCCTGGGTAGATTTCATGCCCTATTAGCTCTCTCTACAGCACAGTGAAACTTGTGGCCCTGGAATCCCATATACAGAATTCCAACTTCTTTGCTGCAGTATAAAAGATTTAGGCTAGAGAGAGAATTGGCCTGCGGTAGTTTATACATCATAGGATTTTTTTTTTAATCGGTAGAAATCACAGACCCTCTGAGTTAAGGACTTCAGAACAGAATTTTCACCTGTCAGATGTATGATCTTAGGCAAATCATGTCAACTCTTGAGAATTCCGTTGTCTTTGTTTAAAATAAAAATAATATCATAGAGAGTTCTTATCATATAAGAATTAGATGGGAAATTTTTAATCAGCATTTATCTTATACTAAGTATGTCCCAGACATGTTCAATAATTCCCCAGTATTCATTCAATTCATCCTCATAACAAACCTATAAGGAAGGTTCTCATATATTTTTTAATATATGTTATAATATGTGATCCAGCCACATCATAAAACAAGTAAGATTAACCCAAAATGCATGCTCTCAGCCACTTCACTCAGAGGCTCTGAATACTCATAAAGAAAGCACTGGAAGAAATGGCTGGAATATTGTAAGCATTAAAAAAGTTAATTACTGTTCTGTCCTACTATCTATATACGGTACCCATGTTCTGATGAGTAATTGTTCCAACTTTCCCTAGATTAATACTATTTTCTTGATGGAGAATGAGATCTTTTCTCCCTTTTCCTTTATTTCTTCCTCTTAGTCTTTCATGAAAATGATCATTTTCTCTCTCCAGTGCACTCTTATTAATGGATTCCTTCTAACAGACAGATATGTGCCATCTCACTTTTAATCTCTCTATATATACCTAAAAGCCTAAGCGACCATTCAACTGGTAGCTATGACATGCATTGACCACCAGGAGACAGATGCTCAACACACAGGCATGGAAACATGGAACAGAGCAAAAATCTCAGAGGGAAGGGGAAAGGGGTAAGGTAGAAAGAGATTAACCAAATATATCATTATGCATATTAGAGGCCTGGTGCACTAGTGGCATCCCTCCACTTGGCCTGTGGGGGTCGGGTGGAAACTAGCAGTCCAACATCCCCCGAAGGGTCTCATATTGTGAGAGAGCACAGGCCAGGGCGAATTACCCAACCAGCACACAGGCCTCTAGTTTTATTATAATAGGCCAGTACAGTGGTCAGCAAACTCATTAGTCAACAGAGCGGCAAGCGGCTCGCAAGCCACATGTGTTTCAAGAGCTGCAGTTTGCCAACCACTGGGCTAGCAGAAAAAAACAAAAATACTATAAGATACTCATAGACTTGTGTAATATTTGAATTGAATGTAAAGACATGTTTATAGTCTCAATTTTCAGTCACTCTTTAATAGTGTTGAGATTTCAATGCTTGTTCTAATAATTATCTTCTCAACATAGAGATTACTATGTTAGTCTATGCCACAGAGTACATAAAATTGCCCTGAATTTTATGATGGTTCAGTAAAAAGTTGAAAGCATATGCAAGTATTTTCTGAGGAATACCCAGTATATAAGGGATAGCATGCTTAACACTAAATTTCACTGAGATATTATCACTTATTCAACACCATGAAAAACATTGGAAGAATTAAGTCTTTTTTTTTTTTTTCTGCATGTGCATTTGCCAATGATTTTGTGTTAACTTAGAACTGGATGATCTATTTTAGATAAGACAAGACCTAGATTTCAATCTACTTCCACAAATTTAGGGAACTATTTGAGATATTGAATTCTGTTATGTCATACTTTAGCACCTCACATTTCCCAAAATAATAATAGAAGCTGTTTTTATAAGATTTTTTGCAATTTTCCAATAAGTTAAAAATTAGTTGACTAATCTTCCCTCCCTCCAAAAGCCATTGTGGAATCATGATTATGGCATGTAAGGGAATTGTTCTTATATATAATGCTTTTATTTCATTTCCTTTTAAAATCCAATAAAATGTTATCTCCTCATGAAGAGTTATAAAATTTTAGTACTCTTGAAAAAGATTATAATTAATCTGAGGTTTCAGACACATATTTAATCTATTAGGAGAAAAATTCCCCATCTCTACTGTAATTATCTTTAAAAAGCTGGAGATGAGACTTTTAAAAAAAATTTACCATACATTAAAGAATTTTGAATATTGCTGTCTCTTACTGAGAACAGATCAAAAGGAAGTACACTCTTCACTGCAGTATAAAAGATTTAGGCTAGAGAGAGAAATGGCCTCTGGTAGTTTTTACATCATGGGATTTTTTAAATTTTTTTTTTAATCAGTGGAAATCACAGACCTTCTGTGTTAAGGGCTTCACAATAGAATTTTCTCTCTTTTCAAACACAATTTAGGTTTAACACTGTTTTTGAGGTGAGGCGTGAACTGAATGACATCTTAGCATCGTTTGATCCCTCACCTTGAAGGACTGCATGGGACGACATAATAGCACCGGTCTCGAGTGGAACCAATTTTGCTAAAACATCTGAAATATACTCTTGCTAAACAGTAACACCTGGTCATACGGAAACTCCCAAGGAGTCTTTGTTCCCAAGGGATTCCTCAACCCAGTTTTCCGCTCCCCGGGAGGCTTCGGTAATACAGCTAGGGTGGGAGGGAGGAAAGGCAGCCAGGGTCCAGCCTCTGGGCTGTTCCTTAAATAGCACTGCTCCTCAGCTCTGCTCACTGGCAGGCTTTGACTACAATGCGTTCCTGTTGATATTTTCCTGTTAATTAAAAATAACAAGCGACATTGTTGTCTGAGAGGAGTTGTGCTCTCCTCGGTGGATGCCACCAGAGCCTGGAAACACCAGACTTTGGGGAAAAGCAGAACTCTGCTCCCCACGCAGCAGCATCTGCGGTAGGAAAAGGGGGCTCTGGAGGTTAAAACCAATTTAAGCTTGTCAGTCTCCAGGCAAACGCCACGGAATCGTCAGAAACAGCTTGTGATGAGGGGGTGTTGAATGAAGTAAGCTCAATCAACCTTCCGGTTTGGATCATTGAGAACACTGGGTTTTTTTGTGTTTTTTTTAAGTTTATGTATTTATTCTTGTTTGGTTGTGTGTTGTGTTTGGTTACCTTTGGCTTAAGCTCCTTACGGCCCCGTCTGGTGTCAGCTGAAGAAATGTGCACGTCTGTGGGATGTTATTTCTTCCCGTTTCAAGAAATCTTCACGGAAGAGAAGTGCGTGGTTCCCATCTGTACTTGGTTTAGGGAGACCTTTGATTAATAAGGACCACCCTATTGTTCATTTGTTTGACATGTGGAAATATTTGTAATGTGTTCCTGGTGAGAGAGATTTCAGCAAGGCCCTGGTTTGACTTTCAGACCCACGTTGTCAATGAAAACCAGCCTTCTGGATCCAGGGAGGTTAGTGGGGAGCAAGCAAAGGTGCTTTATCCTCCCCGCCCCCCACTCCTGCAAACACCAACACCTGTTAGAAGTGAGGCTGAAAGGATCCTGTTGGAACTCAGGGACAGAGACCCAGATTCCACCCGAAGGAGGCTCTGATGTGCGGTGTATAATGAGGGCTGGAGACTGCCCACTGCTACATGCCATTATCATTCAGATCAGGAAAGAAAATGAAATGGTTCAAGCAGATAACAGCTGTTTTTATTCTGCTTTTCAAAGCTTCTCTTAAACAACCTGATCTCATTGCCTTTATTGAAGGGTGAACACCCCACTGTAAACATAGGAAAGATGCATTCTCATGATGTCAGTAGTAAAAGCATGTATAAGGCAGCATGTGTATTCTGGAAAGCTAACTAACCATTAAAGCCAAGAAACATAGTCTGGCACAGATCTTATTATGTGTCCAAGAGGACTTGATGGTATGCACATAAGAAAATGCAGTGAAACAGCAGGAAGGAGAAAAAAAGGAGGGGGGAGGGGAAAGAGGCAGAGGGTTGGGGTGGACAATTTTTTATCTGCAAGATGTTGGCAAAATTAGAGAAAGGCAGAGCTGACAAGATCATCTGAGGAAAGGGTTAGCAGAGCAAAGTAAAATGCAGGCAATTTGGTTTCTGTTCCACTATACATTATATGACAAAATCACCTCTTTACATTTTTATCTATTAGCTGTAGACAAAAAGGCTGTTACATGTCGGACACAAGAAAAAGGAAAAGGCCCCGTCTTCCTTTTATCAGGAGTTTAGATCTCTTTGGAGCTGATGTACTTCCATTGTGTTTGTAATTATGTGATCATTATTATAAGCATTCGGCGAAGCTTGCTTGAGGAATTCAGCACCACACATTGCTCATCAGAATTTTGTAAGCATAAAATTGTATGCCAGGGAATTTTGACAGAGTAAACATTATACTTAGCCAGTCTAATCAATATTCATCATGATTTTTCATTTTTGCAAAAAAGGAGCAAGAAACTCGGCAATCTTTCCAACATGTATGTATGACAATGCTTATTTTTTCTTCTTTCTTCAGAGTAATAGGTAGCATCCTTTATGAAATGGGCCATATGTACTAATTAAAGTAGAAATAATTTATTCTTTTGCTACACTTAATAATAAACATTTTTGTGTCTGAGGAAAGAATACATATGTGTGTGTGTGTGTGTGTGTGTGTATATATATATATATATATATATATATATATATATATATAAAGTTTACAGCTAATGTTGGTTTGTGACCCACAAAAATCATAACATTAAACCAAAAGATGAGTTTAAAATTGTGAATGCATTGTTCATGTGCTTAGATTTTGCTTAAAAATGTAGAAAGCATTAACAATGCAACGCTAAAAATTTTCTGTTCACCTGCACGTGAAATACAACTGCCCCCAAGGGTGTGCAGTTTTGCAAAGGCAAATTAATCTCTTATCTGCCCAGTGCCCAAACTATAATGTATTTCAAAAGTGAGCAATATAAATTACTAACTAGGAGGTTGTTTTAGGTAGTTTTGCCAAAGGAAATAGGTAATGCGTGATTTGGATTCTTAAATTATAGCTGGATTTTCTGCTCTTAGATGTTCATTAGTTTATATAGAAGGGGCCAATGAAATAAAGTAACACCATCTTGTACCAGTATATGACTTTCTATTTCTTTGAATCAAATAGGAAATAGTGTGGATGCTTTTGCTATTTTGAAATGGCATTTCCAACTCTGCTAGAAACAATGGTCAGATTGAACTGCAAACATTTTTCATCAGTGTGAAAATACTGATTCCATGGGCTTTGCTAAAGTACAGCAATAGTGTGAATACATACACACACGGGGGGTGGGGGGGGGGTTGCGGTCTGCAGTCCTTCTTCATGACTTAAACTAATATCCTATCATGTCTTGGTCATTATTGATGAGGCTGTGTGAGTTTTCCAAGTTGTGAATTATCTGAATTTCAAACTTTAGTTCTTTTTTATTTTCTCCTAAGCACCTGGGTAGGGTGTCTCCTCACTGGTGTAGCCACTACTGAAATAAAAGTACAAATGAGAGGAGGGTACACCCACTACCCCCAGAGAGAGACACAAAAAGCACATGCATTTGTAGTGATTACCAGCTCTAAATAGCTAATGATGAAATGGTTTTAATCAATGGGCAGAAAGTTATTTTCAACCTGCTAATAAATCTGAAACCCAAAAGCTGAGTAGGTTCAGTAGCAAATGCTAGAACAGGAGGATAGCTCTGAAATTCAGAAGATAATTTCTATTTATGGCACATTAAATGGCTGCATGGCTATGGAACAGGGATTTAGACGCCAAATGAATAGCAAGTTTGAAGGCTGAGCGCCAAGTGACTTTAAACATCTGTGAAGTGAACATCCCCCTGAACCAAGGCACGCTACTGTGTTGAAAACAAGTATTCTTACTGGTCATTTTCTTGCTTTACATAAAGTGCATCTCTTCGGATGGGAGCAGGTATACCGATGGCTTTGTGAATCGTCATTAATCACATCCCCCCCCCCTTTTTTTGGTAAATCCATGCAAACAAAAGTCACAACTTCTTAACATCTCAAAGAAAGAAACCTGTGATTTGTTAGGGAGGTGGGATGAATTTCACCCTCCCAATTCTCCAGGATTCATTGCACCTCAAAATCAAGTGAGCGGAGGCTTTGAAAATATGCCCCTTGCACCCCCTGCCTTTGGTATATTAATGACTACAAGATGTTGAATGCGTATTTGAGCAGAAGAACCTGCTTCCCAAAGGGAAAAGGAAACTGGGAACAGACCCAGAGGAACAATAAGTTAGTGACCACGTCTCCAAAGCTCTGAAGTCAGCACGTTCCAAAGCTTAGCAACAGAGCATAGACTCTGGGACGCTCTCTACATCAAAGGCAGCACTAACACATTCTCTCAGGATGGCTTCAGAACATGACTGATTTTTCATAAGCAAGTATTTTTTTTTTTTTACATTAGAATTCATGGTATCATGCTAACAATTGCTTAGCATTCTGCCATTGCCTTTTTGGTCCTCGCCATAAAATGTTTTACTAGCCAGCTTAAAAAAAAAAAAAAGAAGAAGAATTAAAGAGAGAGGGTCATTGTATGTGAGGCAATGCTTTGAATTTAGGTTCCTCTTTAACGGATGGGGTGGAGCAAAAATGGCCTGCTTTCGAAATGCTTATTTTTGATTTTGAAGAGTGCTCCCACCCACGTGCTATTCTCTCAATTGTCTCATTTTTCTTCCACACATCCATGATGCAGATTAGCAGAGACCTCCAAGCCTCAGGCATCAAAGGAATTAGGTCAGACCCAGAAGAAATCAGGTTGCAGGCAAGAAAAAAAATTTTTTTAATAAAATAGGAGCTACACCAGCCTGGAACTTCCATACTCTTTCAGGCAGAAGAAGGATCCCTGACCTCAGATGTAACAGTATTAAGTAATTGGTATGTGGGGGGAAGGCAGGAAAGATGTGTGAGAGACCATAGATTTTAAAAGTCTTAGCAACATGATGATATGCTGAATCGATTCCAAGCCAGTCTGTATATACTGCTTTCATAGGCTGGCTTCTCAGACTTTAAAAAATATTTGCATTAAAAATAATTTCAGGAAAGAACCAATGCAATATCTGTTTATCTATCATTTAGGTGTTTGTTTGTTTGTTATTGTTTTTGTTTTGTTTTTTTAAAAAAAGCTATTTTGTATTTGTATTTCATCTGAGATTAGTGGTCTTTTAAATCATATATTGTCTATGGGAAGTTCATTTTATGTTAGCATGTTTAATGTTTATTTACTCAAATAGCATTATATTATCTTCTTTTGGGTTACTCTAAGAACAAAAGAAAAAAGAGATGGATTTTATTGGCAAAGGCTCATGTTTAGATCATTTTTTAGATGACCATTTCAGTTGCCATTATTACTACCTCCGAAATGATTGGAGGAGTATTTCAAATTCAGCCTATCGCATTATTCAAGGGCATTCTATGAAAAGTTGCAACCCAGTGCAAATTCTGGCAAAGATGCAAAGGCAGCCTATCCAAGTCAGCAATAACATTCAAGAGCGTTTTCCAGAGTTAGCGAATGTAGATGAGAATACTTACATGTGATCCCTCATATTATAGAAAGTATTTTGGGGAAGATTTTTTTACACTTCTTAGATTACCCATTATGCATTTTCTAAGCATTTTTAAGTGTAGGGTGGTTGTTTGTGTGTGTGTGTGTGTGTGTGTGTGTGTGTGTGTGTGTATGTATGTGTGCTCGCGCGCACCGCGTACGCTTGTGTGTCTATAATGATGAAATAAATCTCTGGATGATGCTAGTCTTATTTACATCCTCCCAGAAGCCCCATGAGGGAGACACTAGAGTCATTAGCATCCCATGTCTGATAAGAAACTGAGGCACAAACATTAGCAACTTTACCAAGGCCTCAGAGTTGGACAAAATTTTAACTCAGGGCATGTGAATGAAGCTCTAGTGCTTTGTCTATCTTGCTGAAAGCAGTTTTAAGTTTTAGAAAAGGAGAAATCTCTATAGCTTTTGAATGCAATAAATCTCAGCTTGTGATAGCCATCAGCCATCCCCTCAACCTATTGTTATTATTATTATCAACTAGAGACCCGATGCACGAAATTCGTGCACTGGTGGGGGGAGGTCCCTCAGCCCAGCCTGCCCCCTCTCACAGTCTGGGAGCCCTCAGGGGATGTCCTACAGATGGCTTAGAGAGTGGGGAGTGGACCTAAGCCACAGTCTGGCCTCCCATTGCGGGAGGTGACCGGTTAGCTCATAGGAATGGCATGGGCAGCGAGCGGATGGCCAGGCCCTGCCCCCAATTGTGTCACAGTCACTGTGATCTCCTTCTGCAGGAAGCAACTCCAGCAGGCCTATCTGGGGATGATGCTGGGCAGCCCTGCCCTGAATCACCCCGCCACTGCTGCCGACCATGACCTCCCTCTGCAGGAGGTGACCAGGTGGGAGATCAGGGGATGGCACCAGCCCCATTGTCCCACCACCACTGGTTGACACCCTCCCCCCACTCCATCGCTGTCCCCTCCCTCTACCAGCTGACATGTGCCTTGGCTGGCCTAGTGACACCTGCTCAACAGCCCCACCCTCCCACTGACCAGTTGTTCTGCTGTTTGGTAGATTTGCATATTACACTTTTATTATTTGGTAGATTTGAATATTACACTTTTATTATATAGATCCAAGAAGTCTGCTTGAAGGGATATTTATTCACCAAAATGAGCTCTAGAAGGAGTGTTTTTCAAGGTGTGGTCCTACATTTTAACAGGCAACCCAGATGAGTGTTATGCATTGTTCTATTTGAGAGAATCTCTTTTAAAGTGTGACACTTCAGTGAAGAGACATTGGCTCATTAAAATTATGCCTCTGGCATGACCACATTCAGTATCTGATTTTTATTATTAAAGATTGAGCACCTACCCCTAACAGGTTTTGCTCAGTGGATAGAGTGTCGGTCTGTGGACTGAAAGGTCCCAGGTTCGATTCCAGTCAAGGGCATGTACCTTTGTTGTGGGCACATCCCCAATAGGGGTGTGCAGGAGCAGCTGATCAATGTTTCTCTCTCATTGATGTTTCTATTTCTCTCCCTTCCTCTCTGTAAAAATCAATAAAATATATTATTTTAAAAAAAGATTGAGCACTAAATATCTCTTTATCAATCTATATGGGTTCATAATATTTTCATATCTTGAAAGTCCCCATACTCAGAGAGCATTAAATGACTTCAATAAGTATTTTTAAGGGATCATGCAGGAAAGCTAATTTAGGTGATATGAGTGTGTAGTAGATAGATAATATCCTAGATTAGGAGTAAAGATGGCACATTAGCCTTACATAGTGGTGGCTGAAGGCAGAAAAACTAATGTTGCAGAAAAAAAAAAAAAAAAAAAAAAAAAAAAAAAAGCACTAAGTCTGTCTTCTGTCCTAATTGTTTGGCTATTGCTGAATAAGCAAGCTCCCTTACACTGTTCCTTTTCCTTGATACCGTCTCCCAATTATTACAATCACCCATTCAATGAAGTTGCCCAAACTGGAAAACCTGTTTTTAAGCTAATACCATTTGCTTTGTTTGATTTCATCCCTGTGTAATCAGCCAAATAGTTTCATCAGGTTTCCTCATAAATGTGTCTCTGATCCACTGCCTCTGTCTAGTCCTAGTTCCCAATATCAGTCTCTCTTTTTTTTTTTTTTTTTTGGCCCAAAACACTGCAGCTGTCTCAATGGAACCTTCCCACAGCCACCAGAATGGTTCCCTTAAAATGAAAGCAAGACCAGGATGCTCCCATGTTTGATATTCTTCACTTTTCTTCCTTCTGTGGAATAAAATCTAAGCTCCCTGCTCTGGTACCTAAGACCCTCAGTGGTCTGTCCTCTGATTATTTCTCAGGCCTGACTTCCACAGTGCCGGTTGCCAGGGGCAGCCAGGACCCGGCCTGACTTCCGCCCCAGCCCCCTTGCCTTTGTCTGATCCAGAGCTGGCCGGTCCAGGGCTGCCAAACCTGCGCTGCTAGCAGCACAGCATCTTGGGCGGGCTCCCCTGTCTCTGTCTCCATCCCACTCTGGGCCTCACCTGCACATGGAGCCTCCGCCTGACTGGTCATGACTATTATGGCATCCTAGCCTAATTTGCATATTACCTATTTATATAGATAGATAAATTAAATTTAACAAATAAAAACTAGTGTTCTAGCTTACATATTTGAGAGACCATTTCATGCAAGATATACATATGTGTATAAATTAATTTAATGTGTACTCTAAGGGATATAATGTTATCATCCCCATTTGAAGAAAGGGAAATGGAGTCCAAGAGATATTGACTAATTTCCTACAAATTATCAGCTTAGAAAAGAGAAGAGCCAGGATATAGATCCAGGAAGTCTGGTCAAGAGCGAGTACATACAGCCATTAAGCTCTACTGCCTCTTCAAGTCAGTTAATTGAATCATTATATCCCTTTGTGTATAAGGGAATAGCATTTTGTTAAATGATTATGTTGTGAGTATAAATAATTAGCAATTATTAAGGACATGAGGTTTGGTTGTTTTTTGTTGTTGTCCGCATCTTCCCCTCCTGTGCCTATCCCCTCCTAGACACCACCTACCCACTCACCATCACCATCCAGTTGTCTGTTTCTGTGTTGTGCATGTATGTTTTTTACTAACTCCTTAACCTTCCTTCATTCATTCCCCCCTCACCACAGCTGTCAGTCTGTTCCATGTATCCAGGCCTCTGTTTCTATTTTGTTCCTCAGTTTATTTTGTTCATTAGATTCCACATATAAGTGAGATTATATGGTATTTGTCTTCCTCCAACTGGCTTATTTCACTTAGCATAATACTCTCAAGGCCCATCCATGCTGTCACAAAAGTGAAGCTTTCCTTTCTTTGTATGGCTGCTTAGTATTCCATTGTGTAAATGTACCACAGCTTTTTTATCCATTCATCTACTGATGGGTACTTGGTCTGTTTCTAGATCTTGGCTATTGTAAATAGTTCTGCAATGAACATAGAAGGACGTGTTTTGCCATTCTTTTTTAACTACCTTTATTCTTTACTATCTATCTAGTTCTTCTTCGGTACCTTTAAAAATTCAGCTTTAATATTAGCCTCCCCAAATCCAAGAATCTGGCCCACAATTCATTCTATTCCCACACACACATGCTATCATAGCATCTAAGGCACTGGGTAATGTTGGTCTTCTTAACTTTCTCTCACTGGACTCTACGCTCCTTGAGGAAAGGGGCATCATCTTCTGTCAGTATATCAGCACTAAT
This sequence comes from Pipistrellus hanaki, assembly GCF_964339955.1. Lineage (NCBI taxonomy): Eukaryota > Metazoa > Chordata > Mammalia > Chiroptera > Vespertilionidae > Pipistrellus > Pipistrellus hanaki. The sequence continues at coordinate 144,037,247 of NC_140504.1, read as the reverse complement.
AGTGTTTGGCATGTAGCAGACACCCAAGACAGGTTGGGTTTATGACTAGATGAAAAAAACAAAATGTCTACATACTGTAAGTAAAATGTAGATAAACGCTTTGTTGAGATGGATGATTGGATAAAGGATGGATGATGGATAGGTGGATGAATAGAAATGTAAACGAATAAGTGACATGCATATAGGAAACCTATAAATAAGTCAGTCCAATGTATGCGCCAGATTTAAATGAACAAAGCTTCTTGGGCGTATTTCTAAAAAGAAAAAGAAAAAAAGAGAGAACATTTTTTTTTTAAACTGACACATTTTCCTACTTTATCTTTAATACCATTCTTTCTTCTATTGTTTCCCTTTAATAGCCATTAATGATGACTCAGCAAGTTAGTGACCAATGTACTCTTAAAATGTTCTCTACTTCTGTTTTCTTTTTATTTATTTTTTTGTCCTGTAGCTGTCAAAGCTTTTGAGTGTGATTTCACTTCTTTTTAGCCAGACATCCTAGATACCTTTTGGATGAGTAGCTGCAGTACATTCCCTAGCTGTCTGGAGAAAGCCCTCGCTTCCCTCCACCATTTGTCTGGCAGGTGCTACCAAAAGATTTGGCCTCTGTTACCACCAGGAGATTTAGCAGGGAAGCAGCATGAAACCCCAAACCTGTTGCCAAGTGTGGATCTTCCTTTTCAGAACAGATATATCTTCCTGGTCCTAACAAGGAACAGACAACATAATATTTCCAATATTTTTATATTACACCAGTCCAAGTGTCAGATTATATTTACCAGCCTGACAGATAAAAATAATAATAATGTTTTCCTCATTTCCATGGCATTGTTAAAAACAAAACATTAATTTTTACCTTAAAAAAGACATGAAACTACATGCTACCATAATGGATGACTTTATGATGCAATTTATGAATATAATCTTCTGTTAAGAACATAATTACTAGAGAAACATTTCTCCATGAAAGATTTGAGGTTCTTTATAACCAGAGAAAAATTATCCACTGCTTTGAGAGTTGCATTGGATAATACTTGCTAAAACTTACACATATAAAGGCAAATATAGATTGGCCTTTTAGCTGAAACTGGTTTGGCTCAGTGGATAGAGCGTCTGTCTACGGACTGAAAGGTCCAGGGTTCGATTCCAGTCAAGGGCATGTACCTTGGTTGTGGGCAAATCCCCAGTAGGGGGTGTGCAAGAGGCAGCTGATCGATGATTCTCTCTCATCGATGTTTCTAACTCTCTATCCCTCTCTCTTCCTCTCTGTAAAAAATCAATAAAATATATTAAAAAAAAAAAAGATTGGCCTTTTACTTGAAGTCAATAGCTCACTGTTGTTTGTCAAGAAAAAGAGTTTACTGGATTTCCTTTACACTATCAGACTGCTTCTCCTTTTGGATGTGATAGATAAATTCTTTTCCACAGTGATATAATGTCATTCCTCCATTATTTCTTCAGATCTTGATAAAGAACCTACCATTTGCAAGGCATTACAGTGTTATGTATTTTCTGACTAGTAGTTAAATGTCTTGTTTCTCTCTTACCATGTTTTTGTTTTCAATGATAGGCCCTAGATTCTAGGGTGTATGACCACACAAACTTGCCAATCAAAATCTCCAAGTAAAATAACATTGGGGGCAAAATATATGGGTGTGAGTTTATTTTAACTGATGGCAATTATAGTCCCAAACTTACATAATGTTAAACTACTAGAAATTTCATTCAGCTAAAGAACACATAGATTCAAGTTGTTGTTGGTTGCAGGAGGGGTGACTGGTTATGTAAATTAGAAAATATGCAAAATCTGCATTTGAATCTTGTTGTTATTTTGCTTAATCAGTCAAATATAAGCTTATAAAATATACTATTGCCAGTATTGTGGGTGCAAGTGTGTGCATGTATATCTGTGTGTGTGTGTGTATGTGTGTGTATGTGTGTGTGTTAGTATATGTTAAAACATATACATTTTAAACTATGACAATGCATTTGCTTCAGCTATGTACCAAGCTTACTTGGAGATGCAAACAGCAAAGGGGAAAATCAGAACCACATAGCCACAAAATGTAAAAAGTTTATGATAGTGGTTTGAATTGATTCATATACAAAAGTCACCACAATTTTTAAAGGCCACCAAAATACCTTTTTATTGTAAAACTATTAAAAATTGCAAGTTGGGAAATGCTTGTGGTTTATAAAAAAAAAAAAAAAAATCCTTTACATCTGGCTCCCTCTGTGCTGACACTGATTCTTGCAAGTCCCGTGAGATGCTTCTTAAACACCTTCACCTTTCTTTCCTCAGTTTCAGGGGAGAAAGGGTCCCTTCAGCTCCTGAGACAGTAAATCACCGTCTGTGTGGTGGTTCTCAGAAGACACTTAAAGGGCTGAGTTGGATGCTCTACATAGCACTCTTGCCAAAGGAGTTCGGAAATGACTTCCAGCTTCCCACAGTAATAAAATGGCACTGTTTGGCATCTTTAAGGTAATAAAAGTGATTTTTTTTTTCATTCAAGTAAGTGAGAAGAGAGGCCTGGTTGTTTTAAAAACTGATTAAAATTCATGCGTTTTCCTCAAATTATAGAGCATGATATGAGCACACTTACATGTGAACATCGGACCACCTCGGACGGTTATTCTATCCAGCACTCTGAGAGAAACAGGATGTGCTAGTCAGTGGGTGGCTGGGTGGGTGGAGGGGAGCCTGGGAAGACCCATCAGGTGCTGTGAGTACTGAGGCCACCATTCAGTAGGTGGCACTCTTCTCTCTGCGTCGGTGGGGAATGAATGAGGCGTGTGCTCTTGGGAGGATATTTTGTTTGAAGGAAACGTCTCAGGAGAGTGTGAGTGTTTCTGGCACTGGGAAACAGCTGCTGAGTTTAATCACAGACTGGCTGTATTTTGGTGATGGGAAAAGCTCTAGAAAACAGTTTTGTGTTTTTAAGAAAGGGCTATATAAGGCACTGTCATGTGTCTGACTGTACAAGACATTTTTAAATTCCATTTCACTCTCCTCGCTGCCGTCTCAGAGGAAACTCCTTTGTCATTACTGTTTGACTCACTGGGTCTAGAAGGAAGTTTGATCATCTTCCCCTTCCCATCTGAGTGTTATCCATACGGCACCTGCGCCTCTGGGATTTCCCTTAGACTAAACAATGCTGCTACCAACTGCAAACAAACATTTCGGAAAGCAAGGCCACCTTTCCGAAAAGGCTCCTGAGCACTCGAGGCTTGTCAGCCAATGTCAGGAGATACGGCTCTCTGTCCTTATTTCAGCCGCACCCAAAGCAGAAATTATCATTCTTTTAACCAGAAGAGACAAGATGGATACTTTTTACATGTAGTCCAACGCACATTTGTCTCTGTTTATAATGCTGCAATTACAAGGTGATTACAAACAAATTAGCAGTTTTTTTATTGACTTACTGACTTCAATTATTGCCAAATACCTTCATCTACCTGTCACATTCTTGATTAAGAGACACCAGTGTCTGTGTTTGCATAATCTCTTTGTTAAAATTAGGCAATAGTGCCCTACGTAGCTAGGGGCAGGTCCATTAATTAAGTAGACAAAACTATTAAGAGATTAAACAGATTATTACCAAAGAAGCAGGATGTAGACACACCTAGTTTAACAATAGTGGGGAAGGAGGTGTCCCTAACAAAGATATGATGGGAGGAAGGGGAAATACTACTGCTCTTAAAATGGTCTGTAAACACTTGAGTGCATGTTTATTAGCTTATGACAGCTCGCTTCAACAGAGAGACAATTAGATGTAAATGCTAATGCCTTTTGCTCACAAATATTCCCAATAGTCTGACCCAAATCAGAGCAGCTGACTTCCATGGGTAACCATCTGTGATAAAAAGGAGAATGTTTTTTCTGGGCTAACACAGAAATACCAATGGAGGCAGCATTCCTGCAGCTAGTCCTTGCCCTTCACCTTCAAGTACATATTTATGTTAAATTATGTGGTCTCCAAGCAGACACATGACAGAGGGTTAAGAAAGAAGAGTGTCGTCCCTGATACACTATTGATCATCCATAATATCCAACACAACATATTTGTAGACCTGCACTTGACCTTATCCCTTTGTAATGTAAATCAGCCTTTTCTTTTTTTTTTTGTCTCAATATTTTGAGCTATGAGCTTTTCATGGCCAGAGACCATATCTTGTTTAACTATGAACAAAGTAGACAGTCAATACCTGTTTGCTGAGTGAAGAAAGATATGAAAACAAGTTTCCCATTTTCCTCACAGCTGACATAGAAGTAATCTTACTTTCAGCAAATATATTTATAAAGGTAGGAATATTCATGTTCTTGATTTTTAAAGTGTAAGAATTTTATCCCGAAATACAAGAACTATCCTGTGCTTACCAAAACACTTACTGCTTAAACATATTAAAAGTATTAAAAAAAAAAAATCCCTAATAGCTAGCAAAGTCAACATTTCTATCTCTTATTTTAGCAGGGACTTGTTTGCAAGCTTATAATTACACTTAACTTGTCCCTTTGTTACCTCCTCTTAAATTATTTATTTATATTCTGTTCCAAATATTAAAACATATATGTAGTAGATAAAATAATTTCCTTTGAAAATTCCTAATTGTGGTTTTCTATTCGAACATGTATATTTCATATCCAGATATTTGTCTTTACTTAATGAATAAAATAACATTTATCCATTTATCCTTTTATTTAACATATATTGTTTGATTGCCTTCCCTGTGAAAAGATAACCTACCAAATGCAAGGATGCAACAGAAATAGTCAACTTCTCTTTATTCCACATGTTTCAGAGTTAATCCCACTGGTTTACTTTGATTTGGCCAATGGTCCTAAATGATCTGGCTAAAGGGTTGCTTTTAAAGAGAGTGATTCTGAGAGTTGGTCATACTTAAGAAGCATCAGTGGCCCTGTATGTAGGAAAGCATGTTCTGAATTTCTTTCTCCTGGAATCAGGCTCAACAGACCTGGCATTGAGCCTAGGAATCAGCAGCATTTCTAATAGGTTTCCCAGGTAATTCTCTGGCAAGTGATCCTCAGAATATGCACTAAGAATCACTACCTTGAGAGTTAAAGAGATTTTTCTTTTCAGGCCATTCTTTATTCTGGGTACAACAAACATCTTTTTTACTTCCTCATTATTTTTTCCCTAGAAAATACAATTACACAGAATCTGTTGTAACCCAGGATGAATACTGTAGGATATTGTTTTGTTTTGTTTTTGCCTCTCTAAAAGAGGTAGGAATATAAATGAGGAATATTAAATGTGATGTTTTAAAAACCTTTTGATGATGAAAAATACTGTGCCATATTTGGTGCTAAATTGGTAATTCATTATGATGAAAATCACAAGTTTTGGGACATTAACGTTCACTGTCACTTTACAAAATAATTTTCAAAGTTTCTACTAGGTGCTTTCCTTTAGTACTTTCCTTTCTATTTTTCTCTTAAAATATTCCATTAGGTACCAATGCGAGTTTTTCTTATTACTTTAGAAGAGAGTAAATAAGAGAAGTGAGAGCTGTTTTCCTCTCTGTGTCAATAGCACCTCACTTTAACCTCTCTGAATGAGTTATTGCTCTCCGCAAGTCCTTCAGTAATGTGGCATCGCGTCATGGGTTGTGCACACAGTGACATTACTTAAGGTCAGGGTAAATAGAAAATCTGTGACGGGCTTCTACATGTCACATTAGGGTCTGCCATTCTCCCAAGGAAATGTTAGCCTATTGTTTCATAATTTGAGTTCAAGATATGGTTTTCTTGCTTTTAAGGTGGACAGGTTATTTATTTAAGAAGATTTGATATGTTTCTAAACTTTTCTAATTGTAACATTGTCATTGTGTGAACTGGTGATTAAAAAAAAAATGTCAGTAGTCCCCAAGCTGCATAGGGAGATTTTGGTTGATATTAAGCCTAAAAGCCACCTCCAGTCAAATGGGGAACTATTTAGACACTTCCGTTGCATTAAAATACCACATTTACTTTTAATTCTTTTCTTCCTTTTTCAAAAGACATTTTAAGAGGCTTATTTGGAAACAGTACATAGTCATAGACAATGGTGAAATGTTCACAATTTCATTGAGTGCTCTGACCCCATTCACCTGAATAGTCTCACTCACTAAAAACTGAAATCTGTTCTAGCTATTTGTGAAAACATCATGTCCTACAGTATCTTCCTGACAAATCTGTTAGGGCTAATTAAAATATAATGAACCAGAATAGCTTCCCCTCTAAAAACAAACAAAAAAGGAGTAAATTTTTATTTTGAAAGTTTAAAAGGCTAAGTAAATTTGAAAACCTGTTTAAAATATATACTTCTACATGATAATATGCCCTAGGGCCTGGAAACAATTATAATAAAATTTTGTTTCTGTGGTGGCATTTCTGTCATGGTTCAAATTAGAACTCCTGTAAATCTTGGAATTGAGTAAATAGGGAAATAAAAATCTCATAAAATACCTGTCTGTACTCAGGCTGAAAGAATGAATTTGGGTAGGATTCCAAATCAGACATTCTGATGTGTTGGAGGTTGATACGTTTATACCTGCTTTCAATTTGTGGCAACTTATCTAAACAGTTCCACGTTAAAATAGAAAATATACTTTGATCATCCCTTTTAAAAGAAAATCAAGATAATTTTGGCCCAATTCCCTACATTAATGTATCCACTTCCCCACGTAGAGTTCTCTTAGATGCTACAAATAAATAAACAACAGAAAGGTTTTTCTCTACAAATAATGAGGAGGCTGAGAATCTAGGACATCTACAAACTGGACAAGCAGCAAACCAGGCAGTGGACAAAGGAACTTTCTACTGACAGCGTACACTTCTGACTGTTTCCTTTTCAGCAACCCCATACAGGACTCTTCTTTAAATGTCAAAATTGTATAATTATAAATGTTATGCAAATTATCTATCTACTTGCTGAATGGAAAATCCAAAATACTAAGCATCATCAAACTTTGGCAAATGCATAAATATCGCTAGGACAGCATTTTCAAATGATGCAGAGAGGTAAATACAGATGCTATGGAATCATAGGCAAAGCTATTTTTTTTTAATCACTAAATAGGAAAACCCTGGAGGAAAGGGCTAACTCCGCCTTTATGAATAGAAATTGCTGATGGGGGGTAGAGAGGAGCCATACATGTCATTTTGGTCCATCTAATCCCAGCAGAGGAGACATCACAAAAGTAAGTTTCTCACAGTGAAAACATGGCACCGTGGAGGTACAACTGACTTTACTGTCTTCCAGGAATATATTGTTGGGAAAGGAAAACATTCTTGGCCTACCAGAAGCAGTCAAGGGATTAGACAGAGTCATGACGGGGCAGCAGTTGTTGCCTGGTAGGCCTATAATTGTAATGAAAGAGCATAATCCTCTTCTTTCCTCGTAAACCCTAATTTACAGATGTTAGATATTTTTCCCAGACAAGGAAAGAAAAACAGAAGAAAAAAAGAAAGAAAGAATAAAAAAAGAAAGAATAAAAAAAGAGAGGGGCAACCTAGCCTATAATCTGCTTTTCAATTGCTTACCAATAATGCCAAAGCAAAAACAGGTGATTAAATTAGGTAATGCTTTGGATGCTAACAGATATTGAAAGCATTCTATTTGATAACATTAATGCTATAATTCTCATCAGCATATTTCATAGCATCCTTCCTTAAGAGACTTCAATCTCATTAAATGTCTATCTCTTATGCTTCAGTTTTTTTAAAGGCTTTTTTTTTATTTTAAGTATTTTGTCTGTCTTCCTGACTAACAATCTAGCAATCTATCCAAATATCTACCTCTCTATATCTATGTAGTTAATCTTCTAAAATCAAAGGGAAAAGCCTTTGTAAATACCTTTCCAAAAAGCTTCCACACTAATAAAAGCAAATAGAAATGATAAAAAAAAAAAGCGAATTTATCTTCCAGGTTGAAACCAGAGACACCTCTACCCTTTCCATTGATTTCAGCTCAGCATGATTTTCCACATGTTTGCTGAGTTTTCTCAGTGTTCTTTTGATAATGAGATAAAGTGCATGATTTTGTCCTCCGATGCTGCAGAATGATGTTAACACAAGGACTTTTGATTTGAAAATCTTTATCTGGCTTAATTATACATTCTGTCCAGGACTCCATTGATAGGAAGTAAAACTGTTTCTCTCCTTCAGCTGTCGGGCTTAGAGGAAAGGCCAGATGGGTCCGGTAGCTAAAGCTACCAAAGCAGCTCTCCTAGGTCATTGGTGAGAAGCTCAATATTATTGCAACCCTAAAAGCAGCTGCTTCTGCTTGAATCAGGGTTATGAAAGATGACCTACATTAAATGGTCAATCATTAAATATCAGCTGAGTAAAAGCCCTGTGGTCTGTTTCCCTGCTTAAATCACCAGCCCCTGCCTTCTCACATGCAAAGAGTTGCTCTTTACAATCATGCAGTGAAACGCGGACCGAAGGGCCAAGGCTGTAACCGCACACAAAAACCTCAAAGAGCATCTTTCGGGTTTTCATTCGGTGAGTAAATGATCACTGGCAAATCTTCAGCGGTGGAATGAAAGCGCAGCCTTGCATTTATCACAGCTATAAAATATTTAGGAATACATAATCCCTTTAGAGCCTCATTTTTCTCCTATTATGTGTTTATTCCTCAGGAAAAGAAAAACAAACTGTTTAAATGATGTCCATCTAATACCTTAGATTTATTGCAAAGCCTACAATTTGCTGGTTTCCTTTTACTATTGATCCTCCTCTTACTGATGGGGATGTGAGCCTCATCTGTAGAGGTAAAGCTCATACTGATTCAGAACTACAATTGTGCAATAATGGATACCACAGAGCAAGGCTCCAGGACTCACTCTCATCTAGACCGTCTCATTTTCTTGAATAGGGCAGCAGAATAATCTCGAATGGCAATTACAGCCTTAATATCCTGACTGAGATTTATAGCAGTCCTGCACATTCACCACTGCAAGCAGTTACTTCAGACAGTAGTCTTTCTTTCTCCTTAGGCTGCGTGTGCTTTCATGGTGCTGTGCTCCCCTGTGGGTCTGCTTTGTCCAGGGAAGTGTTGGAGCTGTCATTATGGTGCCATGCTAGATGCCAGTATTGAGGCAAGATACCAGAGGTAGCCACAGAGAATCCAAACTACATATTCTTTTTACCTCCCCTGAATATGTAGTTCTGAAATTTAAAAAAAATAAAAAATAAAAAAGGAAATCTAATATTCACTTTTAGATTTCCAATTAGTCATCTCTCTTTAATGTAAGGCAGACATCAGGAGTTGCTATTTTCAAAATTTGGGGAGAAAACATGAAGTTTAATTGCATAGGATATGATCTGCCAATCATTTTTACAGTTTTCTCATTTTGAAAATGTATCCTGTCATGTCATTCCCGCACTTGCCTCAGCTGTGAACATTTTACCTTCTATAGAAAATAGAAGAGGCCTCTAAAAATTTCTTAGTTTTACTTATAGGCTCATTGCACTCAACAGGTGAAAGGAAGAGTTTTCTTTTCAATTATATTAAGGAAATCATAAAATGATCTCTATAGCAATCATAAAACTGAAATATTAAGGAAAAGTTTGTTTACTGACACTACTTAGTACCAAAATACCTGAATTCTTCAAAAGAATACATATTTTTATATTCATTCAATTTATTTGTTATAAGGATTACTAGTGAGCCAGTGCACAAAATTCATGCACAGGGAGTGAGGTTCCCTCAGCCCAGCCTGCACCCTGGCAAATTGGAGACCCCTTGGGGGATGTCTGACTGCTGATTTAGGCCCGATCCCACATCGGGCCTAAACTGGCAGTTGGACATCCCTCTCACAATATGGGACTGCTGACTCCTAACCACTCACCTACCTGCCTGCCTGATCACCCCTAACTGCCTCTGTCTGTCTGCCTGATTGCCCCTAACCTCTCTGCCTGCCTGCCTGCCTGTCTGCCTGCCTGATCACCCCTAACTGCCTCTGCCTGTCTGCCTGATTGCCCCTAACCTCTCTGCCTCCCTGCCTGCCTGTCTGCCTGCCTGATCACCCCTAACTGCCTTCCCCTGCCAGCTTGATCTCACCCCTAACTGCCCTCCCCTGCTGGCCTGATCTTCCCCTATGGCCCATGCTTGCTGGCCTGATCTCACCCCCAGCTATCCTCCCCTGCCGGCCTGATCTCACCCCCAATGGTCCTCTACTGCCAGTCTGATCTCACCCCCAACTGCTCTTCCCTGCTGGCCTGATTGCCCCTAATTGTCTCTGCCTGCCTGATCACCCCAAACTGCCTTCTCTTGCTGGCCTGATCTCACCCCCAACTGCCTTAAAAGCCACTCCCCAGCCCCCACCTTAGGTTCTGCCTTTACAGTTCACCCAGATTAGGTTGTGATTGGTCAGTTGCTATGCCAGTCAGCATCTCCAGGCCTATCTCTGAGCCTGATCCACGCAGAGGCCGGAGAGAAAGAGAGGCATGCTGCTGGCCAGGCCTGGAGAGAAAGAGAGCCAAGGGAGGATCAACAGCTGCCACAGAGGCTTTGGATCAGACCCTGCTCTCTCTCTCAAGGTCTCTCTCTGAACCTGATCCACAGCCCCCTCAGTTGCAGCACCCACAGAGGCAGTAGTCAGTGCTGGGTCGCCATGACAACCCAGCAATGACAACCCAGCACTGACTTCCAGTGTTTAGTTGAGCCTTCGGTTGTTACGGTCACTGCCTTTTTATATATATAGATTTTTAAACTATCTAGATACATTTTATTATAAAAACAAAATTTTCATTGCTTTGTTAATTAGCACCTACATCCAGTGGGAATATTATGTGACATCTTGGATGCACAAACTCATACTAACTTTTAGGGAAGAAATAATTATATACTCTTGTAAGAAATTATATGGATCTGAAAGACCATCTTATTGTGTAACTATAAGCAAATTATGTATCAGCTTTGTGCGACTATTTTCTCACTACATCAACGGGAATAATAGTGCCAATCTCACATATGTGTGAGAATAAAATAAAACATGTGAGGTGCTTATCATAATACCTGACACATATTAAACTCTTAAAATAAGTGAAATGTTTTTGTCTGAAAATGTACTCTTTTTCTGCATAATCTACCTCAAAACTATCATATAGATTACCAGGTTTCCTATGGCCTCTGCCCTGCTATGCATTTATAAAAAGATGCCCATTTACAACTTCTTCCTTGTGTTTTATCCACTGAAAATCTTTCAAAAGTTAACCAGCAGATATATTATCAAAAAACATATATAGCATGTGGCTGCCCATTCTCATACATGAATAGAGAAAAAGAAAATTTTTTACATTTGAAATTGCTCTTTTAAAAGTGAAATTGCTCTTTTAAAAAATTTTTTACATTTTCTGTTTCTCTATTCATGTATGAGAATAGGCAGCCACATGTGTTTTAGAAGAAATATAAATCTGTAAGCTGCTATCATAAAAAAGAAGAGACAACAATTTTGACAAAATTAAACTTACCTCTATGTGACATTATTATCCCCATGTTAGCTGCTTTTAAGGTTTATATCAATATCCAGGTCAAACTAAAGATAGCTGAAATATTATTTAGCAGCATTGCAGGGCGGATTGAGCTGGCTGGCACATATGCCAGAGTCACTGTCTAGAACAAGCATGTCAAATTCATGGCCCGCAGGCCGCATACCTCATTTATTTGGACTGTGTAGGTTTTTGAGTTTAACATGCTTGGTCTAGAACACAGAAATAAGATATAAACCTATTATTCAATACTATCTTGTCATTGTGTTAAAAAATATATCCAGACAACCCAGAATGTTTACTGGATGGAACTGAATCTCTAGAACTTGAAAGGGTTTGCGTAACTGAGAGGGGAAAAAAAAACCACATAAATTAGTGATATGGAATCTGTCATTCTGATGTCAAATACTGAAAAATCTAGCACAATTATAAGCATTATGGAGATATTGATTCTTCTGCATCTTTGCCAATCAGCTTCCTCTTATTTTATTATTCTCACAATGTGAACACACATATGTACTGTACCAGCAAGATAGACCCTGAAGTTCTTCATGTTAAAAACCTGAAATGTTAAAAGAAGCCCCTTCATTCTTTAAGCACTTTGACTGGTTGTCGAATTGTCATTCAACAATTCATGTCAGTATTGAAGCCAATGTGAAATTGCTCTTTTAAAAAATATAAAGCAATCTTTAAAGAACTTTCCAAGAATGAAAGAACCCATTGATCTTCCCTCACTCTCCTCCTGAAGAAAAGGTGATCTATCAGCCAATGTATGGTGCTCTCTATATAGTTAAAAGTTCTTATCTATAACTCAGTAGTCAAAAACTTCCCAAGACAATACGTTTTGGTGTCATCTTGCATATTATCTTTCTTAAGGGCACTTCCATGTCTCTTCATTTCTGGAGGAAGATGAATTTTGTCTCTGAACATTCCAGACCTGTGTTGCTTGAAAAAAGTCAATTGCACACCAGCATGTATGGAAGTCCTGAGCTCGGTTGTCAGAGAACCCAAAAAAAAGTATGAAACATCAACCGAAATGGCCACCTGTTGAGTGTTTCTCTGACAGCTGATTCTCTTAACCATCGCAAGCGGAGACAATCTCGAGAGGCACGAAGGAAATGCTCAGGCCTCAGACACAGAGGGAAATTCCGTGTGCGTCTTTGGAACAACATTGTTTTTAATTGCACTATAATGATTTTCTCACAGACACAGCGGTATGTAGTGTCGTCTTAGAGCTGATTTAAAGCACACAATAAACCACAGCGCAGCTGAAAAGCCAATTGAGACTTCTTAATGCCAGGAAGGTTTTTGTCCTACGTGAATACTTAAGAGCATTTTCATCAGCTACTCCGCCCACAATCCACTGTTGCCAAATATACCTACCTCTGTTACTGTATCGGGGCAGTTTTGAAAAGTAAAGGAACATTTTTAAATTCCAAATAGCAATGACATGAAGCCTTGGCTTTATTTTTAATCTTTGTGATATAATCACAAAATAAGACAAGTTCATCAGCTGGGTGATGGCTCCAAATCTCACTTTCATGATTTTTTTTTAAACCAATTAACATTTTGCATCTTACTTGTCAGTGTAAGTCTTCTCTGCCTGACTGCCTGATCAGTCTTCACTTCTTACAAAGCATTCTCTGACATAGCAGCTGAGATGGCATTGAAATGATGAAGTTGGCTGGATGGACATTGAAATCCTTGTGTGTTTTTTTAAATAGGAGCAATTAATAACAACCCTAGAAGCTGCCAGGATTTGAGGACCCAATATGGGTCAGTTCTTCTCTCAATACTTCAAAGGCTTGGGCTTGAAAGATTCCAGTCAAAACGTCACTTTGTGCAAAGGTTTAATACTCTGTTTCTGGGAATTCATTTGTCAAAATATGATGGATTAATCAGCAGAGGCTTTCTAAATTCCCCAGCCCCATTCCATTCTGTGGCATTAAAGAATGAGAAAGAGAAAAGCAGAGAGAGAGAGAGAGAGAGAGAGAGAGAGAGAGAAGGAAACTATAAAAGATCTATACTTTCACACATTCCATTAATTTCATCAGCATTAATATAATAATCCATATATGTTTATCCAATTATATTTATATTTATATTTATATTTATATTTATATTATTTATATTTATATTTATATTTATATTTATATTTATATTTATATTTATATTTATATTTATATTTATATTTATATTTATATTTATATTTATATTTATATTTATATTTATACATATTCATACACACACACAAGACAAACATACACATATACACATGGGCACACACACACATGCACATGCATGGGAGTATGTACTCTAATTTTCTTTACCAATTGCCAGATCTCACTTATTTGTATACCATCTTGTTACTATCTGTTACTGCTACTCAGAAGTGCAGCAAGAGCAGATATTAGACCCAAATTTAAGAGCAAACAAAGAAATCTGTGCAAAAATTGAATTAGGAACACTTGGGCTCATTTTCTATTTGGGAAGGCCCGAGGGCAAGAGGGCAGAAATTACCTAAATGAGCCTCCCAGGCTAGAAGTGATATTTTTCAGGAAAAAAATTTTGAGCCACTTATCCAGAACACCAGAAGGCACAAAAATTAGGAATATACACTTTTGAAACCTACTATCTATATCTGTGAACCATACGTAATGCATTACAAAAAATAGCTTTTTCTACAAAGATCCTTTCTGATTGGTAGTAAGGCCAGTCTGTGAACCTGACTTCCCCTTTTCTACTGTTTTATAGTGAATAATTCTGAGAGATAATAGTTAATTGTGCTATCACCTGAAGGCTACTATTACTTTTTTTTTAATTGAATAGACTTTTACACTCTAATAGTAAGTAAACATTCTCTTCTTGTGAGAAAAAAAAAATGTATACATTATTCAAGAGGTGTAAAGAGCCAGGAAGGCTAAGAAACCATGCCTCATCTACCTCACTCGGTAATTTGGGGAACAGGGTGTAAATACAGCTTTACTCTGTTTAAGGAATATGTCTTATCCCCTAAATCAGTCGTGGAAATGATTTCAGCCTCCCATCCGACCTAAGAAATATGACTCTCACTCCTGCTATTCAAAATCAGCTGCAGTAAAGAATTCATACACCAAATGTCTGCCTCCTTCACTTGTGCCCTGATCTAAGCCACCAGGACACTTCAGTCTCATTCTTAAAATAATGGTCTCCATATACCAAACAGTACAAGGTCTGCATACATATGTTTTTGTCCACAACAAAATGGGAAAAGTAAGGAACATAAAATTATACACATTTATAAACAAAACAGATATCTGCTGAATACCTCACCAATACCAGGCAATATTTTGGGTAGTGGATGAAAAGAGGTGAACAAAGGATATTGTTATATGTGAAAGTAGGGGATCCCCTCCCCACTGAATGCTGGGGGTCAGGTCCTTAGTGTGACAGAAGACCAAAGAAATACAAAGCGTGCTTCCTAGAGAAAGGGAGGGAACCCTCTTATTAACACTAGTGGACTCTGGGAATAATTTCCAAATCAGAGTGAAGAAGAAGAAGCACGCAGAGACTGTCTATAAATATCCTGCTGGAGTCTTTGTCTTGCAGATATTTGTCTTGCAGTCTTTGTCTGGCCCTGCAGGAAGGCCTCCAGGTGTCAGGCCACATCCCATGGTCCATCCTGACACCAGCATACCGTGTTTCCCAGAAAATAAGACGTTCTCTGAAAATAAGACCTACTTACAGGTTTCCTTCTGAGTGAAATATAAGGCATCCCCCCGAAAATAAGGCCCCCCCAGGCTCTGTCTCAGAATGCTATTGCTAAACATGAGAGATTTGGCCCACTGATTCTGAAAGAAATTCACCAGAAAATTCAGGAATTGGATAGTTATGATGATGTTCCAGAAGATGATGACATGATTGTCATTGAATAAATGAGTAAATTCTTGATACTGTAGGATTCACAGTTTGTCTGGTTTGTGTTGACAACTACCGTACTACCTTACCGTATACAGGTAATAAATTTCCTTAAATTTTCATTTAACAATAAATGTGTACCATATTTTTCTTCATGGAAAAATAAGACATCCCCTGAAAATAAGACCTAGCGCATCTTTGGGAGCAAAAATTAATATAAGACACTGTCTTATTTTCCGGTAACAACTTTCTTTCCCCACCCCCCACCGCCACCCCGCAGTGCATTGTTCACAGTTCCATGGCCTCTGTATTTAAATAACAAGTTCTGCAAGACCAATTTCCTTCTCAATAGTATCTCAAGAAAATTAATTTTCTGAGACTTGCTCAACAGGGTGAGTGATTTTTATTTGCATGAAATTACGCCCCTTGGCTTCTAACATCCAATTGCCTTTAATCCCGTCCTGGAAGATGTGCCTCTGGGAATTCAATAGAGCTAAAAGCAAAGCCAGAATCCAGTTTCTGTCCCATGGTGGAGTTGGTCCGGTTTAGCATTAGGCTAGTTGCAGTCCACCAGTCCATTTAGTGTAGGATCCCCATGGCTATGGGTCATGTGGGTGAATGCAGGGGAGCAAAGAGAGTGTACCCCCTGCCAGAAGAATCCCAAGAGTCCCGAAAACACAAGAGCACAAACTCCTTTGCCTAAGAGATTAACTATCTTAAATCTTCTGGTGCTTGCAATGGCCAAATCTACTCTGGCCAATGACCTGTACTCAGTTGTGCCTGACAGATAAATACCTTCCCTCCTTCACCCAGACCTTACTGGGCATGCGTCTATTCTTCCCCAATCTAGTGGCTTCCTCGGGAGTGTCAAACTGCAGCTTCCTGGCAAAGCTGCACACATGGCATGCCCATACTCTCCGGCCTGCCCTTGGCTCCTTTCCAGTTATTCATAACGGTATCAATACAAGGCCATGACCTCGTGAACTTTAATATTGACATGGAGGAGATATATAATAATCCAACAGATAATGACTAGCCAGGTTGTAACAGCTACTTGAGGAAGAAATAAAGCAAAGTAAGGAAAAAGAGAGGGATGGGAATGGAGAGAGATGAAGTGAGGGTGTGTTGGAATGGAGAGAGATGAAGTGAGGGTGTGTTGGAATGGAGAGAGATGAAGGGAGGGTGTGTTGGCCAGAGGTCTGGGAGAAGGGCGTTACACAGTGTGCTTAGGAATGCCCTGCCTCTGTGGTTAGATTTGAGTGGAGAGCTCTGCCAGTGTCCCAGGCAACAGATTTCCAGTCAGAGGAATGGCTGGTGCGTAGTTGATAAGGTAGGAAGAGGCTTGGCATGGGGCAGGAACTGGCTGTGTCTGCGGGCCTTCGCGGCATGTTGTGTGAACGTTGCCAACTCCTCATTCTTGCTAAGGCTGCCTTGTATTTGAGACAGGGCTTTCCTCCCCTCTCTAGCCCCTACTGCTGTTAACATAACCTTTCTTTAAGAAATGATGTAAGAATCCGATGTTCGTGGTGTTTTTGTAATAGCCTAACTTGGCAATATAAAACGTTGGCAACCTTACTGCGTTGTTCTCCAGCCACCCCCACCTCCAACTAACTCGTGAAATACAAAACTCTGTGAAGAGCTGGCTTAGAACAATGCGCTGGAGGTGCCAAATCTCCCTGCGTGTCCTTGGAACACTCCCTCTGAACCCGCTCCCAGGTGCTCCCTTTATTTTACCCATTCTGGGGCTTTCTTATGGTCCAGGTTTATTCTGAAAGAAAAAGACACATCCTGCTTCCCCAAAATCACATTTTATAGGTTTGGCTTATTTTAGCTTGTTTTAACATGAAAAAGTGGTAATAAAATGAATCCCTGATTCTTACACAAAACAGAGTGTCAGCAGGGCAGGTCCAGGATGTGGGGGCCTCCCCGAGCCCTTTTATGGCCTGACATCAACATTACCTTGGGATGTTGAGAGCATCTGGGCCCCTACCTCTTCTCAGGCTCCCCCCAGGAGTTCCAAGGAATATGCTGATTGTTTTGTGTTTGTGTTTGGGGGCTGAAGAGGAGAGTCTGGAGCTGGGTAATTTTTTTTTTCCATATATTTAAGAGAAAACTAGATATTTTCAAGGGAATTGACTAGTAGTGGCCAGCCTAACAAAGAAACCCCACTAAGCCTAACCACAACCTGACAGAATGAAAAGTGATTCCAGAGCTGCCACTCACCACAAATCCCTAGGAAACCAGCTGAAAGCGGTGGAGAGGCTGCTGAGCAGCGAGGGCCACAAGTGTGGCCCCAGGAGAATCCCCGGGTCCCATTCACATTCAAAGTTGCGGAGTGGGGGAGGGGTGGAAACTGGAGAGGGAATTAGCTGCCCTGTGATCACTTTCAGGGTTATGATGGAACTGATTTAAAATGCAAAACCACATTCCATTGTAAACACGGGGACAAACTGGAAGCTGGAAGGAAATAGGATTTCATTTAGCGATTTTCAATTTTAGGATTGAAATGGGGACGGAAAGAACCACACTCTTGATTTTTCCAGAACTGAGATTGCCTATCCTTTTTTCTTTTCTTTTCTTTTCTTTTCTTTTCTTTTCTTTTCTTTTCTTTTCTTTTCTTTTCTTTTCTTTTCTTTTTTCTTTTTTTTTCTTTTTTTTTTTTTTTTGTAGGATAATATTACCTCTTTGAGCTTCAATGCCAACAAGGCAAACTTCCCACAGAATCTGACAGAAGGGATGAATACCATGCCCTTGCTAATGGTTAATTTGTAGTGGCATGTGTCTTTCTTGAATGTTCATGAAGTTTTCTAATTCATCGGCACACAATTGGGCTTTTTCCCCCCCTCCCTATACACAGAATGAAATGCCGAGAGGGCAAGAGGGTCAGGGTGTTATTTATCCCTCAACCCGTGTATTTACTACCCCAAAGTTATGGCTAACTTTTTCTACCTCGGGAACAGAATCGGTACTCCAGCAAATAACTGAAGACTGACCACCCTTTAAAATGAGTGTAACTGTTGAACGTGTCTCAGGTCTCATCAAGCCACCGAGATGCTAATCTAGCTCACGTATTCGAAACGCCCCTGGGAAACGTATATTTGGGCTGGCTGCTGAGTGAACATGACTGTTAGGATTATGGAGCCCATGCACGGTGAAGAAAAGCAGCATGGCTTTTCTGACGGGGAGAGTAAACAATAGGGCGATTGTCAGCTTACACGCAGGGACAAGAGCCCTACTGCTGGGGAGCTGTGTGTGAAAACCAAGATCAGCACGCTGTCCTGATGTTTTCTTCTTGGGTTTGGACGTTGTCAAGGATTCAGAGGAGCCACCCCAGTGAGTGAGCAGGAAACAAAACAGAATATTCTTGTCTAAGGGCTGCTTTCTGTAATTATGTTGATTTTTTTTAATGCAACACTTGAACTTTTAAAAACTCAAGGATGCATAAGAAGTACTCCAGAGGATAAGTGATTGCGATTTTTGCCTTGAGTGAAATGTTATCGTGCGTTCTTAACGAAATTAACTTGTTTGTATTTGCGAGTGGGTCTGTGGACTGAGTATACTTAGACCTTGCTTGTTTGGTCTCTCCCACCTCGCCTCCCACCCCCATTTTCCAGCAGGAGGTCAAGTTGTCTTTGGAACATCCTATTTCCTGCTTGGAAAAGGCCCTGGATTGTATAAGTCTGACAGGAAAGTTGCAAGGGTACTCGGAGTTCCCCCTGGCAGGCTGGAGGAGGGAAATTGTGCAGCTTCCATGAGCCATCATGAGCTGTTCTATTGTGTGTATACAAAGTCTCAGGATGCAAACAGCTAAAATAAACTGTAAATACCCTAAGGGAAAAATGTCTTTGGAATCATCCGTGGGCCTGCGTGGCCCATTGCACTTTCAATTGTCCTTCCTGGCTGAGGAAGGAACATCTGGCTCCAGGGCTCCTTGGCTAATGCTGTCATGCTGCAGATATCCGGTGACTCCTTCCCCAGCCGAGCGGCAGTTCTCGTATTAGATAAGAGATGGAGCATATGTGTACGCCGAGAAATGCGATTTGGTGACAATTATCGGTCCTTTAATTTAGCAAAATTACTTTATCGTCCCATTCTTTAATCAAAATGCCATGCCATTTCCTTTTTCACTTGAATAATCCTCATCATTTTACGACACAATGGAAAGATTATAGATTAACTCAGGTCAGTCTCCTTTCATATACTTCTTATTTTTCTTAAGATTTCAATCCACATAAGGTCACCGACAACACAATACTTCCAGGCCAAGGACACGACAAGGTCCTTTTACAAAAGTGCCCCGGCTGGGCAGTCATATTCCAGCGGCAGTGTGCCCTGTGTTTTAACTGCTGGGATTCAATGGAGAAAATGAAATGTAAAATAGTCGGCAACTGCCAAGGTTAGTCAGAGGCCCCCTGGGAATGCTGATCGCACTCTTGGGGTAAGGTTAGGTAGGGTGGAATTCAAAACAGTTCTTGGGGTCAGTCTCCCATGGGTTTGAATCTAGATTCTACTATTTGGTGAACAAATTCCTTAACAATTCTTTCCCTTGGTTTTTTTTGGTCTATAAAAGGAAGATTATGAGTGTTCCAATTACTCATTGCTTGCATTAACACCCCAAAGTTTAGAGGTTTAAAACAACTATTTATTATTGTCTCTGACTTTCCTATGGATTAATGAATGTATGGGAAGAAAACAATTTATACAATCCTGCTAGGAGGTTCTTTTGCGTAGTCTAATCATTAAATTGGCATAAGACCAATGAATAGTAGAAAAACAATTATGTGTGTACAGGAGCCCCACAAAGCCAGGGGAGGCTCCCCACAGTCTGCTAGTTGAGGTTTATATGCCATCCTGAATTCAGAAGAAGGGGTAAGGGATCTGGAGTTCCAAAAGGAAGCCGATTCACAGGAAGATAAGAACAAGTGTTTGCCATGCCATGAGAGGCCATGGAACGCAGAAAGGACTTTGAACACCGAGGCCCGGTCAGGCTGCCCCGGCTCCTCACGCCCAGCCCATCCTTTCTGTAGCTATCTCTGGTGACCAGCCCTCTATTTAAATTTGTTTAGGCAGTTGAGTGTTTTTCACTTGGTGGTATCATTCTGGGACAGCCCAATAGCAGCAGGAATTGGAGTCATTTGAAGGCATGAGGAGGCTGGCCATCTTACCGTGGTTCATTGGCAGGTTGATTGTACACCGGGAGCTCTCTTGAGGCTCAGTTTACACCTGATCTTTTTGTGTGGCTTGGGCTTTCTCAGAGGATGGAAATCTTAGCCTGACTTCATACATGGCAGCTCAGGACTCTACACATACAAGGCAGAAGTCTCTAGTCTACTTCAAGGTGAGGCTCAGACCCATCCATCAAGCAAGTCACTAAAGCCAACTCAGGTTCAAAGGAAGAGGAGTTAAACTGTACCTCTCTGTCTTGAGGAGTGGTTAATAATTTGCCACCATCTTCAATCTACCACAAGCACAATAGTCACCATATAAATTTCCGTGAGAATAAATGAATTAATCTGTTTAATGTAGTTAGACCAATGTCTGGCCATCTGTGTATATCATAAAAGGCCTGTGGTCACCAAGAGGTGCATAGAGCACCTCTCTTGGGCCTGGACTCACAGTTGATGTGGTGGAGCGGGGCTTATACAGGGCTGGCTGGGGGTTGGCTGCAAGGCAAAGAGGGCGCTGCAAGGCAAAGAGGGCGCAGCAAGGCAGGCGCTAGGCAGGCAGGGAGCGGGGAGTGCAGCACGGGTCCCCAGGTGGCTAGTGGAGGTACTCCCACTGCAGGGGAGGGGAGGCTGGGGGAGGCAGTGCACGGGAGAAGGGCACAAGCTGGGAACATCGCAGGGTGCCAGCAGTGTCCATGGAGTGTGTGAGGCATCACGGGGCAGCAGACATGGCCCTGATGGCAGGTTAAGCCTGGGGGACCCTACATGCACACACAATTTAATCATGTGCTGGGCCTCTAGTATATATATATAAAATTTTAATATGCAAATAGACAGGATCGTGGAACAACCAAACAACCTGTTGCTATAATGTGTGCTGACCACCAGGGGCACATGCAGAACATGGCAGCATCAGCAGCATCCACTGCCTGCAATGGCCCCACTCACAGCGGCTGCTGGCACTGTAGCCACTGCTCGCACCTGCTGCCGGTGCACCTGCACCAGTCCTGATCGCTCAGCACCATTAGCAGGTGTGCGCAGCAGCTTCTGGCCCCAGTAACCCCTGAGGACTTCTCCACTATCCCTTACTCCTAAGGAGCCATCAGGGCCAGTAGCTGCCATTAGCACCCACTGCTGGTGCCAGCCCCAATTGCTTTGCGCCGTCAAAGGGGGTGAGCAGAGCTCACACCATCAGCAAGTGGGAGCATCAGCAGCAGTGAGAAAGGAGCTTCCCAGCTGACAGGGGACCAGGGGCCACAGCAGGAGGGCCCGGGCGGGGGCACAGAGGATAGGCTGAGACCTGCCCCTGTGCCCACCACAGGCTTGTGACCCACAGTTTCTTTCAAGTTGCACAGATTCGTGCACTGAGCCTCCAATAGTAATATATTTTCAATAAAAATTGTTATTCATAGTATTTTCTAGGTCCTTACCCCATTTTACTTTTCTCCATTGTATTTATTACTAGTTCATCTTACTTCTTAATTATGTTTGCATATATGCATATGAACATGTTCTTTTCTCTCCCTCTTATCCAAATATAAGTTTCACAACCACAGTGGCTTCTTGCTTTTCCAGGGCCTAGAAACAAAGTGTGCTATATATTGAGAGAGCCACAAATACTTGCTAAATTAATGAATTAATACAGTAAGTAAAGGAACCCCTATTGAATATATACCTAGAAGAAACAAATATTTTTGAGCTATTGATTGGGGAAATTGGGAATATGATTGGGCTGGGGGGAAGATTATGAGCAGAGAGGTTGACATTCTAATTTATTTAAATGCATTCAAAATCAGGATCAATATCATCTCTCATCTGGGTAATTTTAAACTGAAAATCTTTTAGGAAACACAAAATATCTGAACAAGGCCTACTTTGCCTCCAGAATAGCTTATCACAGTTGGGATCATAAAAAACAACAATTGTATTTTGCTACTGGCAGACCTTAGAATCAGACACACCTGGGTCTAAGTCCTCACTCTGGCTCTGATGTTTGCTTGGTTCTTGACATGAAAGTTTTTAACTTCTCTTAGTTGTAAAATCTGTAAAATCAGACAACAAGGCATTCCTTGTGGGGTTCCTGTGAGCATTAAACACAGCTAAAAAGGATTTCAAGACCTGGATGAGCCCCAGCTTTTGTGGCTTGGTTGGTTGAGCATTGTCCCATGAACCAAAGGGTTGCCAGTTCATTCCTGGTCAGGGCACATGCTCAAGTTCTGAGCTCAATCCCCAATGATAGGCAAATGGAAGGCAGCCAATCGATGTTTCTCTTTCTCTCTTCTTCTCTTTCTTCTCTCTATGGAAAAATCAGCAAAAACTCTTTAAAGAAAAAAGTCTGGATAATTGATAAAAATGTACCAATCCCCCCAAATATTAATAACTAAACTTTATTGATGTGACTATATTATATTTATATTTCATATTAGAGTAGATGGGTTTTCAATTTTTATTATTTAAAAATGTTTCTCATGTTTGCAAACACAGTAAAACATATTAAAATAATTCTACTTTTACTTTTTCACTAACTCAACATTCAAGATGTGAGTATATTGATTTATGAACTGACCTTTTTACTCCACTGTATTTGACATAGAAACTGAAACAGAATATGACTAAGTTTTAACAACCATGTTGAAAATAAATGTTTAAAGTTATCAAGAGAAATTATGACATCAAAGGAAGTAAACATCATATCCAAAGAATGACTTCCTAGAATTCAAGGGGAATTTCCCAGGCACCACCCCCTTAGTGAGGGTGACCAAAAGTAAGTTACTTAATCAACAGATGGTGATTGTTGAGGTTTCAATCAATTCAGAGCACTCAGAGCTTTGGGGAATGTTTAAAGGAAACTGCCTCTTGTTTATAGAGCTTAGTATTTCAAAATTAATTTATTGACCAAGATGGAATTGAAAAATCTGACAATTTATTTCCTCAAAACATGCATTTATCGAATAGAACTCCAATCCAACTCCCATTTTCCACAACCAGAAATTGTGTGTTTTTTTGCTTTTTGTTTTTGTTTTTGTTTGACAAGGTTGCCAAATATTTCCTACATTGAAAGACTTCTCTAGAACATGTGGAAGATACAAGATAGGAAAAAAAAAGGGGGGGGGGGGGAGAAAAAAGAAAAGAAAAGAAAGCCAAAACCAGTTTGGCTCAGTGGATAGAGCCTCGGTTTGCGGACTGAGGGATCCCAGGTTTGATTCTGGTCAAGGGCATGGACTTGGTTGTGGGTGCATCCCCAGTGGGGGGGGTGCAGGAGGCACCTGGTTGATGTTTCTCTCACATCGATGTTTCTAGCTCTATATCCCTCTCCCTTCCTATCTGTAAAATTCAATAAGATATATTAAAAAAAAAAGAAAAAGATGATGCAATAAAGAATCATTTTTTAAAGGAAAATATGCGGCACTAATATGGAATATTGCTGGCAGCCAGACAACACTGCATATATTCTTTTCTCCAAGCAACAAAGCACCAGAACTGCCACATGGCAGGCACACGTCAGGCCTCTGACATGAAGGAGAATGTACTTGCAGAAGTCACAGCATAACCTGGCAACATTTAACTGATTTGTTCTTGTTTGGGTGAGGAGGACCCACAAATATAGGACTCCCACAGACAGTGATAACATTAAAATATTTAATGTAACTGACAGATAATAGGTGATTAGTAAATATTAGTTTTCTTTCCCTCTTTCTTTTGAATTATTTTATCTCACTTTTTTGTCCATTACTATAATGTCTGAGCTCTATACCTAAGAGTGGGCTGAGATCACCTTATGGTTCTTTATCTTCATGTAAACACACCTAACCTGGTTAAACATTAACCAGTGTTGAACCTGGTAGGTGATTGGCCCTGTCCGGAGCAGAAGGAAGAAAGCAGAGGCCAGATGAAATAAATACAAATTAAATTTATCTGAGCATTTCCATTGTTCCATATTTAGTTTCCACGTGATCCATGTATTACAAAGATAAGTTTGTTAGCTCTTATCTTTCTATGAACCCCACTTAACATGAAAGAGGGAAACCCTTATTATTCCTTATCAGGATCTATTGGATCCAATTATTTTAGGTTTCATATAAGCAGATATTGACATTCCTGCCACTGCTATTTTTACTATACAGATATACTAACAAAATGTTTTTGGGGTTTGTTTTTTTTCTCCTTTCATACCTTACCCCTTCAAAAGAATGCATTTAATTCTACTCCTTATAATAAATACAAATCTTGAGAATTCCCCACAAAAGGCTTTATAAACATTTACCTGTTATTTCCATATTTATAGTAATAATAACAAATGTCTCATAGTTTAGATTATTAAAATTTTTGTTTTTATTGATTTTAGAAGGAGAGGAAGGGAGAGGGAGAGAGAAACATTGATCTGCTGCCTGTGAACCCAAAACCAACCCATGGGTGCATGGGATAACACTCAACCAACAGAGCCACACTGGCCAGGGCTATACTTTGGATTTTAATTTGTTCAATTCATCAAACCAAGACAAAAGCCCTTTAGGGGGATTTCAATGTCCAGTCTATTATTTAACTTCATGAATGAATAAAAATACCATGTTCACTCACTTAAAAAGATTTATTGCAAGAGTTAAGAACAGATGAGAGGGATATGTGGACAGTCCCCTGAGATCACAAGTGTACAAACAAGAGAACTCATTTTTCCTCTCTTTTTTTTTTTTATAAAATATTAATAATAATAATAATAATAATAAAGTTTTTTTTTAACACTAAGCAAAGAGCAATAATAAAGGTGGTTTTTTTTTTTTTTTTAACACTAAGCAAACAGCAATTGGGTTAGTCTCATAAATTTACATATCTTAAGTAGTGTCAGTATTCAAGCAGAATAGGTTAACAGTGGTTGTGTTATCATCTAAGGGCAATAAAAAAAGAAAAATAATCCACAGTCTTCTGGTTAATTGGAGGAGGTGGGGAGGTGAAGTTGCTCCCATTAACTTCTCCTGGAACAGTTACAAGATCCACAAAATCTCTTTTTAGTTCTGTCATTCATCCTGTTGAATGTGTGATATGTTTTCAATTTAATGATAATTGCCCTCTCTATTTCTTTGATAATTGTCCTCTCTATGATCATTTATGGAGATTCAAATTATAAATCAAGACAAGACAGCCAGAAAAATATTATGATTGTCCTTTCTGAGGCCACAGCAACTCAAGTACCACTGCCAAAGTCTGAGATTTTAAGCTATTTTCATTTGCATGTTTCTGAGCATTATATTTTAGGGCCTGGTAGTTTTCTTAAGAGGAGGTTGCCAGATAATAGAACCAAATGATGATTAATTACAGAGAGTGTAAGTTAGGTCCAATTCCATAGTTATAAGATAGTATTTGGTATTTGAAATTAGGAACTTGCTCGTCTGTCTGAAAGCAATGGTAAGGAGTCAGCCAGAAACGTTCACTATTGGTCACCTGCTTTCCCAAGGAGGACATTGCCTAAGTCTGCCCCACCCCCACCCCCTGCCGACCCTGCTACCCTCACTACTCTTGGCCTGCTCTTGGAGTAAACAAAACCAACAAAACACACACTATTTCCACTAAATATGCTCTGATGACCCACATAATAAGTGCAAAGACATAACTGAGCTTTTATCTAAGATTCCTGGGACCATCTCCCCAAACTAAAGCAGGATAAATAAAAATGTGCCCTTAAGGAATGGTTCTTTGAGGTGATAACCATGGTGTGCTGGTGCCCACTGGTACTTACTCAGGAGATAATGCTGTTAAACTTTTTCCAATTTGGCAAGCTATTTGTTTCCCCAGAGAGCCTTTAGTAAAAATTATATTGTAAATGGATACATTATATTAAAAGTAATAAATACATAGAACTCGTCACATTCTAATTATTGCTATACACTGCATTATGTTCTGTGTTCCTGAGGTTACTTTCACCTATTGTATCTGAATACTTGAAATCCCATGTGTGACACAGAGTATCTCCTCCCAACTCTGCATCCAGTAA
Organism: Pipistrellus hanaki; assembly: GCF_964339955.1. Lineage (NCBI taxonomy): Eukaryota > Metazoa > Chordata > Mammalia > Chiroptera > Vespertilionidae > Pipistrellus > Pipistrellus hanaki. The sequence goes on along the minus strand of NC_140504.1, from coordinate 144,010,702 downwards.
CTTCATGTCAGTAGCGAGAAATGGGCAAAGGAATTTACACCACTGATATCAGCAAAGGCTACCAATCATTGCTTTTTGCCCAGACAGCTGGTTGTTACACATTTTGCAACCCGGCCCTGGACAACAATTTTGTTTTGTGAGAGAAAGGACCTTGGAGCTGGGATGACCTGGGTTTCCTTTTGGCTCAGTGATTTAGTAGCTGTATGATCTTGGACAGTTTACTTAAACTCTCAGCCTTCATTTTGGCACTCGCTCTTACTTAATCCCTTTCATGTCTTCCCATTACTCTTAGGATAATGTCCAAAATCCGTAGGTCCTTTTCCCTTTATCTTTGCCCCAGATTTCTTTACTCCTTGAATCTTGCAAGTTCCTCCTGCCTAAAGGCCCTCTAATCCAGAATGCCTTCTTTTCCCTCTTTGTCCTTCTAACTCCTACCCATGATGTAGGCCTCCGTGGAGATGTCAAGTGATGTCAAGATATGTCAAGATCTCAAGGCAGGCTTCCCCCAGAGCCGCCCACTAAACCTCCTACATAATCGTTAGGACCCTTGATATAGGCTCCCATAGAATGCTGAACATTCCTTCATAACACTGGTCAAAAAAGAGTCACAAATGCTTTTATAAGTGGCCATTTGCTTAATATCAAAACCCACACTTTTGCCTATGTTTCTCCTACACGTTGCTCTAACTCTCCAGTTCAGCCTATGCCCTTGAATGTCTGCTTTGCTAATCTGCAGGATTTCTCTTCAAAAAAGAGGAAGCCTCTTTTCAAAACCACTCACTCTGACTAAGGCCTATGACAGCATTGCAGTTAAGGACAGAGGCTCTCAGTCTAAGTTCTCTACGTTGGCATCCCGACACTACTGCTTATGAGCTGTATGGATGTAGCAATCTCTCTGTGCCTCCATTTTTTAATTTATAAAGTAAGGTTCATAACACAATCTGCTTCCTGAGAGTTGTGAAAATGAAGTTAACCCTTGTAAAGTTGAGTGAGGGTCCTGTAGGAATCAGTATGTAACTGCCATTATTTCTAAACTCCTTAACTCTAGTTGTGCTTTCTCCTAATGATGTCATTTCTCAGAGCACCCACTTCTACCGGGACTCATTTTCCCTACCTTTTTAGTTCAACAGAAAGAAACCCGGATCCTAGCTCTAGTTTCTCCCGAATTTATATCCTACACTTCCAGTTACTTATTTTCATCTCTGAATTTTTGACACATCAAACACAAGGTACTACACCCAAATTCATCATTATCCCATCAAACTACTTTGTTTTTTGACATGTGTATTTCTGTTAATAGCATCTTCCTCGTTTCTTCAATGAGGCTCCATCTTTGTAATCTATGTCTCTTTCTTCCCTTTACTGCATATCTCAGCAGTTGCCAATTTCTATTGATTGTCTGTGAAATACCTCTTGCATCTTTTTCTTCCTTTTAATTCCCACTGCTCCCACCTAGCCTAGGTTCTCATTAATCTCTTTCTTGTCTGGACTATAACAATAGTTTACAATACAATCTTCACAACTTTAGACTCAGCTTTACGTAACCAGAAACATTCTTCTAGAATTATACATTTTCAGAACACACTTCTCTCTCTCTCTCTCTCTCTCTCTCTCTCTCTCTCTCTCTCTCTCTCTCTCTCTCTCTCTCTTAGTTGTGTGATGTTTTATGTCTGCCTTCTGTCTGTGAAAGCCCAGACCTTGTCCAACGAGTTTACCTCTGCATCATCTGTATCTAATAGTCCTAAAAGACTATTTACTGTTAAATTTAGTACTATTATTATTACGAATTATTATAATATCAGTATGCTGTATTATTAACATAGGTGTATTTCTATTAAATTTTAAATATTGCTAAAAATACTTGTTGGGTTTATTATTGAATAACTCCACTTTCTGTCCTGCTCTGATCTGCAGTACATACATTTCATCTACTTCCATTGGATTTCTGGTTCATTCACTCCCCTGCTCAGACATCATCAGCCCTTTCCAATTGATTGTCTACATTTCCATTCTGGAATATGAGGCTCCACATTAGGAGGTAATTTGTGAAAGCTCATTCCACCCAGAACATTCAGAGTTGTTGTTTTAATTAGGGAAGTGAGGATATTAGTTGTGATTTCAAAAGCTTCCTCGGGCTATAACATGCAGGAAAGCTAGTCTTTCCTTATCAGTTTTACAAGGCTCCTAAAACAGAAGGTACAGTTAGTTAGGAGTTTATCATCATCATCAGGGCATGAGTATACCGGTCAGGGAGAACAAAGTGAATTTTTAAATAACAAAATTATGAAGGCTATAAAGTCTTCTCAAAACTTATCAAAATAAGTATTTCTCTTTTAGATGTAAAGAATAACAATATGATACTGGAATGTACCTCTATTTTACTTAAATTTGTTTCACTTCTCTTTTCTCTAGATGAGATGTCACTGGATGTAGTTTTTCTCTAAACTGGCTTCTTTTAATTCTTGAGTTTTGTTATGTTTTTCACATTGAATTATGTACTCTCTTCCTTGGTATTTACTCATAATTATACTTTCTTCTTTTTCATCTTGATGATAAAAATATAACTTTTCTATTACTTAGAACTTATTTTTTCTTGCATATCATAGATTCCTCCTTGCTCCCCCCCCGCCCAATTATAGTTTAAATAGTCTTTCTCTAAAAGGCACATGAAAAAATGCTCAACTAATTATCAGGAAAATACATATTAAAATTACAATGAGATACTACCTCACACCTATCAGAATGATATTTGTCAAATAGACAAAAAATAATGTGTTGGCATGAATGTGGAGAAAATACACTTGTACACTGTGTGTAGCCAATATGCAAAACAATATAAAAGTATCTTTAAAAAATTAAAACTAGATCAATTCCAAGGTTAGGTATTTATCTGAAGAAAATGAAAACACTAAAAAAAAAAAGACATATGTACACTTTTGTTAATTACAGCATTACTTACCATAATCATGATATGGAAGCAACCGATGTGCCCATTGGTAGATCAATGGAATATTAGTCATATTACTCAGTCAAAAAAAGAATAAAATCTTGCCAGTTGTTTGATCCAAACAACATGGATCAACAAGGAGAGTAGTATCTTAGTAAAAAAAAGTCAGAGAAAGACAAATACTATATGATTTCACCTATGTGTGAAATCTATAAAAACAAAACAAACAACAGAATCAGAATCATAGACACAGAGAACAAATGGTGTTTGCCAGAGGAACAGGGTTAGAAGATTGAATAAAATAGGTAAAGAAAATTAAAGGGTACAAACTTCCATTTATAAAATAAATAAATAAGTCACAAGGACATAACAAAAACAAAGACTACAATCAATAATACAGTAATAATTTGGTATGCTGATAGGGGTAACTAGAGTTACCATGGTGATTAGATCACTTCATCTATAATAATAAAAGAGTAATATGCAAATCAACCAAATGGCCAAACAGCAGAACGACCGTCCAGACAACCTTCCTAAGGACCTTCCGGATGAAGCCAGGGCTGCGAGGGTCTACCCTTGCATGAATTTCGTCCATCAAGCCTCTAGTAATGTATATAAATAGTGAATCACTATGTGATCCACCAGAAATGAATATATTGTTAGTTATATTTCAATAAAAGATAATATTTTTAATTGAGTTTATAAGTCCTGAGTTTGCATTTTTAATACTATTACTACCACTACATGAGAAATAAGTTGCTCAAACATCTGCTTGTTTATTAAAATGCTATTGTTTTGAACTTGGAAATTTTTCCAAAGAAACAGACTTCAAAATTTGAAGAAATTATACATAGAGCAAATATTTTTGAAATAATTTTTATTCAACAACTGTAAATAATTTTTATTCAACAACCGTAAATTCAAAGGAGACTAGTAAGCTGAATCCTGATAAACAAGGCATTTCAAACTTTAGCAAAAAATAATATCGTTTGTACATTTGACTAACTTTGTTAATGCTCCCCTCATTAGGTTTACTCACAAAATTGGTATAATCATCATTCCTTATTGGCAGTTTTGCTTTCCAGAGTTTATCTATGGTCAGTAGTGGTCCAAAAATATTCACTGAAAAATTCCAGAGATAATCAATTCATAACTTTTATATTATTATGTGCTTTTCTGAGTAGTGTGATGAAATTTTGCATTGTCCTGCTCCATCACTCTCCCACCTTGAATGTGAGTCATTTCTTTGTCTAGGTTATCCATGCTGTCCAATACAATGTGATATTTTGAGATAGATCATGTTCATATAACTTTATTTCAATATAGTGTTATAATTATTGTATTTTATTATTAGTTATTAGTAATGTACACAAGTAAAAGCGTAAAAGAGCAGTATTCTTCACAACAGGCTTCCATCAAGGATACTGAAGTGATATTTATCAATCCTTTAAATTCAAGAAATCTCTTACTGTGCCTTATTTATAAGTTAAGCTTTATCAAAAAGTATAGAAATAAACATAGTATATATAGGGTTTGCTACTCTCTGCTGTTTCAGGCCTCCACTGAGTGTCCTGGAAAGAATCTCACTCAAATAAGGGAGGATTAATGTATGTATATTCTCTCTATATAAGACACATATAGAAATTAATTCCATTTCTGTTACATCTAAATTACTCAATATGGTATTCATTGAATCTTTTACCATGTACCTAAACTCTCAAGAAAATGTTGCAAATTCCTTGAATCCAAAATTTGCAAATATAAACGCCTATTTAAAAAAATAGAAGTCTGGCTATTCCTTCAAAAACTATACTTATTACTACAAATATCAACAATTAATCAAGTATCTTTTCTTCTTAAATTAGAATACATAGTTTGATAGCCAATGTTAATTGGTCCTACAAATATCAGTTTTTTATTACAGACCAAAATATCTCTCTTTCACAAAATTACACATTTAAATGCCCATTATTTACATGTGTAACTTAGCAGTTGCCAATGTCTATTGCCTCTGAAATACCTCTTCAATTTAATTATCATACTCGATAACCTCTCAGTAGTAGAGGATAGGATCAGTTACATTAGTTCTCATGTCTATTCCCTTAACTATGAATTTGGGAAGAAAAAAGCTTAAGTCCTACTTTTTTCCATAGTCTATTTTGCCTAGAGAGGAGTCTATGGAGCACATTTTTATTTGTCATTCATCAGAGAACTTTTATAGCTATAAAAGACAGAGATAGGGAGCAAAACTCAGTATTAGACTTGCTTTGATTGACCACATCCAATGACTGTCATTTTGATGCCAACTCACATGGTAGACAGATGTATCTCCATTCCTCTTCTACCATTGTAAGGTCGAGCTTTGCAGTCTTGCCCAGCAATCTGATATTAGCCTTTGTATTCATGAAGTACTTTTTTATTCCATTTCATTCCATGTAAAACTTAGAGTATATTGAAAAACTTATCTTAGTCCCTTGCTCTCTCACTAGTAACGTACACATGTCAAAGTGTAAAAGAGCAGTATTCTTCACAGCAGAGTCCCATCAAAGATATTGAAGTAGTATTTACCATCTCCTTTAAATTCAAGAGACAATTAACACTAGCCTAAGCCTCCAAAATGTATAAATGTGCCCAAATTGTCATCTTGGAATTTGATTGTTTAACATTTTACTAAAAAATATTTTTTTAATAGCTGTCAATATTTTAGGTCAACTCTTTTGATAAGCTTCACATCCCTTTTTATTAGAGACAGTGCTTGATTTCCCTTTACAATTGTAAGACTCACTTGATGGAAAATCTGTCCATGGACTTACTGCTTAAGTAGGAATGAGTTTTAAGTATTCAGAACTTACACGCAATACTTTGAGTTTTAGTGACTAAAGTGAGCCAATGAGAAAGCAGTAATTAGTTGTTAACAGGTCAGGAGTTAGCTTCATGATCTCACTGCTTGGACAAATGTTAAGTATCTTCTACGTTTCTCCATCCCTCTCCTAAGTTAGCATTTTACTGCTTGCAGAATGTTTTTGACTGGAATGGAAAGGTTCAACATACAGAGAAAGCTATTCCTTGGTAAAAAAAAAAAAAATAATAATAATAATAATAATAATAAATAAATAATAACTGCTTGAATAGTTATAATCAATAAATAATAAATATGCATACCACCAAAAACAAACAAAGTAAATTAACTATGCTAATTTTATTCAAAGAGAAATAAATACTTATATGCAACAAAGTGGGATGATCTAGAGTCCTCCGATCACCAGCCTGGCTGAGGTTAATATTGGGCCGGGAGGGGGGGGGTTGGCGGGGGGGGAGTTGAGAGGCCCATTTATAGCTGGAGTTTGCAGAAGCAGAGAGAAGTAGATAATAGCATCTGAGGACAAAGATCCTATTACCACTATAAAATAATAATAATAAATAACATTTCTTCCTATCTACCACTGGTGAGCACCCACTCACTTTACCTTAGAAAATATATAATATTTCTTTTGAACCTTTAATCGTTAGCAACTGATATTCAACTAAGACAGGTAAGCCATTTTCTTAATGCTTTGAAGAAAGAAAAGTTGAGAACTGGAAAAGAGTGGTTCTCAAAGACCATTAATGCAAACAAAACGTTTGGAATAATCTGTGCATATTTAATATATGGCTACTTCAGATCTGAGACAGACGATTACCTGAGAAGAAAGAACATCCTCTGAGCCATTTCACTTTTTACATTTGGAATGTCTCAGGAGCTCACATTAATATTAACTTTACCAACTCTTCTTATTCTGGTATATTCCTCGAATGCACCCTCGCTTCTCCCCCGGGAAAGATTTGCCTTCTGATTTGCCCTCACATCTGCATTTACCAGAGGAACAGATGCTTAGCTTCGAAGGGTCAGAGTCTGGCCTTTTCCTTCCCGTCCCAGAGCAGAAAGAAAGGGGGTTCTGAAGTGATGGTGGGTGGCAGCTTTCCAAGGGCTGGCCGGTGCTCTCACATTTAAAGTAAGCAGGTGGCATCAATGGGCTCTCTAATGACTAACTAGATAAGAGTGCAATTGATCTGTTTAGTAACCCTTTTCCTCACAAGGTGCCTGCCCCTCCCTCCTGAGTTCAGTTACATTCATTGTTCAGTTCCAGGAATCATTTTAGACCCTTTCACCTTTTTGTCTGAGCTGAGACTTAAAGCACAGGGGCACAAACGCTGATGTTCCGTCTCATCTAAGTCCTCCTCTCGGAACCTCCAAACTGGTAAACGCCTTTACAATTGGAATCTGACTTGAAACAATAGTTAACACACATGTGAATGCATCTGCATGCTATTGATAGTATAATAATTTCATGCCGACTTTGAACTAAGTTTGTTTGTCTTCCTTCTGCAGGTCGAAGACCACTTACTCTAAACATCACAGCTAATGCTGAAGAATATGGAGCCTACATAGATGCTAAGGTAAATGATTAATGTCAAAATAATGCATAATGGATTCAGTTATAGCATGAATCCCAGCCTTGTGTAAGTGTGTTGTCCTTCATCTATTGAAGATTTTCTGAGTTATGGAACGGGATAACCTTTCAGGAGTAGAGGGTAGGATCATGATTATGGATAGTGCTGAGGGAAGGACGAATATGTCTGTGAGTTCGCTCTCTTCAGCGGCAGGTTATCTGTTGTATATTGCATACGTTTACCTGGATTTCTTACAGAAGTCTTCATGGGGTCTTAGGAGGCTCCTACCCTGAAGTATGTCAGGACATCACAAATCACATTGTCAAGTGGAGAGCAATGAGAGCTGTCATTTTTGTGCATGAAGCCTGAAATGATTAGGATGTATTTTGTTGCACGTGTAGGAAGAGATACAAAACATCCCAAGGAGGCTACTGTGCTACAGGTGGTGTCAGATGAGGAAGTATGGGATGAAGGGATTTATAGAGAAGGGCCTCATTGTATTTCTCTTTCTCTGAATCGTGGTCATCATTTGCTTTTCTGCTTGTTAAATAACTGTGTATTCCTGAAACTATGGGTTCTACATTAAGGTGGACAATAGCAAAATGATTCATAACTAAGATTCAAAGCCAGCCTAAAGTCAGATTGTGGTTCTGCCATTTACTGGTTGCTGCACCGTGGGCTTCAGTTTTCTCATCTACCAAGAGGGATAAATAACAGTGCCCACTACTTAGAACCGTGGCATAATAGAAACAAATGAGTAGACGTAAAGCGCTTGAAATACTGCCTGGCACCTAGTGAACCCTAAATTCGCTGATTAACTAAAGCACTTCTATTCTACCTCCTCACATTGTTTCAGTTTTTCATTTCTCCTTTAGTCCAAAAACTCTGTGGTTGTGGGGATTGCTAAGGAAACCAAACTCCCAATTCCCTTTTAGCAGCCTCCCTCCTTAAGGACATATATTATACCTTTCATGTAAATGCTAGGGAGGAAAATAATTGGCATTGCCTTGACCTTTGAATGGACCCCTGGCTAGCTCTAGGTGATGTGACGGGGAAAGTGACCCGCAAGCAGGGAGCCTGCCAGCTCGGAGCACCGGGTAGTGGGAGAAGCAATTAGAAGGCGCCTTGCCATTTCAGAAACATGCAAACATCAGTTGGCATAGAGTTTCAGGAAGCAGCATAACAAGAAACCTACAAAACAGAAAGCCTTTCAAGGGAATGGAAATACCGGGCTTCCAAATCACAAACGGATGATTCTGATTACCATTAGAACTTAATAAGCCTAAATATGGAGACAGAATGACTTCATCCCTCCAGTAGACCTGCCAACACTCCATGTTTCCACTAGAGCCGTCCTGTCCTCCACTTTTCAGAAGCAAAACCAGGGTGCTCATTGGTCAGAGCATGTCATCTCCCGCCCCTCTCGCCCCGCATTAGCAAAAGCATATTTCTCCAATCTACCACCCCACCCCACCCCAGTTGCCTGTCAGGACTGAAGGTAACGGATCAGAGAAAAGAAAATGGCATTAGTGTATGAGGTTTTACAGAATCCTGCAACACCTGGGTTCAATCCAAAAGTAGTCAATGACTACTCTCTGATTTGGTTTTCTCAGCTCCCAAATGCAATTTGTCACTATTCAATTTCCGATGTTAATTTTTAAGATAAAAATATGTGAAAGTAATCTTTTAACACAAGTAGTGATATGGCTTGTTTAGTTTTATTTAGATATTTGGTGCAATTGCTATCACTAATTCCAGCTATATTTTTATTTTAATAACCCAAATGCAGAAAATGTATTATAAGGTTTAAACAAGTCATATGCTAAGCCATTTAAAAACTATTAATTTGAATAAGAAGACCTAAACTGAAGTTAGAATATTTTTTAATTAATCATACTATCAAATACTCAGTGTTAAAAATGTTTAAAGAGGCAAATTTTGGCAAAGAAAAATAAAAGATGAATCTTCTAAAGACTAGATATTAATAATTGTTTTTTGAAGAGAAAATTATTTATAAAAAATAAGATATACCATTTCCCACATTAATTCTTCCCCAAATTTTAGTGTGAATATTCTTTCTTTTTCTATTTTTAAAATATGATACAGTAAACATACCATATCTCAGTACAATCTTGAATGATAATAACACTAATATTATTATTTTAACAAATATAATCTTGAGTATCACACCACTGTAATACTGACAGCAAGACAAATAATATCTACAATAGAAAGGATAATGTGAGCTATTAAGACAATGTTTTAGTGTAATACTTCAGCAACTTAAAATTGTTTTAGGTTAAAATAGTTCAGCATAACTTTTCTGAGGTTTTTATGCTGTAAATAAACTTTGATTGCTATGGCAATGTAAGCAACATGAATGAATACTGTCTATTCCTGTAACAGGAAACATGTCACTGTTATAAATACATGGCTAGGACAGCATTTCTGGGTTCCAGTCCCAAATCTGCATCTGAACTTTCTGAGTGATCTTGAGCAATTAGCATCCATCTGAAGAAACAAAGGAGCTTCAGAAATGAAGGCTGATTTTTTTAGGAAACACTTCCAGCACACAATCTAGCATGCGTTAAATCCACATTCTGTCGTCAATCTTTGCTGACACCTGTCTGCCCACTCTTCTCGCCCCACTGACCCCATCATTTCAAGAATGGAGGGATTTGTTTAAAATGGACCCTCTTGAAACTTTACAATTACAAAAAAATTACAAATTAAATAGACTTTTTAGTCTCGCCAACTAGTTGTTTGGAGACCTTTTAAAAAAAGTCACTTAATCCTAGCCAGTGTGGCTTGATGGTTAGAGAGTAATCCTGTGCATGAAAGGGTTATGGGTTAGATACACAGTCAGGGCACATGCTCAGGCTACAGGTTCAATTCCTAGTTGAGACACACGCAAGAGACAACCTTTATTATGTTTCCCTCTCACATGGATGCTTCTCTGTCTCCCTCTCACATCCTCTCTCTTTAGAATCAATGAAAAACATCCTTGGGTGAGGATTACAAAAGAAAAAAAAAGTCATTTAACTAATTTTATTAGGAGTCAATAATATGTCCACAGCTGCTCTACAACAAAGTAGCCTATAAAGAATATAAAGTGTGACCCTTGCTCTCTGCTGGGGAGGAGCCTACAAAGAAGGTAGGTGCCCTTGAGCGAAATCGAACCCAGGACCCTTCAGTCCATAGGCCAATGCTCTATCCACTGAACAAACCCAGCAAGGGCACTCATTTCAATTTTTTGCAGAAGTGCTAATGGAAGAGGTGGGATCCAAGATGTGTTTTAAGAATGAAAAGAGTTTGGGCTATATGAAACTTCTCTGGGAAAAATAACCAGTTGTCCTATATCTATATTATCTGGGGTCTACGTAATGAGCTGTTTGACTAGTGAAAGCAAAGCAAATGGGTAGTGGAAAGGGCTGGCATTTCACTGTGAAAGCTAGGAAAATCCCAGCAAAAATGTGTTTCACTCTTCCGTGCCCAATGAAATAGTTATCCCACCAAAATCCTAAACTCAACTGGAGTACAAGATTCTCCCCTCCGATTGCAGCTGTGAAGGTTACAGGATTGCGGGTGTGTGTGTGTGTGTGTGTGTGTGTGTGTCAGAGACAGCCACAGCTCTGCTCAGCACTGCTGCTCTGAGTTGCTTTGAGTCCATATACAATATTCTTCTACATTTTTTTTCTCCAACTACACCAGAGTAAGTTCCTTCTTAAACCCTGTTCCCTGCACTAACAGTTGGGAACTTAGTCCAAGTTCCACCTTTATCTTCTGCTCATTAGTTGTAGATGTCAGGTCCAAGCCCCTTTGGGTGAGACTGGACAGTCTAGGATGCTGGGTCTTAGACGGAGAAGCCATGAGAAGTTGTGGGTGAACAAGAATGAGTCTTTATTACAAAAGCCAGTGGCCACATCGCCATCAGACAAAACAGTCCTTCATAGCAGTCCATTTAGGCAGGCAGCCGGACACCAGCTGGTAAATACATATTTTTCCCATGGTAGCCTTAATCTCTGTACCCACGGTGATTATCTGAGCAGCCGCATGCTGCCCCCTAGACTCACCACCTCACCTAGTAGCAGCACCTCAGCTCTCTGCCTTGGCAGCATCTCTTATCTCCCATGTCTCCAGTCTGGTAGTTACATCTTCTGTGCCTACCTCAGATTCTCTAGCACACTCTTCTTCCCAGCACACTCGCTGGTTGACATGGTCACTCTATCTGAGCTCTCTAAGAGCTCTTAGCCTTACATCGTAGCAGTACCGGCTCTCAGCTCCGTCTGAGCTCTCTAGCCTGGTCCCTTCTCTCCAGCACACTCCTCTGCCCAGCACACTGGCTGGTCTCTAACTTGTATATTATTCCAGAGACAAAGAAAGCTTCCTGCCAGTCGTTACATCAATAATATGTTTGCTACAGAAGGGCATGCATGTGCAGTACTCCATGGGATTGTTGTGCTTGTGTCCTTGCACTTGTTTATGGTATCTTAGCCTAGGTGCAGAGAGGCCTTGGGCATTCAGTATATTGACAAGGCCTCTGGGCTTTAAAATGGCCTTGACTATCAAGTGTCTCTGGCATGGTTCCCACAGTGTAGTTCTGCTTTGCCACAAAGATTATAGCTGAATTAAGACCCCAAATGTTGGGTTTAGGTATAAAGCTCACTGACTAACCCATGTATCCGAAATAGAAACCCAAAGTCTCAGAGGCTCATCAAGCATAAGCCTTCTATCACTGTGGACTCGGTCTCCTTAGCTCTCCTGCTGACCCATCAGGTTTCTTTGGGTTTCTGACCAGCCCCACATTGAACCACGTGGGGAAGAGAAAACTAGTACCATTGACCTTGACAGAGAAAGATTTGAGAATACAGATGAGTCCATTTTATACCTAGTACTATGAATTAACCATTTCCCATCTGAGGAAAAAATGAGATCATTCTCATATTAATAATCCAAAACTTGACTTACACAAAGAAAACTCAAACTTGATGTTGTTCTTAAAATTCTAAGTTGCATTGTGTTGTCACACTGTGAGTATACTCATGACAATAACAATTATAGCTATCAATTATTAAAAGAGTTAATTGTATACCTGGCATTGTTATATACTTTAATGTATGTATACCTCATTTAATTTTTTAATATACTTTTTTAGATTTTATTTTTTTGATATATTTATTGATTTTTTTTTACAGAAAGGAAGGGAGAGGGATAGAGAGTTAGAAAAATCAATGAAAGAGAAACATTGATCAGCTGCCTCCTGCACACCTCCTACTGGGGATGTGCCCACAATCAAGGTACATGTCCTTGACTGGAATCAAACCTGCGACCCTTCAGTCCACAGGCTGACTCTCTATCCACTGAGCCAAATTGGTTAGGGCCCTTATTTAGTTTTTACTAAGTTTATATTAGGAAGAAGTTATTGTCCCCAGTTTAAAGATAAATAAATGAGACTCAAAAGTTTAATATAATAGGATTTAACAAGTAGCAAGTGGCAGAGCTAGGATTTGAACCCGTGTTTTTCTGAGGCCAAAGATCTTGAACCGTACACTACCTTTCAGACAGTGTTGCCTCTACTGTCTCATGACACTTTTCTTATATGACTGAGCTGACAGTTTTATTGCATGTATGTGCATTAACATCAACCAATACTTATTATTTAGTCCCATGTAGTCTGTGAATGTTTTGCAAGCAGATGGGCTAGAGATTCAGAAAAAAATCAATGAATATTTGACTAAGTAAGTGAATTATGAAGAGTAAAAACATTATATGTGCTTTTTCTTGGAAGTAAGGGGAAAGCTATAGTCTTAATATAACAGACCCAAGGCTAATGACTTAGAGCCCCCCTGAAGCAGAAATCTATCTGACTCTTAGGTTTTGCTCATTCCATAGACATATTTCCCAATGGAGTTTCTAAATTTTGACATTCAAAATACAGAATCCTTACATGGCTCTTTACTTTTAGATTCAAGGCCAGTTTACTTCCTAATCTCTTATTTATTATTCACTTTCATATAAGGTTCACTTTGCCTTGTTTTCACATTCTTTATGTTCTTACATATTCTGTAACAGACTGTTCTCACTGTCTTGAAGATTGTTACATTGATCTTACCTTTTCTTCCTTGTGTCTATCAAATCTTCACACTATTCAGCTTCCAGAATTTGTAGTTCTGATTTTGCCCAAAGCTTTTCTAATTAATTAAATATGAAACATTGTAATTCTTCTATGGAAATCATCTTTTCTTTCTAGCCAAAGGCATTACCAGTGGTAAAATGTATTCATTTTGCACATAACAGGACTTTCAACCATTAGATTGTACTTTTTATTGATTTTTTTTCCTGGTTAAAGTAGAAATGCTATTGTAGAAGATTTATAAATATCAAACAAACCAGAATGTAAAAGCCATTGTTTATGCCAGCACCTTAAGAAAGCATTGTTAACATTTTATTATATTTCTTTCAGTCTTTTTTTAAAAACACATATAGTAAAACTTTTCCAGCCTTAATGTATTTTTGTTTTGCTTTGTTTTGCCTAAAATAAGCCCTTTAAGATTTAGATTCACCCAATTTTCTGGATTCATAAGAGCCAAGTAGCCAACAGGAGGGTTGACCATTAACAGACTTGGCAAAGTATTGACTCATAAATGTCTGGAAGTATTCCTATTTCTGGGCTTGTTTACAAAGATTTAACTCCTATATGCTCTGTGTCCAACTCCTGGGTAACTCTCCTCTTTGCTTCCATCATGTGTTAATTGCCTGTAAATTAAAACCACTCTGTTTTATTTTATAGAAGCTAGAAAAATATATCAATAGTAGATTATATAAAACATGGCATTACAAGATAATACATCTCACTTCTTGATTTTTTAATTAAATTATAGATCTAAAAATGATTTTATGTTCATGTAATGTAAATGCTCTCTGTGGGTCTTTCTTCTCGGTTTGTGGGCCCATCTTAACTGTATGGAAGAAGAGCTATTCTTATTCAACTGTGCCTTTAGCTATCTAGCCTTTATATCCTTCCAGTTCATTGTATCAAGAACTCATCTGGTGAATATACCTTGTCTGAAAGCTTAGCCTACCAGTGTTGGGGGTCCAAGTTTTTTCATTTAGTCTATTAGGAAGGACTTTGCTCTTAGATAATTGCATCTCATTTCTTCCACCTATTAAAAAGAAATGGTTGATTATTCCATCTAGGTTTAGACATTTATCCAGTTCAGTTTTGTTTGTTAATCAAGCTTTTAAAGATATTAACTTTTTACCAACCCCCAAAAAAGCATTAAAATGTAACCTCATAGGAGAAATAGCTTCACAGTCTTACTGAACACCTTTCTCACAATTCCCTTGATACCAAGTGTATTCTCAGCACCCAGCACATAGCATATCATCATTAGCTATATGTGAGTGAATAAATAATATTCCCCAAGGCATCAAAACCCATCCCAAGCAAGTAAGATGACCAACTTATGAGGGCTAAAGATTTTCATAGCTCGGAAGAAGTGCAAAACACTTTTCTTCCACAAACGTATATTTCCTTAAATGCTACCTTGAACCCTTTGCCTATGAGAATTTCATTGCTCGCATACTTTTATTTTTCTCACACTCCACCTAACAGAGCCATCAGAGCCTAACCAAGTTAAACCCTGAGTCTAGAGCTGTTGCATTTGTAGTGTAAATCTTCTGGACCAAGATAAAGGAGCTGAAGTATTAGCGCCATGGAGGACGAACCTGAGGACTGAACAGCTGGGAGTGTTGAGATTCCCCAGGCAATGGGGGTTCAAGAGGACAATCGTGAGGTGTCAGGGCAATCAAGATACAGCAACATTTTAAACTGTAGGCGTTTTGCATCAGGGTAGACACTGCAGCCAGAGGTCTGCGTTTTATTGAAGTCTAAAGTAATTCCCCTTGTTTTATGCTACTGAATGGTTCATTTGCTTTGGGAGCCTCAGGGGGTAAAAGGGAAGGGAAACAAATTAAGTCAAAACTGCAAAGACTTGTTAAAACTACACAAGGTGTGCCTAGCCCTCTTATGGTTATACGAGACCTTGGGATAAAAATAAAAAAAAATCTGTGGGAATTCCACCCCTGACTTGCTCCATAACAACTCACAGCTGATTAAGTCAACCTTTGAAACATGCAATGAAAACACAGAGAAAACCTAACATAATATGCAATGGCATAAACCAGTGGTCGTTTCATTTTCTGGAAACCGTGTTGGCACCAGGAAGAGAAGTAGATTAGCAAAAACCTCTAAGAATAACAGGCCTTTCTGTAAATCAGTTAAGTTTACTGATTAATGAAGAGCCAGACTTTGATGTTAAGAACTTGATGCGCAGTGATTCTGAGCATGTCCCTCAATAAAGGCTGCCGCTTAAGAGTTCCAAGGAGGGACTCATAGATGTGCTCAGGGAAAGAAGGAAATAGAAATATTTATGATTTCTGCACCACCCAACATACACGAAAACACACCCTCACCTAATCCCTGGCTATAAAACTTTGTTTATGTAGTTGTAAATTGGGAAATCTCAGGCATAAAACTCTATCTCTATTAAAGTTACAATGGGTTAGTAGACTGGTGATTGTGGGAGGCTTGCTGATTTTTGCTTTTTTTTCTGGTAGCAAATGGTATGAAGTCATAGGGAATCCATATCTCTAAAGCCAAAGAACAACTTCTTAGATGTTGGTGGCATCATTAGCAAAGTTGTGATGTCCCTTCAGGACAAAACATATAAAAGTTCTCCTGTCGCTTACAATTGTGTCAAGGAGGAACCAAAATGAACTTGCAAAGACATGCACTAGTTCAATTTTGAAAGAAAAAAAAATCTCTCTTTGAAGGAAATAAAATCAATCCCCAGGTCAAATTAAATTTTGACTACTCTGTGAAGTTTCAATACACAGTTCCAATAACAGTCAGTGCTTAGGACTTAACGTGCAGGCAAATAATGTTTCATTTAAAAGAAATTGAATGAGGATGACTGACAGAAAGTTTTGATGCTATTTTGTCATTAGTTAAAGTTAAATCATGCCATTATTGGCTCAGTCATGAACATCTCAATTCTCAGTCTCCTCGTTTTTCTCCTCCCTTCCCACCTCCCACATGCAATAGGAGCCCTTTGCCTGGCTGGGCTTGTCTCTTCCTATTATTTAAACCTTGTCATGCAAATGCATCATAAGTGTAGCCTGAAGACTTTTGTCTCATGCAAAATTTAGCTTAAATTCTACGGTTATGCAATACTCTGTTATGCATAAAACTTCTGTTTGGTTTGCTGACATTCTTCTTTGTCTGCTCTCATGGTGATTCATTATCTTGTGATATAGATTCCCAAGTATCATCTTTGTATTGATTTGTATATCTTTAATAACCACTCCACAGAAGATGGCTCCACTGGTGTCATTGATCGCATCAAAAATTCAAGGCTTACAGAAACACTAGAGGGCTAATTGGTAGCAGAACATTTCAGACTTAATCTTAATGCAGTCTTAATCTTCTGCATTAAACCTACCTGAAGGTTTCCTCTTGCAGCAGACAAGGGGAAGTTTAGTGCCTCGGTGAAAAACACCTGGTGAGAGCATTCAAGAACATTGCAGTACATGGACTACAAACCTGAAAATGTCACTAAACAAACTGTCAGAAAATAAGAGCAATCCGTTCATCTAGAGCCTGCACCACTGGAATGCTCTTGGCTTTCCCTTGCTATCACTTCTTTCTCCACCAAGCCAGGCTTGCTTACAGGTTTTAGAAACGAAACTGTGAAGGGAAAATCCCCATAATTCTAAAGCATGTGCTACCCTGAAATTTGATAATTTCCCAATGTCGCGATAGGAGGGATTCCTCTGCAGAAACTCGGAATGAACATCCTGTTTGAGTAAATGACTTTAAACAACAAGATTAGGGTTGCTGGTATAGGGCCAGCAAGTCAGGAGACTGTGTACAACCTGGTGTATGCACCCCATTCATGGGCTATTCAGATCATTAGGTAATTAGAAACCTAACCCGAAGGAAGAAGCAGGTGCTTTATGCAAAGCTGAAGAGTAACCTGATTATAAAGTTGAAACTTGGACTTACAATATTCTTTCCAGTCACTGTTATCAAAGCACAGGTGAGTATAACCTGATACCTGCCCTACTTTCAGAAGTCTATGGATGGAAGGTGGGAAGGAGACTGGGACATATTTGATCATTAACTGGAAGGCAGGATGTACAAGGATGTGGACTTTGGGATTGGCCAGGAAATATTATATATGAAGCCACTTTAAAGTGCAGCCAGAGCTGCCATGACAGAGGAACTGCCTTGCCTGATGTCTTATGACTAATACATGGAAAATAACCTTTGGACTGGGACTAAGGCAATCTGTGTCCCAAACATTGTTTGCAAAGGTAACAAAACAGCAAATACTATGTCTACTGGACTGATGACTACCGGACTGAAAATTAAAAACACTGTTCAGAACTAACATCACTATGTTGTTTTCTTCACCAATAAAAAATGCTTTCTGACTAATGAAGTAAATATTCTCCTTTTTCTCATAAGTACCTATTGCCTTTGTCTCCTAATTGAAACATTAGTTGGGCTTCTGCCTGAATTAATGCTTCTCAAGTAGCTATTCTTATTGATCTCAAACAGACACTTGTTTGCCTCTTACTTTGAAATACCTTTTTATTTGTAAGGTAACAGGCCAAACTTTAGTTTTTCTCCACCTCCAACTTTGTGTGGTGTAGCACTTGGAAGATTGCTGTCTCTCTGAAGAATGGTGACATTTAAAGTTTCCTCCTCATGATAATAAAATGTGCAATGCTGAGTACTGGTCATGTTATTTATGCACCCAAAGGCGTGTAACCTATTAGAAGACAATAAAGAAGGAAACCATGTGTGTGTGTCTTTTTTTTCCCCCCCTGTAAAAGTTGAGGAAGTATTTTAAGAGGAGGTGGGAAAGGGGAAGCAATACAAAAAAAATATATAAATATATATAATTATATAGTGTGTAATTTTATGTATATATATCCTGACCACATGGTTAAGTGGATTGAGCATCATCCAATGCATGAAGAAGTTGCTGGTTCGATTACCAGTAAGGGCATATGCCCAGGTTTGGGGCTCGATCCCCAGTAGGGGGCTTGCAGGAGGCAACTGATCAATGTTTCTATCATTTCTCCTACTCCCTCTCTCTTTCTACAAAATCAATAAAAACATTTTTTAAAAATAAAAGCTCAACTATTCACATAAAAAGTGTATATTCAAAATTTTGGGGGCAAAGTTTAGAGCAAAGAGCTAAGCGTATATGCTAATTCAGCATTGTAAATGTAGCGTGAAACACTGAAAGGAATTTGGAATTTAAAGGCATTGGAATTAGGAAAGACTGGAGAGAGAAGGGATGAATCAGAGATGGAGGCCATAGTGAGACAAAGGTCACGGTGAGCTCTTAATGTTTAGCATTCAGGTACTTGAATTTGGGGAGTCAAGTAAATTTTAAATAACTAGAAATTATAGTTGCAAATTTCAAAGTTTCTCATTCTAAAAATAAAATGTAGCCACCTTATAAACAAAATAATAAATATGGAAAGTTCTACACAATTAATTAAAGTATTAAGTGCACTGTTAAAATGTATTGCTAAGATTTTATTCAAAGTGTTACATTTACAAAATAAGCGTGGATTTCAAATAACTTATTAGATATGACATTTAAGAAATGTTAAACACCTGTATAGTACAAGTTATTTTTCTATTGAAGTCATTATCCCAGTTTCATAGTTATTTGCTTCGCAGAATTTAGTCACGTATCTGGTCTATAAATACCCATTTGTTGATGCAATTCAATTTGGACTTTTATCTTCTTTCCTAAACAGGCTTCAGCTTTCAACTTAGGAGAGCAAAGCAGCTTTCAAATTAGGAGAGCAAAGCAATTTCATTATAGATGTTTTCATTTCAACTCTGTGGAGTCCCACAAAATAGTTCCTGATATTGCAACTTCCTGGCCTTCTCCTTTTGTATTTTATAGTCTTCCTCCTTTGCTTTCTCTCTTTTTCCTTTTTTGATATCTTTGTCTCTTTTTCTAAGTTTTCACTGCTTTTTCTCCACTTCACTTCCCAACCTCTTCTCCCTTCATTCTTTCTTTTTTATTTATCATATTATCACCTAAACTGAAACCCAATGCATGGAATTGTAAGTTTGATTCAAATGTTATTTATCCATAGGATATTTTTTAAAATAGCAATCCAAGGAGTCCCTAGGTATGGCACTAAATTCATTTTCTACCTTTTACAGTAAATGATTATGACATGAAAGGGAACAAAAATTCTACTAAATGCAGATCCTACAAAATGCAGTAAAAATAATTTTCCAAGTGCTGAAATTTTTTCTTTTTTTTCTTAACCTTTACCTTTGTTATTCTCCAGTATAGCATAAACTATTAAAGTTCTCTGTGTTCCTCAATATAGAAAAAAACACACAAATACTTTTGCTCAATAGTAAGTTATTATAGAATGTAAACATTAATTTTCTATTTTTAAAATGTTAAAATGCTACAAAAAAATATAGGTCCTGACTCTTAATACACTAGAAAAAAAGTTAGACATTCAATACTAATCAGATTTTTGTTTCTAAAATTTTTCTTTTCTATTTAAAAATAATACTATCTATTCCTTACCACTGTCATGGAATTAAGTTTTTACTTATTGATACAATATTACTATTAACAATGTTTGATTATTGACCAATGAGCAATGGCATGTGATATACTAAAATTTCATTAACAAATATATGTAATTTTCCTTTTTATTAAATTTCCCTTTAATAAGTGCAAAAACTACAAAAGTGAGACTTAACAGAGTTTACCAGCCAAATGAATTTTTTTTAATATGGGTTTTTATATAAAGTGGCCAAGAGATAAAATAAGAAAATTTTTATATTTTCAAAGCATTTCCTTTTCAGGATTTTTTCCTCTGATCACAGCTGTTAAACTCTCCCAATGGAGGCCCCACGTCATTCCACAGAGGGTGCCACCTCTGCAGTCATTATTGATCCCATCCTTGAGAGCAAATCACAAATACCTTCAGTTTGTCACCATAGAATTTATGTAACTTCACATTATAAGTTGAATCCCCAGTGGATAAAACTGGCATCCTAACTTTCAGCCAACTGATAATATTAACTGCCACATATTGAACAACTGCAATGTTTTTACTTGTATTATCTTGAATTCTTACAAAGACCCAATATGAGGTTTTAGTATCTTTATTATATGGATGATATATAATATACTAGAGGCACAATCATGAAATTTGTGCACTGGAAGGGTGTCTCTCAGCTCAGCCTGCATCCTCTTCAATCTGGGACCCCTTGAGGGATGTCCAACTGCCTAAACTAGGTCTAAACCAGCAGTCGGACATCCCTCTCACAATCTGGGACTGCTGGCTCTTAACCCACTTGCCTGCTTGGCTGCCTGATTGCCCCTAATCACTCCATGCTGGCTTGATTGCCCCAAACTGCCCTCCCCTGTCAGTCTGATTTCCCCCAATTGCCCTCCTGTGCAGGCCTGCCCCCCCCCCAACTGCCCTCCCCTGCAGGCCTGTCCCCCCACAACTGTCCTCCCCTGCCAGCCATTTTGTGACAATGTGGGGGCAGTCATCTTGTGGTGGCCATCTTGTGATGACATGGGGCAGCCATCTTGTGATGCCAGGGCATGAGGGTCAATTTGCATATTAACTCTTTATTATGTAGGATAATATATTATATATATAATATAAATATATCACTATATTTATAGTATCATCTTTATTTTATAGATGGAAAAACTGAGAACCAGATTAAAAAACAACAACACACACACACAAACACCAATGTTGCCCAAATGTACAAAGTCAATAATTGTTCCATATAGACTTTATGTTCTGTTTGGCAAATATCTATGTCCTGCAAGATAGCAGTTTGCCAATGGTTAGTAAATGTTTTGTTTCACTTTGTTTTATTTAGTGTAGTAAGAATATTTAACCCAAGATCTAGCCTCTTAATGTATATTTAAGTGTACAATACAGTATGGTTAACTATAGGCATTATGTTGCACAGATCTCTATAATTAATTCATCTGGCATAACTAAAGCATCCCCCATGGATTGGATATGCCTCTAGGGGCTTGAAGCATCATCCCTTTTACTTTACAAATGATAAGCAGAACGATCAGAAACAGGACTAGAAAACTTTTATCTCCTGGCTCCTACTAACTTGCCTGTGAAAGCTGCTTCTAACCAGGCAAAAGACATGTCCAGACATGGGCAATAAGCAACATTTCCTAGCCTGTCTTCCCTGCAAAGTTGCTGGAATTCTTGCCTCCTCAGAGCCATCTATCTAGCATGCCTCAGTCAGGTGTATGTTTTATATCCAGTATGAGAAACAGCAGTGCTTATGCAGATGCATGGCAGCATCTGGTCAGAATTTAGCTGAGTGAATACTTGCCCCTGGAAATCCAATACCAGCACAGGCGGACCCTCCTGCTTGCCCAGAGCAGCATCCACCTAAGGGGCTGGGAGACCTGCCGGATCCCACACAATCCAGATGTCCCCTCCATCTCCTCCTCTTTCACCTACAACCATCTATTGTTTGCTTTGTCCTTTGGTAACATTTATAAGTTTTTAAAGAAGTAAAGGAGCTAGAATATAGAACTAATATGCTTTTAAAATAGAACAAACACATCACCCATTGAGTAGTTAAAGCTTTTTTTTTTAAATCATTTATTTTAGTCTTTCAAAAGGTCTTATTTTCATTATCTTAAAAAAAAACAAAACTATATCGTGTTTTTGTAATTTCTTTGGTTGAAGATTTAGAAAAGTGTCTTGTATGGCTTAACTTTCATATTGGTGAAGGCAATTTGGGGGAAAGCACTATCTCACACATCACAGTGTGAATAATGTCCCAGGCACCAGCACGGATTCCGACTTTTACATAATGCTGTAAAAGTTAGCATGTTTTACACTGTAATCACGTGGGTTGCCTTGGGTAACTCCCCAGTATCTTGTTTTATCTTTTCAAAACACCTTTTTTTCCTTAGGCATGTCATGTAACCTCTCTGTACTTTAATATATATACATACATACTTCAGAGAGATAAAAAGATAAAATGTTGTAAATGTGTTGAGAGCTTCTGATGATTCTGCAGCAGTAATCAGTCATTCAAAGTCTCCCATATAAAGATCGCTTTATAAAATAGAAACAGGTTTGGGGGAAGGACCTGGGCAAGAATGAAGGAGTAAAATAAACTTAAAACTAGTCAATAAACATGAATTTTTAAAAGCAGAAATAAATAGCTGGTAGCCCAACAAAAACAAAGAAAAGAAAAGAAGGAGGAAGGACTCAAAGAAGGAAGAAAGAAAGGAAGAGAGAGAGAGAAAGAGAAAGGAAAGGGAAAGTTAGCTTTATTCGTTCTGATTGTCATTCACAGTATGTGGACAAAAATGCCCACTTAGATGCAAACTTAAAATAAAGAGAGATGGTAGCTTCTGGTGATTAATTTTTTTTCCTCCAAGATCCACAAACTTGGCATGTGACTTAAAGTTACCAGGTAGAATAGTCTGTTTAATTTTTGCTCAGTGATTCTGATCCCAGGGACAGACATTGTTCATATTAGCAACTTGCCCCTGTAGTATTAACTCTTTAAATATTTGGCCTTTATGACTTTCTGGTTGGTGAAGATCTAAGAAAGCTATCCAAATTCTGAAAAAAAACAAGCTGTTGTATTTCTTTTGTAAAAAATCATTTATGGATATGTGTGTGTGGGTTTGTGAGGGTGGTAAAGAAAATTAACATAGAAAGATAAAACAAGTTACATAAACTGTATAAAAAATATAAATAATCATTGTCTTCAAACGTGTATGTAACAGGGGGGAGAGTTGGCAACCGCAGCATGTGCCTTGCCCAGGAATCGAACCTGAAACCTTGTGTTGTTCAGAATGACAACCAACTGACGGGCATGGAATTAATTCTAAAGCCCCCCTCTATTAGCTGCATTCTTGGTCTCTCTGAAGCTCAATGTCCTCCTCAGTAAAATGGGTAGAATAACCTTTGTGAAGTTTAAATCAAGCAGAAGAAAGTAGACAAAACCATTGGTTTGGTTAAGCTTATGTCCTTTCTTCCTACTAAAATTTTTCTTTCTTCAAAATATTTCTACTGTGATTTTTTTTTTTAAATGAGGATTCCCCAAACTAAGAACTTTTGTTACAAAGCTGTTCTAAAAACAGCCTGGAAACCCAGGCCTGCAGCTGTTGTCTGATTTCCAAATGAGGCAAGGTGCCTCTTTGGCCCTCTCCCCATCTCCCTGAACTCTGAAGGTGTTGGGAGCAATTGAGTCTTATTTTTATTTGTCATGGATCCTCTTTTGTGAGACAGTTACGTAAATTACTCAGTAAAACATATAGTCAGCAAATGAACCAGAAATGCAAGAATCTCCTGCCCACTGAGCCCTGAATGACTTCCTTCATGAGGTGCTGCTGGGGCTGTATCAGGAGATTGATGTGTGTGGAAATGATTCCGGCTCCTTGCAGGAAAGCATCCTTAGTGTCATTATTTATTATCAGTAAGAATGAAAATAACATCACTGCTCTCATTAAAGAAAATGGTATTGAAGCCAGCTTTAAACCTGTTTCTCAGATTTGACCTGATAACATAGAAAGTGGGAAAAGTTTACTTTCTTTCTATCTTCCCCCCCCCCCCCCCCCCCCCCGTCTCTCAATGCAACAAGATAAACCCTATAAGTGCACCTATATCTCAAGGAAGAGAATCTCTCTCACTCACAATTATATTAGTAGGATGTTCCCACAGGAAATATTTTTTTTTTAATTCTCACTTGAGGATATGTTTTTATCAATTTTTAGAGGGGGGGAGAGAGAGAGAGAGAGAGAGAGAGAGAGAGAGAGAGAGAGAGAGAGAGAGAGAGAGAGAAAGAGAGAATCTGTTGCTTCTCACACTCCCAACTGGGGATGAACCCATAACCCAGGCATGTGCCCTGACTGGGACTTGAACGTAAACCTTGTGGTGTATGGGATGACACTCCAACCAACTGAGCCACCTGGCCAGGGCCCAATCAGGAAATCTTGAAATGATCGATAATTAAAGTATTAGCATCTCAGGTGGAAGCTCCCATCAAGAGAAAATTTACAACAGTCGCAGTACCCGTTCTCTTTTTTTTCTGCAAACATGTAACATAAACCTCAAAGAATTCTCCTAGCTAGCTTTATTTTTCTCTACCCAATGCCTTCGCCTGGTCTCCCTACCTACCCTCATCCCCCAGCCACAGTTTGTACCCACACTCCATCCTCCCCTGCCCCCACCCCCAACCTTAGTGGTGTGAACATGGAGCAGCATCTGAGAATCTGGGCAGCCTATCCATTTGCTGAGGTTCATTGTAGCTAATCCAGACATCCCACACAGCAGGGGGGAAAGTGCTGTATCTGGTGAAACAAGAGCATGAATAATTAAAACTCTGTTATTAATGAACTTCCAGTCGTTATGTAAATGAAACTGATTTCAAGACTAATTTGTCAGGCTGAATTCTTTTTCTGTTCTCCCTTTGTCTAGGACAAAAACTCATCATAATGGACTTGATAATAAAACACTGGTAGGCATGCTGTGTGCAGTGCCCATCCGAGTTAGAGCTTTTAGCGTGGTTAATTGATACAGTTACTCCAGAACAAGTCTATAAGGCACTCTGTATGGCTCTACGTTTTAAAAGCCTCTCTTTCCCCCTTTGATAGGGCTGTCTATTCTCTGCACATGCCTCATTATCATTTACCTTTACATGAGGGGTGGCATATAATTACTGCCTAGTAAATAGTTTCTTTTGCAATATCCATGATGTTCAAAGACAGCAGAGTTCAAAAAGGTCCAGGGGAAGGGAAGTCTCTGGTCTCCCAAGAATGACAAATAGCCACCAGGGAGAGAAAAGGAAAGAAAAGAAAAGGGAATATTTGACAAAGCACAAGACCCCTAAGTTCCAGTCGCCCACTGTTCCACCATCGAGTGTCACTCATGCTATGGGTGGCATTGTCCCAGTGATACCCTGATGTCTGTGCTCACATATGTCAGCCCCATTGTTTAGATCCACTGTATTGTTTTGTGAAATCATTTACTATTAAGGTGACAGCTTCAAATACTACAATCTGATTTCCTAGAGTTACAAATATCTTACACAACAGAAAAGCAATCATTCCTTCAGCAGAAAGCTATTCAGCCCTTGTCAGTTCGTTGAGAGTGTACTGAGCTGGGATCTTTATATTTGAATTTTGAAAATACTTCTGTATTCTTTTTAGGGAAATGTACAAATTAGATATCATAAAACGTAATTAGTGTTTTGGATATTTGACACATGGTTTTATTTCTGTAAAGCAATGTATAAATAAGGTATACATTTACTCCTATGTTGAGGATCTGTTACACTTAAGTAATTTATTTTATCTTTCTTTAAAAAGAGGGGAAAAAGTTATTTCAGAAAAATCCTAAAGCTTTTAAGCAGCAGATGCTAATAACATGATTTTTGTTAATCAAATAAAGTTTTTCATGAATGAAATCTTACCTCACAGTAATATTGAGGACTAAATAACATATCTAGGTCCCCCAGATATGGGTGCACCAGCTCCTGGGAAGTTTTAGATCCCTGTATTGGCATCTGTGGTTCCTGAGTGACATTGGGATTAGAGAAATGGTATAGGCATTATTTAGTTCTGCTATCTTTTGTTATTTAGTAACATTTCTTTGTTAATAGTACCAAAGAATAGTTTCCTAATCCCGGGACATCTCAGCATTTGCCAGAATCATATAACCATTCCCTCAGGGATCAATCATTGGAGACTTGGAAAAAACATGTTTTGTCACCTAAAATCTGTCAGGTACTGGGATAAGCAATGGAAATAAAAATTTGGAAAGGGAACAACCATTTTCAAAAGGGGAGAGAGAGGTCAATTAACTAATATTTATAACTAGAGGCCTGGTGCACGAAATTCTGCTCAGATAGGGTCCCTAGGCCTGGCCAGAGATTAGGGCTGATATGTGGGGTGACCAGCACACCAATGGGGGGAAGATGCTGGCACCTGCCTAGTCTGGCCAGTGGCCTGTAGGCTGGGGGCACCTCCTACACTGAGCGTCTGCCCCGTGATGATCAGTGCATGTCATAGAGACCTGTTGTTCCACCAGTGGTTCCCCCATTAGGTCAATTTGCATATTAGGCTTTCATTATACAGGATTTGATGTGAAAAGGTATTACTGATGCTGCCAGATTTATGATGGGGTTATATCCAGAAAATCCCATTGTAAGTTGTAAGTATTATTAAGTAAAAATACATTTAATATACCTAACCTATCATAGCTTAGCCTAGTCTATTTAAATGTGCTCACAACATGATATTCAGAAAATGCTTGCAGTACAGTACACTGTAGAGTATTGATTGTCTACCCTGGTGGTTGTGTGGCCCTCTATCACTTGCCAGAATCATGAGAGAGTATTGTACTTATCGTTAGCCAGAGGGGGAAAAAAAACAAATTCAAAATTTGGAGTACTGTTCCTACCAAAAATTTGTTAAGTCAAACCATTATAAGTCGCGGACCATCTGAATATATTGTGTACAAAAATGTGTGAAGTGTCAGAGAGGCATTCCAAAAGTAATTTGCAGGAAGCCAGAAGCACAATGCTTCAGAGAATGCTGTCCCTTTTACTTTGTTTTATAGCACAACTATTTTCTAGCCCAAGCCACTCTCGGTGTTTTGAAGCCTAAGTAACTGGTTATAATTTCATTCTTTTTGTCCTGGATGCAATATGTAATACTCCATGCCTGGATTTCCCAGACAGGTAAAGGCATACAGTTATTCCAAAATATGGCTGATTTTCACAATGTCAAAGTATGGATTGGAGATGTAGGTTAAATAAATGCAGTCCCCTACAACTTCACAGCAGGACAGCACAATTTGTTGTCTAAAGGTACCCAGCTGGACCCTTCTCAAGGGACTGTTCACCCATACCTGTCAGGCTTGGCTTGAAGAATTTTCATCCTCATGGTGCTTATGCAATACCTTGCTAAAACCACTGCTCATACTCAACATTTTTAAATATTTTTTTTATTAACGTTAGAAAGGAATGAAGGAGAGGGAGATAGAAACATCAATGATGAAAGAGAATCATTGATCAGCTGCCTCCTGCATGCTTCATACTGGGGATCCTGGGGATCATGCCTGCAACCTGGGCATGTGCCCTGACCAGGAATCAAATAGACCTGCTGGTTCATAGGCTGGCACTCAATCACTGAGCCTTGCCAGCTGGGCTACACTCAAATTTTGATAAGCCCTGGGGAATTTCTCTAAACCTAACAACGTCAAAAGACTAAAGCGACCCCGTGATAAACATAGCACTAGTACACAATTATAGGTACACACACACACACACACACACACACACCCCACATCTTCCTACTTTCCATTGATAATGTGGCTGATGGGGCCAGCTTGCAACTCTGTCCATTCTAATTCCTAGCCAACTGCAGAAGTCATAAAAATACATAATCTGAAATTAAAGTCAATTAAGCTATGTTGCTTCTTTGTAAAGTTAAAAGGAAAACACACATAAGTAATAGAAATCAATTATTGTATATTCCCAGTCCTGTCCTTATAAGCCAGAGAGGACCTCAATCATTCTAGAGAATTCTGCAAGGTAATTACTGTTTATTCTTTAAGAATATCACGGTTGGTCTTCACACCAGCCCCCTGCAGCTGCCGCATCGCAGAGCAAATGAGCTGCCCTTAAAAAGAAGCGCGGGGGGGAGGGGAGGGGACTGGAAGAAAATTGGTGTTCTGCTTAATGTGGACAATAAGACCGCTGAACTTCATCCCTTTGTGTGACCTGAGGTTACAGTACTTTATGGCCCATGCTGTATACACACATCATAACTGCTCTTCAGTAATAAATGCAGCCATGGCTTTGAGAGAGGGCACCGCTGTGTAGGTAGAATAAATGAGAACTATTTTTCCTGTGGATGTTTAGTCATGTAAAAGAATGTAGTCCAAAAATAATAAGCAGCCGAGAAAGAGCATGGGCCAATTAAGAATTTAAAACAAGCAGCATCCAACTAAATCTCTTGCCCTTCCTTAAAACGAAGAGGGGGGAAATTAAGAGTGAAAATAAATGCTGCTGCTATTATCGAGAACCAAAAGCAAGAGATTTCACAGCACTTCAGTCAGAGCTGGGCTAATGAATATAAGTTACCTTAGCCGGTTTTCGCTGACTTTGAAATTAAAGTTCCAAACCCTTACATGCAGGGAGAGCAGGGCTTGGGCAAAATGGACTTAATAAACTCCATTGTGTGGTGAGATCCCTAGTGAGATTTCCTGCCCATCCATGACCAATCGGTATTATTTTTTCAGTGACTGGTACTTTTGTGAGCGAGATGGGAGTTTCTGGGAGTGATTAGCACTTTTCACCATTGATTGACAGGTTCAAACAGAAATGAGACAATGGGAGGAGTCATTGGAATTCAAATGCAATAGTATAGTAGTGTTTGCAGGCTTTGCAACTGATTTTAATAGAAGGGAAATATATGTGTAAGAAAAACAATTTAATGTTTAAAATGTTAACTTGTGAAGTCTAAATGAATCTTTTTTATTTCATAATGTATATAATAGAAAGTAATAAAAAATGAGAAGATGAGACAGCAATATTTGGGGCATTTTTTCTAGAAATTTCCCACGTCGGCTGTGGATATTTAAGACATGGAGATTTAAGATCTTAGAGAAATCCTTAATAGTAAAGGTTTAGATTTGGTTTTCTCATAGATTTTAGGTTTTCTCCTAGATAAAAAACTTGTAGGAAAAAAAAGTATTGTTTTTCTAAGAAAAGAAATATGATGAGGTTCTCCATTATATCCAGGGAGCATTCCTTAGGGAAATAATTATGGTGAATGATACTAGCATTGTCCAGAAATTGATAATTGGCCACAAATAATTAGAGAGTCTATCTTTACTGGTGTAAGTTATGCTAATAGCTCAGCCTTGTCCCTAGGTGCTGATGTTGGTTTCTTATAAGTAATTTTGTTTTAAATTCACATTATAAATTTAGCATACTGTATTTGCAAATTTAATTTCATTTGGCATCAAAGCAAAGGCAGATAATATAGAATTAAGCAAACCTAATCAAAGGGAAAAAAAATAAGATGCATGCCATCCGTTTTTAGGATGTTTTAGTAAGAATTGACTTCTTCTGGGAAAAGAAGTTTTCTGTGACAACCAAGCACACAAACTGTGGTTGTTTTTGTTTTTTATTTTATTTTTTTAAACAATATTAAAGAAGAGCAAACTCTGTGGTTGGAAGTCACCTCACATATTTGAATGGAAACATTCTCAGCACCTCGGAAGTTGTTAATATGTTAGGGACGATAGAATAAATCCGATACCCTGTGTGTGAGATGATCACTGCATCAGATGTTTATGCGTAGCCTGTGTGTAGCTCAGCGTTCAAGCTAAATTTTTTTTTGAAAATGTTGTGACTAATTTATGCCAAGTTTTCATCAACCTAGCATTTTTCATTTTCCAATTGACATACAGCGTTCTGTAATTTGTGTGCTCAGTATGTTTAATGCACTGAGATAGCAAGAGAAAATTCAGGGCATCACAATAACAAAGATAAACTCTCAGGGAGCCTCCGTGGAAGTCAGAGGTCAAGAAAACAAGCCCAGCCCAGTGAGTGGTGGCGCTGGGGTGTGTGTGGCTCATTAACAACCCACACTTCCATATCAAGAGATGATTTCTGTCTTTTCTTTGACCAACCAACCCACCACCTGCCCTTCCGTTTTCCTCCAACATTTCCAGGCGTGCTCAGTGAGTGGTTCTCACACTTTACAAACTGGAATCACTTGGGCATCAAGAGATTTTTTCCTCAGCTTCCAGGAAGATTCTGATGTGCAGCAAAATTTGGGAAACAAGGCTGTATATGGTTTTCTGTAATTTGGCCTGAAAAGACAGCACTGTTCTCTCCTATTCATCGTTAAAAAAAAAAATGCTTCTCCATTTGCAGTGAATTCAGATACACAGCTCCTTGATCCGCTGTCTTTTCTGAGAAGGATCACATCACCATACTCGGTGCTTCTCTGCCAAACTCGCTTACAGCCTCTCATCCCCTCTCAACTTCTTTCTTATCTTCCTCTTTATACTCCCTCGTCTCCGAAATTACTACAGATCAACTGTTATCCCTCGGAATTTTCAGCTCTTATTCAAGTTCCTATCTTTAGCTATAGTTGGTATCTGCCTGCCAGTTTAAGCATGAAAAAGGTTCCTTTTTTTTTTTTTTTTAAATGTTACCCATCTCTTTCTCTTTATACAAAACCTGCAGGTAGAATCTATTTCTTTCTTCAATCTTCATCCAAGAGCTAAGTTAAGACCCTTAGTGATTTTTTATCTCATTATAGTGGAGCTCTGTATTTCAGACTCCAGTTTGCTACTCATCTCTTCCCAAAAGACTCATGGCTTTTCTGTGCAAGATGCTACTGTCAGGCTTCTTGTCATTTCCCCTGCTTGTTATGAACACCTCATCGGTGTGTCTTTAAACACATCCTATCCAATTCATCTCCCTATTCTCTTCTCCCAGAGGCTCCCCAATCTTAAACTAAACTTGGGATTATAGGTCTGAGAATTGATAGCAACTCTTAATAAATACTTATGAACCTGGGAGGGCTCTTCCACAGCATAGATGACCAAGAACCTGTTTAGGTTTCCTGGAACGACTATAGGCCTTGGAAATGCATTTGTTCCTTACCCATGCTCTTCCTTTCCCCAGGTCACTTAACCCAGACTCCTGCAGTGAACACGGAGCCAGGATCATTCTAAGATCCGGGAGGGAAGACACAGAACCAATAGTTATAAACATCTGGCTGTGTTCCATTCTGTATCAGATTATGCAAATTGTACACTTATTGGAAAAATTATTTGTAAAAATGGATGCCCTTTTGCTTTTCATCTCAAGGGCCTGATTCCCCATAAGCTGAGCTTTGTAAAATCCATCATCATCATCCCTGATACTGTCCCCCACTTCTCCCACCCACCATTTCCCTTCTAGTCAGGTTCTACACCCAACAGCTTCCTGCCTTGTCTCTTTCCTTTCTTGTCTCCATTGACCTCTTTTAAGTACAGTATTTTCATTTGCCAAGTCATCATCTTGAATTTTTTCAACTTGCTGTTGTAAATTTATTTAGTGCAATGACACTTTTCTCTGATAGCTTTTCAAGTAAGTCTTCTTTCAAAGGAAACAAACAAAAGTCAAATAAATATACATCAGTGAGAGAACCCTATCTTCTTTCTGGGTGTATTTAATTTCTAAACTATTTAATGCATATGTGTTAACATGATTATGTACACCAAGTCCTGGATGTAGAAACAAGCTCAAAATAACACACAAAAAGCATAACTGCTCCATGAAGTAAAAGCAAGATTCAGTTGTGGCAGAGTGAGCTAACAATGTCACAATGTGAGTTTTTAAAAAGAGAATTAAAGGACTGATATGATTATTTAATTTGTTACTTTTAACTGAAGTCCTAAACATCTAGAATCACTTATACATTTATAAGGAGAAGAGTGACTTTTCTCTGAGTTTGGACTTAGAAATTGGACAGCTTTGTTTCATATCCTGACTGCAGTTTTGCTAGTTGTACAACCCCCAGCAAATAATTTAACCTTCATGGTTTCCTCATTGGTAACATACAGGTGTAAACAATATTTTATTTCAAGGATATTTTCAAGGTCCAAATGAGATAAAATCTGTAGCAGATTGAAGGGCTGGGACATAGAAGGAACTCTATAAATGGTAGATAACACTATTGTTATTGACATGCCTTGGTGAATCTATTACCAAATAGCTAGGTATTTTCCCTATATTTCTTGGCAGCTCTGATATGATTCTTTATTTTCAGACCACCCAAACCCATCCTTGATATTAAACATATCAATTCAAAGAGATTTTATACTTTTTTATCAATATATTAGCATCATTCAGTATTATGTATATTTTGCCTATTTTTCACTCAAGAGAACTTGAAATGAAAAACATATTAGGATACTCCATGGCTTTCAATGTGGCATATCTGTTATCAGCCTCTATAGCCACTAGATGTCAATACAATGTTTATCTAAAAGATTTAATAGAGAGTCATTAGTATCCTATTTAATGATTAAATAATGTATTCCCCTTGCAAGGCATTTGAAGAGTGAAGGATTTCAAAGCATTTTAGAGTAATATTTATGGAATTCACACTACTAATGACTGAAATGCTTCATTTCATTCAGGTGTAAACAACTGTTGGATAGAAACCAGAGTTTTAAGCCTGAATTAAATTAAAATTGTTTAGAAAAATGTATATGGATAGAATAGAATTTCCCTAGTTGGATTCTTTTGCAGGTACTTTACTAGTATTGTGGAAACATGAGATAATTAAAACTGGATAAGACCTATTCTCCTGTTTTATTTTAAAAATACCATCTTACCTTTTCATATTTATAATAGTAATTCTGAGAGAAGAAATAATCTGAAGTATTTCTAGAATTATTTCCTTCAGGATATTGGCTATTTTATTAGTGATTTGGCTAATGATAATTTAAATTTCTGTCAAAATGCAGATTTAAAAGATTTGAGTATTTACTCTTCAATCCTTAACCCTGAAATTATAGTTATAACCTTTCCCTGAACATATGAAATAACTATTATTTTTGAAGCCCCATACTGATATAGAGAAATGTAATTTAAATCACCTTCCCTTTTACATTAGGTTATCATAAAATAGAGAGAAAAGGACCTTAGAACAAACAAATAAAATCAAAAAAAAAAAACAACACACCACACAACAAACAAACAAAACAAAACAAAACAAAACAAAACAAAAAAACTAAGAAAAGGACCATATCTATCTTTATCTGAGGAGGTTATTGGATGTATTTTCTCTGATAGCAACTTTACATGTTTTTCCCCTCTAAATATGTGTCATGTAGCCTATCTGCTAATTTCAGAAAGAAAAATAAATGAACAAGGGAACTTGGAAAATCCACTAACCTAAAGGAAATCTTTAGTCTAAATATTGCTTGTTATATGC
The DNA here is from genome assembly GCF_964339955.1 of Pipistrellus hanaki. Taxonomy (NCBI): domain Eukaryota; kingdom Metazoa; phylum Chordata; class Mammalia; order Chiroptera; family Vespertilionidae; genus Pipistrellus; species Pipistrellus hanaki. The sequence goes on along the minus strand of NC_140504.1, from coordinate 143,977,228 downwards.
CCTAGTATAGTAGTATCCTGTACACTACTAGCTTTCAACCCTAAACTAATGACACTGTAATTAAATTTTATGACAAGGAATTAAATTTTAGTACTATAGTAGAAAGTTTATTTTAGTCTTTGCTCACCTTTCTGCATCCACACTGTAAGTTGCCAATGTTTCACATGAGATTATAATTTAACATACTAAATATTTTAGGAAGAAAGGGAGTAAAAGTTGGGAAAGGAGGAAGAAGAAACTAAGGGCAAGGGGATCTACTTGAGAACCTCATCATGAATTTTTCAACCATTTTATGGAAATTCTCTTCACTAGTAGGACTCCTACATATGTTATGTGAGCAGGATGGATCAATATAAGCAAATGGGACATGAAGAGTGAGGAGGAGGAGATGACAATGGTGGGAGATGAGTGGGATTAACAGAGGAGTTAATATGATAACCAAGAAAGATTTGTGCAGGTTTAGAATGTTGAATTGACTTTCCAAGAGTTTCAGTTGAGGTTCTAAAGGCAAGAATAAAAAGAAATTGTTACCCCATTTTAAAGGGGTTCTAGTCCTAAGTAGTCTAACACAGTAGGTCCTGAATATGTGAGACGATAGGGCCACTGGACTGTGGCTAGTTGAGCTATAAAAGAGTAATATGCAGATTGACAATCATTCCAACACACAAGATCAAGATAGCTGCCCCCATGTGGTTAAAGGTCCTGCCCCATGTGGACACAAGATAGCCACCACAAGATGGCTAGAACGGGGGGCAGTTGGGAGGCACCAGGCCTGCAAGGGAGGGCAGTTGGAGGCAATCAACCTTGCAGGGGAGGGCAATTAGGAGTGACCAGGTCGGTAGAGGAGGAAAGTTGGGAGCAAACAGGCTGTCAGGGGAGCAGTTAGACATCAATCAGGCTGGCATGGGAGTGGTTGGCAGGTGATCAGGCTGGCAGGTAGAAGCAGTTGGGGGCAATCAGGAAGGCAGGCAGTCCAGCAATTGGGATTGGATCTAAACAGGCAGTTGAACATATCTTGAGTGATCCCAGATTGGAGAGGGTGCAGGCTGGGCTGAGGGACACCCCATCCCCTCCCTGTGCATGAATTTTGTGCACCAGGCTTCTAGTAAAATATTAAACTTCCAGTTTAAGAAAGTTTGTGCCTGGATATTTTTGAACAATATACTCATGTGCATAAAAATATACTCATGTCATATTCATGATCATTGTATTTCAAAGTGTAAGATGATGATTATTTTATCCGAGTATGTAAACTTAGCTAAAAAGATATGTACACAATCAGCTCATCCCTCAAGAACAGGTTAACCATCACAGTTTCTGTTACTTTGGTCCATGTACCAACATTGAACCCTACCTCTTTCTTCATCTCCTGATACATTTGTTCAAAGGTAGCAGCTAGTCTTTAAGCTATCTAGATGAGATTTTTACCAAAAGATGTTAAAGCATGTATGCATATTTTAGAATATGTTATAAAAAAGAATTGGGAATCCTTATCTTTATATTTCTTAAAATATAAATGGGGTAACTTTAGGATAATTTCTATTATTTCATGGGTAGTGGAAAAAGGATATTACCACAATAATTTTGAAAATTATTTTATATTTCTTAAGGAAAAACAAACAATGAACTCGAAGGAGTATTCTATGATAGGAGATGGTCAGTGAAGTGAAAACAAATATAACAACAACAACAAAAAATAATAAGAAGAAATGCAAAAGGGATAAAGATCAGGACACATAAATCAAATAGAAAAGAAACAGTGCAGAGATATGAAATTGTTGCCAATTCAAGTGTCAACTTGGGTTAATGGATACTTCCCTGGAGTAGGTTATTTTAAAAAATTTAAGGCTATTACTATCTGTGTAGAAAAGAGTGTCATAATCACAGTGCAGGAAGGGGGAGGAGGGTCTGGAAAGCCAATTATTTCTATTTCTATTCTAGGGGGTAAATTTCTCTGCCACAACAAGAAAGCCAGAGAGTGTTCAAAGGAACCAGAGTCACCATTGATGTCAGAGAATCTTAGCTATGTCAACACTGAGGGCTAGTTCTGAAACGTTTTTCACTGGGAAGAAAACTCTTCACACTAGACATTTAAATTTAAAATAAATACATGGCTTGAAAAAACAAAACAAAACATAAACCAGAAAGAGAGGGGAAATGGGGAAAATAAGATTGACTGTTTCAGACTAGCTCACATCCTTGAGGCCTCCATTATTATACCTTAAATTACTGAGAGAACTTGAATGCATGATTGATGGGCCACTCCAAGTAAAATTACAGGAATTATGAAGGGCGCGAAAAAAGTGCTAGAAATCTAAGTTTGAGGCAGCTATTCTTCCAGTGCTCAAAAAGAAGAAAGAAAAAAATGGATTGTATTTGTCATGGAAACAATGACCTTCCTCCATTTCAAAGTGAAAACCTCCACCTATGCTCCCTCTCCTCATGCCATATCATCCTGCTGGAATCTTAAGAGTTTCTACTCAAAAAAGTGCTAAATGTCCCACTGGCAGTACCTCATTAAGTATATTTATTACACCTTCTTTCAGATATCACTGTGTTATTTGAAACAGATGAGGACCTGTATTCTTTCTGTGGTTGTCCTTATCTCTTTCTCAAGCACCTCCTCTGGCCACTCCTATTCTGAATAAAAGTACCCCCCAGCTTTCTCGTTCCAAGTGTCTGCCCTGGAAATGTCAGTGACAACCACAGATTAACAGTTTATTTTTATATCATGGAGGCCTGAGCCTATCTGCCTAATATAGGCTTCCTAAATGTTGGCCTTGTGTTCCAGCTGCCGGGTAGAAATATTCGTGGTTGTCTTACACACTCATCAGTTCAACTTGCCCGAAATAAAATGTATCTTTTCTGTTCACAAGCTCGCTTTTCCTTCTGTTCTCCAGATTGGTGGACCATTGCTGGTGATTTATTGTTGAACCAATACTCTATACCCACCATGCACTTTGCCATGGTTTACAGGTGTCATATATAATGTGTATAACAACACTCTTTGGTGGATTATGTTGCCATAATCAGATGAGGAAATGGAGCCACTAAATGAGTTTAGTAACTTGCCCAGAACACTAGGATAATAATTTGTGGAGCTGGGATTCCTATGACTTTGGGCTATCCTGACAGAGAATAGCATGTTCATATCATCCTGAAGGAAACGTGTCTAGGGCAAGGTGGGTTTATCTGTTTCTACAGAGGGCAGAACTGGAACAGACAATGGAAATCATGTGAATAGAGATTTCAGTCAATTTGTCAAGGATCTTCTTAAAATGTAGTATTATAGAGCAAAGAAACAAGTTTCCTGGAAAAGTAATGGCAGACCAAAGACTGTTACAGAAAAATCTTTTGGATGGAGAAGAAATTTAGACTACATAGACTCCTAACTTTCACAACAGAATATGGGCTGGCACCTCCTTATTTAGATAATCAATTCAGTTTCTGCTTACTAATCATGTAAAAGCTAAATAGATGCACATGAACATTTAATAAAGATACTGCACATTGGATAATCAATGTACTGTGTCTTAGAATCCAAAGTCACGAAGACTATGGTAACATAAAGTTATTGTTTTAAATGGGAAAAGGGTGTTTTGTTTTGTTTTTATCTTAGTGGTTCAGCTGCTTTTAAGTCATGTCACATTCTCTGTTTTTGGAAAGCAGCTACCATGGCTGCTGCAAAATATTTCTAACTGATCTGTCATTACATAATGTGGTTCTGGCTAGAGCATCATCTCGTGTGGTTCCAATAGAAAGAGGAGTGAAAAGTGTGAATGGAACAAATCTGACACGGTTGCAAAACTGATGAGAACATTTCTTGTATTTTTGTGTGTGAGTTCTGCTTTTTCCCCATAGGTGTAGTACATCTATGTTTTATACCTCTTGGGTTTTCATTTCTTTTCTTTATTCTTTTTTAACATAGACTTTAGCCTGGTTTGTTTGTTGTTTTATTCCCTGCTTTCAGAAAAGGTCTGTGCTCAGTGTGCATCCCGTGATAATTATTCCTCAGGAGAACCGGCAAATTGGTGCAAAGGGCAGGAGGAGTCATTGCCAACTAAAACCACAATCGGGGAAATCTAAAAGGTGGAGCTCCAGAGAAGGGATGCCCGAGGCTCTCGCTGATTCTGTGGAAGCCAGAACAAGTGCCTACCATGGGACTGTTCATCCACTTTAATTAGCACCTCATCACTTTCAGCAGGTGTCACCCAGCTGGCTAGAGCGAGACAACACCTCCGGCTTGAAAAGGGCTCCATTCCATTCTCTTGGATCTCACTGAGACCTGTGGAGCTTTCTTTAGGTGCAGTTGGTGGTGGCATTTTCATTGCAAATTCAAATCTCTGTTTGGAAAAAGGTGATAAGAGTAGTTTGTTTCAAGCCCCTGATGTTTAAGCCATAAGCAGTTCCCAGCAGATTCGTTCAAGGCTCCTTCCTGTTTGATCGGCGATAGTTTGTAGTCTTATTAATAGTAGCAGCATCCAGATTCCCCTTGGTGAAACGCACCCCCAGGAAGTTTCCACAGGAGCATCCCTGTTTCTCTGCGGTTCAAAGTTTGTGTGGATTGCTGTTAGCATTTCTGGTGGTGCTTGCTGATCAGTGCAAATGCTGAGAAAAACACCAGCATCCGCGTACGTCTATCTGAGGTTTCTCTCTTGCTCCAATGGGACAAAATGTGATGCTTACTAGATGCTTTTCATTTTATTGCAACTTTTCTTAACACAGGCACTAATATCCAAGACTGCAGAGCAAGCTACATGTGAGAGCATCATGTCCTCTGTTTTTTTCTACAGTTTTTGTTTGTCAGCATTTAACTCATTACTTTGTAACTTACCTTGATGTGAGTTGTGCTTGAAAGTTATTATATTGATAACATTTTAATATATTTTATGATCAATTTATATTACTCTTTGCTCTTGTCTCTAAGGTAAGAGTTGTTGATTAAAACACTTGAATATTCTTTACTTTTTTTTAAACCTCTTTATATACTCTCTAGGTATCAGATACATAAAATTTGGAGAAAGGGAGTTCAATAGCTCATTAAAATTACTTCATTTCTATATAAATATTCCAAGTGATCTACCAGATATCTTTATTTGGTCACTCAACTTCAAGATCACTCTTAAAATTATCATTGTAAGTCACCATAGTATCTTAAAATGCATGTGAAGTGTTTTCTAGACACTATCTGACTTGATCTCATGACAATTCTGAATTTTATAGGTGAGGAAACTGAAATTCAGATAAGTTAAGTCATGGACTGTGATCACCACAATAATGACTAAGTTGGCAGATCCCAAGCCTAATCCCTGTTATGCAGCACAAGGTTGGGAAACTCACTCACCGCACTAGACTGAAGTACCTACCTTGTACTGGAATCTCTAACCTAGAGAACAACTAACAGGGCAAGTAGGACACCTTAGGCATTTGTAAGGGCTTCCGTTAATCATGTTACTGAGACCTAGTAATTAAACTTCTCAGAGCCTAGTTTTATGATTTGTAAAATACACAAAGTCATTGAAAAACCTCATGGCTATTTTTGAAGGCTAGATAATATCAAGTGTTTAGCACAGCAAATATTAGTTACCTTCATTTCTCTTTTATACAAAAAATATATATATAGGTAGCTAATCTAGTATTACCAGATGAAACTAAAATATTTTCAATTGGTCAGTTTATCTTCACAATCTGTCCTGAAGCAGAGTAATAGTGCAAGTAGGTTTGATTTCAGGAACTTATAATATAAACTAGATGGGAAATATTTTTTTTTTAAATAGCAGAAAAATATAGATGAAGATACTGGGGAAAAGAAGTATACATTTTTAAAAACTTTATTTGATTCGTAATAATAAAAATAATAGACATAGGGATAGCCAACACTCATTATCCAACTACTACGTGTTTTTATAAATTTATTTTTAACCTCACAGCAAAATATTTGATGTGTAGTTTTTATTAAGCCTATTTTGCAGATAAGAAAACTGAGCTGCAAAAAGACAAGGATATCCAGTACAGGAATTTAGGCCAGTTTCATGGCAGTGCCCACGTTCAACCATCACGATATAATGCCTGAAAATAAACTACTTGTAAATAATTTTATTACCCTGGCCACTTCGGCTCCGTGGATAGAGGGTGGGCCTGTGGATCAAAGAGTCCCGGGTTCAATTCCAGTCACGGGCATGTACCTGAGTTTCAGGCTCCTCCCTGACCCAGGCCCTGGTTGGAACTCATGCAGAAGGCAACCAATGTGTTTCTCTCACATCAGTGTTTCTCTCTGTCTTTCCCTCTCTCTTCCACTTTTCCTAAAAAAAAAAAAAATCAATGGAAATATATCCTCGGGTGAGGATTAAAAATAAATACATACATACATAACAAGGTACATACATACATACATACATAATTTCATCAACATGTATATGACACTTAAAACAGAAGTATCTGAACTTTTGTATTCTCAGATTAGAATATATGTGTATTTCAGCATTTCTAATTTCTTTACTTGTTAAAACATACTCATTTAAGTTAAAAATAGATACAAATGAAAGAAATTTAATCTGGACTTTGGATAACACTAAAAATCTTTATTCATCCCATGTTTTTCCAATTATTTCTATCAGTGTCTAGTGACAAGTATTTTAAACATATAAAAACTAAATTCAGCTATTAGAAAATTATTTGTGAAAATGATAAAGGAGCTAATTAAGATTCTAAACTAGAACATCCAATAAACTATATTGAATCATTGCACAAAATTCAAGCTTTACAAGAAATAAAAATTCCCTGAATTCTTTCAGATGTAAAATCACATGGGAAATATTTTTTCCCAACCGGGGATATGTATTAATTCCATAAGGAGAGCAAAAAAAAAAAAATTATAAGAATGTAATATTCAACATCCCTTTTAAGGTTGTAGTCATCCTTTGAGGTTGTTTCCACCCTCTCTGGTGAGACTCTGGGGAGGAACTATAGACCTTTGCTCAGAAGCCCTGGGGCAAGTGGGCAGTTGCCTGGGGCAGGGCCAGCTAAGAGCAGCCAGCAGCCTTACTCCCCCTGGTGTGGAGGAGAACCAAGATGTGTGTTTTGTTCATCTAGGTAACCTCATTTTCTTCTCATTTCACTAGTGGGAGTTAATTGAACAACCTGCTGAGATCTCTGACACATAACTAAATAAGGTGAAACGAGGTTACAGTGTTCCCTAACCCACTTCTGGCCCCGTTTACAGTTTACAGAGGCTGGTTTTCATAGAGGGTCAGAAAACAGTTCGAAAAGGGCAGATGACAGCCAACCACTTTGCAGCTACACCTACGTAGCTTCTTTGTTTTCCTACTCCTTAACTCCACCCTCCTAAATATTTAGTCTTTCCCTGTTGCTTCCTCTATATCTCACCCAGATCCACTGGCCATCTTTTCAAACCAATTACCAGCAAATCCAATGGTCCTTTCCACCCACATTTACATGTTCCATTGATGTTTCCAGACAGGTCATATCCGCAACTGCTGTTTCCTACAGGTCTTTGTCACCTAACAGACCTCACTAATTTCTGTTTCAGCTTGAAAAGACTGTGTCTATACAAGCTTACACATTGCCCTGGAAAATAAAAATCCACAGACAATAGGTGGTGAAGGCCTAGGGTGGGGGATGGGAGCAGGGTAGAAGGGGCCAGTGGGGAATAGAGGGGACATATGTAATACTTTCAACAGTAAGGATTTTTTAAAAATACATTAATAAAAACACAATTCATCAACTGCTTATATTATTTTAAAATATCAAACTGTTCAATATTTTGGCACTGCTATAACTGCATTAATCAGTAATTTGAACTTTAGTAGAAACAGATACTGATTATTTCTGACATAATGAACAGAATATAGTTTTGTGACCTTCCCCTAGTCCAAAAATAAAATAAAATAAAATAAAATAAAATAAAATAAATAGAAGAATAAAATACTGTATGTTTCTTTGTTGTTTTTCCTTGGAAAGTTGCTAATGGAGTATTATTTTCCTTATCTCCTTCAGTATGTAAATTATTCTTTTACCACCCAAGTAATACATTAGAGAAATTTTTAAATTAAAAAAATATGTATAATCACTATCGTTTTTCTTATTCTGAACTCACATGTGTAAGTCAAATGCCTAAAGTCATAATGCCTGAATTAGCCATAATGCAGTTGCTTAAATTTCTACTTCACATTAGAAGCATTCACTGAGTGTTTTTCCCTTACTTTTAACTTGTGTTTTTAACACTATCAGTGCTTTGTGCTAGAAGAATAATAGTAACTGTAAAACTGTTAAACTGCACCCCAGTATGAATACATCTTTACTTCATGTTTATGAATACAGTAGCTAGGGTTCTGTTTGTAGATGTGATATGAATAATTCCATCTTACACTTTAAGCCTACAACCTGCATTATACACATCCTTACATTTGTTTAAACTTGTCACCAACTCCACCTCGGCCCCTCCGGTTCTCACCAATATCTTTATGTAAGCATTCACCCAAGGGCGGGGTTATTTTACTATTTGAGTCATCTCCAAACTTACTACAGAAAGTTTCTTACCATGTGACACCATGAAGGGGAATGAACTGCCATCCTCAGGACCTGAACTCACCAGTAAATCAGCTCTCCATCAGGCTTTTTATAAAACCTGCACACAAGCCTAATGTGAATGTCACAGGGTTGTTTCTAAAACGATGACTGTCTTATGTAGCCTCTGATGAGACATCCTTCAGATCTATAAATTCAAGTTAGGAATGATAAGTGCCTTTTTTATAACTTAGTACTTAACCTATTTTTAAAAGATTCCCGGTTGTTATAGCCTAACAAGATCAAATAGATGAATCAGTCAAGAATAGGAAGCTGCCAAGTTGAAAGCTCAAGCAGCTTTGTGCATTTGGAAGCATAGAAGGGTATTGACAAATAACAGAGGATTCCTGGGGTAAATAAAAAAGGGGGTGGGATGGGACAGTGCCTGTATGAGCCAATCATCTGATAAACTGTTATTTATATTTCAGGATAATTCATTCTTTCAATGATAATACTACATAAAACCAAAAACTTCATACAAATAAATATTCTTTTTCATAAGAAAAAAAAAGTGCTTAGCAATGTATAAACAGAATCAAGAAGCCAGGCATAATGAAGTTTTACTCACATTTCCACATATGCTGTCAGTCCCTGAATGATTACAGGGTAAAAATATGAGATGTTGACCAGGTTATTTTTTTTTACATCGAATGTGACTTGATGTTTGAGCTTAAACAAGGTGTTCTCAAGCATATTTCCTTTCATAAAACTTTTAAGATGGAAATGGAAACACATGTTTGACAATTATAAGATAAGCTCCTTTGAAACTCCCTAGAATAAGACTGAACATTCTCTAAATCATGGTGTCTCTGATTTTCAAAAGATCAAATCAAATTCCCCAAAGAAAGCAATTGTGATGAAGTTAATTAAGACAACTCTGTGGCTATATTTGATCATTTTAAAAGGCTATAAGTTTCTAAAGGGTATAAGTTTTCATGTTTTAAATTGTGTACGTCTTCAATATAAAAGGGCCAGCTGCCCTCTCCAGATGTGTGTGTGAATCTGCTGGAGAGTACTTACGCACACATAAAGTGGAGAAAGAAATCCCCTGTTGATGTGGTTTTCATAAATCTAAATTTAAGAACAAAATTCAAAGGTTGATTGATCAAAATAGCACAAGTAGGTTCAAAAAACAAATGCATCTATATTTTCTTATTATATCTAATTATAGAAAGAATTCATTCTTAAGTCTTAATCATGTTTCTAGTTCAACTGTCTGATTGGACTACAGAGGAACGAAACAACTTGCCCGTGTCAGCAGATCATTTTAGTTGGGCTCCAGGTTTCTGAATGAACTTCCACACAGACCCTTGTAGACATCTGAATTCCATAAATCCACAGGTGTTTAAGGAGCCCTAAAAGCTGGGTCAGACAGCAGACTCCTTCCACTGTGACTTTACAAGGATTTCGTACTGTGTAAACAACACTTGCAAGGATTTCTGGTTACTACTGAGTAAAACCAGTAGCAGGGAGAGCTACTTCTAGTTTTCTTCCTTAAACTGTGATGTGGTTCAGTTCTACTTTAATTGTGAGCTATGTATAGAAGGATATCTTGTACACACTGTAGGTAGCATTGTGGTTCTTTGCTTCATGAACTCAGGACATTTTGGCATAAAGCATCACCTCTTAAAAGGTAATAATGCCCACATGGAAAGGGAAAATTTATTGTTATGATGATTTTTTTAAGTCTTTCCATGGATTGTGCTAAGAAAACACACTGAGATGCCCAAATATCACTTATTTGTTCCTCTTTAAAACTACAATAGAAGGTTTGGATGTCTCACATACCTTTTCCATAAGGGAAATTTGGGTGAAGTTTGTATAAGGAAATTATGAATTCTACCCTTAAAGTGTCTGAAAAAATCTGGTTTTATTTTTGTTTTCCTTATTTTTGTGCTGTCTTAGTAATTAAGCCAAAAATCAAATGCAGAGGGCAAATTCAGAAGAAAAACTAAAAGCATCACAGGATGATAAGTATACAATATGCCTTAAATGCTATAACACACTATGATATTAGTTCATTCTAAATAAAAATTGAATCCAAATAATAAAACGAGGAAATTAAAATAGGAAAAAAATATGCTTAAAGAGCAGAAATAAAAAATAATCAGAAACTGATAAAAAAAAAAAATCAAAATCAGTAGGAGATTTTTCAAGATCAGAAGAATTCAGATGGGAAAAGGGTACACTATAAAAGGAATTTGCCTGCAAAGGCCTAATGAATTCAAATAAAAAGCCAGGAGTCTCCATGTTGTCCTGTTTAAAGATTTCACATAATTTTAGGAATATGTTTGTTATAAAAGTTTTCTGTCACATATTCAAATGGTATACTTTGAAGTGTATTTGATAGTGAAGCAGAATAAAAACATGAACATCAAAAATATTTCTTTATATGATCTAAATCAGAGGTCTTCAAACTACGGCCCTCGGGCCACATGCGGCCCGCAGAGGAGTCTGATCCGGCCCGCCAGGTTTTTTGGGCAGTGAGCGCAGCCGAGGTGTTACAGTAGGAATTAGTAGTTCATATAGTCCGGCCCTCCAGCTCTCTGAGGGACCGTGATCTGCCCCAACTTTAAAAAGTTTGAGGACCCCTGATCTAAATGGCATTTCTATGCCTTTGTTTAAATACAATCTTTTATTTCAATAGATGTGTTGCTAGGATTGCCTCAAGAGCAATGAACAGGTCTCCTAGGGCAGTGGTCGGCAAACTGAGGCACACGAGCCACATGCGGCTCTTTGGCCCTTTGAGTGTGGCTCTTCCACAAAATACCACCTGCCGGTGCGCACCTACAGTGCGATTGAAACTTCATGCCCCATGTGCAGAAGTCGGTTTTCCTCCTGGGTGAGTCTACTTTGAAGAAGTGGTGTTAGAACACTCAAGGGGCCAAAGAGCTGCATGTGGCTCACAAGCCAGCCACAGTTTGCCAACCACTGTCCTAGGGAAATAATAATTTCTTAGATGGCACTACTGTAGAACACACACAAGTACCGACAGGTACCAGAGTCTTGTGACCTTCTGCATCGGAAGGTTTCCCCTTCCTCCACAAACATTTGGGAAAGAGAGAACCAGGTCTACTCAAGTAAACATTGATTAGCAGTCCAGCCTGACTCACCTATCAATGAATCATGTATAAATGATGAAGGACTGAAGATCAAAGACCATCAGCACATAAAAGTAAAGACTCAGAGTTAACCTTCACATGATTAGACAGCTACCATGCTAACACCTGTGCTTTATGTGTACCATCCTCCCCATGCTTTGTGTGCATGTACAGTTTCAACACTTTTTATTTTTTTTTAATATATCTTATTGATTTTTTTACAGAAAGGAAGGGAAAGGGATAGAGAGTTAGAAACATGGATGAGAAATATTGAACAGCTGCCTCCTGCACACCCCCTACTGAGGATGTGCCCACTACCAAGTTACATGCCCTTAGTTAGAATCAAACCTGGGACCCTTCAGTCCATAGGCCGATACTCCATCCATTGAGCCAAACCAGTTAGGATTAACAGTTCTTTTTAATTGCCTTTTATACATAAACTAGAGGCCTGGTGCTGAAAATTCATGCACTACTGGGAGGAGTCCCTCAGCCCGGACTCCCCCTCTCACAGCCTGGGAGCCCTTAGGAGTGGGAGGCAACCCAGTGATCAGGGGAAGGTGATGCCCCATCACACCCCCGCTGCTGCCACTACCAGCAGCCCAACCCTCAGCTGGCCCTGGTTACCTGTGCCTTAGGTGTGAGCTGGGCACCTGCCATCCAAGGCTTGCCTGTGCCTCCAGCTGGCCCTGGGAAGCTGGGAGGACTGGAGGGGACTGGAGAACTCTGGAGGCAGGCACCGCCATCTTGTGGCTGTGGCGTCACCATCTTTGAGGGTGTGACAGACAATTAGCATATTCTCTCCTTATTGGCTGTGGGCACCACCATCTTTGTGATGTCATGAGAGTCAATTAGCATATTCCTCCTTTATTAGATAGGACTGTTGTGCTGATTTTCTTGTGAATATGTGCCTGAATTTTTCCTTTGAGCATCTTCATTAAGAGATTGCAAATTCTGAGAGAAGTCTGGTTTTGAAAACAAGCAAGAGTTATTTGTAGCCTTGTTAGCAAATCGAATGAATAAACAAGACAATCAGTGCACATGTGGTCCAGACCAATGTGTGTGCAGCCTTCTCTCTTGCTGTGTTTTATTGGAATCATGTTTTTAAGGCTTATCTTCCCACTCTACTAGAAGCTCCTCAAGGACAGGAACAAAGCTATAATCATCTTTCTGTTCTATCTCCTCGCATATCCCCCATTGGTTGAAAAAAGCCATGGTTCATATGTTGTCTTTGAAAAGAATCCAGAGGAGAATTGTAAAACAGCAACATCTTTGTAATCAGTCTTATCTATTTGAAAGAGAAAAACTATACAAAAACACATTTTGAGATTTTAAAAGCTAAATTCAGTTATTTACAGATCATTGCAGAATATTACAAATTGATAAAACTTTAATAAGATGTTACTGATAACAGGTAGATGGTAATTATTTAAAACGCACATCAAGTTATGTCATTATTTCCTTTTTCTTCTCAAGTGCAATAGATAGATTGTGAATTTACCTCTTGCTTCCAGAGTTACAGAAAATTTTCCCATGCCCTTTGTACAAGCAGACAAGCACACAGATGTGCATTTCTCATCTGTGGATATGCGACTTAGAAAATCTTCCTCACATGTAGCTTATTTCCAAATTTTAAGCAGTATAAACTCATTTCTAAATATTTTAGAAAATGAGGAATATTCCTGAATCACAAAGGAGCCAAAGTTATATATTCAATAACATTTTCAACTTATATGACCATTTCAAGGTTGTACCCTAGAGCACTAATTTTCAAACTTTTTCATCTCGTGACATTCATAAACTAATTACTAAAATTCTGTGACACACTAGGAAAGTGTTTTTTGACCATCTGACAAAATAAAAAAATGTATCATGGTATCATTTTGATTTATTCATAACAGGCAGCTATTGTCATTTTTTGTTTGACAATTAAAGGAAAGGAGGTCAGTGCCCCTGACTGAGGAGTACTGCATGTTTTAAAAGTCTTATAGCACACTGCTTGAAATATGTAAAAGAGGCACTAAAGATGAGATGTAGAAAAATGTATGCATGTGTCAGCTTAAAGCACATAGTTCTCAGAAATTCTTAGAAACTGCTGATTTCTTAGCTGCATATAGTAATATATTTATTCAACACATTGAAATAGTTTAGTAGCGTATATGCATTAATTATAACCTTTTTGTTTGTTTCAAGTAAGAGATAAAACTGCTCATCTCTAGTGATATTTTTTTCATTTTTTCCAACCTAATATTTTTATTATTTTACCAATTATGTTTGAAAACTCTCATGACTTTGCATGTCATTTAAGTTACTAAAAGAGAAGAAAAGCAAGAGGTAAATACATATAAGACACTTTTATATAATACTGCTTTTCAAGTAGATTTGTGTATGTTTTATAAGTTCAAAATTCAGTTAAATGGGAAGAACTTATTCTGATAACAACAGTCTATTGACAAGGTCACATGGGAATAAGATATGTAATAAAACAGAAATACTTAAATGATTACTAGAAAAAATAATGGGTTGTAAATGAGAACTACTTGGGCCTAGACAAGTTACAGTACAAATGTGTTCTCAATCGTTGAAAATCATCACTGTGCAATATTTAAACTTAAACTATGAATGCCTCATTTCTAAATTTGGAAAAACTGATTTCATGTGAATAAAATTATCCTCAAAATTGGATAGAATGTTCAATATTCTGGGTTCAGAAAGATGTTTTAAACAGCAAGGCATTCAATATTGCCATACAGATACTGTTCTGATGTGCTGATGCAGAGTGTACGCCTGACGTTAATCGGAAATTTGCTGACATAGGAACTGATAAATACACTTCCTCTCTGGATTTCTTTCTCATCTAGAAACAGAACAGGAAGTTGGTTTGTTTGGGGAATAGAAACGTATGCGAGTAGCATAAAATGACTTGGATTAAGACCTCTTCTGACATCCAATATATAATGTATATTTTTAAACCCAGAAAAAAAGCACACATAAAAGTGCATGTAAGTGATAGGTTAAAACCTGCAAAAGTGGAAAAAAATATATTTTTAAAATATATATAATAATATATATAGAATCCTTGTACTAGTGAGAAATATCCACATCTAAATGTTAGACACCTCAAACCACTCTAAGAGTAGAAGTTATTCAACCTCAAGGAGATCAATGAAATATATTTTAGGAGCAAAGAAGAAAGCAAAATTCCAAACAAATAAATGCAATAGCATGAGAGCTGAGCAGATGCAATATCAGGTCACCCTGCACATCCAATTACAAGATGGTGTATTACAGTGGCCAAAAGCTAAACTCTGAGTGAAAGAATACTTTCTGTCCACCGAACCAATGGTTGCAATAAATATTTCTTTGCATACATGCTGGCTAGCTGCCTATTTTTCATTGCAGGCCCTTGAAATTTTGCCTTATGAAATATTAAGATATGCTGTGCCTTCCTATTTTTAGGTCTATTTCTCAAAAGTGTTCCATTTGTATAATACATCAGAAAAGAAGACAGAGTGGCTGCTTGCTTCTTCTCTTTGTTGGGCTATGTGGAAGGAAGGGCGGGGAGGTTATTTTGAGCACAAGTTTATCTCTGGTCATCTGAAACACAACAGTGAAGTCATTTCTATTCAAGTCTTGGCTTTGCCACTTGGTTTGCCATACGCCAGAACTAGCAAGGAGAAATCAGGACACAGTTAAGTAGTGGTTGCCAGAGAAAGCACCGGAAGAATTACATTTGTAAGGCCAGATGAGTGCTTATTGGCCCTTCACAGCACAAGCCAACAACCCCATCAGAAATGTAAGTCAGTAAAGCTATACATCTGTTCAAAATGCCCATAACTATTTAAAGTATGCGGGCAGCTGGATTGTTCTCGGTGTGACTGTTGATGTGGAAAAGTAAGAGGAGTTGTTAGGTGAGTAGGACAGGATCAAGGCACTTTCCACAACAATTTCACATTAATAGCTCTTTTTGCTTCTAAATGATTTGAATACCCATAGAGTTTTAACATTCCCAAACTTATGTCTCCTTCGTGTTTTGACAATGTTCACTGACTTAATAGCACCAAGTTTTGCAAACGCTCTTGCCTAAATGCCAATTCTGCATATTAAGTTAGCTCTGTCTTGCCGAGTGTCAGAATCTTGCTGATTTTCACTCACTGAAGGGGAAGACGTGTTTCTATCAATCAGCAACATGCATAGCATTTATCCATTCCATAAACTTAAGTAAGTGTCCCATTTTTAAAGTTTAGTCTATACTCATCATTTTTAAAAAGTGGGAGCAGAAAGCCTTGAATCCTTCTTCTGAGGGTGGGTAGTTTTTGAAGTGGATTTTCCCTGGGCAAACTCGAATGCCCAGGCTAAAGCCAAACCATAGAGTAACACCCCATATCTGCACAGTTTCATGGGAATAAGTAATTCAATTGGATCATAAATAACACAATGGTGGAGAAAACTTTAATCTCACCTACGATGTGCATTCCTGTCACCACAGAGGAGAGTGAAGCTCAGAGACATTGAGTAACTTTCCTGAGTGAATGCAGCACATTGGTGGCAGGTGTGGGCTGATTCCCAGTCCAGCATTCTTGTTAGAATACCTACAAATGTTTCTAAAAAGTGAACATCAGCTCTTCTCTCCCACCAATTTCCCCCCACCCCCCTCTCTCTCTCCTTCCTTACTTCCTCCCTCTTTTTCTCTCCAGTTCTTCAGTTTTACTTTTTCTTCACTTTGGAAGATTTAAAATAAACAATTATTTTCTTGAAATACTTTTTTTTTTTAAGACATCAGTTACTTTTGTTGTTTTCTTTTTTGCAATGCCTGTGCTCAAAACACAGTGTTCAGAACTGACACATTCCAAATAATGAAGTTGCTACTCACAATAATATTTTTTTACTTTACAAAATTAATCTGCCCATGTAACTCTGCAGAGGGTTTGCACTTAGACCTCAACCAAAGAACAGCACGTGAGAGATAGATAGATAACTATTAATACCTTTTAAGCTTTCGAGCACCTTAGGATGTCAGAGTAAAGAACCTAAAAACTGCAGATCTTATTCAAATGAATCAGGATAGAGCAGATGGTTGAAGAAGGCATACAAGCAAGAAGGAAATCTCCTGTTCTCCCTCTCTGATTGCGTTGCCCACAGAGGAATAATGATTCAAAGAAAATCAGTAATCATGGCGGATGTCATTAGCATATTCCCAATAAGGGAGCTTACATAAAAATTCCCAGAGAAGATGAACGACTGCTTGAAGATCAATGTGCAGAGAGCCCATTTCCAGCTGCCTGCCTTCTCCCAAAATGTGAGCTATTTAAGACTTTTAAAAATTGCGGTTCGTAAACGATATGGGCGAATACTGAGGGTTGTTTAAATTAATAATGATAATGATTATAAGCAAAATAAAGCAGATCTATTTGCAAGTTTGCCAATGATTACCATGCTTTAGTACCTTATGTTTCACGTTTCTTAATTAAATTCCACTTGGGCTGCCACAAAGTCCAAAGACTTGTTAAAATATTGAGTATCCCTTTTCTCCTCGCCCCTTTGTAACATAGGATTAAACAAAAGCCATCGTGCCTCCCTGCTTTATCACAAATCCATATGTTAAAATGTGTTTCTCCTTTCTTAACTAATGAGCAGAGATCATTAAAACAATACAGAGATTTAAAATGACTCTAAAGAAAAACTGGCAAAAAAAAAAATTAAAAGGAGAAAAACTGTAATTCAGGTAACTATGACTTTAACATTCCAACATTGAGAAAACATTTTAGAAGATGTGCTTTTCATTAAAGGCCAAGCAAGAAAATAAAAGATGCTACTGAGGTCATACCTTACACATCTGATGAGAGCTTGTCATTGGGTACACGTTCGTCCTTGCTTCCTTGCGCTATTGCTAGATTCCTAGGAGAAACAAACATCCATTGTTGTTTCTCAAGCTGAATATTTACCCCTTAAACATGAGACTAAAGAATTTCGTCTTTATAGGAGAAACAGCAGTGACCAAATACACATTTTTATCAATAATAAATATCCCTCATACATTAACCATAAGACAATATCGGCAGGACTTCTTGTTAAATAGAGAGGACCTAGGCAATGCCATCATTGATTGGACCCATAGGAGGCAGATGGTTAAATAACACAATAGGAAATGTCACAATAGTTTTAATCTTATTATTGAAACCCAAACTTTAGTCGCGGTAGACAGATTGCCTTCATTTTTCATCCATAAAACAACCATCTTGAACATTTCATCAAAAAGAACTTTTTCTTACGCTGGCATTGCAACCAATAAAACCTTTTATGCTTGGCAAGTTGGCAGAAACTATTAATAAAATGTCTGTCAACTGCACATCTCTCTCTTTTTTTCTTTAGTAAAAAAAAAAAAAAGTGGGGGTGGGGGGAAGAATCATTAATTACAGTTTCTGTCACACACAAAAGGCATGGAGATTGTTCTGGTTTCTTAACAACCTCAAGTCACCTAGTGGCCACCTCTCTTGTTGACTTTGAAAAGGTATAGGTCCTTATCTATCTAAACAAAAAGCTTCAGAGGGATCAGAACACATTGCCTGTGTCTGTCTGGGCAACAAATGTGGTATTTTAGGTTGACTCTGAAAGAGGATTATGAATATGGATAGAATGCAAATACTTCATCTATCTTAATCAGAATACAGGAATTCAAGCTGTTGAGGGGGGAAAGAAAAAAAAAGAGAGACCTTCGAATTCCCATACAAGGAAAGAAATTTTATAATGCTTATTGAATTTAGAAGACGAAGATTTAAAAAGAACTTAATGAATCCGTTCATCAGAAAGCAAACAATAGGCCTAGTAACAAGGGTAGATCAATTACCCTGATGACAAATATAATGAACTTTCAGTGTGGGAAACAACTGTTTAACACAATTAAAAAGAAAATGATTTTTTCCCCCTTTGGCGAGTTTGCTTTGTTCTCACCTTTCTACCTGATAATTATTTTCCCATCTATTAACTATTTTTAAACCCTCTCCCTTCTCCTAAAATGACTTTTCCTCACTCCAGTTTTGCAGTATGTTGTGAATAGGGGAAAAGAAAGAACACAGCTACACAATTTCTGTAACCAAAGGTATAGAGTAGAAAAGGGCCAGGAATGACTTGCTATGGTTCCTTCTGAATTTGTAGCAAAGTTTCAGCAAAAACACTGTAGAAAGCTGCCAGTTTTCTTTATTATTTCAATTTATCTGCTCCAACTATGTCAGCAGAAAAGGTCTAGAAGTAGGTAGCCAGGTTCACCTGGTCTGGGTTCTCCATTTCTTTTCAACTTTTAATGGATGCATTCCCTCCAGGTGCTAAAGGTGCTGAAACTCAAGAGGTTTCTTTGTGTTTTATTTAAAGAAACTTTTCAATAGAGTGTACTCCTTAATGTGAACACTAACAATTACTGGTCTCTAATGTTATAGGCTTTTAAAATATATACTGTAATTTGTTCACCTTGTTGTTAATCCTCACCCAGCGATATTTTCCATTGATTTTTAGAGAGAGTGGAAGGGGAGCGGGGGCGGGGGGAGACACACACACACACACACACACACACACACATACACACACACACACACACACACACACACTGATTGGTTGCATCTAGCACATGCCTGGACCAGGGATTGAGCCTGCAACCAAGGTACATGCACTTGACCAGAACTGAACCTGGGACCCTTCAGTCTGTGGGCCGATGCTCTATCCACTGAGCCAAGTTGGTTAGGGCTATAATTATTTTTTGATGTTCAGTCAAGGATTTCTTTATGCAGGATGGGAAAAGTGAGGAGTTGAGGAAATTAATCTTATGAAACAAAAGGCTTTATAATAATCTACAAACCTAAGAAGATAAGAATAGTTATAGGTTCTTAATGCACAGGTTTATTACAGGTTTGTGTTGTAATATATCTAGATTCAATCCTAGCTCCATTTGTGATTAGCTGTGAAACCTTAAGCATTTGTTTAACATTTCTGTTTGCTCATCCACAAAAAGAGGAAAATACCAGTAGTTACTTCACATAAGGATTAAATGACTTGTAGTATATAAAGTGCCAAGTGCAGCGTAATTCTTAGCCCTTATTCTAATCTGGCCTATTTTTATTTGAACTAAAGCCAAAAATGAAAAGATGTAAACTACATTTGACAGTGAAAAGATTCATGCATAATACACTCAATGTTTACTCCTTCCTGATGGCTAACAAAATAGGTATGGTAAAGCTGCTAGTCAGAATTTTACAAAATGAAAGCAGTGACCACTCATTCTGAATGGGACCCTATGAGCCACAATGTCATTAGGAGACTGAAGACAATGGAGGATAATAGTACTGGTAAGGCTTGAGTATGTGTTTTTCCTTTTCTCAGGAAAAAATGACTACAAAAATCTGGCCAGTATCACGGTTGCTATTATCTTGTTTATAAAGTTTGAATTGCAGGCAAGAGGTGGCTGTGCTCCTTCTTACGCTAACATATGCATGTGTACATATATATGTCATCTTTACCATCTTTTTCTTAAAAATCTCTGTTGAGTAGAACTTTTATTACTGCTGGTTGAAAATGTCATATCATAAGAATCTGGCAAGCATTCAAAAACATTTAATCTTTCATCAAGGTTTAATCAGAAGAGTTTTATATCTCTTTTGTGCATTGTCAAGTGCCCACCACAATTTGTCTCCCACGTCCTGGACTGACAGATTGAGCGAATAAGCAAAGAGCTGGAACATTGGAGCATAATTGCAGTGTCAGCACTGTTAACTGTATTTATGAGAAGAGAGTTAACACTCTGACATTAATAATTTCATCAGATTACACATGTTTGCTTGACAAACAAGCAAGCTATTCTCTTTAAATTATCTGTGACTAGTGCCATTTTCAGCCTAACAGCCATGGATTCCAGTTTAAAAAGAAAAACATACTTGCTAAAAACACTATTCGACTTATACTGGTATGTTTTGGGTAGAGAAGAAATTAAGATCTTTATATATTTGCACTGAGCTAGACTTTATAAATCCCCATTTCCTGTCAATAAGAATGAACGAAACAAAAAAAATGGACAGGAATGCACAATAAAAAGTAAGGGCCAGGAAGTATAATAATTGTGTCTAGCTGTACTGCAGTTCAAAAATAGCTTCAGGCGGAGACATGGAGTCTTTTAGTGCGCCTTGACTTTTAAACCACTGGATGCTTACCTGCACTGAGTTCTGTGATTTGTGGCCCCTTACCAAAGGCACAGGATAATAAAGACAGTTTGTTACTCTCTAATTTTGGAGGGGCATAACACATGAAGCTTGTACAGCAATCTCTTACCTACATATTTCACTCCATAAGGGGAAACAATAAGAGGGAACATGACGTGTATTAGAGAAGTAAATTACAATGTTATACTCTTTGGTCCAATAAACCATTGTGTGCTGTCATGCTTCTGACTACTGAAGTGTTGTTTTATGCTACAGCTTCATCAGCTGGGTCTAGGCTGTGCTTTCGTATGCGGGTGCCTGAGGCAGCATAAATGCTATGATTCACACACAGGATCTCAGGAGCCTCCGTGGTAAGGTCTGCACAGCCTGCCATGGAAGTTATTGGCCGGTGATGGATCTCCTTGCACTTCGTTTAGAAGAGGGAATGGGACTTGAGCCTGATCGTAAAAATTATCACAAAACATCGCGCCACCTGTTTGTCTTGTTTAATAGGAGCATCTTCGCTGGTGTTGGTTCCAACAAGGGTAATGTTTCATCGTTGGAGCCCAGAATCTATACCTATGAGAACCTGGCAGGCAGGAAGCTTCAGTATTTATAAGGCTTATGTGAGGCAGCATGATGTGAACCCGCATGCAAAAAGTTAAAAAGAGGTATATTGGTTCCATCACGAGCAAGCTTTAAAACAAAAGCCTACGGCTTCTATAAATACATACAAAATGAGGTGTCAAAGAGATATTTGGCCTAATTTTTTATACTTCTGATAGCAGTTTTATATTCACTTTCATTATTTTCATGGCAGTAGGTATTGATAATATACCAAAAACAAATAGAATGGTAATAGATTACATATAGATAGCTATAGCTGATATAGATATAAATAGATATAGATATAGATATAGATGCAGATGTGTATATATATATATATATATATATATATATATATATATGTTATTACTATGCTCTTGTGAACAAAATTAATACATCTTTTTTCAGCCCAACAAATAATATTTTATTGGGCTGAAAACATCTCAACTAGTGTCAGTCACTCAGAAATCATATCATCAGGGTTCTATACAAATGAAGAGCAAAATATTTATGAAACATAAAAGATAAGACTAACTTTCCCCTTAGGATGACTATTATTTTAAAATGTGATGGTAATGACGGGGAGAAATTAGAATCTTGCACATTACTTTAGAAATGAAAAATAGCACAGCCACAGTGGAGACAGTATGGTGGGCCTCAAAAAAATCAAGCTTGAAACTATCATATGATCCAGCAATTCCACTTCTTGGTTTATACTGAAGGAAATTTAAACTAGGCACTTGAACATATAATTGTAAACCAGTGTTCATAGTAGTACTATTCACAATAGCCAAAAAGGTTGAAACAACCTAGTGTTCATCTATGGATAAATGGGTTAAAAAAATGGGATATATATACATATTTATTACATATATCATTATATATATATATATATATATATATATATATATATATATATATATATATATTATACACACACACACACACACACACACACAGACACACTAAGTGGCCAGATTATTATGATCTCTGAATGCATAATAATCTGGCCACTCAGTGTGTGTGTGTGTGTGTGTGTGTGTGTGTGTGTGTGTATCTTAAAGGCCCGGTGCATGAATTTGTGCATGGGTGGGGTCTGGCCAGTCTGGTCAATGGGAGGGGACATGGGTGGTTGGCCAGCCTGCCTGCTGATCGAACTCCTGATTGAGGGGGCAATTTGCATATTAGCCTTTTATAATATAGGATATACACTGAGTGGCCAGATTATTATGCATTCAGAGATCATAATAATCTGGCCACTCAGTGTATATTCCAAGTTTAATTTTTTGAGGAATACCCTACTACTTCCATTTTCCACTTCTACTAGCAATGTGCAAGGGTTATAATTTATCCACAGCCTCATCACCACTGTTGTTTTTTCTTTGGGATTTTTTTTCAGCCTTCAAAACAATAGCATTCTTCTACATGGTACAATATAGTGAACCTTAAAGATGTTATACTAAATGAACGAAGGCAGGCACAAAAAGACAAACATTATATGATTCCACGTATATAGGGTACCTGAAAGAGTCAAATTCATATTTACAAAAAGTAGATTAGTGGTTTTCAGGGACTTAGGAGAGGAGTGATTATGGAATTACTGTTTAACCGTACAGAGTTTTAATTTGTATGAAAAAAGTTCTGGAGGCGATTAGTGGTAATAGTTGCAAAACAATGTGAATGTACTTGATGTCACTGACCTGTACATTTAAAACCAGTTCAAATGTTATGTTATATTGTATAGTTTACCACAATAGAAAAACAAGTTTCTTAAAGAAAAGTAGAGCCTCTCCCTCAAAAACTAATTGATACACAGAACTAATAATTTTACTCTATCAAAAAGGAACTAATATAAGTTTAGAAACTTTAATTAAGAGAAAATCCTAAAGTCATGGGTATCAAATTGCTGGTAATATGTTCAATCTAGGTGAGGAAATTACCTATGTATCGGTTACACCCCTTGTCCTAAAGAACACAAATGCCCATTAGGATGCTCTAGATTACAGTTTCAGGGACAAAGTTCACTGCTGTTGCAATGTTAACTGTTTAAGAGTAGATTTGGTGCTCAGATTAGAGAAATGCAAGTGTGAAAGTACTTTTATTTATAAAACTCATTCTGTTTTCTGTTCAATATAACATTTTAGCCCTCAAACTATGAGTAAATTTTTATGGGTTTTGCCAAGGACATCTAAAAACTTGTCCAGAGGTACCTCTCAATAACTTATAGGTATATTGTTCTGCAGTATTTCTGCTATGTGATTTTACTAGCTCTCTGGGTCAGCTCCTGTGTGTGTTGAAAGTGCAATGCAAGTTATTTCTGCTTAGGGCTTCTGTAGCTTGAAATTCTGTTTTTGTAATAGTTCACATTCTGTTCTGAAAGTGCTCAGTATGCCTTATAATATTTATATTTTGGCTCATCTATCAAGGTAGAGAGCATGACTTTGTTTCTACATTAACATCAACTACAATATCAGGATTCTTAAAATAAGAAAACATCAGTTTTAATTTTGTTTTTACTTTCTTGCATCTACTTCAGTTTTTGTAGTGACTGAAATCATTACATCACTTTCATAAAATCTTTTGGAAAACACCACATTATGCACCAGAGAGGCCTAAATATTGTGCAAAGATCACTACAAATGTTTGGGGTCCTTTTGTTTGTCCTGGAGGCGTTTCTGTTCCTATTCCGAGAGAAAGACTGGTGAGCATGCAGAATTATAGGAAATGCAGAGAACAAAAGGGCAGAGTAAACAAAACTGTGGCATTTGCATCAAATACAGGTCAAAAGTAAGCTTATTTTGTGTGAAATCCAAGAATATGATGAGTCTGGAAAGGGCAAGACCTAGATGGTAGCACCTTTATCATCAACCCATGAAAGGATGCCTCATAAAATATTAAGAACTTAAAGGGAAAAGAAGGGGTGGATTTACTCCGATAAAAGATTCATTTTCTTTTTCTGAGGTCAATAAATTACCACTTAAGATGACATTTCTCAAACTGTGCTCCAAGAACTACTTATTCTAAATGGAAAGAGAGAGAGACAGAGACAGAGAGAGAGAGAGAGAGAGAGAGAGAGAGAGAGAGAGAGAGAGAGAGAGAGAGAGAGAATACCATATTCCAATTGACTGCACACTCTTTCTCCATTGGAAATGGACAATGAACATTGAGCTATGCAAGGCTCTGTTAAGTCTTGCAATAAAGAAGGTAGTTGAGTTTTGTTTAATCCAGTCTTTCTCAAACTTGCTTTACCATCAGTTTCTTCTCCACTACACCTTCTCCTACCCCTCACACATACATATTCATTTATCTAACAAATGTTTATAGCAGACCTGCTCTAGGCTAAGCACTGTTCTAGGCTCTGGAAATGCAGTAGTGAAAACAACAACAACAAAGACTTTACCTTGGTAGGCTACATTATTAGGAGGAGACAGATAATAATAAGCAAATCAAGTAGAGTGTATAATGTATCAGAAAGAGATAAGTGCAATGGAGAACAATTTTTATAGTGCTAGTTTTTAAATATATTTTTATTGATTTTGGAGATAAAGGGAGAGACAGAAACATCAATGATGAGGGAGAACCACTGATTGGTTGCCTCCTGCACTGACCCTCTGGGGATAAGCCCAAAACCCGGGCATGTGCCCTTGACCGGAATCAAACCCAGGACCCTTCTTCAGTCTGCAGGCCAACCCTTTATGCACCGAACCAAACCAGCTAGGGCCACGAACAATTTTTAAACAATAGCAAGAGGAAAGAGTTGCTATTTTACAGAAGGTGGTCAGGGATAAGATGACAGTTGAGACACAGGTAAGATGTGCTGATTTTATCAAACTGCTGGAGCCAGTGAAAACCCCAGGGAAATATGTAAACACTCTCCCAGAGAGAGCGCCCCCTGAGTATCTTCTCCCTGACAAAAGAAGACAATATTGACAGGGAAGTTCTGCATGGGGGCACCAGTGTGAGGCAGTTCTAATAAGAGATTGATTTACCAGTGTGGATGAGTAAATTGCACATCTTCTAAGAGCAAATTAAGTCTTTGGGACCCCTAGGGTATTGTTCATTTACTAATTCATTTACAAATTGTTTGCTCCTTGGCTTCTAATTAGTGACATTTCCTTGGTGACTGCATGTTTTGGAAGTGTGTTACTCTCAAGTCCTTCATTTCACATTATATGGCGGCCATTTATCTTGCTCCTTGGGAAGGAGGCAGCACGTGGGAGCAACTAGTCATACATCATTTGTCATAACCAGAGAGATAGCCTTCAAGTTGCTGAGCTGACTTGAGTGGAACAATGATAGGGGACAGACATGTGTGCTGCCTGAGTGGACCTCTTGATACCAAAATAAGAGACTCCAATGATTATTGTTGTAATGGAGATTGAATGACACTCATTCAAAGATAACATAGTTTAGAATGGTGGGAAGTTTACCTCTTGCTGCTGGGGACATGTAACATTTTCTATTTTCCTGGTAAAAAAAAATATTTTCTTCTTTCAGAGCCAGCTATATAGCTTGTGGGATTCAGAGCAAAATTAAAATGTGGGGCCTGCTGTTCAAAAAGCAGGAAACAAATATGTGTTTCCTCCATGGTCTCTTTCTCTTGACTTGCACTGCTGTTTATTTGCTATTTAATTTTATTCTTAGTAAAGTAATGTTTTACATTATTAGCATAAATTTTACAATTCAATTTTATACTGTGCCATGCCCATTTTAAATGCAAACATAAGAGCTTTTAAGTCACGTGGAATTGCTAAAATTATATGATCCAATAAATGGATATGTATAATCATTTTATTCTTGTCAGAACAGTGGGAACACTATGTAAAACTAGCTTAACAGTTTTCATTTTACTTCTTGATTCATGCACATTGTAGCATCACACTATGTTACTGAAGAGTCAGGAAAGATTTAAAGGAAAAAGGGCTATGCATTGGCATACATTTTCGTTCCCTTCTATCTCATTGTCGTCAACATCATCTCAGTAACATATGTAACACTCTCTCCTTGTACTCTCTTTGGGGCTCACTGAACTCCCACACATAGTG
The DNA here is from genome assembly GCF_964339955.1 of Pipistrellus hanaki. NCBI lineage: Eukaryota > Metazoa > Chordata > Mammalia > Chiroptera > Vespertilionidae > Pipistrellus > Pipistrellus hanaki. Next base: position 143,950,711 of record NC_140504.1, on the reverse strand, counting down.
ATTCCACCAAAATTTTGTGCTCACGAGGCATCACAAATGTTCTGGTAGATGAGGAGGCAAAGGATGATCGACACTTACACTGTGTGCATCTCCACTGTTCGTGTGCATGCTCCCTTGTCTTATTGGACTTCATTTTATGACACAGTTTCAAAGATAAAACTATTAAGAATTTTACACATCAAATTAAAAAGCTTCTGCACAGCCAAAAAAAAAAAAAGATAAAAAAGAAAAAGAAAGAAAAATCAACAGAATGAAGGAGCAAGCTAGAGAATGGTAGAAATATTTTCAAACCATACATCAGATAAGTGGATTAATGTCCAAAATATGTAAGAAACTCATCTAACTTCATAGGGGGAAAATGTATCTGATTTAAAAAATGGGTAGTCCACCTGACTAGGTGTTTTTTTCCAAAGAAAGCATACAAATGGCACAGGAATAACTGCTCAACAGCACTAATCATCAGGGGATGCAAATTAAAATCACAGTTAGCTATCACCTGATACTTGTTAGAATGACTATCATAGAAAAGATAAGATTACAAATGTGAACAAGAATGTGAAAAAATGGAACCCTCACGTGCTATTAGTGGGAATGTAAATCGGTGCATTCACTATAGAAAACAGTATGGAGATTCTTCTAAAAATTAAAAACGGAGCCACCATATGATTCAGTAATTCCACTTCTGGGTATATATCCAAAGGAAATAAAATGGGTCTCCAAAAGGCATTTTTGCACCTCTATATCCATTGCAGCATTGTTCAGAATAGCCAAGGCTTGGAAACAACCTATCCATGGATTTACTGGTTAAAAATGTGATATATATAATGGAATATCATTCAGATATTAAAAAAAGAAGGGAATTTTGCCATTTGTGGTAACATAGATAGATCTTGAAGGCATTATGTTAAATGAAATAAGTCAGGCAGAGAAAGACAAATACTGTGTGATTTCACTTGTATGTGGAATATAAAAAATAAAAAACCCTCATGGTTACAGAGAATAAAATGGTTGTTGCCAGGGACTGAGAATTGTTGCCAGGAAATGGGGAAATGTCAGTCAAGGGTATAAACTTCCACTTAATGATGAATAAGTCCCAGAGACCTAATATTCAGCATGATGACTACAGTTAACAATGCTGTATTATGTACTTAAAAGTTGCTAAGAGACTAGTTCTTACATGTTCTTTTCTGAAGGAAAAAAAAAGTTGTAATTGTGGGAGGTAATGGATATTGTCACTAACCTTTTTGTGGTCACTTGCAATAGACATGCACATCATACCATCACATTCTACACCTTCAACTTAAAGATCTATGTACATTCTATCTCAATAAAACTGAGGGAGAGAAAAAAGGTTACAGAAGGAGGCTATAAAGAAACCCAATTAATAGAAAATACATTCTAATAAATCAAATCAATTGTAATCTTAATAGTCAATTAAAATAATGGAATTAGTTAATAGCCTCAAATTAGAATTAAAAAAGAGGATAAAAAACTATTTCCACAAGCTGTTTCAAAATAAGACATTCATTGGCTGATGCCCCATTATATCAATCTGATTATACTGGACATAGTAAAGCATGCCCTATTAAAAAAAAAAAAAAAAAAAAAAAAAAAAAAAAAAAAAGATTGTGACAGCAAAGCACGAAAGCAAGAGCAAATCCCTACTGGCATGAGGCCTGTGCCCAGGTTGTATACCCATGAAGTTGGCCCTGCCAACTTTATACAGAGCACGCCACTAGACAATGTGGGAGCCACAGCTGAGGGCATTGCCATCTCACAATGAATGTTACAAACGCTGTTCATTTATATTCCAGATGTACCTCTGACATTCCCTTTAGAAGATGAAATATTCACCAAAAATATATATTACATATTAGTTTGTGATAACATAGATGGATCTTGTTATCTCCAATGGCATTAGTTAAAAATAGCTTCTGCCAAAACCAGTTTGGCTCAGTGGATAGAGCGTCGGCCTGTGGACTGAAGGGTCCCGGGTTCAATTCCGGTCAAGGGCATGTGCCTTGGTTGTGGGCATGTCCCTGGTGGGGGGTGTGCAAGAGGCAGCTGATCGATGACTCTTTCTCATGATGTTTCTAGCTCTCTATCCCTTCTCCTTTCCTCTCTGTAAAAAAATCAATAAAAATATATATATATTTAAAAATAGCTTCTGGACTTAGTTTGAACAACAAAGCTCTACAAGCCCCCAGCCCATGTGCCCTTTTACTTTTGACTCAATTCAGGAAACTTTTGATCCACTAATGAAACTGTTGCTCTGTCATTGAGTGTATGCAATATCCTAGCTCCTCTTCCCCTCTTCTCACACTAAAACCACATTTTTATTCAAGTCTCCCATTCCTTCCTCCTTTCTTTCAACCATGATCACAGTTCTTGTGTTGCAATCCCTGCCCAGGTTGTACACCCATGGAGCTGGCCCCGCCAATTTTATATAGAAGACACTACTAGGCCAGTGGTCTGCAAACTCATTAGTCAACAGAGCCAAATGTCAACAGTACAACGACTGAAACTTCTTTTGAGAGCCAAATTTTTTCCACTTAAACTTCTTCTAACGCCACTTCTTCTAAATAGACTCACCCTGGCCCTGGTATTTTGTGGAAGAGCCACACTCAGGGGCCAAAGAGTGGCATGTGGCTTGCGAGCCGCTGTTTGCTGACCAAGGCACTAAACAACGTGGGAGCCACAGATGAGGGTATTGCCCTCTCACAATGAATGCTACATACACTGCCAAAATGAATTAGAGATCCTTGCGCAAAAGCCCACGAAGCCAAAAAGCATGCTAGCAGCTCTGACACCCTATTAACCACATCGTAGGGTCTGGTGGCCTCTGCTTCTTCTCTTTGGGACAACATAGCCCTTGTTCCACTCAAGGTGCGTGGTCTTCCTTTCGTGGGAAATCACTTACATGTGACACGGCAGAAGCGATGCTGCCTAGAGGAGCACAGAAACAAAACGCTGCTTCCTGGACCACCCTTTCACCTGTCTACCTGCCGTCCTGCAGTGCACTGACCTTTGCCCTCTATGTGCTTTGTAACTGAGGTGGAACAGAGAGCATCGTGATGGACAGTTCTATGAATTTACTGTAAACCCAATGCATGCCTGGATTGTGGTAGAAATCACATTACCAGAATCCTAACAAGAAGCATTATGATGTTAGAAACTAGAAAAAAAAGAAAACGAGAAATACATGAATGGTTAAAAAAAAAAAAAAAAGAAAAAAAAAAAGACCCCTTTACACAAAGCCCCAAGAACTAGTTGAAGTAACAAAGCCCTATTTTCCCTCTTTTCTGTAAAGCAAGTGGATTAACAACTGGCACGAAGCTGAACTGACACCCCGACGCACGATGCCAGGCAGGCTCTCCGGGGAATTGTTTGCAACCGGCCCTCCCTTGTGTGCAAACAGGAGCAACTTGTTCAGGCAGCAGCCACTCCGAATGCGACGTGAGGATTTATTGAAATGCATGCTCAGGACAGCTTTCTTAATCCTCGCAAGTCTGCCCAACGCAGGGAATTCCAGGGTGACAGATGAAGGAAGTTTCTGGTCTCTCTGGCACACAGTCAAGTCCAGGAAAGAAAGTTTGTGCGGCTCTGTGAGAGAGGAGGTTTCTGCTCACCCAACACACACCACTGTTGGGAGAAAAATGAAAGGAGTGATATGATAAACAGGCGGCTACTACCCACTGATTAAAGTGTCACGCCGCCTCTCTCAAAAATCAAAGGAGTGATCCTGCTAATGAACCAAATTAGACCGAGTGAACGTTCATGCTAATAATTATTACTCGCCGAGCTCGCTGTGTTAGAAGTGATAATGATCATGTGAAAGCTGAATAGAATAATATTTCTCAGGTGCGTATTCTCCTGTTTAAAGCAAATTCGACAGGAACATGTAAGTACCCTAGCGGCCTAATTTTGAGGACTGAAGGGGATTTTTTTTTTTTTTTTTTTCAGAGTAAGGATGGTGGATTAGGTCCTAGGTGAGTAATGAAATGAGGGCTGAGAAATGAAATTCCTTATTAGAACCAGAAGTGTTAACCTGACAAACACACTCATTCAGACTCCTTAATACTATGTATGAAATACATATGGTACTCATTTTCCCTTAAAATGAGCCATGATAAAAAAAAAATTTCATATTCTCAAGGCTAGAACCAGAGAAGATATGCATTGGTGATAATATTGATTTTTTTTTTAAACATTCTACTGAAAGACTGCTATTAGACCTAGGTTATAGTTACATGAAAATTGAGTTGCTCTGACTCCCCCGAGGGCTGAGAAATGATGTTGGCTCCTTCTCGTCATTGTCAAGGTGCAGAAAGAATGAGAAATACTTGGGTGTATCTCATTAGGAGTACATAGGAACAGTTGGAACTCTCCATTGTTGGCTTGTCTTCTTTCATAGTCTGTGCCTTTTTCGGACTCCTTATACAAAACTATTTGACGGGGGAAAAATAGCCTTCTTGGTTTGACGTGTGAGTATATACAAATTCACACAAGTTTTCACAAGAAAGTAAATGATGAGCATGCCTAGGAAGCTTAATCACATTAATACTCAACACAATCAAAGCTTCAAATGTTAACTCTATCTTCCTGCTAAGGGTGAATGGTAGACAGAGATTATATAGAGATATTTCTTGATCTTGGACAATTTTTAAAAAAAAAAATAAATAAAATCTATCCCTAACCCTCCAAGTAAAATTTATATTATATCTAAAGCATTATGAAATATGACAGTTAGCTACAGCCAGGTACTGTCACTCAATTGTTTTAAATGTGGAATAAGCCTGGCCAATGTGGCTCAGAGATTGAGTGTCAACCAGTGAACCAGGAGGTCCTGGTTCGATTCCCGACAAGGGCACATGCCTGGGCTGCTCAGTGTGGGGCGTGCAGGAGGCAGCCTATCAATGATTCTCTCTCATCATTGATATTTCTATCTCTCCCTCTCTCTTCCTCTCTGAAATCAATAAAAACATATTTTTTTAAAAAAAAAAATATGGCATAAAATTCTTCTAAAATCAGCAACATTTTTCTAAAGTAGACGATTGGAATGCTATTGGTACCTTAAGGGATGTTGTCTTCCTTTCCATTAAAACCACAAGTAAAGACGTAGACTTTTCTATACAGCCATGCCAATAGAGCTTTAAAATTGCTTCTTTAATATTTCAGCCCTCTGAAAGTATTGCTGTTAGTAGTTATAGATAACTTGCACCCTTATTTTCTCTGTGTATGAGAAAGAAGGTGCCAAATGATTTTTTAAATGAGTGACCTCCCATTTTCCATCAACATTTAATTGTTTGATATGATTATACTTTCCACATGTTTCTCCTGTGTTGCTTTTTTTTTTTTTAAGGCAAGGTGAGTCAGAAAGAAAAATACATTTCATGTGAATATTTGACTTTGACACTATTAGGACTAAATTATAAAGAAAACAATATTGTGGAAATGATTATTTTTTGTTAAACGTATGATTTGTCAAGATAGGCCTTAGTGAATCAAACAAGCACTTTTTCCAAATTACTTCAGCAAGGGATGGGGAATTGTAAAAACATTTTTAAAAAAAAAAAAAATCTCAACATATTGTAATAGCTACTTTTCTTTTATTATAAGGAAATGCTATTTCTTAATACCTACGTGTTTGTTTGTGATGTATGTCTGTGTGAACTCAGTATGGTTTTTACATCAACGTGCTAAATGAGCAAAATGATTTTAAACACATCTACATTTTTCATGTATGAGCCTCCAGCCTGCTGGGCATAGTTTTCAATGGTTTATGGTGTGATGTTTCCCATCAATTAAAAAAAGATGAGAGAATGAGCTAGTTGAAGAGTCTGTTTCCTTGTAATCAACTGTAAAGAGACCAAGGTCATGTAACAGATTTCTCCTTTCTTTCTTAGCCAGAAAGCCTATGTGAATGCAAATTGCTTTATTGGTGAAGGGAATTAAAATTATAAAAAGCCAGGCTTAAAGAAGTGCAAAATCAGGACTGTGTCAGAGCAGGACAATATAATTGTGGTATGGATTCCCATATGGGACTAAATTATCTCGATTTTAGTAATGTCAGCAGTTCTGTGTTGTTGCTGGAATGAGGCCAATGTGCCATATTTGCTTCATTTTTTAAGATGGTTCTGATTCCACACAATTTTAAATATGCAGAAAGCCAAAGTTGTTAGGGTATATTGGTGGCACTTCTCAGATACATGTCTCATGCATGTCAGGAATTTTATTTGGCAATTTAATAGGAAGTGATATTGATGTGGCTTTATTTTTCTAAGCAAAATGCCATTTATTATCACTTCTATCTAGGCTATAAAATCTTCCCAGGAAAGGGGGGGGAAATGCCCTCTTCTGTGAGTACACATCAAGGTTGTCTTCCTTTACAGTGTACCATTAAGTAATACAGTTTTGTAGCAACTCAATAAAGCTGATAGTTTTTCTGGGTAATTACCCACAGCCCCCTGCAGGACAAATTAGCATTCATGACCTGAATAATGCTCACTAGAAAGAGTTCAACGGAATTTACTTAATCAGAATCATTGCTTTCTCTTGGCTAATTTTTTTTTTCTTTTGCCTAGTACCCAATGCCTGCTAATAGCAAATATCTTTCAAGCCAGTATTTGATAACTGCTGGAGAAAAAAAAGCTTGAATCTTTAAATTGTGTAATGTTCTTCTGGTCTTTATGGAAATGTGTATTTTTAATATAGTGTGTGAAAAATTAAGATATCTATATGCTTTAATTTTTTTCTAATTGGATTTTTATGTTTTGTGTGCTGTTTTTTTCCCCCTCTCTTTTCAAGCTTATCAGCTTTAGAAAGAGAAAGGGAGAGATTTTTCATTTTCTAATTATTCCTCAACAGTTTCTCAGTTTGTTGAGGACACATTTAGAAAATCAGTCAGGGTTTTGGAATTAATGTTTTTAATGTTTTGAAATATCTCCGTATCCCTGAACTTAAAAAATCAGAGAACTTTATAACAGGCATTGGATGTTATTTTAATGACTTGTTTGATTTTCATTTTGTTTTAAACATGACTTGTTTAAAGATTTAAACAAAATATTTTTAATGTAGTTATTAGGATATTAGGATAAATGAGAAGAGAGTAACATTAATTGAGCTTCTACTATGTGCAAAAAAATGCCAGGTAAACAAATCTATTTCATTACTTTCTCAAATGGCTCAGTTAGAAAGGTACTCTTATCTCCATATTTGCAAAAGAAGAAAATTAGTTTCAGAATTTATGTATTTACTCTAGTTTATTTATCCAGTATCCAAAACATGATCCAAAACTTGCCTAAATCAAAAAAAAGCTTATAATTTTTAATTTTTATTTATTTATTGATTTTAGAAAGAGAGGAAGGCAGGGAGAGACAGAAAAACATCTATTTGTTTTCCAATTATTTTTGCACTCATTGGTTGGTTCTGTATGTGCCCTGACCAGGGATCAAACCCGCAACCTTGGCCTTGAGGATGACCCTCTTACCAACTGTGCTACCTGGCCAGGACTAAGGCTTAAACTTTTTTTGTTTTTGTGTTTATGTGTAATGGTTTAACACTTTTAGAAAAACAAGAACAGGAAGTCCTATGCCAATTTCATTTACTGAATTTCTAATTTGGAAAAGACTCCTAACCTGGAAGAACTTGCATTTCTAAATTGCAGCTACAGATTTGAAGGACAACCCAGTAGATGGCAACCATAATCTGATAAGGGTAGAGTTCTTTCTAGCAGTGTGCTTAATTGTTTTAACCCAGTCATTAGTCAGCAGAGCCAAACATCAACAGTACAAAGATTGAAATTTCTTTTGAGAGCCAAATTTTTTAAACTTAAACTATATAGGTAGATACATTGCTATTGACTTAATTAGGGTACTCTTAAACTGGCCTTTGCTAAAAACTCAATGGGCCAAAGAGCCGCATGTGGCTCTCCAACCGCAGTTTGCAGACCACTGCTTTAGCCCATTCCTCCCCCTTCTAGTCATCTTTCATGACTCCCCACAACCCAGTGGAAGCAGAAGTGATAGGTAGGTGTGAACTGCTGGAATGCGGGTTTCCCTGGTGGAACTTTACTGAGGATTGGGAAATAGTCCAATCAAATCAAGCGAAAGGGCAAAGGTATGAGATAAGATCCACAATAACAAAGCAATCAGGGAGGTCCTGCAGTGTTTCTATGTACTTAACTCTGTGGAGACACAAGAATTTCTGTAGGATGGGGAAGCTTGTCTGGAGGCTTAGTTTGTATAACAAACCCAGAGTTTTTACTTAGGTGGCATGGTTGTTTGGGTTTGTATTTTGTGTTTGTTTATTGTTTATTTATTATGTGTTTATTGGAGGTGACTTGAAGGGAAGCTGGTGGAGATTATATAGAGTAGTTAGATCCCCAGAAAGAAACCTTTTGGCTCCTGCACTGATTAGGCTCCATAATTCAAATGTATTAAAACAGCCCAATACAATTGAAAAGCGGAATTCACTCATTCAGGTCCCTGTGCCATGCGGGCACTGAACTGAATTTGGTACTTAATTAAGTTTCTCGGGGTGCAAAATGGTTATCCCATTTCTAAATCCAAATAAATCAAAATGTTTTTTCAACTTCAGGGGTTTCAGAAAACCCACAACACGCTTTTGCACAGATTTTCCTTCCAAACACTAGAATATTGCAAGGAAAATTCAATCCATATGTTTCAGATTTAGTTAGAGTTCTATCAAAATCTTGTGTTGCAATTGACATTTGATGTTCATGAAGTTTTCTGAACGCTTTTGATTTGCCTTTAACTCAAGAACAGAAAGTTGATTTGTCAAGCTTATATGTACCAAAACCCCAAAATATTAAATTTGGGTGGAAGACAACACACTTAAAATAGTGCATCAGGCATAAAATTTAATAAAGCATTTGTCTTGCCATCGCTACAATGTTGTGCACTTGCAGCAGATATGCAGATATTCCTGGCAACATGGAATGCATAGATATACTTTTGATTTTGACACAGTGATGAGAAAGTGAGCCAATGAAAAGAAACAGGGTCAAAAATATTTTTCTTAAATTCTTGTTCTCTTTCCTGATTTAAGCATTATCAGTATTTTATTTATAATTTAATGCAAAAGAAACGTGCAGGGGCAACCTATATCTAAATTTTCTTCCATCTTTCAGTCTCTGATTGGCATGTGAGCTTTTGATTTCCTGCCAATGTGCAAGAAATTATATATTTTCTGGTCAATGGCATCTGTTCTCCCCCTCCCCCACGTACCCCCTCACTCCCTCACTGCCCCCATCACCAGGCAGACAGATAACACTGAGGAAAACAAGCAAGAGTGAACATAAATAGTTTAAACTGTAGGATTAGTGCCTTAAGGAAGGTAATATTTAAAAATCTGTGTTTGTTGCTGTTAATACTATTTTAAGGGGTTCCAAAATGTAAAATAACTACTTCTTTTTATTCATAGTTAACAATGTCATTGTTCCCTGGTTAGAACATGACAATTGGTCCTTCTAACCAGAATCTGTTCAGAGAGAGGCATTACATTTTTAAGGAGCCGCAGGCATGGGGGAGGGGGATATTTTCCATTAGCACAATATTAATAGTGTTCTATATACATATATATATATATATATATATATATATATATATATATATATATATATATATTTTATGACAGTGCAGGAGTGGGCCATTGACGTTAGGTGGTTTGCATGTGTAACTTCTTTAAAAGCTTTTATTATTCTTTCAACGTTTCTTAGGACAAAAATTGTATGTAGAAAAAATATTTCCATGTAGAAAGATAAAAACTGTATGTAACCAGAAGAAAACAAAAAATTCCTGAAATCTCTCTTCTCAAAGATAACAATCAATTACACTTGCCATACAGTGTACTTTTCACACATAAACCTTGCATGTATTATATATTTTTGACAAAAATGAGGGCATACAGCACATGCTGCCTTATTCACTGGCAGTACAGAGCAATAGAAGATTATATTTTACATAGCTGTCTGGTATTCCAGTGCTGGAATGAAATATTTAATCATCCAAATATTCAAATATATCTATTTAAATGTAATGATTTCAAATTTTAATTTTCAGATTGTTCTAATGTATTTGTTACATAAATAATACTAGAAATATCATCTTTACTTTAAATGTTTGTCCATATCAATAATTATTTACTTAGGATAAGAGTCTATTTACAAAAAACAGCATGCTCTCTCTCCGTGGCTTCGTGTGGTCCTTATCAGGACCAATTGCCTAACTTTGCAAGAACGCCAGAAGGTTGGGGATGTGCCACGTGGTGGTGGCCATAAAAGAAAAGTAGGCTGAGAGTCCAAAGTGGCTAAAATAAAGGTGTTGTTCCAAGACTCCATCTTACTATTTAGATTCCTCTATTTCCTCAATCTTAAATGCCTCTATTTCCAAAGGCCCACAATCCATTTCCCTATCTTAAATGACCCAGTAATTTCTTGGAGTACATCCAAAAAAAATAACCTTAAACAGAGAGAAAGAAAAAAATATTTTATAAGGAGATGTTAATTTTAGAATTATATATATTATAATAACCAGAAAGGCACACACACACACACACACAAAAAAAAACAAAACAAAAAAAAAAAAAACTAAGTATCTCTGACAGTATCAGTGAAGTAAGCTATGACACAATAATTTAAGAAATAATGCTATTCATAAAAACTCTATATTTATTGAGCACCCACTAGGAGCAAGGCAGTTTACTAGCTCCTTTTCAATAGCATCTCTTCTGACTTCCTAAGAGTTGGGCATCATTGTCACCCCATTATACAGCTAATGCAATAAAGCCAAGGTCATATAGCCAGCAAGACAGATATAGCTAATGAGTCATCCTTTGAACATTCTTGTGTGTTTTTTATTGCTAATGGAGTCCTGGTTTTGTTTGAGAGAAAAGCCAAACAGCCTCAAGAGATGAATCAAGAATAACCTACTAGTAAGATGATTAGAGTAGTTTTAATCTCCTTGGCAAGTAGTAAGTCCAGGGATGGGCATGTGATATAATTCTGGTTAATGAGACTTCATAAACTTGCTAGAGGTTGAGGGGGAGAGGGAGCTTCTTAAAAATAGTTCCCCCAACCTTTTTTTTATCTTTCATTTTCATTTCCTGCTCTCTCTTTTTGCCTTTGGACATTTTTATGTAAGTAGATAATGCTGAAGGTTGAAGCAGCCATTTGGGGATCATAAAGGGATTAGAGCAAAATGGTGAGAATGATGAAGTAAACAGGAAAATAATCGAGGTCCCTGACAATTTAGTGAGCTGCCAAGGTGTCTTGGGATTGCCTGCTGTTGAGGGTTTGTTTGGTTTGGGATTTATTTTTTAACAGAAAAAATACACATTCTTTTGGTGTAAACTACTCTTCATCTATTGTCTGGTACTGAAAGCAATTGTATTAGTTAGAATCCGATAAAGCTGTGAGTGATTTAGAACTGCTCCAACCTAACTGGGTAAACACACATAAAAGTTTCTCTCATAAAAGCCCATGATAGGCAGTCTGGGGCAAACACAGCATTTTGTAAAGTCTCCAGAGACTCAAGCTTTCCTGGTTTTCCACTGCTCTAGCCCAGAAGAGTGCTTTTGCTGCTGGGATCTAGATGACTCCTAGAACTCCAGCCTGCCTGTGTGCATTCCTGCCAGCTGAAAGAGGGAGGGCCAGGGAAGAGAATATTCCCTCACTTCAAAATAAAGCCAGGAAATTTCATACACCATCTCATGCATTTTACTATATATTGGATAGAACTACTAGTCACTAGAAGACAAGGAAATGCCATCTTCATTCTGGAAGGTCACATAGTCAGCTAAAAATCAACAATTTAATAGTGTGTGTGTGTTGGGGGGGAGATAATGAAGAAAAACAGCAAGACATATAGAGCTGATGAACCCACAGATGATTCCAAAGCCATAAACTTACTGTTATATTCCACTGCCTCTGGTAAATAGTTAAGCTATGCTAGTGTCCCGGTACATGAAACTCTTGCACCAGTGAGGTCACTAGGCCTGGCTGGTGATCAAAGTGTGAGTGCCTGGCATGGAAAGGCAGATCCCAGCTGACCTCTGGGCCCTGGGAAGCATCTGGGCCCACAGGTCCCCACAGGCCTCCCTCCGCCTGAGTCATGGCTCCTGAGTCCCCATGCAGAGGTGCAGTGAGGACGGCTGGACACCACAGGCCAGGGTGCTGAATGGAAGCCGGGCGGGCAGTGCACTCTCTCCTGGTCAGCATTGCAGGGCATGAACCGATGGGGAGCTTGATCAGCCCCTGCAGGTCCAGCAGCTATGGCCTGGCTCACCTGGAAGATGCCATGGGTGTGGGGGGCAGGCTCCTCATGGGCAACCGGCACCTGAGTGCAGGGGCTTCCTGGTGCACGAGGCCTGGCGTCCCGGGGGAGGGTAGAAGGGGAAGTGAGAGCAAGCTTGGTGGACACCTCGCATTCTCACTGCACCTCCTTCCCTGTCACCCCCACCCCTAAGTAGCGTGCAAGAGGTTACACTGCATCGCTAACACCTGACATATTCTGTACCACCCCGTGGTAGGCAGTGCACATCAGAGCAAGTGGTCGAACTCCCAGTCTCCTGGTCCAACTCTCAGTTGAATGACTGCCTGAGGAGACAATTTGCATATTAGGCTTTTGTATAGGATGATGGGAGAAGTATTTTATGGTGTTTTCTATACTTTCTCTTTAAGCTATTTCAAATTTTTAATATATTATCAAAAGAAAAATGTTTTAATGTGCTATGTAGGATAAAATCCTATATAATAAAAGGCTAATAGGCAAATTGTCCCCATGGGTGGGGGTTCGACCAGCTGGGAGTTAACCTGAGCTGACCACCAGGGAGTGGCACAAAACATGGCAGGCATCAGCAACTCAGCGTTGGCAGTTGATGGCAGTGGAGGCACTGCTGGACCTGATGAGCCCCTACTAGAGTGGGACCGTGGCAGGATGGTGGAACAGGTGAGTCGGCAACGCCAGGCCAAGGTGGGTGTGAGTGAGGGCCCCGATCACCCCGCCAATTGCCCCATGGACTGTGATCAGCGGTAGGGCAGAGGACAGGGCTGGTGAGTAGGTGGTGCCAGGCCAAGACAAGTGCAAGCAGGAACTCTGCCAACACCCCACCATTCACCGTCTGTGGGCGACCAGCAGGATGATCAGCAAGTGAGTGGTGCCAGGCCATAGCAGGTACGAGCAGGGGCCCCAATCACCCCACTGGTCATGTCACAGATCAGCCCTGATCACTGGCCAGGCCTAGGGACCCTACCCATGCACAAATTTAATGCAACGGGCCTCTAGTTGTATATAAAATACATATGAGTAGGCCTGACTGGCATTGCTCAGTGGATGAGCATTGACCTATAAGCCAGGAGGTCACAGTTTCATTCCCAGTCAGTGCACATGCCCGGTTGCAGGCTTGATCCCCAGCATGGGGCATTCAGGAAGCAGCCAATCAAAGATTCTCTCTCATCATTGATCTCTCTCTTTCTCTCCCTCTCCCTTCCTCTCTGAAATCAATAAAAATGAAATATATATATATATATATATATATATATAAAATTTATTTTTACATATATATGAGTAAAAATATGCTTTCATAACATTTGAAGGAGAGGTTGTGTTTGAATTTAGGAACATGAATGAATCAGGAATTTGTTCTTACATTTCTCTATTTTTAAGGGTTCTTTAATAAGCAAGTAATACTTTTATAATAAAAATGTATTTTACTTATGTATATATACCACATTAAAATCATATAAACCACACAGAGGACCTTTTTGTATAGAGCCACTGAGCAGAGTCTGTAAGTGGAGGATTTTATGAAGAAGAAAAATGATAAATAGCATGTCATTTGATGCTTCATAATTTTTGGGTTGTAACTTTCTGGGTCACTGCTTTCTCAAAGAGTTTTCATTCTTTCTGCACATTAGTTAGGTGACTGAGGAAGGTGTCAGGTTACTGAGACATGAGAAAAGATGATGTGGAGGAATTAAATTATTCTTTTCTTTTGGCCATCGATACAAAATATGGAGTATGATTTAGTGTCTGTCCCCTGTGTGTATTAACCTGTGTCTGCTGTGGGCAGTGTTGAAAAGACATTGTCATTGGCATCCAAATGAGATACATACTTTACTTTCTTTAACAACCTGTTCTGATTTCACAAAACCAATGCTAAGAATCTATGAAATGGTAAGGACTAAGCAACTTCAGAAAGGGGGAGAATTCCTGGTTTATTGTGATTAGAGAGTTAATTGAGATAGGAGTCCGAAGAAACATGATTGGAAGAACATTATGAATATGTCAGTCTATGAGACCATCGCAGTTCAATGAGTGTACATGCACAAGTTGTGTAAGTAGTAGCAGGAGTGGTCAGCAGCACATATCAAGGAGGAATTGAATCCTGGGATTGTCCTTCAATGTAAGTGAGGTATAAGTTAAGAAATTATACTTGTGTACCACTACATGTAATACTTTAAACAATTATATATATATATATATATATATATATATATATATATATATATATATGTATTATACTTGCATGTAGTTTAAGCTCTACTTTTGGTGTACTTTATATTTACTTAATAGCTGACTTTTTAAAGGAAAGGAGCACAAAAACTTAACATTTAAAATGATTTAAACCAGTGGGTTACTCTGTAATCGTATAAGAGATAAAACCTCTATTTTTATCTCTTAAACTGTAAGGATGATAAAGCTAACTCTTTTTTAGTTTGTATCCTTTTTCCAGCCCAATAAATTGAGTATAGAAACCTTACTTTTATTTAACAAGAAGCCTATGTCTCATTTATTAGTATAACTTATTTACATTAAAAAGTTCAATAAAAATTTTATTTTTGAATACACCCTAGATATCTTACTTTTCAATTTCCCAACATTCAAGAACATTGAAGTACAGTAAAAGTTTGGCTTCTCAATAGCAACAACAAAAACAAAATGTCTGGAAATAAATTTAAACCCCCCCCCCAAAAAAATGAGAAAATATTATATGATGAAACATTAAAAGCAACTTAAAAAACCTGAAATTATTTGCCCTGGCCAGTGTTGCTCAGTTGGTTGGAGCAGTGTCCAGCACACCAAAAGTTCACAAGTTTGATTGCTGGTCAAGACTCATACCCAGGCTGTGGGATTTGATTGGGGTGTGTACGGGAGGCAAACAATTAATGTTTCTCTCTCACATCAATGTTTCTTTCTATCTTTTCCTCTCTCTTCTTCTCTCTATAAAATCAATAAAAACTTGTCCTTGAGTAGGATTAAAAATAAAACTTGAAATGACTTGAATAGATAGAGAAGAAAAGAATGTTCTTGGATAAGAAGTTACAATCATAAAGATGTTCATTATTCTACGTTCACCTATAAATATTGTGTGGTCCGAATATAAAAATGGATCCTGGTATTTCTGGAATAAGTTGAATAAGTTAATGCCAAAGTTCATATGAAAAATAAACAATCAAAGAGAGTCATGAAAATTCTTTTTATAAAAAGTCATGAGGGGGAACTAGATCTAAGAGTTATTAAAATGAATAGTATGCTACCACTTCTCTTTTTGTTAAGTTAAGGGATAAGATATATGTTTGCATAGAACATTTTTGTGTGGATACACAAGAAACTGACAACATTGTCTATCTCCAGGGAATAAAACGTTGTGGCTAGAATACAGGGGGATAGGGAGATTTCTCACACTCTTTTGTGTCTTTTGTATTAGAATATTTTTTGTATATTAGTATTTAAAATGTAAATTAGAATATTTTTAAAACTTTAAACAACTGAGCTTCTGACTAATCGTCAGACCTGATAAGTGTGACTGGTGTCAGGTACATATTCTCTAATTAAATGGTGATTGGCTCTGTGGTGTGCTAGAGCCAGCTCCCTTCAAACAAGTAGGCTTGAAATCTAAATACAATTTAGAGAGGCATGATTTTTTTTTTAAAGGTACTCACAAGGAGCCTAACATTCTGCAAATGGAAAAATGTCAAAATGGACGCCCTAGGTGTACTTTCTGACACAATTTGTAAAACGTCTTTCCAATTCTGTGTTCAATGACATGGTATCAGTGGTTTGAAATAGACTCTGAGTGTAGTTACCCCAAGGATATCCACAAATACTACAAATCAGGTTTTAGTCAAGTTGGAGAGGAGGAAAGCCAGTGGTCAGACATTTCCCAGCACAGGGCGGGCTCAAATGTCCTAACTCTCGCCATGATCTTCTTGGAGACTTTCAAATTGCTTGACATTCTTTCCTAAGGCATGGCTTGATATTTAACTGACAGTGATACTGATGAGAGACATGTAATAAGGGTAGATAAGCATAATGTGAGTGGGTGCTAATAATTAAAAATATATCCTCATCTTGGTGCACAACAAATGGCATTCATTGAGAAGAATGAGCATGGAAATGGCACTCGCTGCATGTTCTAAGTCTCATTTTTAAACAATTACATAAAGGCTAGAGAAATAAAAGTAAGCAGATTTGCAAGCCTATTTTGTTTCCTTGCATCACCTAATGTATCTCAGTTAATATTTGCTTGTTTTATTAATAATTGAAAGCAACTTTGTACCGCATAGCATGCAGAATAATTCTGATTGTGTGGGCACTAATGTCTAGTGACAGTGGTCCAGAAATGATACAAGTTATGACAATAAAAACCCTGGTCAGCTATTTTGCACTTTAACTATGTACTGTAGATATTTTCTTTACAAGGATATCCCACTTCACATGGAAATTTTTTTACAACCAATTCATCTAGATATAATAGCTGGATAAGTAGCAAACTACTTATAAATAGATATATGGCCATAAAGTAAACCTTTTAAAAATAAATATGATGAAAGGAAAAGCAGAATGTCATGCAATCTTCAAAGGAAAATTGCTTTGAATGTGTAAAAAAAAATGTAATGTTTAATAGCAGTCTCTGTTAAACTTTCATAAGGCCCAATTAGGGTTTCCTTTTACTGAGGTTTTTCTCTGAAGTAACTACATGTTCAAGAGGGAGAAGATACTGTTTTAGGAGGGAGTGTTTGTCTTTTTCCTGCTTCAAAACAGGTTCTCCTTAAGGAAATCCACCTCCTTTGCTGTTCCCTGTGTCAGTACTGCCCAAAGGGAAGTCTGTTTCACTCTCCATGGTTAAAAATAAAAGCTAAATTAAGTATTTTTATCTGTTTGTTTGTTACTAAAATTCTAAAGTAAGTTTGCTAACACAAGCACACCTACTCATGCTGCAAAAATGCATAGTTACTTGACTTGAAAGAGTGGCATTGACCATTCTGACAGGCTTCTGGCTCCAGCACCTCTATGGCTATCCTGTTAATGGATATGTTTGGGGTTGTTAAAAATCCAAAGCTAATGGTCTTTAAATCATTCTAATAATACAAGTTGCAAAAAGCAAAATATAAAATCAATATATGAATATCAAAGTGTTTTTATCTAACAAATTCAAGTTGAGCATTTCATCTGCTAGTTATGTTAGTATCACACACACATACACACACACACACACACAAAAAAAAAAAAAAAAATCTCAACATGGCTCTGCCCTTTGGGAACTTGAAAAAGACAGTGAAGATCTTTTATCTATCGGCTGTATGAACTTGAGCAAGTTATATAGTTTTCCCGAACCTCTGCTTCCTCACCTTCAAGAGGTGCTATTGGGATTAAAATATGAATTTGGTACCAAGATCAGGCATCCAATGAGTGCTACAGAAATTAGAAAGGGGGCAACTGAGGTCCTCTAGAATGGAAAGGGACCCTCAATCATATTGCTATAATAATTTGAACACCAACCGTGTTTCCCCGAAAATAAGACATCCTCCGAAAATAAGACCTACTTACAGGTTTCCTTCTGAGTGAAATATAAGGCATCCCCCCCAAAATAAGCCCCCCTCCCCCCAGGCTAAACATGAGAGATTTGGTCCACTGATTCTGAAAGAAATGGAGTCACAAGAAATTCACCAGGAAATTCAGGAATTGGATTGTTATGACGATGTTCCAGAAGATGATGACATGATTGTCATTGAATAAATGAGTAAATTCTTAATACTGTAGGATTCATAGTTTGTCTGGTTTGTGTTGACAACTACCATACTACCATACCGTATACAGATAATAAATTTCCTTTATTTTCATTTAACAATAAATGTGTACCGTATTCTTCTTCGTGGAAAAAATAAGACATCCCCTGAAAATAAGATCTAGTGCATCTTTGGGAGCAAAAATTAATATAAGACACTGTCTCATTTTCTTGGAAACAGGGCAGCACGGCACTTGGCATAGAGAGAGCACTCTATAAACATCAGTTGCACAGTAGACTGATGGGGCCATTCATTGTTGACTGATACAGAAAGAAATCCTTATGGATGAAATAGAATCTTAAGTCCATCTTGGAGGATAGGCAGGCTTTGTACTGATGAGGCAAATAGGAAACAGGTCTGATAAGTGGGGTAAACAGCAGAAGGCAAACTCTGGAGGGGAAATGAGAATAATATTTTAAGAGGACAGTGAATATGATTTCTAGGCTAGAACTGAGAGCACATGGAGCCAAATCCAAATGTTGCTAGGCAAGGTGAAAAAAGATTTACGAAGAGTTTTAAAGACCAGCGTAGGAGTGTGGACTTTATTAGGCAAGTAAATGAGCAGTGGAGGAAAGACATGATGAAAAATGCTATTTTAGGGAGTTAACCTGGCAGTGATGGGGGGAATAGAATCCAAGGAAGGAAGTTAGCGCTGCAGACCCACAAGGGGAGGTCCATGCAGCAAAACAGCTGGTGTAGAGGTGAAGGGCAATGGAAACTACAGGGAGGAACAGATCGGGGAGAAATGCTAAAGTGAAAATCCAGAGCATTTAATAATTTTCTATATGAAACATGAGAATGGGGGGGGGGCAAGCAAATAGGATGAAGTTGGTGCTAATAATAGACTGCAGTGAGACTAAACAGCATGTTTCAGATGTTCCTTGTGGCATTCTACTGAGAATAATTGTATTAGTTGTTACAATGAACCGTCCATAAATATATATTAGGCACAATTAAGAATATATTGAATGTTTACTCTCTGTCCAATCTGTACTGGGTGTGGTGAAGAATAGAGAGGAAGTCAATGACATAGATACCCTTGAGATGCTGTTTAAAACAAATAGTAAGCTTACTAAGAGCAGTGTATTTTGAGCACACTGTATGCACCAACTGCATTAAACAGAATGTCTTATTTAATCCTAACAGCAACTTAAAAAAAAAGCATATATTTTTATTGATTTCAGAGAGGAAGAGAGAGGGAGAGAGAAACATCAATGATGAGAGAGAATCATTGATCAACTGCCTCTGGCACGCCTCCCACCGGGGGTTGAGCCTGAAACCTGGAACATGCCCCAACTGGAAATAGAACCAGTTCACAGGTCAATGCTCAACTACTGAACCACACCTGCCTGGCAAATGATAACTTTATGATGAAGGTACAATAATTTATCTCCAATTTACTTACACAGAAACTGAGTCTTACAATAGTTATTAATTTTCCCAGTATAACAAAGCCAGTCAACAGTAGATTCAGGAATAAATCCCAGCCATCTGATCCCAAAGTCCACATTCTCAGCACTACACAATACATGATTGACATGTATGGAAGACACCAATGGATGACCAAAGACTAAATATTATTGAGCAACAACACTTGAGATATCATGAATTTTGTTTTAAGGCAGAAAAGAGAGAGATGGAGCTTACAAGAGAAGTTGTATAAGCAACTACACATTATAAATACATATAATGTGCCCAGAAAGTCAGGAATGTTGGCATGAGAATAAGTAATGAAGAGGGTTGAAGGTGTAAATCTGAACCAGATGATGGCTACAGTGACTGAATAGAGCTGTGACTTGATACACATTGGAGTCAATCAATTAATACTTACTTATCACCAACCATTTTTTCCAGTAGTGGCAGGCCCAGGAGTTCAGGACCAATTGGCTGACCTTCCTCTCACATTTTCCAGGCCTCCACTATTTCTTCATATAGTGCAGGCCCAGGATGCAGACTGTGCAGGCATCTTATTTCAGGTGTGGTCAAGTTGCTCCTCGGTCACAATGGCATGAACTCAAAAACGTTCCTGGGATCTTCTTCATTACATTCAGCTTCAGAGGGGTCAGTCTGCTTACACTGGGACAAATCCTCTTGAGGCTCCGTGGGACATGAAATGAGTAATGTTTTTAGTATAGAGGATGGGCTACAGAAGAAAAAGGACACAGTCTGAAGGATAAGTACCTGGTGCTGTATCGGCTATGTCCCTGTATACAGTAAAGATTTGTTGAAAGAAGAAAGACACTTAAAAGAAGGTATTCTAAAATTCCAAGTTTGAGGAGAGGACTTGTGTTAGTAGAAAAGGAGAATTAGGAATTAATCAAAAGACATTTCACACACACACACACAAAACCAAAATAATAGATTGGATATGTGAGGAAGGAAAAAAAAAATGTCATGGACTATCAGTGTATTTGAAACAAGTGATATAACTGACAGAAATTCAAAACTTATAAGTTTTTTGGGAGTAGTAATGATCTCTCTGGTTCTCTGTTGTAATCTAGAAACTAGCAATATCCTTAATACACAGTGGACAGGCAATAAGTAATTAGGGTGTTTAATAAACAATCTATTAGTTTTAAGAAGAAAATCAAATGTTTTATCCTGAAGCTTTTAGACCCAACTCAGACCCATGGAATGTACTGCTAAGAGCCCATGTCTTCATGAACCACGGTTACTAAAGGGCCTATGTTATATATTTTAATAAATTAGAGCAGGAAAAGGTAGCAAACAAAGTTTGAGACCACTGCCTTACTGCCTGGTACAAATGCCTAGTGGCATTCTTCATTTAAAGTTAGGTATAAAATCAGATCTAAGATGAACGGCCTGGATCACATGTTGACTGGATTTCTGAAACCAGTTCCAGTATGAATTTATTAGGAACATCAATGGAATCCTCACTTGCATGAGCCCCTATATATTTATTTTTAATTTCTTACATTTTATAAGCTTCTGACACCACAAAACCTGGACCCAGCTCTGAACCACTAGCCCTACATTAGATCCAACTGGTGCACAAAAGTATCTGAATTTCACTGTTGCTATTTTATCATACCAGATAACTGCTATGATATCCAAGTCCTAGACTTCAGGTTGAGTGAGAACTGAGTTTGAGCTCCAGTTTTTCCATTCATAAGCTTCATGGCTTATAATCTCCTCATCTGCAAAATGGGAATACTAGTGACTACCCTTCCTGGTTCTTTTAAAGCTTAAATGTGCATAAGAGTTCAATAAATTGTAGCTCTATTATTGTTGTTAATTAGTCCAGTGATTCTTATTCACACTTTTCCCATTTTATATTTAAAATTTTATGCATAATTGACATTTTGTTATAAATCCTCAGAAGCACATTACATAAGAATACATGTCTCCTTTACTTTTCAAGCTATTTGGCTAGGAAAATTCCTGGACATGTTCATTTGTAAGAGTTATGTACCAAAATTCAGAACATACATTTTCTTTTCCTTTTTTTTAAGTTTCTACAATTTCAACATCCATTGAGTATAAGTATTAACTTAAGCACTAGACTTTTATGAACAATAATTTGACTTGCCGAGATTACCATCTCACCAAGTTTTCCCAAGGAATTTTTCAGGCTGAAAAGAAGCTAAATGCAGAAAATAACTTAATCGTCATTCTTACCATCTAGAAACCCACATAAATTATGAAAATCAGTAAATAAAAGAGCTTAATTAGTGTGACAACGATCACAACCAAAAAGTGATGCACTTGGGGTGGGGGTGCTCTCACATATTTTTGCCCTTTAATATAGTTCCCTGAAATTTTTTTTTCCAACTTACTTGCTAGAATAGGAAGAAATAGATTAGGCCAAAATTTCCCAATCTTTTAAGCTTTCAGTTTCATTATTATTATTATTATTATTATTATTATTATTATTGATGAGAGAGAGAGAGAGAGAGAGAGAGAGAGAGAGAGAGAGAGAGAGAGAGAGAGAATGTTGTTCCACTTATTGTGCATTCATTGGTTACTTCTTGTATGTGCCCTGACTGAGAACTGAACCCTCAACCTTGGCTTTTCAGGGCAACACTCTAACCAACTGAGCTACCTAGTCATGGCTCGCTCAGAGGTCTTTTTCTTAGATGTTGTATGCACTTAAAGTATCCCTTAATTAAAACACACACACACACACACACACACACATAAACACACACACACACACACACACACACACACTACAAAGTGCTACTTTGCATTCAATCATGCTTTCACAAAATGAATTTTATCTGAAAAATCTTAATAGCATCTACATAAATTGGAAGCATAATAATACAAATGTGTATAAACTCCATAATAGATGCTATTACAGAGATCGGTGTGTGTTCCTCTGGAAATCACTCCATGACTAATCCCTCCTCCCACCCTAACTTCACCATAGGAGCCTAAGGACCACCAACTGGGAAGCATTGTTTCAGGCACTTCAAGAGCTCAGCAGAATCTGTCTTTGCTCATTCTGTAAGTCTTGACTCTAGCCTGAGAGAAAATCATCACATAAATTCAAAAAAGAAGAATGACACATGGGGCCACTTTCAAGCAAATACTCATGGAAATCTGAAGGGGGGTGGAAATCTACTTTTACAGACCATGGTAAACCCAAAGTTCTAATTCTGGTCCTGTATCCAATAAGATGTGGGTATTACCTAACCACCGTGGGCTTCATGTATCTTATCTGCTAATTATAGTTGTATTAGTAGGTAATATCTTTTATCTGCGGCCTGCTTTACCAGAATCAAAGCCCTTTCACATATAATATCACATTTGATCTGTACAATAACTTTGAGCTAAAACAAGACAAATAATAATATTCCTTTTTTTTAAGATAAGGGAATTGAGACTTAGAGATTAAATAGGTTGTTCAAATTAGATTTAATTAGGGTTGGAGGCAGATGCCTAGCAAGGTCTTCTGATTTTAAACACCTAACTTTCTGACCCCAATTCTATAAATATAACATTCTAAGAATCTTGTTCCATCTTAGAGACACTTTACATGGTTTAATGCCTGAAAAGTTGGTGTCTGGTAAGAGCAGAAAAAGGCCGCTGTTTTTTTCAAAAGGTTACAGAATCCAATGCAAGTTATTTTTAAAGATGCATTATTAGCTCAAGTACTGGATGAAAATTGTGATTTTTTTTTATTTCAATGACAATACAAGAATATACATCTAAGAAGCTTTCCTCTCTTTCTCCCCCACATTTTTTAACACACAATTAGGGCTTGCTGGTTCTAAACTTTTGGGCATCTGTGGATGAACCTTAGTGATTTGAAAAAGCTGCTGCTCAGTACTTCAGTCCAAGTGCATACAATGTAGAAAGAGTTCTTTTCTGAGGACTGAGACTCTAAGCTTCAAGAACTGCTAAAGGGTTTTGTTTTCTCAGAGCTGTCAAGTTTCTTTGAAAGAAGTGAAAAGAAGCAACAAAGAAGGATGTGAGAGCGATTTAAAAATATTTTAAATATCTCTTTGGCGTTCCAATCTTTTTCAAATTAAACGTCTGTTGTTAACCATTCTCTACTTAAATGCCTCTATCTTTGGAATGTTGCTCTGTAATGATATGACCCTCCTTTATTGTGTGTGGGAAAGTGTGTGTGTGAGAGTGTGTGTGAGAGAGTGTGTTCTTTTCTTTCCCTCGGCCTTTTCTCGGAATGCTCAAGGTTTATCACAGACCAAGAACTTCTTATCTTTTCAAAGAATTGAATTTGTAGTAAAAATGATTTGATCTAGAAATAAAGATGGAGGGGATGTGGACATAAAAGCAACACTGGAAAAATAATAAGGAAGAAGAAATAGACAGCAGACCACAATTGTACAGCAGACCATGTTAAGTGATTTACTTGGGATTATGTATTTTTAAAAGCAGCATATAAATGCACAGCAGGATTCTGGCAGATGAAATTGTGTTTACTTTAAGGATCTCGATGATAACATACAGTTATTTAGTACAAATGTTATAATCGATGGTGCAAGGAACACTGAATTAGATACAGTTCCTACAGAGTAGGTTTGAAATCTAAATACAAATTAGAGAGGCAGGGTATGAAACACCCAGAGAAAGCCTAACATTCTGCACATGTGGAAATGTCATCCTGGGCATTCTAAGTGTACTTTCAGACATAATTTATAAAATTTCTCAAGTGCCCATGCAAACATTGTAAATAGAGTCATTTTACACAGATTTCATGTGTGCATAGATGTGAGCACATGGATCTCAGATATGCAATTTCAGGGTGATTTGTTTAGCTGTTAAATATAGGCATCCACCTGAAAATTGCAGTTTTTACTGCTCATCTCCCTTACATTTTAATCCATTCCAAGTTCCTTTTTAAATTACAAGTCGAATAAACATGCAAACATTTATTATTTCTGAATAATATGTGTCACGTTATATTTGAGCCCTGGCTGGTGTGGCTCAGTTGGTTGGAACATCCTCCTGTACACCGAAAGGTCACCTGGTTCTATTCTGGTCAGGGCACAAACCCAGGTTGCAGGTTCGATACCCTGTCAGGGTGCATACATGAGGCAACCCATCAGTGTTTCTCTCCCACATTGATGTTTCTCTCTCTCTTTCTCTCTCTTGAGCTCAATAAAACCATATCCTCCAGTGAAGATTAAATATATATACATATATCCTATAGAATAAAATTGTAGTATGCAAATTGTCCCATGACCAGGAGTTCTTCAGGGAGTTTGACCAAGGGGCAGAGCAGGCCTGGGTAAAGGAAGGAGGCCTTGGCTGGCAGCCAGCAGCTGCGAGGGACCCTACCAGTGCACAAATTTCATGCACTGAGCCTCTAGTATACATATATATTTGAGTGAAATATCCTCTAAGTAATTCTTTAATTTTATATTTCATCACTGTACTTGCTGTTTGCTCATTGTATGAAAAGGTTTTACTTATCTAAAAAATTGACAACATAAAAAATTGAAGAGCCATTGAGGAAAAACAAACCAAACTCTTCATGTGAACAATTGTCTCACAGTGACATCTTGGAACAGGAAAGATGTCTGCTATCTATTTACCAGAGAGGCGTGGAGATAATCTCATGTGCATCTATTTCCCCTAAGGAGGGTGGGAGTGCGGTCAGCTAACACAAAGCACTGGAGTGTGGGAATCAGCAGCCATGACTTCTGTTCTCTTTGTCTTCAGAATTTGCTCTAAGAGACTCACTTGATTAATATGATTGATCCATGTGCTTTCATTTCTTTCTTTGTTTCCTTTGGTTCTTGTTTTGTTTTTTCTAATGAACACAGTCAAACTCATAGAAAGAATTCTTTGAGTCCTTTTGTTGGAATCTTTTTGTTGGTCTGGGCTATAAACACAAGGTATTGATAAAATGAGAGCCAATGCAATTGTACACTGTTCAGGAATATAATCATTCAACATTCCTGCACCAAACTTTGCAAGTAGTGAG
The DNA here is from genome assembly GCF_964339955.1 of Pipistrellus hanaki. Taxonomy (NCBI): domain Eukaryota; kingdom Metazoa; phylum Chordata; class Mammalia; order Chiroptera; family Vespertilionidae; genus Pipistrellus; species Pipistrellus hanaki. The sequence goes on along the minus strand of NC_140504.1, from coordinate 143,925,200 downwards.
AGTCTAGTGTATACAAGGCACTGAGCTAGGAACTGAGTAAATTACACTTGGTCCTTTAACCACAACAATATTGTGAAATGGTTATTATATGAAAATATTCACTTCCCAGTAGGCCAATACTGTATGAATTAAGGATAGTTTGTTTTTTTCTTAAAGACTGCTGTGCACTTTAAATATAAAGAACTTTCGTTTTGAAAAATACTTATTAAATACATAAACAGCGTCAAATCCCTTAACCTGTATTTATTCTGTTTTCAAATTAAGGTTTTTACATTTGTAGATATGTCCATTGCATACATTTGGAAACTTGATATACTTATTTGTATATTTACCTTTTTGTATAAATAGAAAAGGAAAAGCATCATGCTTATGCCAGAGATATGTATGTCTGTGCTTTTTAAATTATGAATTGGAACTCACAGCAATATTATTTTTAATTAAAATTATTTTCTTCTTATTAGGAGTGAACCTATTTTGTGTGTGTGTTCTCAATTTTTTTATGCTAGTCCCGTTTTCTTGGTTACAGTGAAAGGTAAAATAAACTGCCTTTTTCAAATTAGTTGGTTTTATATTCATGCTGTTTTTTCATTTATCATTGAAAATATTTTTAGGATTGGATATTTAACAAGAAATTCTATGACTTGTGCTAAACTTTATTTATATTTTGCTGTTCACATGTATATTAGATAGGAATGTAGTTAATTTTTGTACTGTGGGACAAAGAAACCTTGAAACACAGAGGCTCAAGGAGATGAAAGTTGATTCTCTCTCACAATTTCAATGAGCAGGACTATTAGTGTATGGCAGCTCTACTGTGTTAGGAACACAGGCTCCCTCTGTCTAACTGTTCCACAGTCCTCAAACGGGCTTTCTGCCTCCTGACTCAACGAGGCTGCTCCAGCTCCAGCCATTGTGTTTGCCTTCAACCAAAGAGAACAACGCAGTGGAATGCGTGCTGCTTTCTTTTTGGATTATAACCTGAAATTTTCACACAGAACTTCTGAAATGGTTCATAGTAGGCATTCAGGTACAACCACATTAAAATACATAACAAAATAGTTACATGCTTGCACCTATGCACAGAATCTCTGTGAATTGAATTGCCATGTTATGTTGAACCAGCATTACTGTGGGTGATTTTCTGAGGTGGTATACAACTCTTAGTAAAGTTTGAAATAAGACACATAAAAGTTCCCTTCAGTTTACATTGCCTTTGCATTAATGGATAATCAGTGTGTTTAAACAATGTAAAGTAAAAATTTTAAAGACTTTGTGTTGGATGTAAAATAGAATTATGTCCTAGGCTTGGATAATTATAAACAGATCTTTAACTTATAGAAATGTCTAACAAATTTGAAAATCATGAGAGATGTAGAAAACTTCCGTTCTATCGGACTTTCCTCTTCCCTGCAGAGCATTTACCATCTCTGTTCTTAATCACAAAATTTCCTCCTCTAATTATTATAACAACCAAAACAGCCCCACAAATTCCCAAAATGTTTTCCAGGAACAGGACAACTCACATAGACAGCTCTAGAGACACAGGTATGTTGACACTTGGCCTAACTTCCAACATATCACAGATAAGAATTTTACCAAATATTTTACGATGCTCTAATGAGGCATTATCAGATTTTTAACTCTTAATAACTATATCATGGAAACCCATCAGCCAATGCCGCACATTCAAGGTTTTTTTTTTTAGGCCAGTGGATGTCTTTTTGTTTTTTAATATATTTTATTGATTTTTTACAGAGAGGAAGGGAGAGGGATAGAGAGTTAGAAACATCGATGAGAGAGAAACATAGATGAGCTGCCTCCTGCACACTCCCTACTGGGGATGTGCCCACAACCAATGTACTAAATCTAACGTGGGACCCTTCAGTCCACAGGCTGATGCTCTAACCACTGAGCAAAACCAGTTAGGGCCAGTGCATGTCTTAAACGTACCAAATCATATACTGGTTATGAGTGTAGGTTGATACATAAAGGGATCCTAATCATTACTTTCTTTTAATGTAAAAGTTTTCTTAGAATTCTAGGACTGATATGGCAGATGATCATCTGATTGCTTCTTCTCTTTTGCCCTGCCATTCTCAACATATGTGGTTTTCATTTCATGAATCCAACATGGCTGCTCTAGCTCTAACCATTACATCTGTATTCCAGTAGTGAAAAGGGCAAAGATAAAAGATGTAATATTTCTCTTTAAAGGCAAATACTAAAATCTACACAGACTTCTCCTTGCATCACTTTCTCAAGAAGTTAGTATTTTTATTTTTAAGATTCTAAATCTACATATCAATGATAACTCTAAGCATCTAGTAGATATCGTTCTACCGGACAGGTGACATGGTGAAATAAACCCCAAACTAGAAATTATAATTCTGGTTGTGCTACTACCTAGCATCAAGAACCCAGGCAAGATCCTGTGGTGCTCAGAGGTTGAGCATTGACCTCTGAACCAAAAAGTCACAGTTCAATTCACAGTCTGGGCACATGCCCGGGTTGCTGGGTAAATCCCCAGTGGGGGGAGTGCAGGAGAGATAGCCAATCAATGATTCTCTATCATCATTAATGTTTCTATCTCTCTCTCTCTCCCCCTTTCTCTTTGAAATCAATAAAAAATATATTTAAAAATTAAAAAAGAGCCCAGGCAAGTCATTTCATTTCTAAGATTCTAAAAATTTAGAAAATTAGAGTAGTTTAATGGATTATTTCAATTTTCCAACATCCAGAGTATATAATAATGCCCAGGATATCTTATGACTAGATTCCTAAAAATGTTTTAATCCGTTAATTGGAGATGATTGACTTTTATGTTTAGAAGTCAGTCCAGTTTTACTAAGTACATTAGCAACACAGATTTTTCTTGTTATGATACCTGCCCAAGTCAATTTTGACTGGTCAGTGTTATGCTGGAGTGGTTACTAAATATACTTTAATGGTATGAGTGCTTTGTATCATATTACAGTTGTCTCCAATAGGAGGCCATTTTGTTTTTTGGTTCATTTGTTTGCTCATTTTTACCTATTCCCAAGCCTAATTACTTCTCAACTTTTATACTAGTTCTAATGACTACTATCTATTTTCTGAACTGCAGTATTAATCTCCTCTTTGGTTCTTTGCTCCTACTTCTGGCCCTCTCTAATTCACATTCTACACAATAGCCATATGACCTTTTTTGTTTTGTTTTTTACCTCATTTACCTATTTCTCAGTCCCCCCCCCCCCCCCCATTTTCATCCCAACTGTGGCAACCACCAATTTGTGCTCTGTATCTATAAACTTAGTTTTTGTTTTTTGTTGTTTTTTGTTTGTTTGTTTTTTGCAGGGGGGGGAGGGGACATGATTGTTAGATTTCATATATAAGAGAGATCTTTTTATATTTGTCTTCCTCTATCTAACTTATTTTACTTAGTATAATTCCCTCAAGGTCCATCCTCATTGTCACAAATGGCAAGATTTTATTTTTTTTATGGTTGAATAATATTCATCTCTCTCTTTCTCTCTCTCTCTCTCTCTCTCTCTCTCTCTCTCTCTCTCTCTCTCTCTCTCTCTCTCACTGTGTGTGTGTGTGTGTGTGTGTGTGTGTGTGTGACAATTTATTTATTTATTCATCCACCAGGGGATACTTAGGTTGTTTCCATACCTTGGCAATTGTCAATAATGCTTCAATGAACATGGGGTGCATATATCCTCTCACTTAGTGCTTTCATTGTCTTTGCATAATTATCCAGAAGTGGAATTGCTGGATCATATGGAAGTTCCATTTTTAAATTTTTGAAGACACTCTATAATATTTTCCATAGTGGCTGCACCAATCTAAATTCCCACCAACGATGCACAAGTTCCATTTTCTCTACATCCTTACCAACCAGCTATTTCTTGTCTTTTTTATAGTAGCGGTTCTAATAGGTGTGAGGTTATACCTCATTGTGATTTAAATTTTTGTTTTACTAATGATTAATGATGTTAATCATCTTTTTATGAACCTGTGGGCCATCTCTGTGTCTTAGATCATCTGCTCATTTTTTAAATTGGATTGTTTAAGCCTTTCTGTTTGTTTTGTTTTTGTTTTTTGTTTGGATTTTGCAATTGAATTATATGAGTTCTTTATGTATTTTGGATATTAGCCCCTTATCATCCATATGACTTGCAAATATGTTTTTCCAATAGTAGGTTATCCTTTCATTTGTTGATGGCTGCCTTTCTGTACATAAGCTGTTCAGTTCGATGTAGTCCCACTTGTTTAGTTGCTTTTGCTTTTGGTGTTAGATTAAAAATATATATTGCCAAGACTTGTGTCAAGGAGTTTACCCCCTATGTTTGCTTTTAGGTGTTTAATAGTTTCAAGTCTTATTTTCAAGTCTTTAATCCATTTTGAGTTAATTTTTGTATATGGTGTAAGATAGCGATCCAGTTTTATTCTTTTGCATGTAGCTTTCAAGTTTTCCCAACACTGTTTATTGAAAAGAATGTCCTTTCCCCATTGTATATTCTTGGCTCCTGTGTCATGAATTAATTGACCATATATGCATGGCTTGATTAATGAGAAGAACACAAAACTTAATGGAAAAAAATGACTTTATGTCATCATAATTCATTTAAACAAATATGTATTGAACACTGACCACATGCCAGACTCTGAATTAGACACTGGAAATATAATGGTGAGCAATATTGGCACAATTTCTTTTCTTATGCATATTAAATAGAAAGGAAATAATCTTATTGTTGAGTAAGAGTATGGAAGGAATGTATAAACATATAAACAAGTAACTAACAGAACAGAGATGACCAGCTTCAGATAGGGTGATCACCAAAGACCAGAGGCTTTTACAAGAGAATTAGATGGTTATGCAAATTTTGGGGCTAGAGAGAGCATGTGAGGTGAAGGGAACAGCCTGTAGAGAGACTTGGGAAGGGGGTTGGAGGATAGGAAGAGAAACACCAGTGAAGCTAGATAACAGTGTGGAATGAGGGAGAGGAAAAGTGACCCAAGAAGAGATTAGAAAAATAACCAGGAGCCAATCATACAGATACTCATAGGCCCTGGTAATAAATTTTGATGTATTCTAGTTTATTTCCAGGGAAAGGTTAAGACATTGTAGCAGTTCAAACAGAATTATATAAATCAATTTCCAATTTAACATCAATTTTGGTTTTGGTGGAAGGAGATAAAAGAGAAATCAGTAATCCAGGGAGAAATGGTAGCAGTTAAGACACAAAGGTGGTAGTAAAGAGAAATAATACTTTGCAAAGCACAATTTTAAATTTTAAATTATATCTAATACTACATGCAATCAACCAAAGAACAATCACATGTTTTTGTCCTCCTGTATGTCCAGCATGAGAGTGTAAAGATGCATGTTGCATCGTCCCTGACCTTTAGAAACTTGTAATTCATTAGGGAGAACAACTAACTTATAAGAGGTCAAATCAACAATCTCATAGAACCACCCCACACCTTATAAATGATCATTTCTTGGGTAAACAGGGAAAATTTATAGAAATCTAAAGATAATATTTTTGTATCATTGTTGTTCCTTATTATATGTACAAGCTGGTTCCCTGGGCCAGCAATTAGGATCTGAGCAATATCCAAATAAGTATTTTCCACATATTCTATTTTTCCTTATTTAGGCTAGGTCTTGGACATGGGATAGGTACCAGATTGTGCCAGGTGGTGGAAAGATTAAAAGAACACTCAATTAAGACTTCACCAGCATATTCCCAGCTCTCACTCATACCGGCATACAGAGATCCTGAACTCTGGTCTCTTCGCAGATCTACTTTTGCAAACACTTCTGCCTAAATTAGAGACAAGCTCACAGATGGCCAACATAGGCTGTTTGCTTCCTAGCAATTATAAGGCACTGATTTAATTTCAAAGAAGAAAAGAAGATTAAATGTAGCAAAAATGATCTCATTTAAAATAATAAGTGAACTGTATTAGAAATATCTTTTCAAAGCAATATCTTGGAATACACCAAGTCACTTGCCTCACACTTAAAGTTACTAGATGAAAGGAACTACACTTTTGCTGCTTAATTTACTCTTTGAGGCAACTAAAAAAATATATCGACATTTGGAGAACTTCTATGACAGCCTTATGGCAATGCCATAGTTTTCACTTCATACCATTGGTTTGTAAACCACCTGCCTTTGCTATTGTAGCAGTAACCACAGTTCGTATGGATGGTCCTCTGGGTATGTAAAGAACAACTGGAACCAGGAAAATGAGAAAAAAGCCGGAGACCTGATGCTGGCTCATTCCCATTCCCAGAGTGTCTTTTGCAGGAGTATGGAGTGGTGAATTTGATATCTGAACATATTTGAAACTGAGTAATAACACTTTGCCTACTTAAATCACCCTGTAGTTTAAATTAGCCAACATGCTCCTGAACATTCTTTTGCTATTAGGCAAGGCATGGTTATAGCCAGTACACATTGCTTCAATAGTGAATAAAAGTATGTTCTGATCTCGAACCAACTTTTCAAATCTGTGTAAGGTTAAGAATGTAATTTAAACATGTAGGCCCTAATTTACAAGACATTTGCAGAATAGGATGGTCAATAACATGTGTATAACATTTACTATATTGAAGAGGCATAAAATCCAAGAATATAGTGGCCTATTATTTTGATTATCAATTCAATAAATAGCATCATGACATTATTGCTACTGAATGCCTAGTTAATAAACATGCATTAATACTTCAAAGCTTATAGGGAATATAAAAGACATTCATAATTCAGCAATGGATTATCCATATTTTACAGTAGATATTTCTCAGCAAATAATAGTGGTTATAGAAATCATATTCCCCTAACTCAGTGGTTGGCAAACTGCGGCTCGAGAGCCACATGTGTCTCTTTGGCCCCTTGAGTGTGGCTCTTCCACAAAATACCATGGCCTGGGTGAGTCTATTTTGAAGAAGTGGTGTTAGAAGAAGTTTAAGTTTTAAAAAAAAATGGGCTCTCAAAAGAAATTTCAATCTTGTACTGCTGATATTTGGCTCTATTGATTAATGAGTTTGCCAACAACTGCCATAACTCAACATTTCTTCTGCTGTTCCATGAAAAAACTGGTGTCCTTGGAGATCTTAACAGGTGTCAACTAATAATAGTTTATGTTATCTAACAATTTTGGGGTATACTGGGTTGAATAAATTAAAAAAAAAAAACATTTTATCTTATTTTTGCAATATCTTTAAATTCTAATGCTTATTTTGACCTCCAATAAAAAGAATATAGTATGTGGCCAAAACCGGTTTGGCTCAGTGGATAGAATATCAGCATGCTGACTGAAAGGTCCCAGGTTCGATTCCAGTCAAGGGCATGTACCTTGGTTGCGGGCACACCCCCAGTAGGGGGTGTGCAAGAGGCAGCTGATCGATGATTCTCTCTCATCGATATTTCTAACTCTCTATCCCTCTCTCTTCCTCTCTGTAAAAAAAATCAATAAAATATTTTTAAAAAGAAAAAAAAATACAGTATGTAGACTTCATTTCCCAAATGCTTGTGACTATAGAACCCTGGAAAATATGTTACATAAATGATATATATTTACACTAGTTATTTTCTCTGCTTTAAGGGTCACCCCTTGAGAGCTACAGGGCTCATTCTGTCATTTCTTTCAAGTCATTTGCTCAAATGGTGCTTCCTCAGTAGGTACTCTCAAATGCCAACTTAAAATGCTTAACCTGCTTAACCTGCTTAACCTGCTTAAAATGCCAACCTCTAACCTCACCTATCTGGCAATCCTGACTCCCCTTATCTTTCTTTACCTTTTATCCATCACATTTATTATCTATATAATTACTTTATGATGTTTATTTTCTGACTCTTTCCACTAGAAAGTAAACTTCAGAAAGATAGTAATTTTAACTTTTTTTAAAATGCATCCCCAGTTCCTAGGATAGGGCTGACATTATATTATATTCTTAATAGATATTTGTTGAATAAATTGAAAAAAAAATTTGCACATGTTTTTAAACTTAAAATGTGTCATATAAATATTTTTTCTTTTATAGAATTTGTGATGTATGTTATGGGCAGCTTCGTCTTAGAATCTAGGAAATATATGCACCAGGGGTCACTTGCCTTTTTCTGAACTCACTGCTGCCAGAGTTAATTTGGCATCTGGTTAAAAAGTCACTTAATATCATTAGTGACTTTTCTTTCTCTAATTTCATCACTCCCATTCCTCCCCCTGATATTAAGTTTCTGCCAAATTGCCAAAACTTGCTAACTCTATTTCAAATAGACTTTCTGTGGGAGGCAATAGTGAGCCACTGCATTGTTTTAAGAAAAAAAAACAAACAGAATTTTTGGAAAGATCACCCTGACAATGATGTAGCAGGCCAGCAGGTCTAGAGGCCAGCATGATTAAGATTACTAATTAACTAACTCTTGATTTCCCTTCTTGTGATGCCCTTGCCATCCGTTTCTCATCTGCTTTCTCTTTGTCCGCCTACTCACATCTCAGACCTGCTCATTCTCCAAGACAGTCTGGATATGCGACAGACAAAGGTTCAAAGATGCCTTGACCCATCTCCCCCACAACCTTCTAGGCTTCTTGCACAGGTTGAAGAGAAGCAAGGCACAGGGAGGTAGGGGAGGAAGAGATGAGCTTAACATTTATTTCTTATTATGATCTCTGAATACTCTCATATAATGAGTCAGTCTCGTTTTTAAAACGAGGGAACCCAACTCAAAAAGCACTTACACATTTTTCTGAATCTCACATAGATGGACAAGTTCAAGTCAAAAACCATCCAATAGGCCGAAACCGGTTTGGCTCAATGGATAGAGTGTCGGCTTGGGGACTGAAAGGTCCCGGGTTCGATTCCGGTCAAGGGCATGTATCTTGGTTGTGGGCATATCCCCAGTAGTGGGTGTGCAAGAGGCAGCTGATCCATGACTCTCTCTCATTGATGTTTCTAACTCTCTATCTCTCTCCCTTCCTCTCCGTACAAAATCAATAAAATATATATTTTTTAAAAAACCATTTAATAGGATGAAAGAATAACATGGGCTGACTTGTAATGAACCCATTCTGGATTCTACAATACGTAGTGAGAAGGATACTTTCCATGGATTCTCTGATTTAAATTCCAACAGCCCTCCGAGAAGCATCAGTTCTCATCCCCATTTAGGTCAGGAGACTGAAGTTAGGAAGGTTAAGCAATGCACCTGGGTTCACACAGCTAGGAAACGGACTAGAGCCCCTTTTCTCTAAGTTAAATGACTGAGAGGTTTCAAACCCCCATACTGTCCACATGCTGCAGTGATCTCTAAGAGTCATCTTGCATCCTGTGGTATGGGTTGCAAGAGCCAGGAGGACATGTACTGGCCTGGCCAACCTTCATTACAAATGGTCCGTTAGCCTGGTTATCAGTGAGGCCTCTTCTCTCCCCGCTGTCAACGTGCATGCAATGGCCATTTATCCTGCCTGTGTTTGCGGAGGTGGGGGGAGGAACAGCTCTGAACAGATCAGTGCCCTGAAAATAAAAGGTACTTTTTTATGATATCTTTTCCTGTTTCGTTTTAACAGTTTATATCTTCTCCACACCACCACCACCAACTTCCCCTACAATTGTGGGGAAGGGAAAAACCTGAAAGGTTAAGATACAGAAATTATAGTTGAATTGCAACGGATTATTGAAGCAAAAAAGTCCCAGCCCAACTTTAAAATGTTACCATTGTTTTTCCTGACCAGCACTGTGGGGTGCAGGGGGGCTGGCTTCTCTCTTTTCTCATTATTTCATAATATTCTGGAGTTGACTCTGTAGTTGAGGTTTTTGGTAGAGGCATTTAAATTACATGATTGTTCATTTGTGCCAAAGGAGCAATTACTCAAAACACTTCATGGTATAAAGGCTGGTGCAAATAAAGACTTCGAAAAATGTAATTCCCATAGATATGATGATATGACACAATAATAATGATAATTCAGAAATACCATAAATGTATTTACATTATGCTCTGAGGTACAAAGAAATTTTTTTTAACTGACCAGGTGTTCTCCACAATCCCACACCCAGCAGATAGTTTAGAAAATTTAACCATTTTGGTTAAATTGTTGATTCCGTCTTACTTGGTCAGTCATTGCAGTCTCTGCTTAGGTGAGTCAGAGAATGCTGGTCAGAGTTCTGCCCTCTCTACCTGGATCTGTGTGGCATGAGTGAGGTGAGTGTCATCTCAGGGAGGTGGAGTTCTGGGGAGCATGAGTGTCCACGGAGCTTCCCTGGTCTGGCCCACACCCAGAGCTGAGAACATCTTGGGAGTGACCTCTCCTGGCCTGGACATTCTGATACCCCAGTGCCAGCAGCTGCCCTTAGTGATTATCATTCATGGTTTGCTCCCTGACCCTGACAATGAACTGAGGCACCATTTCCCCTTGCTGACTGGTCCCCATCCCTGACACATGAGTGTGACTGCCTATTGGACCTTTGTCTAAAGGTAAATGGCTTCATTCCTCTGAGGCAACCTCCATTGGCAAAGGATCTGTTGGGCAGGTCCTTCAACTTGGCCAGATCCTCCTGGCATATTCCCCAGGAAGCTCAGGAATTTCTGGATAGCTCCTCCCCTCGCCCCAAAGCTGAGGGAGATTCTGAGGGGCTTAAACTCAGCCACTGAATTTAATTTGAAGTAACAAGCCCCATGTTTAAAGCCTGTAAGGCAATCGCTTATAATAGCCTTTTGGGGGCCAGAAGCCACTCTCCCCAGCATCCCCTCAACCTCACCACCACATCTCTCCACTTCTCTCCCAGTGAACCCTCACCCCAGGAATTTTGGAAGAGAAGCTGGAGCTCACCTATCTCTCTGCCTTGTTCTACCCAGAATCCAGTGGGAACCGAGAAGCCAAACATTTCCCACCTTCTTCCTAACCTATGCTGCCCTCCTCTCTTTAAGACTCTCCAGTAGTGTTTGCCTGGCCAGCTTCTTACTATGTTAAAAGAGAAATGAAGGGTTTTACAAAATCTTTTTCTTTCTTACAACCGAAATGTTATGGCTAATGTATTGTCTCAAAGGAGTCGGCTTATGTGATCTGAAACTGATCAAAGGCTTCTTTGTTTTAACCCTGGGAATGCCCAGTTCTTCCCTGGGGCTCTAAGCTCAGGAGGTAAAAGTTTACCAGGGAACTTTATTTAAGGGAGAAGTGTAAGTACTTTTATTATTTCAAATGATTCAAATGTTTTTTCAAGTATGATTGTAAACAATTCTCATTATAACTCCCACTAGAATAACAATATTTGCTTTTTACTAAGTCAGATACTGTGTGCCAACATCATGTCTTACAACAACCCGATTATGAAAGTCTTATTACTCATATTTCCAGGGAAGAAAACCAAGGTTTAAAATGATTCACACAGTTGCTAAGGAGTTCTTTCCCTTTTCCACTGCAGGCTAGAATATTGCTTCTCAGGTTGACTATAATTCACATAAAAATATAATTAATGTGACAATACAGATGCTCACATAACTAAAGAAAGCTTCATATAATACTTTACATTTACTCGGTTATCTTACATTCCATGCAATTCTATTATTTTCTTTTTTCTTTTTCTTATTAATGCTGGTCACAACCAACTAAATTGATTTCATAACTTACCTAAAGGGTCATAATTGATTGTTGAACAACCCTGCAACCAGCACCTGTAGTACCAATGCCATTGAATTCTAAAAGGAATTTCATCAAGCTATTTAGCCATTCTGAAATCGGACTAAGGTAATTTTTTATATACAAGTTGCCACTGGGAGAGCTTGAGTATGAAAGACTTGAAGCAAGTAAAACAGTGAGTAAAATGCCAATTTAGTGCTGTTAAGTAGCTTTAATGCTACTTAGCAAGAGGAAGCCCAAGAGTTGAACAAACACAGATTTGTGGTTTAAAAACCTGCCATTTTCCCAGAGGCTTCTTTAATCTGTAGCCACTGAGAACAGACATCTAGGTATCTCCACCCTTAATTTTGATGGTCAGGTCTTAATTACATCTCAGGATTTTTCTTTTTCCTAAGGATTTAGATTAAAATGAAACATTGCTTCCTTCAAAATTGTATTCCAAATCTCTAGGTTCAAAAGAGATAGGCTTTCCTGCGCTCCAAATTATGGGATCACAAAAGATGGGACATTCTGCACTTAGAATAAGCAAGAGAAATCCACAATTGATCATCCCAATTAATACTTTGGGGATAAGTGACATTTTAGGAAACCAACATAAACCTGGGGGGAAAAAACACAATAGATTTTGGCCTTTTCAGCCCAACAGATCAATACCAGGTAGTGTATTAAAGTACCTTGCTTTAGGCAGCTTTCAAGTAGATCAAGAAATGAACCCTCTCTCTTGTTTATTATACTTTCTAGTTCTCACTAAATTACACCATTGACCTCTGAACATTTGCAGAGCAACAGGATGTGGTTACAAATTGGATCAGTATTGCCAGTAGACCCTCTTGGCATGCTTGGAAGTCCTTATCCATTAGTCACCTACAGAAGCGAAGGAATGATGCTAGTAGCTCTTATGGTCAGTTTTTTGGAGACACACAACTAGAGGACAAAACATAAGCTTTTAAAAATATGAGAAAAACTGTTCAACAGGAAAGGGGAGGTTGCTTGAGTAGATGCCAGAAGACCTAAGTTCTAGTCCTGCAACCAGTGCAATATCGCTTTTCAAACCTCACGGAGTTACTTGGCCATCTTAAACTTCTTATTTCTCACTTGTTAATGTCTCCTAAACTCATCACTTATAAATGACCCCATAGCTACTAATGTTATGCCAAATATTTAGGATCAATCACTACCTTTAAATTCCACGGAAGACGGAGTTCACCATTTCAGGGTCTTTTCCCTCAACACCTGCATTTGATAGCACACTTCAGAGAATACTATAAAGAAACTCTTCTGGACTCCAGTGCCCTTGAGAAGAACCTGGTTCTAGTGGTTACAGAAGAGGGTTTAAAAAAAAATGTGGGAGGAGAAATTCTTATAACCTGCAGGGGGCACTGAGGTACTTTTGGAGAAAGAATCAGATTAATGGACATGAAAGGCACCTGTTGCCAGCAATGTAAGGAGGAAGTGGGGAGAAAGGAATAGAAAGACATCTTCATTTATCATTCCTCATATGGTTCCGTTACTCCCTGCCTTCTATCTCAAGTAGACAGCCTAGACAGCAATCGGTGATTAGAAAAGATAAACTACTAACCGATAGGAGGGGGGTCCAAAAAGAGAAGTTTCTTTCTAAGGATTTAATAAATGAGGCCTTGCTGCCTAATAACTTTAGGATTTGCCATTTAGTCAGGATTAGGAAATCTAAGGAGAAAATGTTGAGAGCTCATGATATATTGATTATTGCAGAGCAGAGGTAAATTACAGAGAGAATCTGGGAGTCTTAGCTTGTCCTTTATAGGGAAGGGTCAAAGGATATCACAGATGGAAGGCTCAAGTCAGTGCTTATATTGCAGGATTGCTTCTCAGAAAGAATGAATCAGATTAAGAATGTTGCCCAGAAATGCCCTTAACAATTTGTAAAGGCCTTTTGCACAGATATTATCTCACTTGATCCTCATGATCACCATTTTACATTTGAAGGTTTAGGGTGATTAAGTGGCTTGCCCAAAGTTACACAGTGAATTTCAGAGAGAGGGTTGTAATGGAAATATTGATTTTTGGTGATTTTTAAACAAATATTGGGCTTCTCTACCAACCAAGTGTTTTGAGGGACTTATTCATAATGGAAAATTTATACAAGCCCAAGAGATGTCAGTTGATGTTTTAACATAAAAATCAAATGGCAGATATTCACAGAGAAAAATAAGGCAAATTTCTCATCACATGCTTTGTAGTTGCAAGAAGCTAACAAGAGTTTTCACAACAGCATCAAGCCAACACAAGGGGCTAATCTTAATAGTACACTAAATTGCCAGTCATGGCAATCAACAATATGCCATACTGCTTAAATTTATCCTGTTACAACTCCTCCGGGTGATGGTATCATTTCCAAAAGGTCCAAATCAGAAAGTCCATACAATTCCAGTAATACAAGTTAAATAAAATTCTCCTCTATAATAAAAGCCTAATATGCAAATTGTCCCCTCTGGTGGTGTTTGACAGAGTTCCACCGCTTACTATGATGTGCACTGACCAGTAGGGGGCAGTGCAGAACATTGAGTGCATCAGTGATGTGGCATTGGCAGTGGGTGGCAGTGGAGGCACTGCCAGCCCGAATGGGCCCCAATGACAGCAGGACTGTGACGGGATGGTGGAGCAGGTGAACAGGTGGTGACAGGCCAAGGTGGGCTAGCAGGGGCCCAATTGCCCTGCCAATCGCTCAGCAGATAGGGACCAGCGGCGGCAGTGAAGGGCAGGGCTCCCTTCTCCCCCTCCCAGGCACTTTCCTGCATGCAGGATGGTGGGGCAGATGAGGGGGCAACACCAGGCCACTGACGGGTGCCAGGCAGGGCTGAAAGGCTACAAAGCTGGGGGTGTGAGTTGGTGCTTGATTCCTGCAGGCCACCCAGAAGGACCCCACGCATGTACAAATTCATGCACCAGGCTTCTAGTAGTAAAATAAAAATTAAATAAAAGTAGAACTATTATGCCTTTCATTTCCCAACCACCACCACCACCCCAAAAAAATAAATAAATAAAATAAACAACCCACAACAACAACTATTTATTTATTCAAAGCCTCAAAGCCAAAGGGAATCTAGAGTCCAAACTGGAAGAACAAGTTTGGGTGTGAATTCTACAGGGAATCCTCAGATCCTCTGATGAGACCTAATGAATGATGTCATGAGGTTGAGGAGGGGCTTTGAAATCAGACGTGGTATAGAAAGCCAGCTCTGCCCTTTAGATGTATTTAGACTCATTGAGCCTCGTTTTCATATCTGTGAAATGGGAATAACATACTGATCCTGCAAGTTGATGTAAGGATTGGAAATAAGACTTGTAAGTGTATGGCACAAACCCTAATGAATGGTAACTGGAATTTTGGGGAGCATCCCTGATGCTTGGTGGGAAATGTGGCAAAAAGCAATGTTGAAAGCCCTGAAGACAGTTTGCCCTCTTCCCGAGCCTGCCTAAAGTGAGCCCTGACATCAGGTCTTGTGGTTGGTTGACTTCCACAACAGGTTAGAGTCAGTATGGTATATCAGACAGCATCTTTTGTTTTGAGTGTCACCTTAAGTTCCAAAGGGCAGGGGAGGTCAATATTTATTACACTTTGATTTATATGAGCTCTCCAAGAGCAAAGATGGATTCCGAATGTTAGTTGTCAAATGAACAATGACTGTGGAAATACAAAAGCAAAGCAATTCATGTTGCCTTAGGAATAGCTCATTTGCAAAATCTAATATGCTATTACATTGACACATTCCCTCGTTTCATCTATTAAATCTTCCATTTCAGGAAAACTAGTTTGTCACAACCAAATGCTACAATTATCTACATGTTTGTACACATTGTATGTGTATAGTCTGTCCAGGGATCTAACGAATGCTGATATGTTTAGGAAAACAAAAACAAAAACAGGAAATTGAGGCCCAAATATGAACAACAGCCTCTGCATTACAAATATCTTTGAATGTGGTTACATTTTTTTAAACGTTTCTAACATAAAAATTTTTAAATTTTTAGTTCTTCAAACACACAAATAAAACTAAATATTGTTCTCCATTGAAAGTAGACACCGAATTGAAATGCCCCCAGGTTAACTGTAGTATGTAAACTGGGACTGCTGCTGAGGTATACTGAAGATAAGGACTCCCTTTCCTGTTTCCCCGAGCTTTTGTTCTAATGTTCTATTTAGGATTCGGCCTATTTTATACATCTGCATTTGGCCTGGGAAAGAAATGTTTAAATAGAGATTGACCCCTCTCTGGTCTCTCAGCAGCTTGCTTGTGGTGTTGATGAGTGTGCTAGTTCAGGCTCCTGTGTTCACTGTTGACAAAGACCTTGAGTAGTTCTTCAGGCTTCACGGGGCTCCAGAAGAGTCTATGGAGAGCCTGAGCTTTTTTCTTCCTGCCAATTTATTTTTTTAACGAGGCCAATAAACTCCTGAATTATTGAAAAGCAGCTGTTTGAAAAAAGACTTAACTTATTCTCATGGGGTTTCTGGATGCAGGGAGACATATTTGTGCCTAGGATATCTTGGTCCCCAGCACAGTTAGATCTGGGGACCTCTCTTTCTAGCCCTAAAAGGTGTCTGGCAGTTGATGGAAGCACAGCACTGCTTTTCAAAGAAAGCCATGCCTACTGAATTTCCTTTTCTTTCTTGTCTCCCGTCCTAATCAGGCTGTCTCTCTATAAATGTTAGTTTTTTAAATTAGGATTTCAGGTAATTAGATATTCACTAGGTGAATGCTAACCAGAGAAGTTAAATGCCTCTTTCCTGAGAGAAAGAAAGAAAAGGACAGGGAGGGATAGAGAGAGGATTGGGGGGGGGGGGGGGCAAGAGGAGCAGAGGGAGAAAGGGAAGGAAGGGGTGAAGGGGGAGAGAAAGAGAAGGGGGAAGGGAGGGCGAGAGGAAGAGAAGGAAGAAAGAACAAAGAGGGGAGGGAAGGTGAGAGAAAAGAAAAAGAAAGGGAAAGGAAGGGAAGGGAAGAAAAGGGGAGGAGAGGAGAGGGGAGGGGAGGGGAGGGGAGGAAAGGGGCGGGGAGGGGAGGGGCTGGGAGGGGAGGGGAGGGGAAGAGAGGGGAGAGGAGGGGAGGGCAGCCTAGTCATAACACCATGAGTTCCGACTAAGGCCATGTCTGGTCAGATGCCTGAAAGAGTTTAAAACTATTAATTTACATATATTGCTCAAGTAAGCAAAACAAAAAGCATTCAATTTTCCTAATAATCTCAAACATGGTGTCCTCATAATGTACTACAGAACCTATATTGATTATTCTGTGGGTGAGATGCGCATTTAATAATAATAAATATGTATTCCAAAGCGTAAAATCAGAGTTTAAATTACTATTTTTGAAAGCCACTTTTCCCAGTGTGTCAAAACGAAATGTCGACTGAGGAAAGAAAAACTTACATTTCAGTTGTTTCTTGAGATACTAATTCATAACAAGCATTAAGATGAAGAAGGCATAAGACCAGAGGAATAAATTCTACACTTTTTAAAAACAAGTTAAATGTAAGAACATCTTCCATAAGATCATTTGGGAACAGAAAAGAGCTTTGCTGGAAGTTATGATGGAAGAATAAAATTTTATGCTTCTGAAAAACAAATGAAAATTTCCAGTATTACTTTAAAAAATGACGAATTCATAAAAATATTTAAACAGTGAGCCACTAAATCTGCCATTTATATGCAAGTAATAAAGATTAGAGTATAGGCTTTCAGCATTACTTACAAAGGATATTATTTACATATAAGAGCAAACAACTTTGCCGAATTTAAGCAACGGATTTCGGAATGTTTAGTATCCCCCAAAGCAGTCTATGCAACTATGCAAAAATTTCACACATTTTTAATGCTCTTCACAAGAGGTCTATAAGAAAGAAAATGGTAAATGTGCAAAGTGGTAAATAGAAGGGGTGATTAAAAGAAAAGGCAAATTTATGTTTGTAGTAGTAAAGGGTGCCATTGTTTTTGATTTGTTATATGCTTTAATCTGGCATGCTATTTCACCCTTCATGACACACATCAATACCTTCTTTATGTCTGGCTATTACCACTCATTTAAAAATCTATTTTACATGATTCTCCCAGCCAAAAATTGACCATAATGACACAGAATACAGCGTGTGCTTCATAAATTCTGAAAGAATCAATACTTTGGCTGGAAATTTGTCAGTCTTTCAAAGTTGTGCATCATTAAACTTTACTGTTATTACAGTGGATTCTTCGAAGTTCCGCACCTCGCTGGTATTGGAGAAACACTTTTAGGGCCAGGCAAGATGGAGAGGAGCAAAAGCTGCTTTCAGTGAGGTATGCAGATGATGCTTCAATTGGCAAAATGCAAGTGGACCACAAGCTGTTTTGCTTATGTGTGGGGAGGTGGCTTACCAAATGCAGCTACCTTTATCTAGAGGTCACCCAGGTGACATCCAAACAAGCTTGGAGAATAGGCACTGTATTCATCTACCGACCAGATTCCACCACACTCTAGCAATCCTAGCAGGCAAGTTAAGAAACAGATGACACCTGGGTATCCAAACAAGCTTAGAGAATAGAAAAGGCATTCATCTGTTCAAGAGATCCCTCCTTCCTCCTAATGCTCTGACAATTACAGCATGCAAGTCTAGAGACAGATGACACCTGGATTCTTCACCCATTTTCACTGATCCCTGGATTAACTTGTAAAGAGAACACCCCACTGCCTTTTGTTTTGTCCTTCGTGAGAGGTACTTGGTGTTTGTCATAATGACTGGTCTGTGGAGACACCTTCTTTCAGCCACACCTGCAGGGATTCCAGCTGTAACCGTGTCACCTACCAAGCGCCTCAGAAGCATCAAAAACAAATATTGGTGGAGTTCCCTTTGTGAGCTGTCTCCTGCTTGCCTCTCTGGTCTCATCAAGGCAAGATCTCACTAGTCTTCTAATCATAATAAGTAAAGTTCCCAGAATAGACAGTTCTGGCTGGTTGGTTTAAAGCATTGGCCTCTGTGGTTCCCTTCACCTGTACTGTCCTTTCCCCTCTTAACTATCACTTTTTTTTTTTAATGATTCAGAATATTTGTCACCTTCTCTGGGAAATCCTCCTTGATCACTTAATTGAGTTCAGTACCTCCCAGTTCTGGTGAGCACCACTATATTGCCCTACATTGCATTTATACTTAATAAAATTGCCTACTTATTGCCTGGCTTCTCTACAATAATGACAACAGGTACTGTGTTTTATTTGCCATTGTACTCCTGGCCCAACCCGGTGCCTGACACATAGTAGGTGTCTTATTGGTGGGGAGCTCTCTGTGTCCCAACCAGTTGCTGGTGGAAGTGGACTTCCTGCAATGAGAAAAAGGAATTTTCTGAGACCCACATGGGAGAATGAGTGGCATGTATTTGTGTGGAGTAAAATCCCTGAGTCCCTCTGTCCCTCCACAGAAGGAATATAACTGTGTCCTTAGCAGAGTTAGGATTAAAGCCATTGCCCAAAGTTTCCCTTCCATATTTGCATAATCCAATCCAGCATCAGGCTAGCTTAGCTTGCGTTCCCAAGTGCAGGCCATCAGGGTATTGTGTGTGGAGTCCCTAGGGACATGGGCCATGTGGATTCTAGGAATATGGGCAAATGCAAAAAAGCAGGAGCAAAACCAGGGGTACAAGAGAGATCATCCCTTTGTCTGCAGATTTTGACCTTCTAGAATATCATGCGCTTGTAGTGGCTCTGGCTCTCCAGCCGATTATCTTTGTTTCCAGGTTAGACTGACAGGCACCTTCCCCATGTCAGCCCTCCTTCATGGTGCATGTGCCCATCTCTCCTTCGTTGGACCATTTGCCCCAGTGATTTGCAGGGAGCAAACAGGTGGTTCCCCGGGGAGTGCAAAGTTGCAGCTTCCTGGTGAAGCTGCCCAAATAGCCACGTGTGCAATGTCTGGACTCCCTTTGCGCCTTTCCTCTTATTAATAACTGGCTAATGACAATGGTAACAGTTGCACACAAAAATCATCAACAAATGAATGAATTAAGTCTTCCAAATGCATAGTAGAAGGATAAACAAAATAATTTTTTTGAAAAATTTCAAAGAGGAATAAAGTTTAGCTCCTGTTCTTGAGGGGCATACAATAGTGTAGAGGGAAAAGGCTCATTCATCTTTTTTTTTTTTTTTTTTTTTTTAAGAAGAAGAAAGGAACTAAGAAATCATTTTATAAAAATGACTTTTGTCAGCTGCAAGGAAGTTTTACTTTCTTTGCAATAATGCCCCAGAAAGATTATTTCTCAAATTAGTCATCTGTAGATCACACAAATAAGTAGAAAACAAATGGCTGTTTGAATGAAGGAATTATATTAAGTCAGAACACCTTTCATAAGCATGTTTTCACTCATTCCTGTGGCTGAAATGTTTCACCCACTGGTTTGTTGACAATGCCTTTAGGGCCACATTGCTACATGGGAGAGCGGAGGTGCAAAGACTCCTTTATGTTCATTCTTTTACCCACCCTTTCAGTTCCTGATATATTTCTAAGTTTTCCCTAAGCTCTTAAAATTTGTTCCAGGCTGGGGATCTGGGGGGAGTCTGATTCTCACTTCTTAAATCAGTTAACATGATAAAGCCCTTAAAATAGTACCTGGCTCCTGGTTAACTTTCAATATCTATTTGTTATACTTATTTCATACCCCATGATATCTTTAAATTACCTTTTCAGAAGCACTACTAGTATATCTAAGCCATAAAGCAAGTACAGACGGTGAAAAAGAAAAAAAGAAAAAGAAAAAGGTGATATAATGAACCTTGCAGCAAATTCTGAGACTATTTCATGCATTTGAAACTATAGCTCAAAGTTCAGACATTGGAGTTGGCTGCTAAACAGTAGGAACTGTACTGGTCTGGGTAGGTGTGAGCAAGCTGCATCCTGGCAAAAGTAGGATGTTCACTAGCCCATCATGCTGGCTGTGTGATCTCTCATCCTTCCATAACCTTCACCTCCACATTTTCTATTGACCTGCAAGAGGTTTAAAGGTTGGCCATTCTGCCACCATAGGCTGAGAGGCAGCCTAGCATGGTGGGTTTGGGGGTTAGAAGTTTCTGAGCTTGAACCGGGCCTCATCATTAGTCTTCCTGAACCTTCTTTCTTTTATTTGTGAAGGTGGAATTAATTATTAACCAGTCGTACTTTAAAATCTCTTAAGCATAAGTGTAAGTTAGTATAAAATTAATGGCAAAGGTATGCTCTGATCTTGATGAGAGAAAAAGATCTACATAGATAAGTGATTAATGTCATTATGATAGATGGAAATACTATGAAGAACTGGTATCATGGACAATTCGATAGCACGCTAGTGCATTATAGTTAATGGTCTGTGCCCATATGCTATGGACCACACAGTTTTGCACTTGTTCAGAACTCAACAGGCAATTTTTTAACTGAATAGAATTGACCAGAATAAAACACAAAATCCAGAAAGAATAACAGGAATACATTTCTAAAACGTTATTGTCTTATTACTGTTCAAAAAAAACAATTTTCAACATTGCTGAGTTATCTGAGCTCCTGTAGGAAGATATTGAAAGAGTCTATCAATAAAGCCCCAGAAAGACCTTGTAGAAACGTAATGACTTTTCTGACCAACTGTGGGTATTTTACTTTTTCTCTCTAGGAAGCAATGTTTTGTTTTCTCTTATTTAGCTCTGATAGGGCATCATGAGCAGCACCATGCGCTTCACAAGGACATCATATCTAAAGGGCATCATTTACATCATAAACACATTTAATAGTTTGGCTTTGATATATACCCACTTTTCGACCTGTAAATAAGTTTACGTATGTAGTGTGAGAATTTTCCAGCCATTGGCAGGTAAATATTTTGTTTTTTAAAGATCAGAATATTACAGTAACCTTCTAATAGAAGAAAGCAAAGTGCCTTGAGGATGAGACTTTTTTTTTTTTAATTCGCACAAAGACTTCATAGATCCTTGCAGCTGCCCTATCTCTACAATGCCTAACAGTGCTGAGAAGAAAGTAGGATGTTAATAAACACTTGGCAAATAAACAAGTGAATAAGAAAAACATTTCAAAGAGTGTGGATAAAGGACTGTAACAATAGAGACAGTATTATGAATGGCCAAGGACACAGGCTCTGGAGTCAAACATACCTGAGTTCAAGTTTTAGTTCTATGGCTTACTGACTGTGTATCTGGGGTGAGTTATTTAACATTTCTGTGCTGCATTTTCCTCATCTTTAAAATAAAAAAAATAATAATAGCATCCATTTTACAGGGTTGTTGGGAGGGCAGAGTCAGCTAATACATATAAAACACTAAGTATTGTGTCTTGTTCAACAGCAGTCTAGAGAATTACATTCATAATCAGTGTCGAAATAGACTACACTTGCCATTTTTAAAATGTTCCTAACGCACAATTTTGCACATATTAAGAATTCAACATCTATTTCTGGGTTGAATAGAAATAAGAAAAATAAGAAAATTATGAAAATACTCCTAAAATTTTTGAATCTTATTATTGTTTAAGTCAAAGTAAGTATTCAGTAAATGCCAATGAGGGTGACCCTGGTGAAGAAGAAACAGGAGGAGGAATACGTGGAGGAAGAAGAGAGGAAGAGGAGAAGGAAGGGGAGGAGGAAGAAGGGGAAGGGGAGCAGGAATAGGAGAGGACAAAAGTCAAAGTCTTCATGACAGATTCAAAGCCCCTAAATGATTTGCAAAACCATCCCAGCCCCAGACACATTATCCACCAACCTATCCCCCTTCACTCCTTATTTGCTGTCCCAGTTCAGCCACATTTTTCTTCTTGCTGCTCTTTGAATGTACCAGACACACTCATGACTTAGGGCTTTCATTGAAGTTATTTCTTCTACCTCAAATGTTTTTTCTTCAAGTATTTCTTAGGCTAATTTTCTTACTTTCTTCAAGTCTTTTCTCAAATGTCACTCAGTATGATCTCCATATCATTTCCACCCTTTATATAACACCTATGTCAGCCATACTCTCATCCTATCTCCACAGACTCCCAATTTTTCCTATCCTACTCTACTTATTTTATCTTGGCCACACACCACCTTCAAACATATTATATAGTTCATTTATCATATTTGTTATTTACTGTCTCTCTCCTTTCACCCAAGTGCCCCTTCCCCAACTAAAATATAAACCTTGAAAAGGTAGAGTATTTTTTTTTTTTGCTTTTATTTACTGATATAACCTAGAACAGTACCTGATCCATAGTAGGTAGTAAATAAATATTAGCTATAAGAATTCTCATTTTAAAAATAATTTTCTCTCATTTTATTGCCCTTTCTGTTTAAATCCATTTTTTTTTTCATTTTGCACTGATATTACTTTGGTTTTAAGATTTTCATGAAAATAACACTCTCTGTCCTGGCCTAGTTCTAATAGAAGCAAAGACCTTACAGATCTTAGAAGCACAAGAATTTGCTTTGTGTAGTTTTGTTATGCTCAGCCAAAATTTCATGCCTTTCATGTCAAATTACAAAATTAAAAAGTTTGCATTATTTATATAAGAACACCCCTGAGTCAAATCTTTCTTGAAGAAGCTAAAATATTTTTAAATTATAATTTTTAAAGTATGAGAACAAGCACATAAATGTTTTTCCAAGGGACTCAATCAACATTCACAATCATTAATAGGTATTTCTGCTTGTAAAGAAAAGTACAATTTAATAAATACTGAGTGGAAATATAAACAGAAGTGTAAAAAATAGATCTTTTAGGAAGAAAGTACCTAGAAAAAATAGACAGCAATCTAAAAATTGTTGAGGCTTTTAGGCGGGTAAAAATAGTAATTCCTCTGGAAACACCAGTAACTTTGTTCTGTCTATAAATTCTCATATTTTTATTTAAAAACAAATAATTACAATTGGACTATATATGTGAAACTGAGAAATTAACCATTTTTCCCTAATGCAAACTATTATACATTTCTCTATATATTTAAACATTTTATGCCCAATAAATATAAATAAAATTTTATTTGTTTCCACTTCGCCCCAAGTATTAAATTTACATTTTCAGTTGTAAAAAATTATTATTTATATAGAGACTTAATTTATTTGCTGCTATTTAGTGTAGATATGTCTATTATTTAAGATTTTAGCAAATTTAATGTTTTATAAACTAAATAAATTTTTCAGTTTTTTAAACAAATATTTGATAGCAACATTCTGTGAATATTAGGAAATATTTTTTCTTTATGTCTCTCTAGTAAAGTCTTTAGAGAATTGCTTTTACTATTTTTTAAGGGAATCTTTTTAAAATATATATATATTTTATTGATTTTTTACAGAGAGGAAGGGGATGGAGAGAAACATTGATGAGAGAGAAACATCGATCAGCTGCCTCCTGCACACCCTTACTGGGGATGTGCCTGCAACCAAGGTACATGCCCTTGACTGAAATCAAACCTGGGACCTTTCAGTCCTCAGGCTGATGCTCTATCCACTGAGCCAACCCAGTTAGGACTGCTTTTTCTATTTTGGGTTAACTATTGTTTAATTTCTCTCATACCATTGATCCAAGGGGTCAATGCTTAGTAACTTAAATATTATGAAAGAAAAATTAATTTTTGTTAATATTATTTCTATAAAATTTCATACAAATATAATTTTGGGAAGCATTGCATTCATTCTTTCATTCACTCATTCAACAAATATTTCTATGTTTGACTTTTTTACTTTGACTTGCTGAGTCTCATTGTAGAGAGAATGCCACATTATGCTGGGTGCTGTGCTACATTGTATTTAACTGTCAATATCTATAAATATTTCTCAATATGACCTGTGAATGTTCAATTGTTTACAATATTTCCTGCAATTATCTCTTCAGAAATATGACAGAGAAAATGGGCTCATGTATAGGATTTGAAAAGCATCTAATGAAAATCGCTGTAGCTTGGTTTCTATTTTAGGACAGTACATACCAGTTATTATCATGCACTTAGAATATTTTTGTGTCTTATGAAATATTTTAGAATTTTCTTTTTTTTTTCCTCTTCATTTTCCTAATGTTCAGGTCACCATTATTTTTTTTAATGGAAGTTCTTTGATTACTTGGGGATTAGGACAATATCATTTGAAGTAATTACCAACTTTTTTTTTTTTTTTTTTTGAAAGCATGACCTAAAAGAGGAAGAAAGTGAGTAGATAAAAAAGAAGAAGCTCAAGAAATGGTAATTACACAATTGGCTTGTTTTGTTTGTCTTATTTATCTCATGCAGGTTTTAGATGGCATTATTTTGTACATACTTCAATGACTTAAAATGCAGACAGAATAATTAAGCTAAAAACTCCCTTTTTCTTTCAATGAGGAAACTTAGTCCTAAAGAAAAACATAATAATAAAGTCTCTTACCTCTAATGCTAACACTTTTCTATGTCTCTTAATAAATCTTCATCCCGCCCTAGCCAGTTTGGCTCAGTGGATAGAGTGTTGGCCTGCGGACTCAAGGGTCCCAGGTTCGATTCTAGTCTTGGGCATATACCTTGGTTGCGTGCACATCCCCAGTGGGTGTGTGCAGTAGGCAGCTGATCGATGTTTCTAACTCTCTATCCCTCTCCCTTCCTCTCCATAAAAAAAATAAAAATAAAAAAAATAAAGAAAATATATATATATATATTTTTTTAAATCTTCATCCTAATGTATTTGCATATGCAAAAATTGCAGTTTTACCTAACTACACGTAGTTGTAAAAGAGAAAGCAGAGCTTAAGGTAGTATAGGAAATAATATATTTTTTATCACCACTAATCTGACCATATCTCTTATTAGTAAGCAATATTATGATAAAATAAGGAAAGTCATTCACCTTCTTTTTGTGTTCCCTTGATGCCCCTTATCCAAAGAAATAGCTTTTTTGTTCATTGATATTTACAAAATGCCACTGATGATTAATTAATACTTTCCATATGAATAAGAATGTTAAAAATGCAACACCAAAGTGGGTAGATGTAGTTAATAGATTTAAATTCAAATTAAAGAATAATTGTATAAAACTAGTGAACAGCCAAAACCGGTTTGGCTCAGTGGATAGAGCGTCAGCCTGCGGACTGAAAGGTCCAGGGGTTCTATTCCAGTCAAGGGCATGTACCTTGGTTGCGGGCACATCCCCAGTAGCGGGTGTGCAAGAGGCAGCTGATCGATGATTCTCTCTCATTGATGTTTCCAACTCTCTGTCCCTCTCTCTTCCTCTCTGTAAAATATCAATAAAATATATTAAAAACAAAACAAAAAAAACAAAAAACAAAAACTAGTGAACACTTTGAATGCCTACTAGATGCTAAACATTTTTCTTTTGTTTTTGTGATCTCACTAAAAAAGCTCGTATGAGATAGGTAGTGCAGATAGTTTTACAGATGAGGAAAGGGGGATTGAAGATATAAAATAATTTCCTAGTGTCTTAGAGTTAGTACCCAGTAAATAGCAAATCCAGACACAGCTCAGATGTCTCTAATCTCAAAGCAATGATCTTATCCACTATGAAGTTTTTATAGTTACTGACATCAAATCCTTTTCCAAAAGCCAGACTGGATAGTGAGAAGGACATTGTGTACATTAAGCATAGGAAAAGGGAATTTTGTTAAAGTCAATGTATTAGTTATAAATTGCTGTGTAACAAACTACTCTCAAAACAGCAGTTTAAAGCAACAAATATTTATTTTATCTTAAGATTAAAAAAAAAAAAAAAAAGAAAAAGAATCCTCACCCAAGGATATGCCCAACCTTTTGGTGCACAGGACAAGGCTCAACTAACTGAGCCACTCCAGCCCCAACACAAATATTATTTTCTCCCACAGTTTCTGTGGGTTGGGAATTTGGATACAGCTTAACTGCATCCTGTGGATCAGGTCCTCACAAGACTGCTGTCAAAGCAACCACCTGTGCTGCAGTCACTGAGTGAGAGTCCACTCCAAAGCTCACTCAAATGGTTGTTGACAAGATTCAGTTGCTCCCCATGCGTTGTTGGACAAAGGACCTCTCAGTTCCTCACAGCTGTTGGCTGGAGCCTCCCTCACTTTCTGCAACATGGGCCTCGCCATGAGGCCTGGAGAATGGAGGCTGGTTGAGCAAACAAGACAGCAACAGAGTGTGGGCAAGACAGAGGCCAGAGGCTTTTTGTACCTAATCTCAGAGGTAGCACATCATCTCATTCACCATATTTTACTCATTAAATATATTTTTATTGATTTCAGAGAGGAAGGGAGAGGGAGATAGAACATCAATGGTGAGAAGGAGTCATTGGTCGGCTGCCTCATGCACACCCCTCACTGGGGATTGAACCTGCAAGCCAGGCGTGTGCCCTTGACCGGCGTCGAACTCAGGACCCTTCAGTTTGCAGGCGGACACTCTATCCACTGAGCCAAACCAGCTACGGCACCATACTTTACTCTTAAGAAGCAAGTCACTAGGTTCATCCCATAGTCGGGGGACAGGATTTTACAAGAATACCAGCAGGAAGGGACCACTTACACCTATCTTAGAAGCTGCCCACCACAGTCAAGAAAATGT
The DNA here is from genome assembly GCF_964339955.1 of Pipistrellus hanaki. NCBI lineage: Eukaryota > Metazoa > Chordata > Mammalia > Chiroptera > Vespertilionidae > Pipistrellus > Pipistrellus hanaki. Next base: position 143,898,059 of record NC_140504.1, on the reverse strand, counting down.
TCTCAGATGATACTGAAGACTGAAGGCTCAGTTGACTCTGGTTTTTTTTGCAAAACCCCTGCATGAAAATCCTGGACCAAAATTCATTTATTTTCAGACCTAAATTTTCATCTAAAATATTAGAAAAACAAAATGGTAGATAGAAGTAACCCACTTTTGTAGAATATAATGAAAAGAAGGCAGCTCCTGGAATTTTCTGACTACATTTAAAGATTGATCTCAGGGACACCAGCTATTTGAACACAGGCAACCTACTCACTTATCAAAACCTCCCCTCACAGTGCTACTGTAATATTAAATAAGATGCTCTATAGGAGAGCATTTTGTTAACAGGAAAGGACGACATATAAATACAAATTTTTCCAGTATTCCCCTTAGCCAAAGAACAAGATAGATTGTTAAGAACACCTGCTTATGCCTTGCTGGCGTAGCTCAGTGGTTGAGCATCGACCCATGAACCAGGAGGTCAAGGTTCAATTCTTGGTCAGGCACATGCCCAAGTTGCAGGCTCTATGGGGCATGCACACTGCTTACCTTATTAGAACAATCACTTCCTTTGATATATGGATGATAAATGAACTGTTTTTATGCCATCCCAAGTACCACTAGTAGCCACATTTGCTGTTCTTTTATGAAAGAGGCGGGGAGGGGGAAGAAGTTTGTTTCAAAGAGGCACTTGGGCATTTAGAACTTGCTCGCTTGACCACACCGCAAGGTCTTCAAGGCAATATTTAAGCTTTCTTCTGTGTTCAAACAGTCTGCCAATGTGCACTTCCTTCAGCCATTTTCCTTCATTCCACACTACCCCCAGTTAAAATGGTCCCATGGTGTGTGTCTTTGACTTGAGAAAAAACATTTTGCCATTTCATGTAAGAACTACATGGAGTTCAGGCCACTGATGGGCCAGAAGAGTGCATTAGCCTTTCTTCTGTAGTGGCCCAGATTGAAATCTCATCTGATCTTTTCCCATTAGAAATGAGATGGCGAGATATTTTCTGGGAAGTGATTTAGGTATACTAAACAATCTATATGGATCTATTGATTAGAAGTAGACCTGACTCAAACGTACAATCTATATGGATCTATTGATTAGAAGTAGACCTGACTCAAACATGATTTGTGTGCAGTGAAGTACTTTGGAAGGTGATGTGATTGACATGCAGTGCAGAATAGATCAGGGCCTGGACTAGTTCTAGGGCAGCTCTTTAGGAGGGACATGGGTGGAGCTAATCTCTGGAGAACAAAAATTGAGAAAGAAGCCGAAACCGGTTTGGCTCAATGGATAGAGCGTCGGCTTGGGGACTGAAGGGTCCCAGGTTCGATTCCAGTCAAGGGCATGTACCTTGGTTGCGGGCATATCCCCAGTAGGGGGTGTGCAAGAGGCAGCTGATCCATGACTCTCTCTCATTGATGTTTCTAACTATCTCTCTCCTTTCCTCTCTGTATAAAATCAATAATATATATATTTTTTTAATTGAGAAAGAAAAATAATGAATTTAAAGTATTGAAATATTGCATGTCTGAGGCCTGGATAGTATATCTAAATTGAAACACACAAAAATGAATTGTGCATAGAGAGTTATAGGACGTGAATTTCAGGAACTTTCTATGAATTTTGAAAATATTCCTTTTCCCCAAAAAATGACTTTCCTATAATCTTGTAATACATCATAGTGAGACTAGAAAGGGATGAAATGATTTAAGAATTTCACAACTGAAGTAATAAGGATAAAATGTATATTAACATAATAAGTCAAACTCCAGCAAATTATGAAAATGCAGAAAGCTGTTGAAAATTTTACATTCGTTATGCCTTTTTACTCCGCAAAGTTACTTGAATTCAAATTATCATGTAAGCAACATTTAAAATCATATGATGGTAGGTATCTCCAGGCATTTTGCCTCAGAGAAAGTTGAGACACATATTTTACTTTCTTATATAAGTTAGAAAATCTGATAGCATTTATTTTGAAAAATAATTTCTAATACTTGTTTGAAGAAATTTCAAAGTAATCATGGTTTTGAAATTAAAAAGATATTCAGTTATATTAATAAATCATAAATTTGAAACAACTAAATTGAAATTAAATTTCATCTGAGGAAATCAACTTTTTGCAAAAACGAGTTAAGTAAGTCTCACACTATCTGTATATGCAAAATAGTTCTAAGGACAGACTTTCTCTAGTAAATTTAAATCTATAGCATTTACGAATAACCCAAGGATATTTTTTAGACTTTATCACTGGGAGAATTTGAGTGCCAGGAGCTGGATATTAGGATAATAATGGTTGTGAAATTAGCTAGTCTTTTAAAAAATCTGGCCAAAAATTATCTAGTCCTGTGTTATTCAATATGGGAGCTACGAGAAACATGTGGCCATTTAAATTTAAACAAATCAAAACAAGTTGAATTAGAAATTTAGCACCTTAATTGCACTAATCACATTTCAAGTGTTTAACAGCCACATGTAGAGGTGGCTGTAGCTTAAGGCAGCACAGGGCTAGTACATGTCCATCATCATACAAACTTCTGTTGACAGCACTGAATTCTCCTTTTACTTGCCATGTTTCTGTGCATGGTCTATGTCATGGGTAGAATCATTAAAATATGTAGAACACCTGAAATTCTGTCCCAAATGCTGATAATTAGATAGCCTTTCTCTTCCTCTTTAAAAGTTAATGAACACAAAATACTCCATGGCCCAAGGTGTTCCATTAAACTATGGAAGTTATGATAAAATGAGGGTTAGAAATACTTAGAATTACATATTGGGTTCAGTGAAGCCCTAAAATATGCTTATCAAGTCTTCATTTGGCCCCTGTGTTTAGAAAGAAGTTAATGGGAAAGAGCATATTTGGTAAAATATTTTTTACGCTAAACAAAACAATATTACGAAAGGAAATTATTAACATGATAGAGTAGAATAGACTTCACTCTACTGGGAAAACAATACTTTCCATATATTGCAATACTTTGTTCTGCAATACTTAAACTGAATGCGTTTGAATGTTCAAAGTCATCAATAAAATAATAAGTCACAGTCTTTTTTTTTTAATCTGAGAACTTGCTATCTAAAAATCTCAAATTAATAAATTTCTATGCTGGAAAATATTTTCTTAATAAAAAAGACAGCCTACCACACGTTTTTCTTCTTTTTTTCCTGCTGGTTCTGGTGCTAAGCGAAATAGAATGGCTTCACCAAGAAAATCAAGACTACCGAAACCTCAAATTGAATCATTAACATGATGACTTAAATATAAGGCAGATTTTTCTCTAAGAAAAATATAGTGGTATTTTACACTGTTGGAGTGGAGGGGAGGGGAGAAAGAGGAGGGGAAGGCAGGGAAAGGAGAGAAGGGGAGGGAAGGGAAGGGGAGGAGCAGACACAATGGCTTTTCTTCCATGTAATGTATTTCCAGGAACTGGGGTCATTCTCTCTGAACTTTCCTGACCTTAGCCTGTTCCCTTTTGCTAAAGTCATTAAAATGATTAGAACCTAAAGGAGGGTTATAGTGCAAAGTTCTTTTTTTTTCTTTTTAACTTTCTCTGAACTGAATCAACCAGCTTTAAATCCTTCTCACATCCTATTAATCCTACCTAGCTCTCTGTCTGTCTGGTTGGGTTTCTTCAACAGATTCCTTGAATATACATTAAAAAACATAAATCACTGGATTAAACTTGTAGAGAATGATGAAAGCTAAATTCATGTATATACATGTAGTGGGACAAATGGACCCTTTTATTATTTAACCTGAATGAAAGCAATAAATTTGAAACAGGTTTAACTGATGATATTGGTAATCCACAACAGATTTTGCAAGTGTTTCTGAATGAACATTGGTTTTATTCAATAATCCCTTGGATTAAAGAAGGGCTAGATAACTCAAACAACCTGCAAAGAGTCTTATTATTTTCCAATTTATCTTTTATTTTTACTAAAAAACAATATGTATGGTTTAGCATTTAGCAAATTAAACCAAAAATTACATTTGTCATTTTGTGTTTTTTTTTGTTGTTGTTGTTTTTTAATTTGTGGCTGGGATTAGACTATCTAGCTTTACCTATGTTCCTTGGTGGCAGCCTGTTCTTTATCTTCTATTGTTTATATGTAATAATATGGAGCAGTAATATGCATCTTGTTTTCAGATATGTTGACAATAGCCTCTTCTCTGAACTATTATACTTGATTTACTGACTTACCACATTCACCTTAGGTATTCCAAGCTGTGTAAACTCTAGAATGTAGCATATAAATTCTTTAAAATTCTATCCATTCACTTACTTGTGTAAAAAAAAGAGTTTTGAAAGAATTCTTAAATACATACTTGCAGTCAGTTCTAATAATAACTAAAAACAAATAATTGTTCATGTTTCTTTAGCCATACTACATACCAGACAGTATTTTCATGCATTATCTCATCGAATTTCTCACAACAATGTTGAGATATGGGCAATTATATCCCAATTTTTGCAGATGAAAAAACAATATAATCAGCCCAATGTCACACATCTAGCAAGTGGTAGATCCAGGATTCAAACAGCAGAGCCCACACTCATATACAATATTAGTTATCTAATGAGTTGCATAACAAAGTGCCCTAAAAATTAGTGGCTTAAAACAGTAAACACTTATCATCACATAGATTGTGAGGGTTGGGAATTCAGGAGAGACTTAGCTGAGTGGTTTGGCTCTGGGTCTCTTAGGAGGTTGTTGTCAAAATGTTAGGATCTGCAGTCATCTGCAGGCTTGACTTCTAAGACAACTTTCCTCCTGGGAAGCTTCAGTCCCTCTTTGGCTACTAGCAGATAGCTCAGTTCCTTCTCACATAGACCTCTCGAAGGAGCTTCTGGAGTGTCCTCTCAACATAGTAATGAGTTCTTTCAAAACAAGGCAAAAGTAACAATGTCTTTTAAGACCTAGAATCAGAAGTCACACTCCATAATTTCTGCACTATCCTGTTGATTACACAAATCAGCCCTATGCTGTGTAGGATGAGTCTACACAAAGTGGATAATCAGAAAGTCTTGTACTTTATATATATCTCCACTAAAGTATACTACCTCTTGAAGCAAGTTCTATATTCCGAGCATGTATTACTACTAAACATAGACATTTTAGTTTTTCATGTCTATACTTACAGATATTGAACAAAAGAATAGCACTGAAATGGAATTCTAATAGCTACTGGTTTAGACCTTTAATAAAGAGGACATTATTTTTATTGTATAAGAATTTCCAGAATGACATTCACATCTTATTTAAATACTAGAATCCTGGTGCACATAATTCATGCATGGGGAGAGAGGGTGTCCCTCAGTCCAGCCTGCACCCTCTTCAATCTGGGACATACCTCTCACAACCCAGGACTGCTGGCTCCCAAATGCTCGCCTTCCTGCCTTCCTGATTGCCCCTAACTGCTTCTGTCTGCCAGCCTGATCACCCCCTAACTACTCCCCTGCCAGCCTGTTTGCCACTAACTTCTCTTCCCTGCAGGCCTGATCCCCCCAACTGCCCTCCCCTGCTAGCCTGATTCCCCACAACTGCCCTCCCTTGCAGACCTGGTCCCTTCCAACTGCCTTCCCCTGCTGGCCATCTTGTGATGGCCATCTTGTGTCCATATGGGGGCAAGATCTTTGGCCACATGGGAGCAGCCATCTTGTGTGTTGGAGTGATGGTCAGTTTGCATATTACTCTTTTATTAGATAGGATAGAGGCCTGGTGCATGGGTGGTTTTCCCTGAAGGGTGTCCTGAATCAGGGTGGGGGTTCCCTTGGGGCATGGGGTGGCCTGGGCGAGGGGCCTGTGGTGGTTTGCAGGCTGGTCACATACCCAGCGACCCAAACAGAGGCTCTCATATCTGGGATTTATTTATCTTCTATAATTGAAACTCGATAGCCTTGAGTGGAGCCAAGCCTCCTGCTTGCTCCGTGGCTGCAGCCATTTTTGTTGGAATTTATTTATCTTCTATAATTGAAACTTTGTAGTCTTGAGTGGAAGCCTAGGCTGGCCAGGGTGTGTGGAAATCTTGGCTTCCTCAATTACCAGGGAAATCCAAGCCTCACTCCATGGCTACAGCCATCTTGGTTGAGTTAATTTGCATACTTGCTCCTGATTGGATGGTGGGCATGACTTATGGGTATAGAGGAGTGATGGTTAATTTGCATATTACTCTTTTATTAAATAGGATAGGAATACAATTCTATCCAAAAGGAGATGTTGAATGATTTTTAGTGATCCATCATTTTGCACTCATCTAAATTATCATTTTGTTCTAACATAAATTACCAAGGTCATCTATGCTAACCTTCTAAAGGGCCAGATAATAAACATTTTCAGCTTTGAAGGCCATAAAATTTCTGATGCAACTATTCAATTTTGCTATTAAAGCATGAAAGCAATCATAAATAACTAGAGGCCCAGTGCATGAAATTTGTGAATGGGTAGGGTCCCTAGGCCTGGCCAGCAATCAGGGCCTATCTGTGAATCAACCAGTGGGATGATTGGGGGTCCCTGCTGGCACCAACCTTGGATGGCCTGGTGCCGCCCGCTTGCTGACCCTGCTGCTACCAGGCGGGGCTTATGGGCTGGGGGCAGCTCCTGTGTTGAGCATCTGCCCCCTGGTGGTCAGTGTGCATCATAGTGACCATTTGTCCTTCTGGTCGTTCTGTGTTCAGTCTATTTGCATATTAGGCTTTTATCATATAGGATATGTAAATGAACAGGTAAAGTTGTGTCCCAATAAGACTTTATTTACCAAAACATATTGTAGATCATATTTGGCTCATAGACAGGACACAGTTTAACAACCCTTGGTCAAAACTATTTTTGGGTGGACTTTTGAAAAGTTATTACTTTGATTGAAGATAACTAAAATTATCTTAAATTTTATGTGACAATCACATTATGTGGTTTTGTTCTGGCCTATATAATATTGTTCACCTTTGGGAAAATAGGCAGCATTGTCAAGATAAAGAAAGATAAATACAGAGCATAATAATTAAGAAAAATAATTTACATATCAATCATTGCTTTCAAAATATAAACTCATTCTAGAGTATAACCTGATTTGGGGGGATGAAATTTGAATAATTCTTATAAAATATTCTGTTGAATATTTTATATTTTTGGCTAACCTTGAATAGTCTAGACTTTGTACACTGTGTCCAGCATAGAATAGTACTCAATAAATATTTGTTGAATTAATTAAACATTTTACCTCTTTTACCTCTTCTATACCATACAATACTTATGGCATTCAGCCATAATCCTTTGCTGACTCTTCCTGTCTTTTCAATAAGTTTGTCAGAGCATATGTTAGTTTCATTTTTAAGAAGTCATTCAACAAAAAGTGAAGGTCAGGTAAGAAATAGCTATTGAATGATAATTAAAGATATAAAGACTTTTTTAAAAAATTAGAAAATAATGGGAAAGAATGAACACTGACTTCAAATAGACCAGCTAACAGGAGCAATGAAGCATCAGACAATAAGAGTAATTGGTGAGGAATTTATTGGCCTCTGAGAAAGCTGTTAAAGACCAGTTTAACTTAGTCATTCTCACTTTCACTTCTGTTATTTTTCTTTTGAGGCCAAGAATTAGTTTTTGAAGCCCACATGCTAATGTGGTTATAGCCATAGCTTAAAAAAACGTTTGCTACAGCATTCATTCATTCATTCATTCATTCATTCAAACACACATTTATTGAGTACTCACAATTCGCCAAGCCCTCTGCAAGTTCTCAGAGACACATGGACCCTGCCCTTAATGTATTTACGGACTAATGGGGATAGAAAGAAGGAAACAGGTATGGTAAAGATGAACAATGTCGTAACAATATAAGGTTTCTATCCAACTTAATGAATTGCATTTAAACAGATGTATTAAACTTTAATATTCTGGTTTCAAAAACAATACATACTATGTACTTCAGCTATTTTTATTTTTCAAAACAAAAGCAACAATGACAATACTAATACTGGGATACATCGCCTTATAATTGTGTTTCAGAAAAATGCAAACCATTAATAATGTTTTATGGAGAAAAGTTTCATAGCTAATTTTTTAAAAAGTTGGGGTTCATTATAAAAAAAAATTTTTTCACTGCAGGGCTTCTCAGTACCTGTAATATGGCAAGAAGCATTGTGACTTACCCAGAAGGCAAATATGATTTAGTATCTCAAAATGTATTTGAGGGCAAGCTTTTGTAAAGAAGCATTAGTTAATATTTAGCAAGACATGCATGCTTCTTAGAAAATAGCTTTAGAAACATATCCACATATAATTTCTCACATGTTTTAATCAAATTATATTTATTATATTACGGGACAACTAATTCTTTAACTGAAATATTAATTATATCCTTTTGTTAAGCAACATACTGTGCTTTTCAAAGTTCTCTTGCTCTGCATCTTTCAAATCCAGAACTCAGATTTGTCCATTGGTCCCATTAAAGACTCTCAGGTTTGGCCACTCCCCAGCTAACTATCTGACTGTTCGGAGGGGTCTAGCAAGGCAGCAGAGGCATCTGCGCTCTCAGCCTACAGAGGACAGCAAGGATGAATGGATTAAGCTATAGTTGGTTGAGTTTCGGATATAAGCCTCTCTTCCTCTTTTCCTTACTGCAACTTCTCTCCCCTTCTTATTCCTTCATATTTCTACTCTGTATTTTTCTTTGTTTGCTATCTCTTCCTTTTACTCATCTCCCTTATCAATGACTTAGGTCTGTCTATAGCCACCAAAGGTTTAAATTTAACCCTACTGATGGCTATCATAGCAACAATATTTCAACAGTGTTTTGTAATTCATGTGTGGGAATGAAAATAGAGCAAAAGGCCGCTCATTCATAGCCATGGAATGGATAAAGAGGCTGTCATCATGGGCACAAACTGACATCTGGTTTCACAATCTCCTCGCTACTGGCTCTACAGGTACTGGGCTCAGTCTTGCACGAAGAAGCTTGGCAAGATAAGGCTGCACTATCTCAGTGCATGTGCGTGCAATGGAGCTCCTCTGCAGATTGAATCTGACTTAGAGGCGCTCTCTGATACTGACTTTGAACAATAAAGTACTGTTTGGAGAAGGCACACAGCCTTAAAGGAACTCAAACAACAATAGTTTTTGAATTGTTAGAGAAGTCTCTAATTGAATTGGTAAAAAATGGGAGACAAAGAAAGTTAACACAGACAATAATTATTTCAGGAGAGTCTTGCTTTGTAATTGCAAGTGTTAGATAATGTTGTAAACAAGCCTTTATTCAGATAAATTTAAAAAACAATATGGCAAGTTATTACAAAGTGTAGATCAAACAGATACCTACCAGATGAATATTTTTTAAATGTATAAGCACTCTTAATAGAAGCCTATGGGAATCCCTACAGGCTTAAGCAGGAGAACCATCTCACACGCAGCGAACACTTAGAGAAGAGGCTGGGGCGGGGCGAGGGGTATGAAAATGAAAACGGCTTAAGCTAAAGGAGGAAGGAAAATCAGGGATTGGTGACACCAAAAGGAAGCACCTGCTTTCCGGAAATTAAAAAGCATGTATTAGGCAGTTCTGACTTAATTGCCAAATGGGGTGAAGCCCAGTCTCCAATGTGAAAGGGTCCCAAATTATAATTGGACATCATGGATTAAAATTCAATACCTGAAAATTTCCGCAGAAATGAATAGGCACTGGGACAGACTGCCGAGCTCAGTACAATATGCTTCCCGCAGCTGACACCGGCAGGTCACTTTATTTGGCACCAAATAAAGTTCCCAAGTGGTCTTAAGGGCATTCAGCTGCTGCGTGCTTGTTTCATTCATCCCTTATTGTGCTGCCGGGGGCAGATCCAAAGAAGTAGCACGAATGGGCTCTGTGGATGGAATTCTCTCAGGCTGAGTGATGGAGATGTAACAGGGCTGACTTCACCGCGTTAGCGGGACCTTTGCTAGCAGCAATCCCCTGCATGGGGAATGGCTTTCAACAATGTCCTTCACCAGGAGAGGTGGGGGCAGGCAGGATAAAAATGAACACTAGGATGCTTCCAAACAGATACCGTTTAGTGAGGGGAAAAAATATCTTCAAGAAACATTATCTATACAGGGTGTCCCAAGAAAATGTACCTGCACTCTAACAGCTGATAGCTCAATGTTGAAAATGAAATGTATTTTAATAAACACCGCCTTTACAATTATTCCAAGTGAGTGTATACATTTCGGGGGACACCCTCTATATTTGTCATCATCACACAACTTAGAAAGTTGCAAAATAGGGCTGAAGTCCCCCTTTGTGTGAACCTCCAGACACAAAGTAGAGGCTGACCCTTACATTTCCTACATTAGCATTATATTTAACTCTCTTCTGTTGCTTCTTTGTAAGGTTCCTAGAGGAGTAACAGTCAATTCATCCAATATGTTTCGTTTTCTATATGCTAATTTCAGAACATCAGAGTGTGTTCCCTTGTTTCTGTCAATTTTAGTAAAACTTTCTGATCATACAATAGTCTTTCCCCTCCCTCCCCCCAATGCCGGTTTAGGAACTGCAGGAGCTAGAGCAATGCTACTGAGGTCGTGAACCTGTCTGATGAACTACAGATGAACGTGAAATATTCTCCCAAGCTTAACGGGCCATATTAATGTGCAGTTCCAGTACACATTTTTTATTTAAATGCACGGAAAGGTTAAAAGGCAGTCGTTGTTATGAGTGTTTTGCCTTTGGTTTAGGACAAATTCTGTGTGTATCCATAATAGAAACGGTTCACTAATTATTTCGCATAGCTCACGGTTTGCAGCAGTGTCTAATAGTGCCACTATCAATGAATAGTTAAAGTCTTGCATTTCCATTAGAATTAGGACCAAAGGCTAATTATTTTAGTGAAAGCTAAATTTGATCTAAACAGGAAGCCCATTGGCATTCAGTCTGAAAACCTAAGGCTGTTGTAAAAAGACTGCTTGTAAAAGGAGAGATTAGAAAAATATATAGATTTTTGGCTTTCCATTTTTAAGAGGACTTGGTGTAGTTATACTGGGGTCATTAACATAAGCTTAGTAATATAATATAATTAATATAAGATGATCTGTTCTCCTGTTTTTGGCCAAATTTTACAGCATAAAATGAATTAATTTGCCCCAATAAAATTGTACAAGTATTTAAGTGTTGTTGTTTTTAATTGAATTTCTTTTAACTTTTTATCGCAGAAAATTTCAAATTTACACTAAAGCAAACAAAAAAAAGCATAGCAAACCCCATATACCCACTACCCAAATTCAGTGATTGTCAACATATTTTCTATCTTATGTCATCTACACCCCAACCCTTTCCCTCATATGTCGAAGATACATTGTATGGAATTAAAAATTTGGTAGAAGTTATTTTTAAACTATTGTGTATTCAGGATGAAGCATGTTACTTAAGGGGCATTTTTCCCAGTTTACCCAGAAAAAGAGTGGTGTACTATTCCCACAGCATGAATATGTGAATGAAGTGGATATTTAGCAAAATCATACCTCAAACACCAGAAATGCAATGATCTGGGTTTTCCATTTCTAATGGAATTGATATGGTGCTGTTTTCACCAGTGGAATCTCTAGTCTTCTGATTCCCCCACTCCTCTAAACCTCTCAGCCTTTCTTTCCTTCTCTCCTTGTTTATTTTTGCCTCTCTATAAATCATAGATAATAATAGTTCCCACATCATAGCTTGTTAGATTTTAATGACAGCCTTCAAGGACAGGTGCCAGTTAAATGAAACATATAATTAAAATTTGTGCTATTCTAAAATTGGGTTACTTGGCAATACTCCAATCAGGGACCAGTCCCATTCAGACGATAAGCATGTAATACTCATCCGGTTACAGAGTGTTTGGCAGATTGAGTGGAGGCCAGTCTTTGCTAGGTGCCAAGAAGATGATGGAATGCTGAGTTGGACATACCCACATTTCAGGTGTTTCTACTTGGCACCTGATTAGGCCTTCTACACCTTGGGACTTTGGCAACCAGTGTTCTTGTTCTTGATTAACTCAACAATTTGGGTGAAGGCTATATATGTTTCACCAAGCCATTAATCTAGGTATGTGTGCAAATGCAATTATCATGCTATGCAGTAAGTATGGTATTATAAAGTTATTTAACCTCTATGACTTCCTCAGTAGGAATGGAAAGGCATGATCTCAGTCTCAGTCCCAGTCTTGGGCAGACACATCTTGTTGGATGCCATGCTGTCCTTTCAGCCATGGCTATCCTTTTCCTACCAAGAATCTCTCTTGAGTATCACTGCATGTCTGCCCACTTTGTCGAGAGACGGACTTACAGTTTCCATTGAAAAAGTCAGGATCATTTCATCTGTAGCCCTGGAAGATTGATGCCCTGAATGAATTTGTGCCCGGCTTTAATTCTCTTAGCCCCACTAACCACTGAGATGCATTCTATTTTACTCTTCCACTCCTAGGTCTTCAATCTGGATGTTACACGTGATCTTCCTCTGACTACTGTCTCCTCTGCGTGTGCAGTGTCCCTCAGACAGCATTACTTTACTAGCAAGATGTATCTATGTGCTTGCTAGGCTCCTTGGTAACACACTAGCTGGCAGATACTTCTCTGTTTTGTGGCTAAGTCAACCAGACTCCTCTCTGTTTTGTAGCTAAGTCTTGCGTGTCAATGATGTTTCTGGCCAATCTCAACTCTTAAACCTGAGTCAGCAGTTGTTCTACAACTTCTTTTCCACAACCAAGTGTCACTTGCAAGATTAGCCTGTTAGGAAATAAGCCCCTTCTCTATGCTCATTTGATCCAGTTTTCCATTTCAAATTCTTCTCTTCTCCCATAGCTTCGAGGCACAGGGAGAAACATTCCTACTATTCAACCAGAAACATTTTTATTTTTATTATTTTTTGAAACATCTTTATTTTTAAATCATTTAAATGTTCAGTCTTTCCTGCCCTGCTGTATGTGGGTTCCACACTAACAAATGCTCTATGAAGATATATGGGTGTAAGTTTTATTTTATTTTATTTTATTTTGATTAAATCTGGATTTTTATTTTAATCAGTAAGAAAAGGCACAGACCATTAGGAACACATTCAGGGTAAATTAATTGCTTACTAAGTTTTCATTCTGTCTTCAAATCACATTGAACCACTTGTTTTAGATGCATTTCAAAGGCTGGCACTAGCTTTCATTTCAGGAAATAAATGACACAAGGTATTATATTTTAAGGACCATTAAAACCTTGAAATTGCACAGTGACTTAAAAAACGACAATTTATTTAGGCCGGATAGCTTTGTAATGCTATACAATGGGGAAATTCATTGTTAAATGACCCTCCCACTCTCATTTAACATATAATGCTTGTCAGGAAGAGGAAGAAGAAATGAGACTGGCATCCGGGTACACAGGATGTAATATACATGGTGTTAAACATTTTGGGTCTGTGTACGTGGATCATAGAATGCACCAAATTTTCCCCAATCTTGTGCTCATTGGCCTACAACTGATGATTAGAAACAATTTTTGCCTGGACAAACGAGGTTAGTTCACTGCTGTTGTCATAATTCCAGGCCTCTATATTCTATTACCCTCATCAATATGTTATTATGTTTGAGAAAACAACAGAAGGTAGCTGTGATATTATTAATAAAACGATTCTAATATAAATGACTTGGGAATTATATTAAGTGGCATTTGAATCTGGTGTTTCTGTGTCTCATTTATCACCTTTCTAACCTTTTCTTTTACACCTTCATTAAAACATCTATGAAAGTGATGAAGCCAGATTAAAGGCAGAACATGACAAGTTCTAATATAACAAGAATGAAAACATAGAGAATTCTTTTGAGCAAAATTACAAACCGACAGCAACACTAATGCCAAGCAAACCCCACCTGTTTGTATGGTGAAAACGAAACATTTGCATTGACAAAGAAGCAATAATCGCTTAACTAACCTAAGTTATTCCATTCATTATTTTTCTATTGCACGTTCATGCAGTTTTCCCCTCTGAAGTACACACATAATCTGGGGTTTTTAAAAAGATGATTTATTTATGGCACATGAGGAGAGATGTTTTCGAAAGCTATCAAGTGTTCTTCCTTGTAAAAGCAATGTCCTCTCTGGTTAACGTGGAGAATGCTTTTCCCCAAGCACTCATTCCCTGCTCAAGACAGTGTAGCTACTAATGAGGAAACCCCGCAAGTACCTCCCTTGAAGGTTCTCCTTTTTTATCTCCAGGAAGTTCATTCTACAATGGGAAGAAGCCCGTAGTATCAATGAGTTTGAAAGTGCTCAAGTTCTGCCAAGAGGAAAGTTATAAAGCTTTGTGTACCCGCAATTTAAATTACTCTACAGCAAAGCAAAGGGATCTCTGATCACCTCAAAGCACATCAACCACACTACTTACACTGTCTCCTTTTATAAAATGCGTTCCATTTTATTTACGTGGCTCCCGTCTCCAGTTACAGGGTCACTGGTCCGCAGGACTAAAGATGGACATCGAAAACGACAAACTCTGTTCTGGCACTTGCCACTTATTAAAGGTATATGATGTTTTCCAGCCTAGTTGAGGTTTCCAGAGTCGCTCCAGTTACCGGCAATCAGTCCCTGAAAACGACTCTTTGCCCAATAATAATGAGCACCTTCAGATGGATTTTTTAAGAAGATGGCATTAATTCAGAATATAAATTAAGAGAATTCGTTTGATGGTGAAAAAGTACTAACCTACCCACACATTTCGGTTTCATGTATAAAATATAAATGGCATATGAACTCTCCCTTGTGTCCTCAGAGAGACCTGCAGCTTTTTTTTTTTTTCGTTTCCTTATGAAGGTTTTTCAAAATATGCTATTTTAAACATAATAATCCATAAATAAAATATAGTGCTTGCCAAAATTATTTTCACATATATATAGGGCCTTTAGTTCTTGAACTCTGACTTTCTCCTGAGATACAATTTAAGAGCTTTAAAAAGTCTTTAAAAGTCTTGCTACGTAATACTCAGGGTTTGCGTCTCTGTATGGCCAAATTGCTCTGTTGTTATGAATACTGTATGTAAAATTACCAGATTGCCTGGCATTCCATTTTTACAGGGGACCCTGCATCATTAAGCATTGAAAGAATATAATATAACTATTCAAACTGCTTAAAATATTTGGTAACCATAAATTATTATCCAAAAATATTTTTCAAGTAGATAAAAAGAGTTGTCAATTCTGCATAGTGAATGCCTCATAAGGGGCTCGTTTGTGGTTGAAAACTGAATAAAAGCAGTAAATTAAGACCAGACTTAGCCATAGAGAAGCTGTAATCCGCTGCAGATTTCCTTGGTGAATGAAGTATTGTTATGCGGACTTATCCTCCTTGCTTGTACAGTTAACCAGTCACATCTGTGGCCACAGCGCTGTCTGTGCTCACAGACAGCGTGGGCTCCCTAACCCCGAGGAGGCAAGCCCACGCTGGTTGACATTGCATTGATAAGCGCAAAACAAACTTCACAACTGCTTCACGGTGGCTGCCTTTGAAAGGGCAGATAGGATCTTGAAACTGAACCATTGTTAAGCGCGAACACACACACACACACACACACACACACACACGGAATGAGAGGGCACGTGAGAAGCTGCGAGTGGCACTAGGTGTGCAGTTTTGTAAGCGGCATGGTGTCACCAGAGGGGGCCGAGGGAAAGGTGGGTGTGGAAAAGGGACAGGAGCATCTGGGCTGCCTGAATGCAGTCAGAGCTGAGGCCCGGCGGAAATATGGTATACGTTAAGGGAGCATCACTCATCATAAATATTCAATTTCAAGAATTTAAATAGTTTACAGACATCGAAGCCCTTGATGATTATTTTATCCAGCATTGTTGATTTTCATCTGCTGTTTGTCGGCAGCCAGGATAATTAATGCATAAGACCCAGGAAGTCTTGACAACGAGTCAGTTTCCTCTTAGGTCTGCATAGTTTTCTTGGTGATTACATGCCAATAAAATTACTGATTTGCCTTTTTGTAAATTAAACGAAAGAGAGCCAGATAAGTCATATCTCTGCTATTATTATGCTTTTTCTCTTAGAGTCCAATGTTTCCAAAGGACATTAATTTTGATTTCTCTGAAGGCGTGTGGTTGCCCCTCATGTTTTATAATACAAAATATTACCTAGTCAGAGCCAAAAAGAGTATCATAAGTGACCGATATTTCAAAACAGTTATTTTTTCATTATTTAGGGAAAAAATTCTCAAATCTCTCGGTAATTCATCCTCATATATTAAGAGATATGGGAGAAGAGGAGAGAGAAAACACTAGTGAAAAATGATTTTTTATTCTGTGGAAGGCTGATATTTAAACATTTTAAGAGCCAAACACATTTCTAAAATATTATTTTATAATGAGGTCAGTTTTACAAGGAAAAAAGTTTATTCTAGAACATAAACAGCTATTCAGACCTTAATGTTTCAGTTAAATATCTATAAAGCTTCTTTGAATCCTTCAAATCATGAAATGTTTCTTGGAGTTTTTCAAAATCGGTCTATTGCTTTTCTTTAAGAGGGAAATATTTAAGCTAATGAAACTTATCAAATTCAGTAGCTCCACTAATGTGTAAACAAGGTGATTTGCTCAAGAAAAGGCCACTGGGACTTAAAGTAACATAGATCTCCTTTTACTAATAAAGTGATCCCAGAAAACATGAGCTTTTCCTACTATGTGCTGAATTTGGGTTGATTTCTGAGAATAAAGTTTACAATTACCATCTCTGCTTAATTAATAAAAACCACAACTTGATTATACCCATTACATCTTTATAAGAAAAGATGTTTCTGAGGAAAGCACCATCTTAAAATCGCTAACATTGCAGGTTATAGATTCCATCAATACTTCTGGAATTTCAAAAGCTTTTTCTCCCAATTAGTGAAATGGGGTACCCAGCTAGTTGTGTATAGGTGTAGCTCAGATTGACTGCAAATACGGTATACGTGCCTGAACCTAAAGACAATGTTTTTTTTCTAATCAAAAAGAAATATTTAAATCAAACACACACACACACACACACACACACACACACACCTTTGAAGTTGAGGGGGAAATTTTTTTCAATAGGGACTATCATTGGCAGTATGTTGCCTTTTGATGCTTTGGAGTTCTACTTTCTAAAATGGATGCAGAATGATCAACATACGATTTCTCCTTATACTTTTCCATAGGTTCAGTGTACTCCAACAATTTCATAAGGTAATAGGACTTCCTCCTTAAGAGAAAAAGTGCTCATTAGCGTTGGTAATCCCATGCTGTGCTGTGCTTTAAGCGTTATGAAAAGGTTATGGATCTACTCCCTGTAGCATCAAAAGTGAAAAGTGTAAAGGTGATAGGTGAGATTCTCTTTGTTGCAAGTGCTGAGAAATAATCATTTAAAGGTCAGTTGCACTAAAAAAAAAAAAAAAAAAAAAAAAAGGAACATTTGTTTAATAAGTAACTTATCATTTTGGGATATGCTGCACTTTTAAAGGTTACAGAGGAGACCGATTTGCCAGTGATGTCAGCAAGAAGTACTATTAAAGTCACTGGTCCTGTAAAAACAATCCTTGGTAAAATTCAGATTGCATGCCTTCTCACATATCCCAGCACACATCAAAAAGGTGCCTGTGCTATGTATAGTGTGGCTTCAAGTAGACTTTGCCTTCTACACTCTACCCTTAAGTACTCAGCTCCTCTTAAAAGCAACAGTAGAGTGTTAGGTAAGAAAATACATTAGTACACACACGCATGCTACTCACAAGCATGCATTCTATCCCACAACTGATTCATTCTATTTTGCTTCATTGTTTTCCAGTTTTGTAAATGTCTAAGAACATGCCTATGTGTCATGGATTATAAAATTCCTCACTGGATTGTACACCAATAACCATCTTGCTAGGAATTCTTACATAAGTGAAGTAAATATTCAATCTGCTATATAAATAAAAAAAACTATTCATTTCTATCATTTCCAATTCTAAGACCAACTTTCACCCACTACTCTTCCCCAAAAAAGTCAAGAGAATTTAGTTTGGCAATAAAATGGAATATTAACCTAATACTTGAAAAAAGAGGAGTAATGATTTTAATAGGAACAATTTTTTTAATACCAGGTTTTTTCAAGACTGTATAAAAATGGTGATTCATTCAATTAACTTTTGTACTATTAAAATGTTTCCATTAGAGAATGATGCACAAATTAAAGGTGTTTTTTTTTATGTTTAGCATTTTTGAAGCAGTGTTTTAAACTTGCAATAATTTTCTCTAGAGGATTAGCTCGTGGCTCAAAATGAGTATATGAATAAAATGACTTCAAGAAAAACTTCTGCAGAAAACAACCCATCTGAACACTTGATTGCTTACAATTTAAATGTACATTTTTACTCTTTAGGAAGGTTGCAAAGCTTCCTACTTGTGGCATATTGTTGATGGTAAACAGTGAGTTCCCAAATTTTTATAAGGAGTTGATGTTTAACATATACTGAATAGAAATTTTCATTACGGTATATTTTCATGCAAACTCATTATTTAGATTAAAGGAACTAGAAAGCATATAACTCTTGCCCTATTAGGAAGCAAGAACGGTATTTATGTACATAAGACATTTGCAATTTAGGAGACAATACGACACTCTTATTTTAAGCAACTTAACTAAGAATCAAGTTATTCTCTTAATTTGCCTTGCTTTTCATTTGGAATAGGGCAAAATCTATTTCCTGAGCAATTTTACAGAGCAAAGATATTAATAGTTTAGGGTTTAATTGTATCCTGTGTTTAAATACACTGTGGGTGAAACCCAGACCTCTGCTTAATTGCTGTGAGAAAATAGCCTGATTTCTCTGAGATTAGGCACACGCTTATGTATACTTTGACCCAAGAGTGCCTCCTTCAGAATTAATCTTCTAAGGTAGAGGGATTTGCTTTTATATGTGCAGCAGGGCCATTCGTGACAATTGGGGCCTAATAAACTAACTTCACCCTCCAGACCTCGCTTTTGCTGTCAACGTTTTTCTTCATCTATTCATTTCACACGTCTCTTGTCCAGTGGCTTATTAGCAAAACCCTAAACCGGGCAGGAGGAACAATTTTAATGGTGTTTTTTAATTAGAGGGCTTTGAAATTTAAATCAAATACTTCAGAACTAAAACTGTTAAAGAAAAAAACTTTCATGTAACTAATGAAACATAGTGTTCTAAAATAACCACATTTAAGTAAATACCTTGGCCCTGTGAAAAGACAAGCGATTCATATTTACTTAAAATTTTGTTCTGCAGCTGTATTTTGTTGGGTTTGTCTAATGTATGAAAGCACTTTTTTCTTTCCCATCAGCTACATCAGAATTGTTTTTGTAAGATGTAACAGAATGTTCTGCTTTTTAAATATTTATATTAATCAGAGTTAGGGCTGTTTATATTTTTTGGCAATAGGGCTTTTCTTTAAAAGTGATGCACTTCCAGTTAACTAAACAAAAGTGTTGAAATGGCCTGTCACATAAACTTCAACATAGTACAGTGTGTAATAGAAATTTTGAAGATAAGAAGGAGAGCTGGTTTCGAGACTTCAGGTTAAACTTGGATTAGTAATAAAATGTGCGACACTGGTAATTTCCAAGATTTTCCTGAGGAAATATCATTCATTGCTACTTAAAAACTATGGAATTACCTGATTGAAAGGTTTGCATTCAAGTTTCTTGCTCTGTTTTCTTAGGGCATTGGTAATCAAGCCCAAAAGGTGGCTAAAAAATGGTAAACCATGAAAGCTGTGGCTTACTAAGTCATTCAATTTTTTTTTTTTTTTTAAAGAACGTTTATATTTTATACATTTCTAAGTTATTTTTGTAATGAAAAAAGAAAACCTTCATGTTATTTACCTGCAATCTTCTGTATTTGTGAGCAGAAATGGTTCACACTAAAGCATTTTTGCAGTCAAATTTCCAGTTACTGTTATTGCTATAAGATCCGATTAGTTAATAAGGAATCATGTAGTCAATCTAGACTCTCAGGAGGAAAATGGAGTCTTTATTAATGACATTTAAACAGAAAACCAACCTTGATGAAATTCATAGTTTATATAATCCTTTTGTAGTTTGGACAATCCCAAATATTCTGGAAGCATAATAAGCACAGCTTTAAGTCTTCAATAAAGACTTTATTGGGGATTTTGTTGTTATTTTTATATGGTAGCTCCGATTGTGTTGATTTCCTTCTGTGGGAAATAATCCTAAAAACAAACATGAGTAGAACCAGGGCATTTAGTAGCCACCATGGAACTTTTAAATGTTTTTTTGCTTCAGGGAATGGTAAGCACCTATGAAACAAACAGGAAGTATTATTATGCATTGCAGGCTCCAGGGCTAAAGGTCTCCTGTTCGAACTTTTGCCCTTCCAGAATCCCCGATCCTTCATTATTTGGTTTCACTTGATGTAAGTCTTGACCAGTAGGTGACTCTGAGAAAACATTTCCTGACATCATTTTCAGAGGTGATGTGGGATTATTATGCTTGCCTTTTCCTTTTGGGTTGAGGGTGAAAAGTCCAACAGTGGTTCCTGGTTAATACTCCATGTATGGTCTTCTTAATTACCGGGTCAGGCTAATTCATTCCTCTGGACTTTCGCGTTACAGCTTTATTTTCAAACATTGGTTAAAATAACCAATGTACATGCACATTTATAAACACACAAACACATATTAAAGAGGCAATAATGTACTATAGCAGAACAGTATAGAAGAAGTAATTCTTTTTAATTACCTCATTGCTAATGTGAAGTGGTAAGGGAAGAACAAAAGAAGTCAGGGTGTAATAAATATAACATTTAAATCTCTAAACTAATTTACTTTTTTATTGTACCAGCTAAAGCCAATGAAAATAAACATGCATTCAATTAGGTTGCACCGTTATGGATTATTATTAATATCTTGTTTCCAATTTTATGCAATTTTGGTATAATCCAAATCTGTGCATTAGTCTAGGTAGGGGGTTTTGCTCGAGGTAATTGACATTATAGAATCCAAAGCCCAGACAGAAGAAAACATATCTATAATCTTTACCCATTTCCAAACAGAGAGGGATAATCGACCAGGTCTTCTATTGTGTGCCTGCCCTGCCCTCTTCATGCAGCGTGTTCCTTTGAAGTCAGAGAGAGCTGAGGAGCCAAGGCTGAGAATGTGGCTGGAGAAAAACAATGAATATTATTATCAGGTCAGGTTCTCATAACCAGGTTTTCTGCCACATTAACCATCGAGTTGCTCTATTATTAATAATAAAAGAGCCTTTATTATTATTTTTACCTTCTGGTTTATACCAAGATCACTAATAAAATTTCTGGCAATAAACTGGGGATTTTTCTTAAGTACATTTATTTGAACTTTCTAAGGCTAGATCTACAATCCAGCCCCTTAAAAATATAAAGAAATAATGTTTAAGAAAAAGCTGAAAACAAAGCATCATTTTCTGCTTCTCTGGATGTCTAGATGACAGAAACACTGGCCAATTAAACTGGCCTCCAGAGTGACCACAATACAGAGAAATTACAAAGTTAGTGGTCTTTACTACTTTCAAGCAGTTTCTCTCTGTTTCTCTGTTTGCTACCACCTTCAAGGAGAGAGAAAATATACTAGTAAGCTTGCATTGCTCCACTTCAGGCTTGCAGCTAAATGCCACTTAGAAATTTATTTTTCAGCCCCTGTTTGTTACAAATCACAGGGAGCATGAATGTGTATGAATGCACAGGAGGTGAACTTCAATAAACTTATGCAATGATGGACTGAAGGCATGGACAGGCATTTGACATAGATGAACAGATTGTTGTCCAGAGACCTTCTTCACTTCCCAAATCCCCAACAAGAGGAAAATGATTGGATGCAGAAACTAGAATAGAAGTGGTCAAATTGTCAGGCTGAGAAACTATATGAAAATAAGCCAACTTATATATATATATATATAAAGACATGTTAATAAACAATCACACACAAAATGATATAGCAAGCATTGTAACACAGGTGTGTACTTAGCACTAGAGGAGCACAGAGAAGGTGTTGTTCAATCTCCCTGGCGTTTGGAAAGAAGTTCTGGGTTGGTTGGTAACAGTTTTACAGAAAAGTTAATAAATAAGCTGGTCTTAAAGTATAAGCAGGTATTCACAAGCAGAGGAGGGGCCACCCCAGGCAGGAAGAATACATGGATTCAGACCAGAGTGTGTCTTACTCAGGGAATAAGAAGTTGCTGCTCCTGACTGCAGTGTGTGCTGTGTAGGCTACATGGTGGGGAAAGTGTCTAATAGAATTCGGTTTCAGCCCTAGCCGGATTGGCTCAGTGGATAAAGCATCAGCCTGTGAACTGAAGGGTCCTGGGTTCAATTCCACGCAAGGGCACAATCCCATGTTCTAGGCTTGATTCCCAGTAGGGAGCATGCAGGAGGCAGCCAATCAATGATTCTCTTTCATCATTGATGTTTCTCTCTCTCTCCCTCTCCTTTCCTCTCTAAAATCAATACAAAATATATTTTTAAAAAATGGAATTCAGTTTCAAATTGCAGCCCAATAAGCAAACCTTCTATGTTACTCAGAGTTGAGACTCCTTCTAGGAAACAGTAAAGTCATCAAAATGTTTAAACAAGGGAGTACCGTGATCAGAATTGTGTTTTTAAAGATAGTTGCATCAGTATAGAGGAAGGCTTGGGAAATAAAAAATATATAATAATGGTCATTAATTATAGTGAAATTGAGAATAAATTAAGGAGATATTTCAGGAAGTAAATTTCTTTTTTAAATTGGCAACCTTAATCTGTATAATTTTTATATGCATAGTATCAGGTTTGGAGCGATATGGATAGGAAAAGTATTTTTCCAGCATAGTTAAGAGTAGAAGATGGTGTCTTAACTCAGAATTCGTATAGCAAGGCCTGAGACTGAAATTTTTCTAAAAATGATTTTTCAGGGGAGAATTCTCAGTAGAAGGGGAGCAAGACAAGCACAACAGGCCAAAGAAGACAGCCAAGAAGGATGTAGTCTCAGTGAAAACTGGTTTTTGCTTAGCCTCACATGGGGGAACTCTAGAACATAAATTATACTCCTGGGATAGCCCCACTTACCCCCTAGAAGGGTAATTCTCAGGTGAACTGGCACCGTTATGCTAATGGTGAATCCTTGGCAACGGTGCAGCAATGGGCTATTAGCAGCCCAACACTCATGGCAGCCAGGGATTGAAAGAGGTGCCAACAACAACCACTGCAGTCCACCCCTTGCAATGCTCAGACCCACCTGCTTCTTGTATTAAGTACACTCTTTCCAGGCACAGCTGCTGCAGGATTCTGGTCAGTCACATTTTCTGGCCTTCGTGTAAGAGAAGAGTTAGCAGAACAAACTATAACTTCTCCTGCTGCAGTTTGTCCCAAGGCCACACCATAGTCCTCATCTCCCTCCTCTGTTCCCCTTTTAGATGTTCCTCCATAGGGGCCAGCACTTCTGCATCTTAGAGATGATGACTTGATTTATTGCCAAGAGAGGTAAACAAGACATCATCTCTAAGGCATCTGAGCACCTCGTTACCATGCTCTAACCAAGTTGTGGTTGTTGTACAGGCTCATTATAGTAAAACAAGGGATGAGAATACAAACTATACACCCAACGGGTCACCTGAGTGGCAAACACATTGCTCCCTATCTTCGATATGCGACAGCATTGCTGTCTCCTCATGATAATCAGGTCAGTTTCTCTGCCAATATGGTAACTTTTGTGCCAACTAGTATATAGGTAGAGGAGTCCATGGTAATCTGGAAATAGCCATGGTTTTAAGTTAACTGAGATTCTTGTTATATTCCCTGGTGGAAGTTTCCTTCCATTGGGACCTAGAACCAAAAATACCTACAGTTGCAGGAATGGGTCATGGGACATGATGGTCAGTGGAGTTCCTGTCTTTGAGTCCTGGATTCATGTATTTTCCTTGTTGGGAACAGAGAACCATATCATATCCATTGGTTTAAAGTGTATATTAGCCTAGCTGCAGTAGCTCAGTTGGTTGAGTGCCATCCTGTGCAACTGGTTTGATTCCCAGTCAGGGCACATGCTTGGGTTGTGGTTTGATCCCTAGTCAGGGAGTGTGCAAGAGGCAGAGATCAATGTCCTGTCTCCACCTGCCTCTCTCTCTCTCTCTCTCTCTCTCTCTCTCTCTCTCTCTCTCTCTTTCTCTCTCTCTCTCCCTCCCTCCCTCCCTGTTTCTAAACATGTCCTTTGGTAAGGATTTAAAAACATTTTTACGTGTATATTATACCCTGAAACATGGTGCCCATCCTCAGAGTGCCTTTGTTGTGCCAGAGTGTGGTAGGATCAGTAAATCTATGGTCATATGCCACTGCCATACCTTCTTTATCATAATGTGAATTCCTTCATTCAATTAACATGATGCTGTCCATACAATTCACAGAAATGGTGATCTGCAGAATGTTCAGATAGTCCCAGTCCCTTCAGACTATATTTTGACTGAGCTGGAGAATTAACATAGCATTGAGACAGGCTATGACCACTCTTGTTCAGCCATATGAATGTAAGCTATGTCTTAATCCTCTTCCCAATGGGTATTGAAAATAACACATTTGCCAGAACCATAACCACAAGCCTTGTATCCACTAGCTTGCACTAGTGCAAATATAACATAGAGCCCAGCAGCTGCAATTGCAACTACAACTTGGCTAAGTTGGCAGTAATCCACTGTCATCCACATGATCCATCTGCTTTGCGAATCATCTGGACTGGAGAATTACTTGGGAGTATCATGGGGTCCTTCCCTGCACTCTTTAAATCTCTGAGAATGGTACTAATCTGTGCAATTTCCCTCAGGAGGTGATAATTGATTTTAATTTACTAACTTGGCAGAGGAGATAGTTTCAAAGATTTTTATTCATCTTTTGATAACACAATAGCCAACCAAGAAAACAATGGTGGTACCAACTCCTAATAGGCCTATTCCAATTGCACATTCAAGGACTAGGTCAGTGACCACTGGGTGAGTGTGTAAACCCAGTAGACCTATTATGAAATGTATTTGAGTCAGGACTCCATTCACTTTTGGACATTTAAATATCAGCACTCTAACAAGGGGCCCATAAACTCATACCTTGTATCCATCAGTCCCAGAAAGATTTGAGGAGCTCCTTTTTCCCAGGGTACAATTTCCTGAGTAATTATCTCTTATCCTTTTGGGGGAGGACTGGGGAGTCACACACTTGTCATAATGTTGTGGTTACTTTCTCCTGGGGACCCGGCATCTCCTTTAGTCAATGGGTTCTGGATCTGAGGACTGGCTCACTTCCAAAGCCCAAGCAAGAGATTAAGATTTTTTTTTTTTTCATTTCCCTAACTGGTTTGGCTCAGTGGATAGAGCATAGGCCTGAGGACTGAAAGGTCCCAGGTTCAATTCTGGTCAAGAGCATGTACCTTGGTTGTGGACACATCCCCAGTAGGAGATGTGCAGTAGGCAGCTGCTGATCAATGTTTCTAACTCTTTATCCCTCTCCCTTCCTCTCTATAAAAAAAATCAATAAAATATTTTTAAAAAAAATTTTTTAATATTTTTCCATCAGCTTTTTGCTGATCTATTGTTTAAAATCTATTTTGATTACACATACCAATACCTACCTGTTGGCTTCTCATATGTTTTGCTCTTATAGGAGGCAGCCATGTTCCATTTCCCTAGATTCTTTGGGACAACCTTCACCCCACCTGCAGAACAGACATTCCAGTCTTACTTCCTTTTGTGGAGGTTGCACACAGTTACATGCTGCCGGATAGCCTCTGTTAATTTACAATCCTATCATCCCCATTGCCACAGTGAGCCCCAGTCCTGTAATGGAATCACCCCCTATTCCTGGCCTAAGAAGGACTAGGCAGCTCCATCATCAGCAGATTCCTCTCCCTGTTAATAAACAAAATGTTCTGCAAGGCCTCCTGAGGGAACATAGTCAAATGTGGACTTTTCAGTTTTATATAATGGGCCTATTTTCCCATGCCCATTTTTTAAAATGTGCTTTTCCTTTCTCTACAATCCATTTCTGTAGTGCTGGGATCGCTATTTAATTTCATGTGGGCCATCACTTTTTTCCAAGATATTAAGAGTTGTCCCAGTCTTTTATTTGATCTATCACTGGGGCCTTGGTAGGGTGTTAAATTCTCTGTCATAACCAAGTAATACTATAGAATCATATAGGTTCCATGTAGTTTTATATTCTGTCCCCTCCCATCCCCTGATGCAGGACCCTCAAGATCTACTCCCAGGCAACTCTGTGCACCCATGTCAGCCAACTCCTGGCACTCTCTTGGTGATTTCTTGTCTCCACCTTTAGCAGGCTATTATTTTTCTAATCTGGATAGGATGAGATATGGCCCAAATTATCAATATTAGTTTGACTTCCATGAGGAAAAGTACAGACAGGTCCTGAGGACTGTCATGAAAAACCTGAATCTTCTGTATAGTCTTGAAGAAAACGTCTCTCTTTTACAACAAGACAGAAGGGGCTTAGTAGTCACTACTGCACACCAGACATGTTTAGGAGGATATGTAGATTTAAGGTTCTCAACTACCCAGATATCCTCATCCCAAACCTCAGGATCCTACTCTGTTTCTTCCAGGGCCCTGAATTTGGACTTGTGTAGGGCTGAGAATTTAGCCTTCTTCAAAGTTCTGCTTTTTTTTAAAAAAAATATAATTATGATGTGAACCTGATCTTCAAATCTGTCTTCCCTCTAGCTAAAATAGATGAGTGTCTCTTTAAATGCTTCTAATAAGTCTTTCTGACTCCCACAGTGAGCTTTAAGTCCTAAATAATAAATATGAGTCTGCAGGGCAGACAGAATCTAAAATGACTCCCAATGAGCCCTGATCCCCAGCATTCACACCATTGTATAATCCATTGTCTTGAGTATGGGCTGGTTTTGTGATCTGCTTTTAACCAACACAATATGACAAAAGTGATGAGATGTCACTTTCATGATTAGGCTATATAAGATTGCCATTTCCTTCTTGCTGGCAGAACCCCTCTCTTGTTGGCTTTGATAAATTAATCTGCCCTGTTGGAGAGGGGCCCGAGTAGCAAGGAGCTGAGGATGGCCATTAGCCAACAGCTCACAAGGAACTGAATCCCGTCAGCAATCACATGAGCCTGAAAGTGGATATTTCCCTAGTCAAGCCTTCAGGTGAAAGCCCAGTGCTGGATCACACTCTGATTGCAACCCTTAAAAAAACTATTGCAGAGGGCAAGTTAAGCCATCCTAGATTCCTGACTCAAAGAAACAGGAAGAGAGTAAGTGTGTGTGTTTTTAAGTTGCTAAGTTTGTGATCATTCATTATACAGTAGTACCGTAGTAACTAATACAGTATGTCATTTTCTCCATTCAGTGCATCGATACTTGGTTATGATCACCCCAATCCATAATCCATATAGTTCCAAATTCCCTCTGTGTCTCAAAGCCAGAGACATTGCACTAGCTAAGGTGTCCTTTTCTATGTGTATCTCAATCCAGTTGACCACCATGGATGAACATTTTAGCCTAGAGTTGGCAAAGTTTTTCTGTAAAGACCAGATAGTAAATATTTTAGGCTTTGCAGGGCAAACAGTGTGTCTCAAATACTCAGCTCTGTCTGACAATACATAAATGAATGTGTTCCAATAAAGCTTTATTTATAAAAAGCAGGAATCCAGATTTGGCTCACATGCCATAATCTGCTGACCTCTGATCTTTTTTAAAAATTTTTTTATTGATTTCAGAGAGGAAGAGAGAAAAAGAGAGCGATAGAAACATCAATGATGAGAGAGAATCATTGATCGGATGCCTCCTTCATGCCCCCACACTAGGGTTCGAGGCTGCAACCCAGGTATGTGCCATGACTGGGAATTGAACTGTGACATCCTGGTTCATAAGTCCACACTCAACCACTGAGCGACGACGGCTAGGCTGGACTCTGATCTTGACAATTACATTGCTCTGGAATGCCAGGGACTAACAATATTGTACCTACCACAGCATCAGTGGTCTCATTGCCATCCTCACACTCTACTTCCTATGTCTACTAGCAGTACTAGCCACCTTGATTG
Source organism: Pipistrellus hanaki (assembly GCF_964339955.1). NCBI lineage: Eukaryota > Metazoa > Chordata > Mammalia > Chiroptera > Vespertilionidae > Pipistrellus > Pipistrellus hanaki. The sequence continues at coordinate 143,869,998 of NC_140504.1, read as the reverse complement.
GGGTTTCCTAAAAGCAGAATCTAAACAAAATATTTTTATAAAAGTGACTTATTGAAGGGGTGTTCTTAGGAAAAGTGGAAGGGAGGAGACAAAATAGGGGAAGGGAAGAAGCTAAGCAAGAATGTGTGTTCAGCTGAAAAGGGTGGGAATATGGTTCCACAGGAAGCTCTGAAGCACCAGAATTCAATCCACTCTTGCCACAAAGGGGGATCTGGAAGGGGAGAATTTTATATTCCTATCAGTTAATCCTTGGTTGCTGGCTGCATGGGAAGGAGGGTGAGGGGGTAGAAGCAGAGGGCAGCTGCTGGTTAACCAAAACTCCCAGCTGCTGAGGTTTGGGTGCTTCCTTAGTCCTCCTCTGGGGCAACCCGTTTACCCTAATTAAACTTTTGTCGATAACCTGAAAGCATTATCACTAATCTCTAAGGGATGGAAATGGGTGGTTAAAATATATAGAATATTAATGACGAAAAAAAAAATGGTGCCAAATAATTTCTGTTAGTTTTTGTCACATACTTTACAGGTGTTGCTGATTATCATTTTCCTTCGCCCATTTGTCATACTAGCACTGACATAGTCAAAGTGGGTAGAATTAAATGACAGTTTGGGGAGCAATTAAGGGAAACATGGGCAGTACCAAGATGCAAAGCAAATAGCTCACAGCTCTCATATCATCTAGTGCTCACTATCACATAGTATAATAGCCATCACCAAGGAGCCCAGCTGCTTCAATGTCTATGCCATTCTATCCCATACTAGCTGTGGGAACCTGAGCCAGTTACTTCAACTTCTGTGTCTTAATTTCCTATCTGTAAAATGGAGCCAATACTAATATCTATTCCAGAAGGTCATTGTGTGGAAAAATGAATACATGAAAGTGTTTACAGAAGTACTTGGTACATAGTACACATTTAGTAAATGTTAGCTTAGTAAATGTTGGCTCTATTATTATTGGTAGTGGTGTAACATTTACTGTAATCGTTAACTTATCTATTGTTATATCTATTTTCTTTAACCAAAGAACAAATGTTATTTATTTTTAAAATGCATTCATTTTATTTTAAGTGTAGTCGGGATACAATATTATATTATTGTAGTTATATTAGTTTCAGGTATACAACATAATGATTGGACATTTTTATTGTTATATTTACATGTACCTTTTACAACGTACCCTTAATTGTAGTTTGTGTTATGGGCTCTATTTCCTCTTAGTCCTGAAGTTCAGAACACTACAAAGTAGAATTAGATTAGTCTGCTCTCAAGCAAAAATCCAAGTGTCCTCCCCAGACTCCAAGGGAAATTCTGCAACGAGCTATATTCTTGATCCCCTTTTGTAGAGGAAAGTTGGAAGTGTACCTATGCTTCTAAGCAACAACCATGAAAACAATTTTTTCTCTATCAACATCTGAGGTAATTATCCTTTAGTAATAAAACTTTAAGGGCCTCCAATTTTGGTAAGAAAAAATTATACCTTCATTTTGTGAAGTTTGGTGGCCTGACTGACCATATACAAGAACTTCAGAGAGTTCAAAAATATTCTGCAGTTTTCATAAATAGTTTTGCAACTCTGCCGAAACCGGTTTGGCTCAGTGGATAGAGTGTCGGCCTGCGGACTGAAAGGTCCCAGGTTTGATTCTGGTCAAGGGCATGTACCTTGGTTGTGGGCACATCACCAGTGAGGGATGTGCAATGATTCTCTCTCATTGATGTTTCTAACTCTCTATCCCTCTCTCTTCCTCTCTGTAAAAAATTAATAAAATATATTAAAAAAATAGTTTTGCAACTGTGTCTATCAAACCTCATAAAGAATATTATTGTTTGTATATTTATAGACAATGCTTCAAAAGATAAGTTTTCAACTTTCTAATTTATAAAATTACCTTGGAATTTATAATAATGCTCAAAGTACAAGTTTCTATACTTTGGGTTCATATGAAATATATCTGATCCCTATTGTCTATCTAGTGTTTCAACTTTTTCTCTTCCTCTTTATAAACCACTACTTCTTTTCATCATTATAAATCATTGCTCAGTAAAGAAGAGAATCGGAACCAAGCAACTAGGGAGATTTGGAAGGAAGATCACAATTATTTGACCAGTGAAACATATGGAAAGGGATCATGGCCTTGTTATCTTTCAAAAATAGTTAATGAAACTTCTTTTAGTTCACTGAAGAACTGGAGGTGGAAGTGTTTCATCAAACTAACTAATAAAATGTATGCCAGTGCTTTGGAAAGACAAGTTGTCACTTTGCTCCATAAATATTTATTCTGCAGATGGTTTTTAAACATACCAACTTCCTTTTTATGAGGAAAAGTTAAGTTTGTATATTTATTCTATATTACAGAACTTTTCAACAGTTAGGACTTTTAAACACATTAATTCCATTTCCTTTTCTATTTAAAATCAGTGGCTGGAAATGAACAGATCATAATACAGTAGGATTTTCACACTAGTAGGTTTGTCTCACCTACTATGTTGTTTCCTTGGCAATGTAAAAATCTGTTTTAAAAAATTACAAGTCCTTTGGAAATCCTGCTCTTCAGAAAGAAAATATTTCAAATCAATAGAGCATTGGACAGCAAACAGATTTTGAAAGATAATTAAACTAGAAAACTAAATTCTTTTTAACCTAAATGTGATCATGTCTTTCTGATTTAAAAGCTCATTTAAAAATTTAAGAAGCCTCATTTTTTTCATTGAGAACTTAAATATAATAAGGAACAACTGATGTCATGTGAATCAAAAACCACATTAAATATCAATACACGTGCAACTGGCATGGGTCAGTGGTTTAGCATTGACCTGTGAACCAGGAATGGCTCAGTCGTTGAGCATTGACCTGTGAACCATTGAGCCTAAGAACTGGGAATCCTTTCGATTCCCAGTCAGGGCATATGCCTGAGTTGTGGGCTTGATCCCCTGTAGGGGCATGCAGGAAGCAGACTATCAATAATACTCGCTCATCGTTGATAGTTCTATCTCTCTCCCTCTCCCTTCCTCTCTGAAATCAATTTTTTTAAAAATGATCCTTTTTTAATCAATACACTGCATTGTCTACTTGATTTAATTACCAAACACTCATTGGGCACTGAGTAGATGTCAGGTCTGTGACAGATGCTAAGAATGCAAAAATGAAGTTACTGCCCTCAGGGAACTCATAGTCTAAGGCAGGTGACAGGCACTTCAGCAGCTATCTACAATCCAGTATGACAAGTGCTATACTAGCAGCACCAGCTTAGTATTATTAGAACAGGGGGGAAAAGTGCACAGATGTGGTTTAAAAATTAGAAATGCAATAAAAAATTTTTAAGACCCAAGGATCAGTCTGTATATAAATTAAGATTAGTAAAAGCCTTGTGGGAGCAAATATAGAGGAAATTTCTTACCTGTGACTTCCTAGGGAAAAAAATGAAAGTAAAAATATTTAGGGAACCACAAGATTGTGAGCAATGTGCCTATTTTAACATCTCAGGAATATTTGGGCGGGACTTAAGTTGTGACTTTAATGATAGACCTCATTCCGTGCAATAGTATCCCTGTAACTGCTCAAATTATTAACAATTACAAATGATCATTATTTCACCATGGCAGTCAAGCACATGCTAAAACTAAATTTGCACTGTGGTATGCTTAGTTCTGAGGCCAATGTGGTCACAATCGATTAATATCTTTGAAAATTATGGTGTGACAAAAACTGAAGTGAAGTGCTCAGCTCTTCATTGAGTTAATAAAACCCATTTAGTCAGCAAGATATAATTACATGAACCTGCAGTATGAATGTATTGCTTTGGCATTTGCTTTCATATCTCTTTAGGCAATTAAATGTGCTACCAACCACGGTTCTTTCTCTGAGTTATCATCTCCTCCCCCATTTTGCTTCCACTATGAATAGATTTTTTTTTTTTTCTAGACAGGTTTCTGAGTAAAGGAGGTTAAAGTAACAAAAACCTCTGGCTTGGCAAATTTTTCTTTTTCCTGAAAAATATCCCACACATTTGCTTTTATTTAAGAGGTAACACACAGGGTTAAGTTGTCTTTAATTCGCTGCCTCAATATTCAGGTTGCCTCTTGGGTGGTGAATGGATATACTATGTAAAACTGCTCTGCTACTGCTTAAACTCTTCTCTCTGTCTGTCCCTCACCTGTTTGGGGCCATTAAGATGATTTTGCCTTATCTTTCCGAATATTTGAATAATATAATTAACTTCGAAAGCACTTTACAACACACAGACTTAAATATGGTCCCCGCCCTGTGAAATTTTAATATACTGAAAAGACACCTTTCAAAGAAAAGATGGAAAGATAGTCTTCCAAAAAAAATAAATAAATAAAAATAAAAGGAGCGACAAGAGGGAAAAGCCAGTTCTCTCTTTCCTAATCCTTTGTCTTTGACATCTGTCATTTGGGGGGAGAAGGATAGGTGGGTGTTGGGTGGTATTACAGTAGATCTTGAAAAGTTCCCCTCCTTCTGTGGTGCTAATTTTCTACCCTTTGTCAATAACTTCCTATCTTACCTTCTTACTTTCAGATATCGTTCTCTTTACTCTTTAGCTCACAGCTAAAGAATCATATTTGCAAATACTTAATACCCTGAATTGAAGTTTGAAAAGCACATTAACAATGGCTATACTAATGATTAAAATATATGCATTTATTTAGTGTTTCGCAAGTGTCAAAGCGCTTTGTACATGTTATCTTATTTGATCCTCACAATCACTGTGTACCCACGTTTTATAGTTTTCATTTTACACAAGAGAAACTTAACTACTTTGATTGGGTTTCCCCAGAAGCTTATATGACAAGGATTCAAGTGCAACTAGTTTATATGGGAGCCGAACCCAGAAAACACCGATAGGGAGTGGGAAATGAGACAAGGAATGGAAGAAAGCCAATAAAAAGTACATTTTCAAGGCAGTTTCCAATTTGGCAACTAGAGCTCAGTCCTGCTGGGCAACTCTTATGGAACCCAACTCAGCCCCAGCCCAGCCAATGGGTGAAGAAGCTGGGATATATATCGACCAACTCCCCATCCGTCTTTGGGTGAAGTTGGCCCCCTTAGATAACAGCTCGAGAGTAACCAGGGCTGTCTTTTTGTATGCTGAGCGTATTCTCAAAGCCAGAAAGCAGTCTTCAGTCCCAGAGTTGCAGGTGTGTACAGTAAGCAATCTTCAAGGTTCAGAGAAGAACACTTAGGCGCAGGGGTCCTCAAACTTTTTAAAGTGGGGGCCAGATCACGGTCCCTCAGAGAGCTGGAGGGCCGGACTATATGAACTACTAATTCCTACTGTAACACCTCGGCTGCGCTCACTGCCCAAAAAACCTGGCGGGCCGGATCAGACTCCTCTGCGGGCCGCATGTGGCCTGCGGGCCGTAGTTTGAAGACCCCTGAGGGAATAAGGGCGGGCAGCACACAGTCCATTCACCAAGCTCAGCAAGGTTAGGCAGTTTACCAATCCAAAGTCAGAGAGGTGGTGAAGGCAAGGTCAGGAAGGGAATGAGGCCCTTGATTGTTTGGTAAATTCCCTGTTACACTAAAACTCGATGGCATTCCTTGTGATCAAAGATAACTTAGGAGGGAGAAGCGAGAGTATACAAAAACAAAAAGGTATTCTTTGAAAAGGTCTTATAGTAATTAAAAGTTCCCCCCTTATGCATATAATAAAAGTTATTCAAAACTTACAGCCTTTACAGAATGCAAAGAAATATCAATACATTATTCTATACACAGCAAGCATACTAATACCCTGCCAAAATATGTTGCCAACATTTTCAGGCCAATTGCGGGCATTTTGCCAAAGACGCTGGAATAAATTTTAGTATTTCCAAATGTCACAATACATTTAAAGGACATATACGTTGCAGAAAAATATGACAAATAAGTGGTTAGGCAAACGTGATGTGGAATAGTCACAGCCAACGGGTACATAATCCTTTGCAGCCTCTTCACAGCAGCGTCACTCAATCATCAGCATTAGCAGGTTTTCACAGTTGTGAATTATTTGCATACATATGTGAAGTTTTTCTTGTGTCTTACTCAATAAATGAGAATAGGGTTATGTGCACCCCTGAGTTTTCAATTAATGTTGTTGACAGAATGAATGGCTATTTATGCCAACCAGCCTTTCATGTTCATTCATGGTACACAATACCTACGTCTTAAAGATCCCATCTAAATGCCTCCCCTCTTAGGAGGGTGCTTATGGATTCCATTGTATATTTAGGGGAGCATAAGGTTCAATGGTTCTATCTAATCAGCAGAGTGGCCCTCACATTTTAGCAAAGGCTGCTGACGCCTTTGTTCTGCAGAGGGCCTTTATCCTTCAACTTCTACAATAACTCAAAGATCTTAGGCAACAAATGCCTGAACTTAACTTTCCCAAGTATACCCATCCCCTCCCTACTCAAATGTTTGAGGAAAGGATCTCTGCACAGGAAAATGATTTCCTGTGTGCAGTAAATTCTTCCTACACTCGTCCATTTGACTGTGAACAGGGGCCTAGCACATCGCTGGAAAACAACAAGTGCTTACTGAATGATCAACAAGCACCTTGCAAAACTATCAGCCGTGGCTACTGTGTGTTCTAAGATTTCTGTAGCATGATAGAGGAGGTGGAAGGTGAGGACCCTTGTTCGCCCCGCCAATCTCACAATATGAGAAAGGTGTTCATAGTAAATGAGTAAAATTTCACTTTTCTACTGGGATTAGAAATGGAGAATTCCAACGGGCTTACTCATTATTCATATTGATTAAAATTAAAACAATATTTTTTCTTTCTATACAGATTTATTATCAATATTTAAAAAAGAACTTTCACAGATACATGATCTTCTTTTAGTTGCCCATCAGCCCTATGAAATGGCTAAGTATTACTGTCTTCATTTTGTAGATGAGGACATTGAATAACTAAGTTTAAATGATGTCCCCAAAGTTGTGTATTTAAATGGAAGGGAAAACAGAATTCCATTCAGATGACATCGCAGACTGGGAATACTGATGCAAATCTGTCAAATGTCATCTAAAATAACCCATTTTAAAAGTTCAAACTACATACCCCAAGTTTGAAGACTCCATATAAAAAGTGCAGGCATTTTTGTTTACTTCTGCAAAGCAAATTAAATGTGTAGTCCATGCATTATTGATGTTTATTATTTTAATTCCAAGAAGTATATGTATGAAATTGCCTTTACAAGAGAAACTGTATTAAAACAACTTGTATTTACATGCCTTTTTAGTTTACACTTGAGTGTTTATTTTACCACTAACTTTAGACAGAGATATACAGTGACACTATTTTCAAAATCTGACATCCTAGTGGCTGTTCCCGAGCACAGAGCAGGGGCCTGCGTGCCAGGGGACTCAGCCTGGGACAGGAATGTACCAAGACTGGAGGCTCCTCGTTAAGGGTTTATGTGCAAACAAGCAAAGTGGGACCAAATGGTCACCAAAAGCCCTGAGTTGTAAACTAACCATAAAGGATCTATTTTGAGTCTTAAAAACATTTGTTCATCATTTCTAGACGAATTCCAGCAGTTCTAACCCATTTCTAACTTCTTATTCTTTGCAAGGGTAGCTCTTTTTCTGTTGAAATCATCCTTCTGCTCTATGGCCAGCGCAGACAAGAAGGGGCAGACAGGCCCAGCACAGACCCCAGGACTCACAGAGCTATTAAAGGGAAAACACAGAGAGATGCCTGGGGCCAGTGTTCATAGGATGCTCAGAAACTCCGCCTGCAGGGGAAATCACTGCCCAATTTGCGATTACACACTATGACTATAAGCATTTTAAATCTGGAAGAGAAACTTAGAGATTATTTCATACAAAAAGTACTCATTGGATAGCTTAGGAAACAAATGGCTGAGAACTTAAACGGCTTGCCCAAATCAGTGGCAAAGCTGGAGATAAAACATACCACTCAGCATGGAATAAAATACATTTATTTACCAGTATTTATTTATTTATTTATTTATTTATTTATTTATTTATAAACAATCAAGACTGACTAGTGGGGAAGCTAGTATACTGGACTGGAGAGCCCAAGATTCCTATGTAAATCTTGATTTACTTACAAGCCTTGAGAAAGAATGACAAGTCAGTTTGGCCTCCTTGCCTAAATAACGAGGTTAATATTTATTTTTGAGAAGGCTTCGATCTATCATCTAAAGCCTTAAATCATACTCATTCAATGCCATGCTTAAGCATTATAGTAATAAAAAGGCACAGCCAGTCCGAAACATTGACACTGTGGAGAGATGCTAAATAATGAGTCTGCTTCCACCCTGTGCATAGGTGATCATTGGTGAGAGAAGGGCACGACTAGCAACTGCTATTTCTTCGGTGCAGTGTGGAGTGGAACAGGATGATTTATAAACCTCAACACACTGAAGACCAAAAAAATAAATCATTAAGTAGCATGGTTCATGATTCAACTTGCTTCCCCCTTCCTTCCCCCCTCCCACCTCGCCCATCATGAGTAATAAAGTGTGTGGGCTTTAATAATTTATAGGAGATGTTGTTATAATGTGAGAATATTAACTTTGGTGAGTCTTTTAATTTGCTCGTGATGGCAGCAGCATGCTGAAGAGTTTCTTCTACAGAACAGCTCTGCTGCTGGTGCATAGTTGTATTTTGACACTTCAGTCGGTCAGAGGTTCATTTGAGCACCGAGCTTCTCAATTTGGTGCATGTCCCTCAGGGATTACATGCCCCAGAGAGAACCTAACCTAGAAGTTTGAAAGCACTTAGAATCATATTACCACAATCACGTACAACCATTTCCCCCGTGTTTTTGCAGAAGCATAATGCGACAAAATCCATTTTCTTTTTATCCAGGGCTACTCCTCAGGTTTGCTACAGGAGAAAAATAGATGAAGAGAACATTTAAAAACTAACATAAAACTAACATTATGCACCTAGAAAGCCACCAAAACATTCTAGCTTTATCTTGGAATGTGGCCAGTCTCTTCCCAGATACTAATGTCCTTTAGAGATTCCCTGAGATGTTTTCTCATCATTCCACAAATATGTGAGAATAGTGCTCCTCTCATCTATCAGGAATAATTCCTCATTGCCCTGTGTTTTGTTTCCACTCTGGAAGGAAAGAATTATATAACACTTTAGTGAACATCAGAGAAAGAAAAAAAACATACAAAATTTTTCATTGAAAAAAAATTGGGAGAGTCAGAATGAGAGAAAAGGGAAGAGGAAAAACTTCACGAGATGATGCTTTGAGAAAAAAGCATCTTGGTGACAGGACTGACTAAACTGAGATCATCAGCAAGTCACCATTCCCAAATTTTAACTTTATTCTAGAAGCTGCACATATAAATACTCACTTCTTTTTGTATTTCAAAGCAACATCTCAATATATAATTTTGCTTTTCTTTAATTTAAAAAATGTGAAGCAGTAATTTCAGATATTAAAAATGAAGTGACAATATAGAAAGAAACCAGTAAAATGAGAGCATTCAGGAATCATTGGTTTACAGTGAGAAAGTGAGTTAATATCTTATCACATCGTGGCAGAAGGGAAATCAATGAATGGAAAATTGGACAGAATTAGTTACTTAAAGCTAAGACTCTCTCTTTCTTTCTCTCTCATGTTTCTAAAGCTATTTCTACTCCTTTGAATTTTCATTAACATTTTTTGACCTGAAATATTTAATTCTCCCCTCCAATTTAAGCTGAATTTAGGATTATCTAAAATGACCAAATCCAAGAAACTCTCACCAATCGCAGTTGGCCATTTATTCTTGAAACTTGGCACTTGGACCTGCTTCCTCTACAGGTTCTAGCTCAAGGTTTGGTTCTTTCCAAAGATGGTTGTGTGTGTGTGTGTGTGTGTGTGTGTGTGCGTGTGTGTAATATGTGTATTACAACATGCAATTACTAGGGGGGGGAGGTGTTGATGTATGTTGTTTTTTTAAAAAATGTAGATGCATATCTATGTAATAAATCCCCTTTATAACAAAATCAACCAGGTCTATAGGCTAATGCCCAGGCTCACCCATCCAATACCATATATTTCTGATATACTAAGACAAATATTTAAACTGTAAACTTTTAATATTATTCTCTTGTATTTCAAAGTTTCATCTGTTAATCAACTCCTACCATTTGGAATAACATGTGTAGACTAGTACATGCAGTTCTTTCTATCAGAGAGAATTGAAATGGAGGTATGAAAGAAAGGACCATTGGGAAAAATAATTTACAATTATCAGCATACAACTACTAGTGAGAGTATTTTTACCCTCAACCAATGAAGGGGAAAACACAAAGGTTAGTCCTATTCCTCTCCTTTTCTTAAATGCCATCTGGCTTATTTATTGAAGTCTAGCTAAAGTTAGTAACTTGGTTAGAACAATGGACCTTATGCATTGTTTAATAAAGGAACTTCTGTTCACTGTCAATCCTGCATACAACCCAATATCCTGAACAGAACATGGAGGAGCTAGTTTGGTTGAGATAGTGAGAGACGAGCTGGAGCTCCCTGTCCTCAACTTCCCATCGAGGGCTCTCTTTAGACTCCTGAAATTCAGCCTGAAAATTCTGTTATTCTCTCTCATCATTTATGTTTCTCTCTCCTCCCTTCTCCCTTCCTCGCTGAAATTAATACAAATATATATATATATATATATATATATATATATATATATATATATATATATAAAATTTAAAAAGCAAATTGTCAGAGCAACAGGCAATAGTGCCAAGTGTAAGCAGACATTTTACATTGTTGAGTTTTCCTGAGTGAGTCCTAAGAACTGCGAATCAATCAAGCCGAGGACTGAGGATTTTGAGGATGGGAATTTTTCATTGCAAAAATTGAGTGTGTCAGTGGCAAATCAAGACAGTTGATCGCACCACCAAGGGGACCCTCTAATGAGAGTCCAGGTGACAAGTCAAGTGATACCTTTCAATGCTGAGATAGCAGCAGCAATGACATCTTAACATAGAGAACACAGCACTGAGCCACGCCACGTGTGGTTCACATTGGTGAATTCTATGTTCTTTGATAGGGGAAAGAAGAGAGAGACAATGAAAATCTACTCCGGTTAAAAACCACAACACAGAGGGCAGGTCTACAATGGCACACCCACACACGTTCAGAAAGACTTGATTTGTTGTTTGTTTGTTTTTACCTCTGACTGGTTCTTCCTTAGAGTAGATGACAAAGCACTGGCACAAAATCTCATCTTAGCCTCTAAAATAAGAAAATTTATAGATGCAACTGAGCTTCAGTTCTTTTCACTCTAAATTTAGTGCCCAGTGTCTTACTAACCGCGTAACGGTTTAGGGTCACAGATGAGGACAACATAGGGGCAGCAATTCCATGGGATGCTATAATGCCTGCCATCCAAGGTCAACACAAAGAGCCCTCCCCCTCCCCGCCCCCAGGCTGAAAATCCTTTTGTATCAGCCCTGCCTGTGGAGATTGGGCCCTGCTTAATTACAAGGCTGAATTCTTAATGTGCTTGGTGTTTGTCAAGTCAGAAAGAGGAAAAACTATTCTGTCTGTGATTTATGTGCACCCAACAACAAACTATATTATTCAAGTGAGAAGAGCAGATGGCCCCAAAACAAGGCGGTTATGGCCCACAGTTATAATAATTACCGTATATTATAGTACCCAGTGGATCTCCAGGATATCAAGTGAGCAAGGAATCTAACTGTTACCCCAAAGACACTTAAAGGGAGAAGAGTTTAAACTAAGCTGCAAGTAATAAAGCAAGCTGAGACCCTTTTCATCAAGATGAAAAAGGTTTACTTCCTCATCAGAGAAGGCAGCACCACAGGGAGAGTGTGCCCTGCATAGACCATGACCCCAGGCAGCATTGGCAGCCTCTCTGGAGTGTCATCAGCAACTTCTGTGAACAACTTTGTGAGCAAGGACATTGCACTGACTTGGGTTATATTGGAAAAAGCCTAACTTCTCAAAGGCTGATTTACAACAGTCATTTTTGTCCCTTATTTCCATTGCCGACAGTCTGGTTCTATTGTCTGTGACGATTAGATTTTGCAGTCCTGAAAATAGCCATGTAAATTACCAAAATGTTTTCCATTTGAGACCTTATACATATTTGAATAAAATCAACTCTAAGCCTGTTAAGTGGAATTAAATGAAATCGGCTAAACTGATGACTGAACATTTAAAACTTCAGTAAAAGGCTCCCTCCAGCCCACCCACTTTATTAATGGCCAATTGTAAATGACTTTCACAAATGGAAACACCATTTGTCACTTTCTTAAACAAGTACTGCACTCTACGTACTGTTTCAACTCCCCCCACTCAATTTAAGCGTCAAGATTTATAGCTCGTTGTGAGCTCCTCTATCTTTCTGTTCCTTCTTTGTACCTCTCCAAATGCTCAAGCAGCTTTTTTTGGAATAAAGTGAAGATAGTTTATACTGAACTCAAATGGAACATTCTGAGACTTGACTTTCAAAAATTCTCCCCTACTCCCTTGATTCTATTCTCTCCCATGGTGTAGTTTTGAGTTCTTTTACTTCTGTCCCAGTATCATTCATATTCTATATGAGCCTACCTTTCAAAATTTCTACCCTGTGTATCCTTGGTTTTGCTTTTGTTTTTGGCTATTTTGAAACCATTCTGTATAATCTTGATTGACCACTAAAGATTTATTTGCTCCACAGCAAACAATTATACTAAAATTCTAAACTATTTCATTTCCCTTGATCTTTCTGCAATGTGTAACTAAACTTTTGTCAACAAATTAGTATTTACCTTATTTGTATAAGGAATATTTTATCAAAGATTATAGATACCTGATACAACTTTTGTATAAGCCAATGAACACAGTAGACTACCAAGAAATGACCCCTACAAAAACACATACACACACTTCAATTTAGCTTATTATCAATCAAATACCTGTTGGGCTTCCTTTGGTTAGATTATATCTAGTAGGAACCAAAGGAAACCCAACAGATATTTGTCTATGAACTCTGTTTCTTCTTCCTTTGTCTATTTATGGTTTTATTTTTTTTTATTTCTCCATTTCTCATTCCTATCTCTCACACACATACATCCTAACACAGCCATACAAACACACATACAAATGAGTGTCTCTAGAAAAACAATGTGTGTGTGTGTGTGTGTGTGTGTGTGTCCTAAGTTTTTCATCTATTTGCTTATTCATCTGTGGCTTTCAAATAAGTATTTGACTTCTATAATCATATGACTAGAAAACTAGAAAGCAAACTTTTATACATTCCCATGAATCAAGTCACTGAAATCATAACAATGAAATGCCTCAGTCATCTAACTTTGACTTTTATAACCAAAAGCAATGTTTTCATGAAGTGAATCATTTCTATGACCTTGAAAAATTCAAGATAACTTTAGAAATTTTATTCCTTAAGTCTTTAATTTTTAATTTCCATAATTCTTAATTTAAGAATTTTCTTTGAATTCTGGATAAATCACCCTGGAGCCAATCCCAGGAATATGTATTTCTCTGAGTGACTATGGCTAATAGTATATAAACAAACATGGAATTAATATTTATGCTGATATAATTTTCCTTAAATGCAAATTGGGATATCAAAATGTGGATTATATTCTGGTTAAACCAAACAAGTTAGTAAGCATTGATTTCCTGCCATGCAATTTGTTAAGCTCTGAGGACTAACCAACGGATGAGATACAGGCCATCTCTGCCACCCTGGTGTTTACTATTTAATGGTAAGTGGGCAATTAAATATACAACCAAGTAAAGAAAGTTACAATGGGGGTACCAGACTAGTTTCCTCTAGGTTAGTAGGTCAGAAAACACTGGACAAAATAAATGTCATCTAACCTGAGGACTGAGGATGAATGGCAATTAGAAAAGCAAACAAAGAGACCAGAGTTCCAAGCTGAAAGAAAAGTACATATGAAGTTCAAGGGTAGGAAAGAATACATTCCCTTCATTCTTTTTTAAATGTATTTTTATTGATTTCAGAAAGGGTGGAGACAGATAGAAACATCAATGATGAGAGAGACTCATTGATCTGCTGCCTCCTGCACACACCCCACTGGGTTCAAGCCTGTAACCCAGGCATGTGCCCTAACCAGGAATTGAACTTTGCCCTCCTGGTTCATAGGTCAACACTCAAACACTGAGACACTCTTGCCGGGTCCTTCATTATTTTTTTAACCTTTATAAATATTCACATATTTCTTAAGTTATTAAAATATTTAACAATGCAATTGTCCATATTTTAGAGTATTTATTTATATTTTAGAAATTTCTCCCAAAATGCATTTGCCTAACTCTCCAACCTGACTTGACTTTTAGTTAACATAATAAAAGAGAAAAATAGTCATCTCTCTTTGATGCTTACTGAGTTTAGAAAATCTAATGGATTCTGATGTTTTAGTTGCAGTATTATGGAAAGAAAATAAAGACAACATCCATTAAAAGTAATTTTTATTTTCCTCTCTCTCAGTCCCTAAAGTTCATTCTCAAGGGGATTCTCAAGGCCATAAACTCATGAACCTAACTGAAGTGAAACACCTTCATAATATTTCTCCCAGGGTCAAGGAAAGAAAGCATTGAGCATGTGTGAGCATGTGGCTGATGCTTAAAAGGATGTAGTAAGTGGGTTTCATTGTACTGGCAGCTCTCATGGGTTCATTTTTTCTGCTACACTGGATAGCATGTTCATATCCAATTTTCATTGCATGATTGCTCCTAGATATCTCTCAGTATTCCTGCTTCTGGAAAGTTCAGCTGTTCAGTCCTTGTTTCTTTCTCTAGGTGAAGGGTGGGTCAGAAGGTAGAAGCAGACTGAGATTTGTTTCCCTGGCTGCTTCAGAACCCAGTTGTTGATGCTCTCTGTGCACGAGGCACGCGGGAAGGAAAGGTTAGACTCTTGCCCCAGAGCTAGTTTCACAGGATAATAAAAGCATTGGTGTTTTCTTTGCCATTTTCCTACCCACAGCCTTTATGCTTTTCTAAAACCTTCTTCAGAGTTTGTTAATAAGTGTTACAGAGAAAAAATAGAATCCAATACTTGTTCAAATAAGTTTAGGAAATACTGAGTAAAACAAAGTTAAAGCATTTTGTTTTGTGTGTGTTCTCTAAAATGCCTCTCAGAAACCTCAATATTTTCATGTGCATTGTGGATATTAGAGGGAGGTTTATGTAGTTCTTACCAGTTTTACTTAACCACTAAGTGTGTGTGTGTGTGTGTGTGTGTGTGTGTGTGTGTGTGTGTTTCATAGTGTCTCAGAGGAATAGTATTCTAAGAAATACACTTTGGAAGGCATAGTTACCACTTCATTGCCTGTTAAAGACTAAGAACTCTTCTGTTGCTGACTTCTTCAGCATGTACCTTTATGTTATTCTTCTCCCCAGTTTCCTTACCCTTGTTTCTCTGTTCTATTCTTCTTATTTTCATCCTTTTCCTTTTATTCTCTTTCAAAAATTTAAATAACTATTAATTGACTAAAATAGTGCCTCCTAGGTCAGTTCACATCAAGGCTCAGGGAATAGACCTTCGCTCTTGACAGATTTATATTGGGTGAGGAAGAGATACTAAGCAAGTAAACAAATAAATGAATTTTTGTCTACTAATTCTTGTAAAGTAAACCAAAGTGCATTTGATATGCACAAGTCTTAGGTTCTTTTTGGAAGATAATGCATACTACTATAAGTTTTGAGTGAGCTACTCCCCCTATAACCTTGCTGTTAGGTTATAAGTGAAAGTAAGACTCACACCAAATTCAACCACACATAAGAACTTTAATTAAATGAAGTGTATTAGTAAACAGGTATAACACAGTTAATAAAACCTCTCTTATGGCTTAATGAGTATCATCTCTCTGTATTCCTACCATATAACCTGAAAGGGTCCTTCAATATTGTTGATATAAGAAGGTCCAAACCTGTAGACAATTTTTATAAAACTTTATTTGAGCCAATCAGAGGATAGACCTGAAAACAAGATCTCAACAGACTGTGATAAATGCTTCCAAGAAATGATGGTTTGCAGCTTTTTAAAATTCATTTGGAATTAAGAAGGGGAAACTAAGGAAGATTATATGAAGGTGGAAGGAAGCAAGGCAGGTACCAGATTATAGGAGTTAAGATTATGTGCTCTCTTGAGAGTGGTCATACTTTAGAAGGAGGAGCTGTAAAAAGACATTTCAGAGATATGTTCACCTAGATGCACAGAAACAATGAAAAGCACTTGCATAAAGCAAAGATAAACTTCTTATTAATGAAGTTGTGTATCTGGGGCATGATGACCCACCATGACCTGCCCAGTTAGGGATTTCTGATCAGATCATTTAGGGAGGCTACTTTCAGTGGCCCCCTCTTTTTTATCTATAAGGTGGATGTGACAGTATTCAGCTACTCTCCTGGTCAGCATCAGACCCTCAAAGGTCTTCTCAACCAATGGCTAGACATGGGAAATATGGAGGTCAAGCTTTGTATTCCAACCCTTTAAAAAAAGTGTTTTCTAGTTTTCTACACCTTGTTCATGCCAAATATAACCAAAATATTTTAGACACATCCACCTCTAATTTTATTATTAGTCAGAGTCCATTTCTAGCATTCATTCTGCTAGTTAACAAGGCAGTAATTTCACCAATAAAAAAATACACTGCTGACATTCACTATGCTAATTAGCATAACATATTTATCTGAGGTAAAGAGAGGCTGAGATGATTCTAGTAGTCTCTACTGGAGTAGCCTTTCTGTACAGCGTTAGCCAACAGTCTCCCACATTCCTGTGGGGGTGTGAACTCCTGATTAGGATGCTATCTGTACTTGAGTGTAACTTCAACTAACTCATCCTTAGATTATAAGATTTATTCTAATACATTTTATGTGAATTACATTGCAGCCTCTCTAAATTCTATAAAGAAAACAAAACAGGTTAGTGACATAGAGTTTATTTGAGAAGGTCTCTAGGACAAGGACATGTGATAGATAAAGATATTCAAATTAATATCTGAGTGAAGAGAGCAGGTCGACTTATGAAGATCTTGGGGAATTGCATTCCAGGCAGAGGTAAAGGAAAATGCAGGGGTTTTGATACAAAAGTGAGCTTGATGTGTTCAGGTTGCCGACACAAACCTAGTGTGACTGGTGCGATGAGGCACTGTTCAGAATGAGAGATGAGCTCAGAGGGATGAAGAGAAACTCAAATCACCCACGGCCATTTTAAGGAGTTTGGATTTTATTCCAAATGAAATGGAAATTTGCTGCAGAGATTTAAGCAGGAGAGTGACATGGATTTTATATTTCGAAATAGGACTCTCTGCTGAGTGGGGAGAATGGATTGCAGGGGGCAGGAGAAGAATCTCTGAGAACACTTAGGAGTCTATTGCAGTTCATAAAAGGGACTATGGTGGTCTAATTTAAGGTGGTATTAGGGAAGATGGACAGAGGAAGGTGGAGAGAAATGGACAATATTAGGATATATATGGACATAGAGCCAAATGGACTTATTATGGATGAGTGGGACTTAGGAAGCAGAGTGAGAGTAAAAGAAATCAAACTTTAGTTTGGGGCTTCAGCAACTAGGTTGCTTGTGGTACCATTTATTAAAATGGGTTTGGACCAAGGGAGAAATACAATCTTTTGGGGAACGGGTGGGGAGCGGAATAAATATCAAAGAATGAAATCCTCAATATATAAGTCACTTCCTGTAAGGCCACAAATTCTAAATCAATGGTTCTCAAGCCAGTTTCTTGCACCAAGCCTAGCAAATGTTTTTGAAGTTAGTGGAAATTGCTGGAGGCATACTAAAGCCTTCAGCAGCATTATGCTATTCGTTCTGTTCAGCACTCTTATAATCAAAAAGCTTATTCTTCTTATCTTAAAAATCTAAAAATAAAATGTAGTTCCTTTTCATATAGAAACTTAGAAGCTCTACTGTAAGAGTCATAGGCTTCAAGGTTGTTATTGAGGAACTGAATACATCATGGCTTTCAGATTCAGATTATAGGAGATCAAATTTGGGGCATGCTCCTGACTCACTCTATGGCTTTAGACAAGTCTGAAAGCCTCGGCTTTTTCATTTGCAAAAGGGAAATAATCTATCAAGTGAGCATGGAATAAAGTAATGCATATGAAAAAAAAATTAATCTGTTATATAATGTTAGCCATTACTTTTTTACTATATTTTTTTAAATTTCAGATAATATAGGCCTCATTTGAGCATGTAGTAAATGTGAAACCTACTCACTGAGCCTACTACATGCATGGTCCTCATTTTATAAGCCTTTGGTATGTGCAAATTATCAATTTTAACAAAAATCTCCTGAGCCTCCAAGAAGTGAGCCTGGATAATAAATGACATAATCTACAAGCTAAAAGTCATTAGGCCGGTGGTACACAAACGTTCACTGCAGCAAAATCACCTTTGGTATTCAAAAACACTCCCTTAAACCTGTAGAAGCTGAATCTCTAGGAATGGGATCCAATAAATCAATACTTATCAATTACTGCCCTGATGAGGTTGATGTAGCTGGCCCAAAGTTTAAGACCTAGGAAACTGGTTTCTAGAGAAAAAACTGAAATGCAGAGGAAAAAAGTGATGATCCCAATTCCACAATTGGATGAGAGCCTTCTTTGTCATCTAGACAACATGCTTTTCATCATATCTATGGGCACCATTCAGGACCTGCGCTGTGCTGTTTTTTCTAAATAAGAAAAATTTGAGATGAAACAATAGTTAGAGCTAAGCTACTTTGATGCCAAAATAGTATGTGGATCTATGTTCAATCTAATCGCAAAAATAAGCAAGTGCCCTTGAAACTAAAGCTTAAAGCAAATTGGAATGGGCGCAAGTAATGGAGATCAACAGTCCCAACAAAAATTAGAGAGTATATACTTATGCATATAGTTGTTTCCTCCCATGTATTTAAGTTGGGGGTTCATTGGCAATTGTTTATTGTGGACTTCTATAGATATTTTAGGCCTATTTTCTTTCATATGAGAATGCAAAATGATACATCATAGAGTGAAGGCTTTGGGGATAGATCACCAATGTTTCTCAACCTCTAAGCCTCAGGTTCTTGCAGTATAAATGAAAAATGATTTTACCCACACTGCAATGTTTTGTGAGTAATGCACACAAAAGCACAATGTAAATTTCCTAGCAGATAGTTAGTTAGCACTTGTTAAATATTATCTTTGTTGTTGTTATTATTAAACTGTGTGTACACCATGCAAGATACTGTAAATACTAGGTGATCATGGCATGGTCCCTGTCTTCATGAAATGTACACAAGTAGGGGAGACAGACAAGAAAACAAATTACTATTCTACATAATACAATAAAAGGCTAATATGCAAATGTCCAAATGGTGGAATGACCTGTTACTATGATGCATGCTGACCACCAGGGAGCAGACACTCAACCCAGGAGCTACTCCCTGTTGGTCAGCGTGCTCCCACAGGGGGAGTACCACTCAGCCAGAAGCAGGGCTCATGGCTAGGGAGCACAGTGGCAGTGGTGGGAGCCTCTCCCACCTCCATGGCAATGCTAAGGATATCTGACTGACAGGCTAGGCCCACTAAGCCATCAGTCGGACATTCCCTCAGGGCTCCCAGACTGCAAGAGGGCGCAGGCCAGGCTGAGGGACTCCCTCCCCACCAAAAGCATGAATTTTGTGCACCGAGCCTCTAGTAATAGTATAATTTTCAAAGAGTAGACTCTGGAAGCAGGTTGAAGCCCAGCTCTGCCACTTATGGGCTGTATAGTCTTGGACAAGTTACTTAACCTAAGATTAAACTTCCTCATGATACTTGCCTCCTAGGGCTGTGATGCATGAAAACACATAGCACAGAGTCAGGAACATAATTAAGTGCTCAACTAAGTGCCCATTATCATGATCAACATGTTATATTAGAAGTGGGCAATGGGTGTGATAGCAGTACCATGGAAGGCACCAAACCATCTCAGGGGCGAGGATGGCTTGTGAAGGAGGTGAGGCCAGACCTAAATCTTGAACGTCATGTGGAGATGACCTGGAGAGGATAATGGAGTGGAATGCTGAGCAGATGATGCAGTTAGGAAGAAGGTGGGATGCAATAATAATAATAAAATAAAAACCTACACATACTTCAGCTGGGATGCAATGAGGAATGCAGAGGGACCTGTGAAGGAGGTTGGGAAGATGAACAAAACTAGTGAAGAAAGGGTCTTCCACAGGGCTAAGGACCTTGGACCCCATCCTGTAGGAAACCCAGAATCTTTCAAATACTCTAAGCTGAGGTATGGCATGATTAGATTAGTATTTTTAAACAATAAGAATAAACAGTATACTCCAATGGAATAAAAAGAGCTATAGTGGGGAGAGGTTAGCACTTATAAATGTGAGCAATGCCTATGATTTTTTTTCTGAGCTAAATTAGTTAAAAACAATTTCCATTGCTAATGTAAGAGACTTTGCACAGATGTGAAAGCACACTTTTTTTCCTGACAGAAACTCATTTGTGTTCTAAATTCTTTTATCCTATCGTTTGCCCTCATTTGTGTTTATGCCACCTGTCAATTTAGTATACTCTGTGATTTTAATGTACTTCTCCTTCTTCCAGATTATTATTAAATGCGCTAAATAAAACCAGACCCACTACTGCCTCAGGCACTGCCCCCTCAACACTTCCACCTGGTTCAATATGCTGATTGTTATTGGCATAATACCTACAAACTCCTTGAAACTTCCTTCATATGCTCTATTCCATGTCTAAGAACAAGATAATTAGAGACATGTTTTCTCTTTAACCAGGGCTCTCTAGCTTGGTCCTGTGGGCCTTGACCATCTTGACTTAATCCCTCACGAGGGCACAGATATGGAGTCCAGAAGAGACATTACTTGATGAGGTACCTGTAAATCAATGGACTCTTCGATACAAATGTCCTAATGAATAGACCCAGTCAATATTTTCATTCTGTAGTACAGTGATTGGGGAATGTCTCTGGTGGGGGTGGAGGGGAGGTGTGTGCGGGTGTGTGTGTGTGTGTGTGTGTGTGTGCATGTGTATGTATAAATGTGTTGGAGAGATGGACTTCTAAAGTCGGAGTTCATGGCATTGAAATCTCTGCTTTACAGAGAAACCAGTGTGCAGATATCTTTCATGTAAATCTGGAAATGCACAAGTTAGTCACAGACATCTTCTGAAGCAGTCTGGTCACCCTGCCTCTCCATCTCTCTACTCCACCTCCAGTTCTACACTAGATTCCAGTTCTTCAGGAAGTCAAACCCAGGGCTTATGGGCATTCAAGAGTGGCATGTGTGCAGAGAGGGGAACCTCTGTCCCCACTGCCAGAGGCAACTCTAAAAGCATACACCAGTAAATGAAAAAGCACTGAGCGTAAACACAAAATATCACAGACCATTCTTCTCTTGGTGCCTAGATTTTGCTTTTCCATTCATCTCTTCAACAAACATCTTCTGAGGGCCCATCTACGTGAAAAATAGTTGATCTTTATCATCAGGAAGCTAAATTGGAATGGAGAGCAATGACGAGGGGGGAAGTGATACAGAGCTTATGTTTTCTTATGCTTTAAATTTTCCCCATACCCAAAATGGCATCTCAGAGAGTGATTCTCTTATAGACGTGCCTCCAGCTGATTATGTTGGGAGTTTCAAAATCGACAGCTTCAGATTGCATATGCCAATCATTCCACCAGCTACATGCCTTACATCACTGCCTTGCACATACCTCACCCTTCCCCTGTTTCACCTAAAACAGCCAGCCTTGTTCACCGGCCCCATGGTCAGAGCTGTCCCTATAAGCAGTTGGAGCCTGAGCATCTCAAGCCTTACCACAAATCATCAAGTGGAGGAGGAAGACACACTGTTAGCAACTCATACAGCTTCCCTAACAGAAACTTTGGCAATGGATTTTAGTGAGGTTCAGAGAAGAGGAATAAGGAACCATGCTTCCAGAGCCCTACTCCCTCCCATCAGACAACAAGCACAGGACCCAGAGAAGCTGCCTGGTTGCCCTGAACAAGGAGCAGGTCTAATCATCGGAACTTCTCTACTAGACTTGGAATTTTGCAAAGTCTGCCTATTTCTGAGAGCTAATTTGCTGCGTGTACTCTGTTTTATAAAGGTATTAATTCCAAGTCTTCAGCGCTGTGAGTCCTGTCACTTTTCATCTGAGGCTGCCTCCTCATTAGCATTCAATTCTAGTTCTCAGATTGGTCAGGGACTTTGCACTTTCCTGGGGAAGTTCATCGAACATCAGGCTGTGAGGCTGCTAAAAAGATAACGGACATCACTGCTCACAGGCTTTCTCTGTTTGGGTTACCTATTACAAATATCCCAAACGCCAGCAGAGCAGCTTTTTTTTTCTTTTCTTTTTTTTCGGGCTTTGGGTAATAGTCTTAGTTTTTCATTTCCTGCTTTGCTTTTGAGTACTAGATCTTCATCTGGAACGTGAACAACCATGGATTTACATTGGCCGTTCCATTGATAAAGGTCATATAAGCCCCAAAGAGAACTCTTTCCTTTTCAAAAATAAAATTGACTCCTTAGTTGTACCACGAAGGTAACAGAACTCAGATCTATGTCAATGTTTCTTTAAAAGATGTTTCTATTGCATACACCATTCCTGTAGCATAATCTAAACTATTGCCTGTAAAGTTACCTCTACAAACAAACACAGTTCAGTAAGTAGCCCTTTGCCAGGTCATTGGAACTAAAATGAACAACAACAAAAAATTCCACCCACTCTTATTTCTGCCAGTGACCTAATGTTCCACTGGAAATATGGCCTGAGCAACACCCCTGGGCATAACCTTAGTCGGTTATGGACCTTCCCCGCGCTATTGCCCTCTTTATTTTCAATTGCTGAATTTTTACAGCTACATATAACAAAAGCTCAATCATTTAAAGGCCATGTTGCTTGTTTTCCCTTCCAATTATAAGGAGTATATCTTTGTTTGTCTTTGCAGCCCAGGCAAGGAAGGGAGAATAAAAGCGCATTAAATTGGTATATTAAGTGATTTATTTTTATCATAGGTAGTTTGGATAATGGTACTTGACCCAGACATTTCACTATATCAAAGCATCAGGAAACAAAGCTTAAATAGTAAAGTTTTAATAGAAACATCACTTCTCAGTCATTATATAATAGTTTCCTGGATCCCTTGCCCCAGAATCCCTTGCCATCACTCATAATGCTCTGCTCCCAGTCCACTCAGAGGCTACTGCCTAAACAAGATTGACTATTACAGGGGGAAGTACAGAAAGTTTCCCATGTAATGTCACCATTTTCTCTTTTACATTCTGAGAATTCTTCCCCAGGCACTGGCATAGTTTTAAAGGCAGAAAGGTGACCATATCTTTATGACAGGTTTCTCTCCCCCCGCCCCCCTTGGTCTGAGGTTGGAGCACAAGAACAAAATAGCTCTTTTTGTTCATTGTACCAAGAAATTCCCTCCTGGATCTATCAAGTGTGACTGTTCACCTAGCAAATAGCTTGGGCATATCTAGACATAAACACCATATGAATAAAACATATTGCAATTGTTGGATATAGTTACATTTTTACAAAGACAAGGTGTTCTGCTGTACCCCAGCTCCAGAAGTTCACAGTAATGGTTCTCAACTGTGACACTTTATCTTATTAACTGAATAAAAATACTTTTAATTATCTCTGTTAACTCTGTTTATTGTGACAGTATATGCATCGTTAATTTGGAGTTGCTTTTTTTTTTTTTAATTGTTACTGAAACATAACGGCATGTCTAGGCTGAGTTCTGAATCGGTGTTGTTATAAAGGTTGAACATTTGGTTTCCACATTTCAACTCAGACATTTATTTATAAATTTTCTGTTCAGTTAACTCTAAATGCAGTCTTTTAAAATGAAGACCGCTTGGAGGGGAAGGACCACTAACTAGTCATATGTTGATGTTTTACAGATACCCAAAAGTTCTGCAAAATAAGCAAGTTTGTCTGTACCCTGCCTACAGAGAATATGATCCTTACAGTGAAATTAATCTACATCCCATAGTGATGTGCAGGCTGAGAATAGCACCTTGATTTGCACTCACTGGCTGAAGAAGAGGCCTGAACATATCACCATTTCTGGGTGAACCGCCAAAGCCCAGCACAGCTGTGGATTTTTTTTTAAATGTCTGCCTTCAAACCACCTGCAGTGCCTTTAGTACCTCATTGCCCTGGGCACTGACCCAGTGGAGATTTCCCTATTCACCAACAATCTAAAGCAATTTGCACTTATTGACACCATAGCAACTAATTGGTCTTCATGACCTGCAAACTTTCAGGAAGGTCAATTTAAGCCACCTTTGTTGTGTCAGGGATCAATGTAAAATTTCTCAAATCAGATGCACTTCTGCTCTTTAACCCCACCGGAAAGTTGTCTGAAGTTTTCTTAGTGGCCTCATTGGGAAGGCATTAGACTTATCCAGTCTGAGGTTTAAAGATTGATATAACCCCATTTGTGATTCCTATGTGAGGAGGAAATAAAATATACCAATATATCTTCTAGAAAGATCATTACACTTTATTGAATTCTTTCTATAGATTAGGCCTGGTGTTATCTGAGATGTTTGTGTGTGTGTGTTTTGTGTTTTGTTTTGTGTTTAATCTTCCTAATACCAGATTAAACCAGGGAAGCAGTGTATGAAGTATTTAATGGAACAGACCCTGGAGTCAGACTGTCTGTGTTCAAATCCCTGAGTCTTGCTTACCAGGTGTATGACCTTAGCAAGTTGCCTAACTTCTCTGTGCCTTCATTTCCTTGTCAGAAAAAAAAAAAAGTGGGGGTGGATAATAACATAGGATTGTTTTGGAGATTTAATAAATGAATACATTTAAAACACTTAGAACTTTACCAGGTACATAGTACTTATTGATGCACATTTGTTGTTACTGTTATTATTCTTATCCTATATTTTGGACTCAGGGGGCCAAAGTCTAAAAGAGGCAGAGCCAGATTCTGAGACTAGAAATGTGTTGCACTGTATAAGTAATTCTTAACAAGTTGTGTAAGCACTATTGGTGTTACAGGAAATAATTGTAGGTGGCACATAGACAATACTTTATTATTACACTAGAAGCCTAGTACATAAAATTCACGCATGGGGGTGGGGGTCCCTCAGCCCAATCTGCACCCTCTCCAATCCAGGAGCCCTGACAGTTTAGATCCACTCCCTATGGTTCTCTGCTCTCTATGGGGCCTGGCTGCTCTGCACCTGCTGCCCAGATGCTCTCCACGACCCAGAGGCTCTCCATGGCCAGGGCAGGACACTTGCTTCATCGCCTCCACGATGATACAAGCATCCCACCCCAACCACTCCACACACACACACACACACACACACACACACACACACAAGTGCATGCTGCCCAGAGGCCTTCTTGTAGCCAGGGCAGGATGCTTGCCTCATCACCATGGTGATGAAGCAAGCATTCTGCCAGGCCACTCACACTGCCCACTCTCAGAGGCCACTCCCCAGGACTGGGGACTCCAGAGGGGCTGAGGGGACTGGGAGCCACCATCATGTGGCTATGGGTGCCACCATCTTTTGTGACAGAGTGATGATTACTTTGCATATCACCCTTTTATTAGATAGGATGTACTCCGATGTAATTGAAAAATGTATAACTAGCATATGAAGTTCATGGTATAAGTAGTATTGTTTAGGTTAGGGGTGTCGAACTCAATCAGAGAAGGGGCCAAAATCTAAAATCCAGCCTAAATCGCAGGCTGAATGGTTTACTGAACAGTCATAAACTGACAATGTCATAAACTGACAGCGGAGTGCAGTGATGACAGCGCAGTGCGGGCCACATTGCAAGGCCTGGCTGGCTGGATTTGGCCCGCAGGCCTTGTGTTTGACACATGTGGTTTAGGTACAATTAAGTAAGATTCAATTTAAAGAAAAGTATTATGTAAATTGTAGTACAAAAGTATACAAATAATAGAGGCCCTATGCACAAAGATTTGTGCAAGAATGGGCCTTCCTTCCCCTGGGTGCCAGCACTACCTTCACTCCATCCAGGGCCCAGAGCCACCTTTCCACCTTCCCATGCTGCCCAGAGGACTGGAGTGGCTGGGGCAGTGTGGAATGCCCCTAACCACTTGGCACCTGCATATGCAAATTAACTCATCAACTCTGTTATGTTAATTTGCATACTCACTCCTGATTGGCTAGTGGGCATTGTAAAAGTATGGTCAATTTGCATGCTTCTATTTTATTAGTGTAGATGGCCAAAAAAAATAAGTAGTTTATATATAAATATGTAGCATTTGGGAACACTCTATTGTAACATACTGCCTCCTTACACTGTTCTCACCTGAAACAATGGTTTTCTGAATCCAAATTAAGTACCTCCATAGAAATAAAATACCTGTGCTTTATCACTATTTTCTGAGTTTAAGTAATTAATGAAACTAAATTACTGTTATATACCTGTGATATACTCAAAAATCTGACTAATGAAAAGATCTATGTCTTCAAAGAACAAGACCCAAAAATTATGAATAGGAACTCAAAAACTCACTACCCCATATGGTAGTTTTTATAAATAAATACCCAGCTATATAAGTTCAGGGAAGGAAAATTAGCATGCACTGGAAAATCAGAAAACGCTTCCTGCAAACATGGAAGCAGAGTGGGGCTTTAAATATGTGAATGGGAAGAAACCGGTTTGGCTCAATGGATAGAGCGTTGGCTTGGGGACTGAAGGGTCCCGGGTTCGATTCTGGTCAAGGGCATGTACCTTGGTTGCGGGCATATCCCCAGTAGGGGGTGTGCAAGAGGCAGCTGATCGATGTCTCTCTCTCATTGATATTTCTAACTCTCTATCTCTCTCCATTCCTCTCTGTACAAAATAATAAAATATATTAAAAATATATTTATGTGAATGGAAATGAAAAGGCCTTCCACTTGGTAGGAAGCACAGAGAAACACATCAGAATCAAAGATAGGACTTTGAAAAAGTAGAAATATTGATTTTTTTTCTTTTTTTTTTTTTTTTTGAGAGAGAGAGAGAGAATAACATCAATGTGAGAGAGGAACATTGATCAGTTACTTCCTATATACTCCCCAACCAGGGATAACTAGCAACCTGTGTGTGTGCATTGACCAGGAATTGAACCTGTGATCTTTTTGGGTATTGGATGATGCTCCAACCAACTGAGCCACACCAGCCACGGTACAGCTAAGACTTGTACTATGAACTTTTACATCAGAATCTCCAAAGGAGTGGACAGGGTGTTGTGTTGTACTCTATTGAGTCTGTGGCATTGTGGCTATGTGTTATTGTTTTTTTCTGCTTGGTTATTTCTGCTTTCCAGAGGCTAAAGAGCTTTTTCTCCCTTTAACTACTCAGGAGAGAGCTTTTCTCTCTATGGCTACCTAGGAGAGCAGCCCCTACCCAAAACAGTCTGAGAAGGGAGGAGATTTGGGGTGCACTTCATCTCTCCTACTCTTTCTCTGATTATTTTTTTTTGCAGACCTCTCCATGTGCTTTGGTTTGTGTGGTAGGCAGAATTCTACAATGGTTCCATAATCTGTATGAGGTATTAGTATCTACTTCTGCCCTTGAGTGCTGTCTGAACTCTGACTTGCTTCTAGCTAATAAATATGTAAACTTGATGGCTTGTCACTGTTATCTAAGATTCTGTCTTAGCACACTGGGAAGAGAGGTTCTCCTATAAACTTGAAGAAGCAACCAGCCAGGGTATGAATTCCCTATGGAGAGAGTCAGGGATCTGCAGGTGCC
Organism: Pipistrellus hanaki; assembly: GCF_964339955.1. Taxonomy (NCBI): domain Eukaryota; kingdom Metazoa; phylum Chordata; class Mammalia; order Chiroptera; family Vespertilionidae; genus Pipistrellus; species Pipistrellus hanaki. The sequence goes on along the minus strand of NC_140504.1, from coordinate 143,842,261 downwards.
ACCTAAGGCCTGAGGGCATCCAGCTGACAGCTAGGGAGAAGCCAGGGCCCTCTGTCAATGAGCTGTGCAATGATATGAACTTTTCAGACAACCTAAATGAACTTGGAAGTAATAGTTGGACCTCCAGATGAGAATTTAGCCTAGCCAACACCCACATCATAGCCTCATGAGATCCTAAGAGGTCCCTAATAAATCATGCCAAACTTTCAAATCCACAGATAATAGACAGGTGATAATAGAAGCCAGTACTGTTTTAAGCCTCATAGTCTGTGATGATTTGTTATGTAGCAATAGGAAATTAATAATCTGACTTTCACCTAAATAAATGAAGGGGAAAAACCACACTAGGGTCTGGATCAAAGACACAGTCTGAGTCCCTGCTTCATCCTCTGCAATTAGTTATAGTTTATCATGGGTTTACATTTTCCTTTGGTGACCTGCAAGAATGAGTGGTTCTACCATAGGCTGAAAGTCTGGCCCTCTTTACGTACCATTTTAAATCTGATCTCATTTCTAATATAGACATAAAGTAGAAGGACATAAATTCAGATAGATAACATTAATTAATAATAAATTCTTTGCTCCTTAAAACAGAACTGATAATATGCTTTCATTGCAGGAAGTAAATCATAACAGAATAGAGGTCATCCAAAACAACTGCGTGAAAAATGTCCATTGTTAATATTGTCCAGTGTTTCACTGGTCTTTTTATATACATAGTATTTTCAGAAGCTGGTGCCATGTATCCTTTGAACCAGCATTATTAAATTAACAATAAAACATGCATTGTTTTTCCAAGTTATTTACTGACCTTTAATATCATTATTAGTGTTCTCTTTCTTATATAAAATTCCATATTACATATTTGATTTAATTTATTTAAACAATTTGCATAGAGCCTAGATTTGAAGGGACTCTAAAGATTTCTGACAAGTTAGGGAAATATTAAATGAGCATCAATTTTGCTCTGAACCACATCAGGGTTGATATTTATTATGGCAATTCTGAGAAACAAATACAATGATCTGATTTTTAAAAATATATTTTATTTATTTTTTACAGAGAGGAAAGAAGAAGGATAGAGAGTTAGAAACATCAATGAGAGAGAAATATCAATCAGCTACCTTCTCTCTCTCCTCCCCTCCCCCCCACTCCCCGCCCCGGGAATGTGCCCACAACCAACGTATATGTCCTTGACAGGAATCATACCCAGGACCTTTCAGTCCACAGGCCGAAGCTCTATCTACGGAGCCAAACCAGCCAGGTCTGATCTGATTATTGAAGCTTTGAAAGCAATTGTTGTATGAAATGGAAGAACATGCCTGTCAGAGATAGGGGTATCAATTTTAGAAACTTAGAATGAAGATTATATTTGAAGTTTAAGTTGTTTAAGCCGCTAAGAAAATAAGCAGAGAGAGGGAATAATTGACAGTATAGTCTTGAAAATCACTCATAGTTGAAGAAACTGGTCTGGGAAGTAACCCCAAAAAGTTATTTAGTGGCTCTAAGCCCCACTATCCAATTCTGAATAAAAGAAAAGGCTGAATTTGACAACCTTTCAGTTCTTTTGCAGCTCTACTATTTTACATCCATCAGTAAGCTACTATTTTTGGCTAGATGCTGGGAAGTGAAGATGCAATAAGAAGAAAGCACAGAGTATCTTTGGTGATAATGGAGACAATAAGAATACTCTGTATTGTGTCTTTCTGGGGAGTTCAAAATATTTTTATCTATACTATGCTAGCAATCCTAACACCTTTACTAGGAAACAGAATAAGCATTATCATCATTTAAAGGATAAAGAAACTGAGACACAGGAGAGTTAAAGGAAAGAGATTCTTTAGTGTAATATATTGCCTGAATGAGGCAGAACCCTTATCAGGAGAAAAACTAATGACATTATAAAGAGCATAGAAATACTGGTGGGAGACATCACATTCTCGCACTCTCCCTCATGCCCCCCTCCTTTTCTCCCTCTCTCTCCTCCTCCCTCCCTCTCTCCTCTAAATTACCTTGCCCCTCTCTGTAAAAATAGATTTGGTTACAGAATATTTGACATTCAACAAAAGAGAAATAATTGACATGTTGGGCGATCAGGAAAATAGGTATTTTTCTTTCTGGTTATTTCAAGTGTGTTTCTATTTTGGGTTAATGAATAAAGAATAATTATGTTAGATACTCTGTCATTTCTGAAAAGCTGTCAGTTTTCTCCAGTCTTTAAGGACTGGAGCAGCTATCAATGGGATTTTACTTACGGAAAGAAACAACAGAGCTGCTGAATCTATGTCGTGAGAGTTGAGCCCCATTTTGGTCTTTAGAGAAAGCCAATTTTTAAGCTGTCTTACTCCTTCAAAAAAGACATTCCCACTGTGCTTTAAGAAGTATTAAAGATTGTACCCTTTCTATATGTTCTAGTTGCACTTGTTTTGGGTGCCATTACCTAAAAGTTGAAAAACAACAACCAATATAAAAAAATTCACATTAAAACACTCACTCCACCAGCAACCATGACTTCCTCATGGCAGTCACCATCTTCAGAGGAAGTCATACTTAAAAGTAATGGCATGCCTCACACAAGTTGGTGGACTATATTTACTTAAAAGTTCTTTAAAATGTTGCCAGAGAGGAATTTTTCTTCTTTCATTTGCCTTTGAAGAGTGACTAGCCTGCAGCCTTCACAGCTATATTTTTTCCACTGCAACACAATAACAATCCCAAGTGGCACACCCTCTGAATGATTGAAAATTGGGTTAGGCTGCAGGAACTTGAGACTCAAGTCACAGAGCCTTAAACCTCCTATTATAAGGCCCTAAAAGTGACGGGTAGCTCCCTAGGTTAGCTTCCTAGTTATACTTCCCTAGAAGTGCGTCACTCTTTCCCACCTCTTGACTGGTAAACACCAAAGACCAAACAACATCATCAAAGACCACCGTAGCATTGTTGCTACCAATCAGTTTTATTTATTTGTTTGTCTGTTTGTTTATTTGTTTATTTTAAAATTCTTTAATGTTTAAAGTATTACCAATCAGTTTTACCAACATTTAAAAGGGTTACCATCATTTAAAACATGTACAAACTGACACAAGAACAATGTTTTTGAAAAGATTCTTCATTGTAACATAGAGAACTGACCTCTGAGATATTCCAAGGCCTCTCAGCTAGCTGGTCCATGAAGGAATGCTCTACGTCAGTCCTTTGACCAGTGTCTCAGAGAAGGCATTTAGTAAATATTTGCTGATGTGCAAATGAATGTACGTGTACCTATACTTTACCAGTGGGAAGAAAAAATTGGCAGTTATTCCGTTTAATGATGCCTGACGCACTGGTGAACACAGAGTGGTGAAGGGCATGGGTGCATGGGGAGGTGGGGAAAGCTGGGGCGGGGGAGAGCTCTGCTCTTCTTGTGTTGACATTTTACTCATTACTGCAGTGCCAAACCAGGTATATATCCCACTCAAAGGGTTTTGTAGCATTCTGAGTAATTATCAGTAAATGTTAGCTATTTTTTTAAAAATTTCAGAGAGTAAGGGAGAGTGAGATAGAAACATCAATGATGAGAGAGAATCATCTGTCAGCTGCCTCCTGCACACCCCTCACTGAAAATCAAGTCCACAGCCCCAGGCATGTGCCCTGACTAGGAACTGAAACTTGACATCCTGGTTCATAGGTCAAAGCTCAACCACTGAGCCATATGGCTGGGCAGATATTAGTCTTACTATTACTATTATTATTCTATTCAGAAGACATGAAAATTGAATTCATATTTCTAAAGCAAATATAACTATGAAGGCACATGACTATTTAAAAAAACACTCTGGAATGTAGAGGGTGAGACAAAAGTAGGTTTACTGTTGTTCATATGGAAAATCCTATGTAATAAAGAGCTAATATGCTAATTAGAATGAATAGCAGAACGACCATCTGGATTAACATCCAGACATCTTTCTGAGTGAAGCCAGGGGTGAGGGCTGGGCGAGGCAGCCAGGGCTGTGAGGGCTGAGCCCCTTGCATGAATTTTGTGCATTGGGCCTCTAGTAATACAATAATTAGTAAATAATAATACAAGAATAAACTCTGTGTTTCACACACTCATAACTATAAACCTACTTTTGCCAAACCTTATATATTCAATTTATCCTACAAGCTTGGTACCTTTAATGGCTTTCTCTCCTCCCATAATCTAGACTCCAGACATTTTATAGAAGGTTCCCGCCCCTAGTAATTGTTATTTAGTATCTCCTTTAGGGTAAATTCAAGAGAACCAGACCTCTAATTAAGCTAGGTTTCCTAGGCATTGACCTGGACACAGAGGTAGGTTGGGCTGCATTTAGCTGCAGTAGATAATAATAATAATAATAATAATAATAATAATAGCTCTAATTTATTGAGAGTTTACTATGTGTCAGGTGCCTCATTAAGCACTTGTTTTCATGATCTTATGTAATCTCCCAAAAACCCTACTGAAATGTACTATTACTGCTTCCATTTTTCCATGTGAAAAGTGTAAGGCTCAGAAAGGTTAAATAACTTCCTGTGATCATCATGGAACTATCTCACTCTGAATAAAAGCAGACTTTCAGGAGCAAGGGCATAAGCCAGCATGAACTGGATCAGATCTGTACATCCAGCCCTATCTCAGCTAAAATGCATTTTAAACATGGAATTTTGAGATATGCCCTGAACTTTACATTTTCACAGGCTCCCAAGCTTTAAACTCCAAGCCCTGGGCCTAAGAGTACCATAGGTTCCTCAGCCTGGCCATGGCCCTCAGCTGAGGTTCGATCCTGAGCAGCTGGGAGCCCTCCTTAGCTAGTTGATAAGGATCTCCATCAGCAGTTTGTATCTATCAATCATCAAATGTAACTATAAAGTAAGATTTATTCTGAGGGAAGTGTCCAAAGAAGAGTTTTGAAGATGTGCAGAGTGAGGATAACATCACTGGGCTCTATATGAGGCCTCTCAGAGCTACTGTTTGGATGTATAATTCCAATGGGTGTTTAAACAACCAAAATGTCTTTCTATGACCTCTCTCACAAGGCTAGCTAAATGCCTCCTCTTCGTGAATCTCAATTGATATAAATAAACATTTACTGAGGTCTACTCAGTGACAATGAGCCATTCATCCAATGTACTATCATGTGTTGTTGTTTTTTTTCTCACTACAACCCTATGAAATTAGAATTATTATTCCATTTTACAAATAAGAAAACTGAAATATAAGCAAACCCTATGCCACCTAATTCTTTTTAAATCAATTAGTATTTGAAACAAGGTCATGCTTAGGAGAATGCTTTCTTCCCACCATTCACAACTGTTTTAGCCCTGACCTTTCTAAGCCCCTGCAGGAAAGAATATTTGTAGAAAACAGCACTTTTTTCTTTCTAATCAATAACCTCTTCTCAAAAAGAAAATAAACTTTTAGGCTCAAAAACATATAACCTAGAGGCCTAGTGCACAAAATTTGTGCATGTGGGGGGGAGGGGTCTCCTCAGCCCCACCTGCACCCTCTCCAATTCAGAACTCCTTGGAGGAGGAATCAGACATCCCTCTCACAATCTGGGACCACTGAATCCTAACCGCTCACCTGCCTGCCTGCATGATCACCCCTAACAACTTCTGCCTGCCAGCCTGATCACCCATAACTGCCCTCCCTTTCCCCCCCATCCCCCGCAGCCAGCCTGGTCACCTCTCACTGCCCACCGTGGTCGACCCATGCAGCCTGGCATGAGGGTATCCGGACCAATTTGCATATTACCCTTTTATTAGTATAGATGTAAGTGTGTGTGTGTGTGTGTGTGTGTGTGTGTGTGTGAGTGATATTTTTACATATCTAAGAAATAATGTAATTTATTTAAGGTAAGGTTTTAAGATTACCTGAAAGCTCTTACATTTGGAGGATAGTACCTGCATTACAGATTGAATATTATTCCCAAGTCTCATTAGAATTTTCAAGGAGAAAGTCATCCTTCTATCTACCAGCTAGTAGAGTATCTGCCAATAGAATTTATAGTGCATGAGTGATCATTAACTTCTACTTCTTTAAAGTGCATTTTCTCTTACAGTCCTTGACAGTTTAGATATAGGGCAAAAGCTTCCTTTATTGACTTGTAGTTGAAGAAGATGAAAAGGGTATTTTGAAAAGAAACATTAATAAAAATAAAGGTTGAATCATATGAGCCTTCAAGGAAGAAGATAATAATAACATGCATATGCTAGTTGCAGATATTTTTCCTTGGTATTAAATATTATATCATATTAAATGCCTGAAGATATTAACAAAAACATTTTTATACCTCATAAAACCAGATATGACACTAACTTAGGCAATATTTTCAAACCGATTGTTACAACTCTCAAGCACATTGTTAAATCAATTTAGTGCTTATGAACGGCATTTTTTAAAGAAAGGAATAGAATACAATAGATTACAAAAGAAAATATTAGAATAGAATCCAGTAAATCAGCCTGCATGACACATGGTAAAGTTAAGTTTTGTATTATCAATGTGAACTCCATATTTATTGCTATTCCCCCAACCAATAAGTGAGAAGACAGTGTTTGGCATAAAATAGGCAATACATAAACATTTGTTGTTAAATGAATAAATGTGTGTGTGCGTTTATATACATATCTATTAATCTTTTACTGGATCAAAATATAAAACGTATTTCTTAATGTAGGAGAAAATTTGGGCAAGTTTTGTATGTATACTCACACATACATGCATATACATAACAATCCTAACACATATATACTATATGACCACATAGTATATAATGTCTTAGGTCAGATTTCCTAGAAGCTGGACTGAGACAAGAGTTCTTATGTAAGCGATACATTTAGAGTGTTTTCTGGAGACACTGGTGAAGAGAGATGAGCAAAATAAGACAGTGGAGAGAAAGCAAGACAAAGCTGTGTTGGTAGAAGTCTACCTCTCAGCTCTCTCTAGGAAAGGGAGCTCCCCTCAGCAATGGGCAATCCCCCCAGGGAAGGAGGAGCAGTGACAAGCTAGACTCCTTCCACACTGAATGCTGACAATTATTCCTTCACATATTCAACAAGTACTTATTGAGCACCTACCTACTCCACTCCACGGCAAGAAGGCATTACGCCCTGGAATCTGACCCTGCCTCAGAAAGATTACATATAAGTAAGTCAAAGCCCAAGTTTAGTTTTACAAATGTAGAATACGTGCGATAGGATATTTTGTAACAGGAAAGAGGGCTATATCCATCACTAACCAGATTCCTTGGGTCACCCTCAAGTTTCTTTCACTTAATTTTCCTACATTTTTCTAACTCTTTACAGTGAAAGAGCACATTCATTTAAAATGAGGTAATGTGATTGTGAAGGTATATATAATATATTGGGTATGATTAGCAGCCTGGAGGAATTTTTGAACATGCCAATACTTTCTTAAAATATGTAAAATGTGTTACAGCTTTAAAGTTTGCAATTGTAAGAAAACTTATATGCAGTGGCAAAAAAAAAAAAATCATGTTAACTGTGCTATTGATATGGAAATAAAAAGTTATATTTCTGAATCAAGGAATTTAGCTGAATCTTAACAAAGCTAACCAAGCAAAACAATTTCTAATCTACTGTGCAGGTTTCCACAAGCTCTCCTAATTTTAGGTGATGTTTTTACTATTTGGATAATTAAAATAACAAGCTACACAACCGAATTTTATAAGACTTGTGGACATACATTAATATTGAAGAATGGTGGGGAAAAATTCCCACTTAGTCTTGTTCTTGCACTATCCTTACTTCATTATTTTTTTTTTCAGAAGTGCATTAAGAATTTCTACCTGGTCAATTTGAGCCCAAAATATGTATTTAATCATGTCACTCACCTGTTCCGACGTCATCACCATCTGTGGTTCATTTGCATTCTGGAACTAACCTATCATTTCAATCCTATCTCTGACCAGTTACCACATATGAGGTTTAAACTCTGTCCTAGTCTATTAACTGACCTCATTCAGAGCTAGACGCAGGTGTCCTCCATTTGCAAGGCCCCTGCCTCCACCCCCACTTTCAGACTCTGGATCTAACTCTGATCTAAATCAGAGAGCACAGTGAACATAGTGGATTTATTGGTCCTCTAATTCACCTCAGGGAATTGAGGATTAATGGCCTATTCTCCCACCTAGCTCCAACCTTGTAGACATTATTAGCACTTCTCAAATTTCAGTGTGCATACAAATCACCCAGGTCTTGTTCAAATGCAGATTCTGATCCAGTGGGTAGACATGGAGCCTTCAATTTTGCATTTCTAATAGGTTTGAGCTAATGCCCCGGCTGCCAGTCTGGGGACATCACGAATAACACATTTATGTGTACTTTGAAGTCACTCGCTGATACCTGAGTCCCATCTCCAGATAGTCTGACTTTATTGCTATCAAGTGCAACCTTATCATGAAGAATATTAAACACTGGCCAGTTCATTCTGATGTAAAGCACAGTTTGAGAAACACTGGCCTAATATATACCCTCTAGTGCAAATCATTAGGCCCTCAAGTGTTATATTTTGCTTCAAATCTAATCTTGATAATCTGCACAATAGGATTATTGCCTGCTAACTTCCTCCTTCCCTACTCCTTATCCCTGAATCAAACCCCAAAGCTCTGACCAGCTCCCTGAATGGCTGGTAGGAAACATGCTAAATTTCTAGAGATTTCCTTGATGCTGATTATAGGGTCTGCATGCCTTGATCTTTGAATCTAGGCTCTGAGATTTTCTACCACAGCAGGCTTCTCCTGCCTATCAAATATTTCCTATGTGGCATTCTATAAATTCTAGAGCCACATAAAAAATATTTGATAACATAAATTTTAAAAGAACCACGTGTTAGTTTATCCAGTTAAATCCTTACGAAGCTTCTCTTATGTGTCAGGCAGTGCTCTAGGATCTGAGGATACAGCATCAAACAAACAAGCCCCAGACCTATTGATGCTTACATGTGAATAAGAGAGACAGATAATAAGCAAATAAATGTATAAGCTAAGTTCAAGGGGTGATAAAAATTATGGAGAATTAAACAGAGAAAAGGGATAAACAATGATGGAGTCTGTTTTTCACGTAGGATAGTCTAAGTAGAGTCTCCTGTGTAGGAAAACATTTGAGCAAGACCAGAATGAGGGCCCACCAGTCTGGCTTAGTGGTTTAACATCAACTCATGAACCAAGAGCACACTGGTTTGATTTCCCGGGTTTCAGGCTTGATCCCCGGTGGGTGGCATGCAGGAGACAGCTGATTGATGAAGTTTCTTTCTCATCAATGTTTCTATCTTTCTTCCTTAAAATCAAAAAGATTTTTAAATCAATGTAAGAAACATTTAAAAAAAAATGAAAAAAAGAAAAGAAAAAGAAAGATCACAATGAGGCTAAGTAAAAACCATACACATCTAAGAGGAAGAAGGTTCCAGACAGAGGGGAGGAACAAGGACAGTCTCTGAGTGGGCAGCTTGGAGTGTTTAAGGCAGAGTATGGAGACCCTTAGTATGAAACAGGATGAGCAAAGGGACTATGTTAGGAGAAGAGGGAGATCAGTGGTCAGGGGCCAGGACTAGAGACAACCAAATAAGGCATAGCCAGGGCTTTGATTCTAAGTGAAATGGGAAGTCTTTGGAAAGGTTTGAAGAGGCAATTTTTAAAAGACTGACTTGACTATAACAGAGTTTTTATACCAAAATCTATTAGACAATGATTGCCTACCCTTTTCAGGTGATACTCTGCCAATGAATATAAAATGGACTACAGAGAAGTGTTTATTGGCCCATATCACCTCTACTCTTTCCCACATGCTTAATAGTTAGACAAGTGTTCTTCAGCTCTGTGGTTCCAATACACAGAGAGAAACAGAGCTGTTATATGGGCTGTATCTTTATAAAACCCTCATTTTAAATATAGATATGGGTGATGGAGTCTCTCCTTTAAATGAAGCACTTAAATACCTCACACATCCTATTTGGGTACCTAACAGGACTCTCAAACTTAATATAGTCAAATCAGAACCATTGATTTTCACTGCCAGATCTAATCCTCTGCATTTCAGTAAAGAGCACCACAATTTATCCAGTTTGGTCAGGTCAAAACTGAGCTGCCATTTTGATTCCTCCAGTTCCTCACAGCTAATCCATCATTAAGTCTTGTTTGCTCTGTCTCCAAAATGTTTCATGAACCAACCAATTTCACCACCTCCACGGCTACAACCTTAATCCCTACCACAATTAGCAGGGGTGTGGGGACCAAGAGTACAGATTTTGACATGTTAGGTTTGAGAGGTCAATCAGACACTCAAAATCATGATAAATTTGATGACTCTGGAGTTCAAGAGGCATGGATACCACTAGTATTTAAAGCCATGAGGCTCCATGTGATCACCTAGGAAGTGTGTAAAGATAGAGGAAAATCCCAGAACTGAAGCTTTGAGCATCCCAAAAAAGGAGACTGGAAACAAAGTCCACGAGACTTAGGAGAATCAAGAAAAAGTGATGCTTCTAAAACCCAGGCAAGAGTATTTCAAATGAAGAACTGTCACCACAATAAGTTTAGTTAATATCTATCACCTCACAGTAACAAATTTCATTTTCTTGTGATGAGAACTTTCAAGATCTCTCTCTTACCACCTTCCAAATGTGCAGTGTAGTATCGTCAACTAAAGTCACCATGCTGTACATCACACTCCCGGGGGTTTATTTATATTATAACTGGAAGTTTGTACATTTTGACCTCCTTCACATTTCACACACCTCCCACCCCACCTCTGATAACCACTAATCTGTACTCTGTATCCATGAGTTCATTTTCTTTTATTAGATTCCATATATAAGAAATATACAGTAAAAGAAGTGATCAATTGTGTCAAATACTGCTTATAGAGTGAGTAATATAAAAACTTATAATCTGCTGCTGAACCCAGTTGGCCTGGAATATGTTAATAGCCTCCCACTCCATTGTCCTGCCTCTTTTCTTGCTTCATTACAGACCATTTCCACCAAAAACAAACAATCAAAAATAGCTACCTTTCTAAAGATTTATTATATCAAGTGATTTTCCCACGTTACACCCTCCAATGGCTACTCATTGCAAATGGACTTAAAACAGGCAAAATTACAAATCGTCTGTCTCTGCCTATCTCTCTGAATCCATCTCCCTCCATGTTCCCCCTAGTATGCTCCAACTGAGTTAGCTTTGAGTTATATTCTGCGGAAGACAGACTGCTGATGCCCTGCCGTTCCTCCCCTGCGGTGGAAGAGTGTTCAGCATACTGACTGCTTTCTATCTTCACTATCTATGTCTTTCTTCTTTTTTTGCCTGAGGATTTGCTTTAGTTCTTCAGGAGTTTGCTTGACCTCCACAGGAACAACCTAAAAGTGTAGGAGAGTTAACACCCAAGAAGAATACGCAGCCAGTGGGATATAGGAAAAGGCAGGTAGATGACCCAGCTTTCAGCCCTCAGGTAGGAAGATCCTGAGGTAAGCTCCAAATGGTTTCTCCCAGGGCCACACCCCAGGGGAAGTCAGTCATAGTTATCCATGGTAATAGCTCATTTACAACATATTATTTTTTTGGCATTTTTCCCCCATTGCCCACTTTCTTTGTTTCTTCTGTGATGCTTCATGGAGTGACCTCTCATATAAACTACCTGTAACCCAATCCTTATCTCTGGGTTTATTATGAGAAATCCAAATTAATGGCTTGCATGCCAAGTCATTTCCTATCCTTGGGCTTCTGTAGGCCCTGAGCCTTTAATGCAGACCTTCGCATGACATCTTTCTTACCAGTGAGCTTCATCCTGAACGTTTCATCCTTAAAGAGCCTCCCTTACCTTCTAGTTTCAGTAACTTCTATCAGTCACTGTATCACTATTGTATCTTGTTCATAGCATCAATCAGTGCTAAAAGTTCTCTTATGTATTATTGCTTATTGGCTGTCTCACTTCTTCCCTCCTCACACTTAGCACACACACACACACACACACACACACACACACACACACACCCATTCATTCATACACACACACACACACACACACATATTTATGGAATACAAGATTATAAGAATTCCTTAAAGGATACAAATTTTTCCTGCCTCTTGCTTAGCTCCTAAAACTGTACCTGGCCTAAAGAAGCAGTCAGTGTTTGTTGACTGGCTGACTTAGGCTTTGCTTCTCATACTGGAGTATATGTCCCCTCCCATGGCCATTCAATATTATATCAGAGAGTCTGTATTTATATATCCATTAAGCATGAAATAGGGCACATGTTCCAAGAACACAAATATGAACAGAAAAAAAGTGTGCATGTTTTCTGTAGGAAATTATTCAATTATTTACTTTTCTATAATTAACATTTTTTTTTGTTTTTATATTTAAACAAACAGATCTTATGGAGTAACATGGGAGTTCCTCATGGGCTTTTATGATAAAATAAGTGTTCTGTGTCCCTTGCTTTAGGGATACTTAGATAGGAAAGTCTGAAAGCCTTCCTCTGAGGGACCCACACTCTAATTGGAAAAAGGGAGGAAACTCTAATGGGAATGGACGGCTATACAAGCTGTCCCTATTTTTTTTTTCTTCTAAGACTGTCCCCTGTTCTCAGGAGCCTTAAAGCCATTACCCATACTTCCCCAATTTTCTGGCCCAGTTTTCCCCATATCGAGTTCCCCAGGACCATTAATTTATGTTCTCTAGAGATTAAAGAAAATCTGTGTTCAAATAAGATGGAAAAAAAAAAACAAAAAAACCCCCACCACATTAAGCCTCCTCGGCACCTTTCATTTACTATTGTGCATATTCTTATACCAAGGAGTAGAACTGAGTACGCCTTCCCCCAAACTTATTGGACCCTGAAATCCGTCCGTGGGTTCTCTGAAAACAGGTTGGGAAACACTGCGCTGGCCTAAGAGGAACAGGTTGGCAATCCAAAGCCTGAGCACAACTCCAGGCCAGGCATCATGCTGAATGCTTTCATAGGGGTTTGTACACCTGTGAGGTAAAAGAGGAATGGTTTCCTTTAGTCCTCAAAAATACTTCAAGGTATGAATTATAATTTTCCATTTCTGAAGAGAGAATTGAGAAGTAAAATAATTTGACCCATGTTTTAAAGCTAGTCAGTGGGGAGAAAGACTTTGAAACCATATTGGTTGGGTTCCCAGGGCCCTCTTTTCCTACTTAGCTCAGCTGAGGAAGGGCTGGAAGGAGCTTCTGCTGAGGCCAAGCAATCCCGTTTCCTGATGTCCTCACCGAAACTGAGGGACTTGGCAAAGGGGGTGTGAGGAAGAATAATATGATACTTTTAAATTATTGCTTATTTCAGCTGATATTTTGTATTTATTATCTGTAAAATATTGCTTCATTTAGCATTCTTTCTACAATTGATGGGTTTTAAATAATTGCATGGAATTTTGAAGAAAATTCAAATTTTTAGTTTGAATGCATTGTATATAATCGGTCCACACATGGTGAATACATTGAACATTGACTTTCCCCCCTTCTAAGGAAGCATTTAAGAAAGGAACCATGCACATTTCTTAATTAATTATGAAAACATTAACTTGAAGTTCAATATTCACTGTACCTCCTGAATGTCATTTGTTGGCCTGAGAATATATCTTATAAAAAGTACCACATTTGTCTACATTACACTGTTACTGTCATTGTCAACCTTAAACAAAAGTTGACTAGGTATTCTGTCACCAGAAGGATTTATTCAGGAAAAAGAAGGGGCTGCAGTTTGACACCTGCAGACATGGCGGGCCACATGCACACACAGAGGAAAACAGGCAGCAGCAGGAAGCCCTTTCTACAGAGCGGAACAGAGGCAAGGGGAGGGCTGTTGCTACCTTGGAGCTCAGCTTAAACCCGAAGAGTTCTTCCTGTAGGGCTTAAGCAGCAGACTTGGGTGTTAAGTGCTCCTCCCACAGGCCCTCCCTATTCTTTTCTTGGCTAAGGTTTCTGTCCTAAATTCTGACATTGTATACACCTTGTTAATTAAAAAAAAATTGTATTGATTTTTTTTTTTTTTTTTTTTTTAGAGAGAGAGAGAAACATCAATGCAAGAGGGACATATTGATCAACTGCCTCCTTCATGCCCACCAGGGGAGTGAGCATGCCACCTGGAGAAGTGCCCTGATTGGGAACCTTTGAGTACACAGGATGACATCCAACCAACTCAGCCACACTGACCAGGGCTTTAATTCAATTTTTTAAGTCTAAATAATTGTTTTAACCTCTCTATGTTTTTCATTATATCAGACAGCAAACTTACAGGATTGTGTAATTCCAGTTACTGAACATCTGGCAACCCTATCGAGAAAAACTAATTGGAAAATTTAAAAAAAAAAAAAATTTAAGATAAAGAACAGTTTTCTGATGGTAGAATGTGAAGTGACATCACTTAACCAGCCCAAGGTCTCATTTCCAAGTCTTGGACTTTTCTTCACCCGCTCATATTTTTGCACCAGAAGAACTTAGAGCCGGAAGAGTCCCAGCCCCCACTGACATTAACAGCAATAGGTCAAACTGATGACTTAACAAAGGGTTGAAGAGTTGACAGCACATTGTCGGGGTAAACAATACAATCCTCTCACTCACTGAGCAACATTTACATAATGTACCACAGTTGATTGTTTTCCAGCATCCTCTAGGGAAGCAGATAGAACGTTTGCATTCTTACTTTCAAAAGAACCATGTCACTGAATTTTCTGAAGACAAAGCAACTGAGTGAAACTGGGAAGATTTGGCTCTCTCCTGCTGAGTGACTCTAGGCGAGTCATTTACCCTCTCAGGCTCTCTGTTTTTTCTTATTTATAAAATGAGGCTGTTGGAGTGACTCAAAACGTCTCTAAACTTCTACAAGTTCCAAAATTCTATGATTCTTTATCTCAGTTCTCCAAAATATGCCACGCGTTCCCTGTTATCCCCTCTACAGCTCATCTTCCTCTTTGTGTTTAATTTGCAAAAGGTCTCAAATAAGAGTACTGTCCAACAGTACTGTGAGGGAGAAAAAAAAATTTTTTTTCCTTTACCCTCGGGGTTCTTCCAGCTGGTCTAATAATCAAATGAGACAGATTAGCAAGAGAAAGAAGCAAATTTAATACATACATATGTATGGGCACCCCACACGCCTGAGAAACTCAGAGACCCCACACGCAGGAGAGGTTCAGAGATAACAAGGGGGATTGAGCTATGTAAGATCCTGAGCTTCAGGTGAGGTAATGCACCTTGGGGGCTTCCACAGGACTTTGCAGGATAAGAGAAGCAGATACTTAGTAAATACAGACAGAAGTTTGCCCTGCCCTATAGGTATGTCAACAGAGTTTATCTGCGATAATCGTTTATTATGGGCAAGGCAAGTTCTTGTAGGTAGTTAAGGAAGGGACAGAAGTTCTTGAGCCTGTAGCCAAAGTTGTCTTTTTAGCTCAAAACAGTCTGCATACCACAACCTAGGGTGACTCATTCTGAACCCCCACAGCATAATAGAATCCAGTTCTACAAGAATAGTGCACTTTTATCACTTTGGCAGCTTTGGTCACAGGCTTTATCGTATGTCTATTTTTACCAGCAACCTGAATAAGAAGGTATCATTCTTCGCATACCACACAGGCATACCTCAGAGATATTGCAGGTTCCTTTCCAGGCCACCACAATAAAAGGAGTGTTGTTGTAGGGGTGGAAACAACACCAGGTGTCTAACTAGTGGGGTCAAATCGAACCTGGGTTCAGCAACCTTGGGTACTTGAGTTCTCACTAGGAAAGAACTCAGAGCAAGGCCCAAACTGTAAGAGAACATTTACTGGATAAATTACAGAGGTAGAAAAAGTAATTCCTAGAAGAAAGGAGCTTAGGAAACAAGTTATACAGGTAAAGGAAAGGCCCTTGGAGCTTGGGAGTGAGGAGGCTAACGGTAAGTGCTTGGGGGAGGGAAGAGGAAAGGCCCAGGTGTGTTCGCGGAGGGAGGATGTTCTGGGTTCTCCATCCTAAGGGTTTTAAGGGCTGAGATCTTAGGGGAGGTCCCAGGGAATGATCTTCATTGAATACTCAGCAGTTTTCCAGGTGTGTCCTTTCAGGGCTGTGGTCCCCCCTGACGGATTGGCCAGCACCAGGGCAGGGGGGACATTATTCAATGCAGCTGGTCCTGACGTCAGCTGTGGATGGTTTTATTGCTTTTTTGGGCCGGGAGCTGAAATACAACTGAGGCCTGGATGTTATCTCTGGGGAGGAGAGGTCAGGGGGTCCAAACCAAGGGACCAGCAATATGCTAGGGGAGGAAAAGTCACCCTGGGGGCGAGGCCCCACCATACAATTTGCTAGGCACCTGGGCCTTTCCACGCTGATGAGCTGCCCCATCGTCCTTGCTCTGCTCATGTCATGAAGTGAGTCATAATGTTTTTGCTGGTGGAGGGTCTGGCATTCAATTTGTAAAATTAAAAATCCACTAAGCATAATAAACCAAGACACAATGAAATGAGGTAAAGCTGTATTCAGATTTTTTACACAACTTTTATGGGGCAAACTGGGATAAACCAGATCTTCTTATCTGGAATGCACATACCACTACTCTATAGTCAAATGCTCTTTAGTTGTTTAATTAAATAAAATTTAATAAATTTTCTTTGCAAAGCCATTTTCATTTGTTGCTATCAGGGCTTCAGCTGATATTATTAAAGTGCAAAACCATAAAGAACACATCTAAGAGTCATTCTCTTGCCTGTTCTCCCACACTTCTCAGTAATTTCTACTGTTAATAGCTGAAAATTTTAAAAGTGCATAATAAAATGGACTCTTCTATCCAGTCCCAAAGTAAAATGTGAAGTCTGTGTTTTGTCTTCAAAGTCAAAAGTTGTCCCTGTCCTAACTCCTTACCCCACATTCATAAGAATAATAACACCTTACATTTGCATAGCAAGGAACTTTAGCAAGTTTTAAATTTTTCCTGAGTTCCAAATTGTGGGGGGAGGAATACAGCAAAAGTCAGATGAAGAATAGCAGTCCATTTGCAGCAATAACAAGCAGTGAGACCTTCAGCAAATTCTCCATGCTTAAGAAGAGAGGAGTGGCTTGTGCTGAAAACTTTTTGAATCCTTGCAGCTCTCACATGCAATGATTCACTTTTGATTTTTAGGTTTTAACACATGTACAGTGCATCCTTTTTATTAAATGCATGATAACATTCCTGTAAAATATTCCATTTATAGTACTAAAACCTCTTTCATCTACTACCCCCCAACCCCAGATCTAGAGAGGCCATTATTTTTATCCATTTTGAGTATATATATCTTTATATCTTCCAGAATGTTTATATATATATATATATATATATATATATATATATATATATATGGTTTAAGCGAATGTATCATTATTTCATTAACTTCACAATGTGTATTAACTATCTGTTAACCTAGAAATAAAAGGCTGAAATGAGAGATAACAAGCATTTGAGATCCAAAAGAGAAGCACTAATTCAGGCAGCAACCCAAATAGTGTACACATGAGGAGGTGAAGGAAAAGGTATTTTTGAGGAAGCAAGGGAATAAGTACATGAATTGAAGGAAGGAATTTTTATGGGTGTTAAGAAGCTAAGGAAGGGCTTTTTATATGTGCAGATAAGCTAACAGCGGTGATGCTAATTCTAAAGAATGTCTTTAATTTTCAGTCCAGTAGTCCTAGCAAACAGTTGTGAGGGCTATAATGATGCTTTCAGCCCAGTTCAAAGGTTATTTTTCCTCCTTTTAATGTCCCAAAAGTTTGAAAGTGCAAGGCAGTTTCTCTGCTATCTGATTATATTACATTTACTTTCCATATCAATATATATTGTCTCCATTCTCTTCAATTACTATCTATTCTATCATAATATGACTTCATTCTATTCAGTGAAATTATTCTATTTTTGCTGGACATTTAGACTGTTTCTGTTTCTCTTCTCCTATAATAAAGAATGATGTATTGGATATCCTAGCATGTGTCTCTTTGGTCATATATATGATGTTCCTTTGGTTAGATATTGAGATCAAATTTAATTTTAATATACTTCTAATTCACTCTCTAAAGTCAATGTACCAACTCACTCTCCCTGCCAGCAGAGAATGAGAGAACTCCACACTTTAGTCAATACTTCATGTTATAAAAAAAGTCAGTCTAAGAGGTAAAAATATTATCCCATCCTTAATTTCAATCATTCCTTTCTGTACTAGACCTTCTTATCACAGTTTCTGGTCTCTAACCTTCCCAACTCCCTTTTAGGAGTTTACACATTGTTCTTCCTTCCAATAAATCTTTCCTCAGGAAAGAACCTGGTATCACGTGCCTCAAAACAAATATGTCAATTTATTTACTGTTCTTATGGGTATTTGCATTTCAAGTTGTATCTCTAATTGCAGGAGATACAATTAGACTGTAGAGCAAATTAAAGACTTATATATAGAGGGAGAATTATTTCTTAGACTAGGAGGCTTTCATAGCTTCAGAAATCACACTATTAATGGCCCTGTCATGATCCACTAGGAGTGACTTAGTGATAGGTGGAAAATCATGATGTTCTGGTTAGGAAACACTTTTTTATGCTGATTGCTACTCAGATCATCTCAATATCAGAGAATTCTTCAAGTAGCAAATGCACTAAACTCCCTCCTGAAAGGCAATGTGTTATGGCTGTTGAGGGAAGATGAAATATTAGAATTCTGCAACAAATCTCACTTATATTAACAGGAACCCCAGTGAGGCATAGTTGCATATTTACTGCTCAGAAATATCTTCCTCCAAGCTTATGAGAGAAGGCAGAGCTTTCAACCACTCAGCAGGTTCATTTTTTTTTCATTAGCAAATATGCTACCTCTGAGGAAGCCATTGGGTCTAGAATTTAGTTTGAAGAAAAGTCTGATTCCAAGTACTCTGGACCTCAATTTTCTTATATATTAACATGTTAACAAGCTTTAGCAGCCTCCCAAGGTAGTATTGTGGTAGGCAGTTAGACAGTCATGAGCAAGGACAATGGGATGGGCCAGGTACAGAAGGTCACCAGGGGTGGAAGCCCCGGATGCTTACCAATGGACAAAACTGGAGAAACAAGGACATCACCCCCAGGATAACCTTGCTTTTTCTAGCATATCTCTGGTCATGTGTTTTAGATCCCCTCACCTTTCATATCACTGGTAATGTGGTTCCTGGCCTGTTGCTAGTCGTTCTGGTTAGATGCCTTCAGAAGGGGAATACACAAGATGGCTAGAGAATAGCCCTTAAGCATTAAGCCCCCAGGACAATGAATTTCTGGCCCATATCAAACACATCTAGGCCTCAGTTGTGTTTCAGATCCAGGCAAGTAATACCTCAGGACCAGTTGCATTAATTAATGACCTCCTGCCCTGGTGCCAACCTATCAGTAGGCCATGACCCTGAAAGGACACACCTGGAAAGCTGGTGAATATTCTATTGGGATTTTCCCTTGAGACCTCCAGATAAATACCGACAAATCAAAAGACCCAGTGCTCCCGCTCTCTCTTGCGCTCCCTCTCTCTCTCTCTCTCTCTCTCTAGCACACTGGTGCACTTCCTGTCCCTGACCACTTCCTCTCCAGGTATAGTACCTTTACCTTCTTTCTCCTAAATACCAAGGGCCCTTCTTTTGCTTCTGTAGCTCATTTTTTTTTTCTACCTCTGTGACTTTCTAAAGAAACTTTCTCCTACAGCTTGAGACTTGGCTCTGAATTCTTTCTTAGCCAGATATCAAGTACTGAAGTTGCTGAACCAAGGTTTGATCTGACTCCACCAGTATATTCTCACTTCAACAGTACAAGATTAAAATGCTATTCGATATGTGCAAATATGTTTCTCAACTCTAAAGTGGGGGCAGTCCTTATTATCAAATAAATAAAACAATATTTTTGAATCCCCACACATGCCTCGCAAAGGTCTTGTGAGATAAATATGGTTGCTCCTAAGAGGAAGTTGAAACTCAGTGAAAGTATCATGTTCAAGGTAAACTTAGCAGCAGCAACAAAATTCATACAAATTATTTCTGCATCCAACATCCAGGTTCTTTCCAGCACATAATCTGCCTCCACCATTTCACAGTATAGTATACCAACTTAATAATCATATCTTAAGTGAATACATAAATGAAAGTTTACATTGTGTTTAAATGCAGAATTCTGAATGCCGTGATATTTCACTGCATTTAAATATGGAAGTCTGTAAGCCATAGTATCAGTCATAGCAATATCACTCATAGTGCCTAATAGTTCAAGGTTCATGCCAACAAGACAGCATCTCTTTGTGTGGTAATGTGGTGGAATTTAGACTCACAAAATGGATGGTGGGACTGACAATGCAACTAGGAAGTTGCTACTCCATGCAGTTTCCCGGGCTGGTGCCAGTACACATTCTGGGGAGATGCGATAACAGCACATTTTACATCTTCATGTGTAGAAACCAATAAATCTTAGTCCTTCCAAAAGCACAGCCCTGCTTTGGGGTAAAATTGCAGCCATTGATCTACAGTTCAGCTCTAACTTAACTTTCTGCCTTTTTTCTTTTCATGCAACTTCCACTTATTTAGATGTGGGTCACTGGGTGGCAAATGCAAAGGAAACCAAATGTGGGGATGATAGGAGTAGTCGATAAGCTAGCATTTGGGGATTTCTGCTTCTAAATAGAGACTGGGGGAAAAGCGGATTTCAAAGCAAATGCCTGCTATGTCCCAGAAGCAGCAGTGAGATCATAACTAAGGGGTGATGGCTGCTAATTTAGAATTGAACTAAAAATCACCTTCATAGCAAGGATGACTGGATCCTGCCAACTCAGAGGATTAGAGCCACAGACCACCAAAAACCCACTCATTCATTCCACAGACTTGAAAACTGCAGATCAAACAGGGGACAGAGCTGGGATTCACACTGAGAACTCTAGGCTCAGAGCAGGGATCTCTGCCTTTGGCCACGGACCTCCCCCAGCTGCTCACCCCTGAGTGCATCCACATGTTGGAGACAAACACTTTATAAATCCTTTCTGTTTACTGAGGCAAAACAAAGAGAAGACACATCTTCCTTCTCCCAGAATAACGGGCACAAAATCATGAACAGATGCCAGTTTAATTGCAATTAAAATGTAATGCCACGAGGACAGATTGCTGTAGACAAGGACAGGGGATTGAAGAGTTAATAGGCTCAAATAGAACTGAATTTCTGATCCTCCAAGAAGGATAGCTTACCTGGGGGCTTTGCACAGCTCTTAAGATCCATGTTACACAGTGACATTCCCATAAGCCTCAGGTTTTGTTCTAACCAGCCCTTTAAGTAGTAGAGGGGAAGAGGTATTCCTGGGCTTCCTAGCCTGAAATATTTCAGAGAAGACATTTAAAGGTGTAATTCAAGTGATGAATGCAAGCAGTTTTCAGGAAGAAAACAAGCTCATCACCCTGTCTCTTCCTCCGGGACAAGTGACGGCCCCGCACAGTCCCTTGGACTCCTGGGGGTAGCTGCATGGCCAGGCTTGCCCTCACCGGGTATTCCCACTCAGCCCCACACCAGCAGTGCCAAAGACAAGCCAGGAGAACATTTTTATTGGCACCAGGCAGTTCACACTCTCCACTGAAATTGCAAAATAAAGGACATTCATTTTGGAGCTCTCCCACATTTTCCAGATTTTTCTTCCCTGTCTTGGAATGTCCCGCCTCTCCTTATCCAAACACTCAGAGCCCTCCGGCTTCCACCATCCTGGCCAGAGGCATTCAACCTTCCACCTGATCTCTCTTCCCGAGCTTTCCCTCTCCTAAAGTGGACTAGAAACCTCTTTCTTCCAGCGGTTCAGGAGATCTCAAATAAGGTAGTATTTGACTAAAGGAATGTATAACAGGAAGATCTCTGATAAACACTTTCACTTTGCTCCTCCTACCCTAAATGCAAACCTAAAAAAGCTTTGCATTTGAAAGCATCTGTTGACTTATCCTAAAGGAATCTCTTAATATGCGGAAAAGGTGTTTTTGAGCTGAGGCCCAGGACTTCCTTGGGCACTCCCTGCTCTCAGCACTAGTCAGCTACACTAATAGTTAATCCCAGACATCTTGTTTCTCTTACGCCACCCAACTGGAGTTTCTTCATTTTTAAAGATGTCTTATAAGTAGCTGACAGGGAATTTCTGATCCTGCTTGAAGGATGGGTTAATCTATTCCAGGTAACCCTTTCTGCGTCTGGACTATGTGCTAAGCACAAGTCTTATATTATTGACATTTTCCCACAGCCCTCTGAGGGAGATTCTACCCTGATCTCCATTTTAGAGAAAACAGGTTTAGAATGGTTTTTCTCCCAAGGTCATGGTAAGGGGCAGATCTGCAGTCATACCTAAATCCCATGGATTCCAGAACACATGTTCTCAACCACTGCACCATAATGAGAGCAGCACTAATTCCAGGCATAAGACGCACACTCATGCTGTAGCTCTGCAATGACGACCACCAGTTTCCCTAACCTGTCTAAAACTCCTTCCCAATCAGTAAAGTAGATTGATTTACAATACTTACCATGCCAGGCTAAGGGGAGGATTAAACGTGAAGAGTGTTTTATAAAATGGTACCAAATCGATATGGCTATTTCTCACTAATAGAAATATGGCTCCTGTACTTTATTTTTTATTTTATTTTATTTTATTTTATTTTATTTTTATTAAATTTTTAAAAAACCTTTATTGTTTAAAGCATCACATATGTCTGCCCCCACCCTCCACCCCCCTCAATTTCATATATATATATATTAAGTCATCTCTCCTCAAGGGAATTTCATTTCTGTGTATATGTGAATTCTTCAAAAGGTGGACATACATGACAATAAATTGGGACCCACTCTGTTTTGTTCTTCATGCAGGCTCTAACAAATACTTGTAAAATAAATGATTGATCTTTGCTTGGGAAGCATAAGGGGAGCAGAGCAGGTAAAGGAAGAAGGCTTTGTTAATTGAGAAATTGTCACAGGCATCAAGAAGTCACAGTGTACTGACTTTTACACTGACTATCAAGTCCTAAGTAGCTAAGCAGTAATAAGATGTACTCTGATATCATAGTAAAATGAATGAAATCTTGTGTTAGATTTTGTTTTTTTAACAAATCAGCAGATTTTATGTGTGGAAAGGTTGTTAAGGTATGAGTTGTAGCCCTATTTTGACCTATGTTTAGCTGCATGTAGGCTTGCTAAAGCTACCTTAATCCTCCTTGAACTTCTGTACCCCATTTCCCCGCAATTTGCAAGTCTTTAAAAACATGGCTGTGTGAAGAGTGTGTTTGTTTAGTCCAGTTCTTCCCTCCCTCCCCACCCCCCTTTTCTATTTTGGGCTCTCACCCTCTCCTCTCCTACCTGGCATGTTTCCCAAGAAGTGCTTCAGTTGCAAAGAAGGAAAATACTGACAGTGCATAATTTAAATGAGAGAGATGTGCCATGCCACATTTTCATTAAAATTACTGAAAAATCCAAGCTGTGTTGAGTTTAAAGGAGATCAGAATAGAGTCCAAAGTACTATCATTACATTTTGTAGTGTTTTTTTTAGCTCAATAAAGCAGCTGTCCTATATTTGCAAAATAGCATGGAAATTGTTGGTCGTGGAAAAGGAACGATGTGCACTGTTTTTTTTCTTCCTTCATTTCAGTTTAGAGTTCTTGACTAGTTACAAGAATTAGAAAAAACACCAAGTGTACAACTCCTATAATCTCTATTGGCATATAAATGTCAAACCCAAAATATGTTGAAAAGAGCTGCTAAAAAGTGTATTGGGGCAGAGTCTTGCTAGCAGATTAACAAGTACTTACCCACAAATCAAATACTTCTATGGCCAATAAGCTTAATAAAACAATGGCCTTTGTTTATAATGGTGGTTCAACAAGCCAAATTTTCTGAGGACTTACACAAAGCAACCAAATAAAGATATGAGTCTGGGGAAAAAAAGGCCTGAAGCAAATGTGGGAAATGAAGAATACCAAAACAATATTAGTTTTCTCCATAATTGCTAGGTTCCCCTGCACTTGAGCTTAATCATCCTTTAGAACTGGATGTTCATTATATTTTGACATTAGTTTGTCATGTTTTGGCATCAGTTTGACTAACAGAACACTCCTGTCATCAACCAGGCAATTTTCATCTCAGTAGATAATAACTTTCCTGTACATGACTAATGCCCATTTTGTTATATAATTTTAGGATCTAGCCCCAAGGGTCAGAGATAGCAAATAATAATAATAATAATAAATTACCCGTGCTATTTGGGAGTTCAACAGAAAGAAAGAAAGAAAGAAAGAATATTGAGAAATTTCAGAGAAAACAAACTTTATAGCTAATTCATTTCACTCGTTCTTCAGTAAACTACATTTCTACAGTTTCCTAACTGAAAGTTTTATAGTTATGAATCTCTGAGCACAATCTATAATAATAAAAGCATAATATGCTAATTAGACCAGATGTCCTTCCAGACAAAGCTGGGGTTTTGAGGGAAGCCCAGGTCCTGGGTGCCAGAGGGAAGCCCGTGCCAGCAGCTGGAGGAAGAAGGCCTACTCTTGCATGAATTTCATGCATCGGGCCTCTAGTAACCTTATAAATGTAATCCAGCTTCGGCTTTGTTAATAAGTAACAAAATCACTCTAACATACACCTAGAACTTTCATTCCAACAAATCACCTAATATGTACTATGTTCCTGTCTTTTTCTCTTTTAATGTTATACTTAATTACACAAATAGCCCATGAACACATTACTGTACAAAAATATAAAATACAGAGGGAATAATCTATTACTCAAGTGGTCACCTTTAAATACTATAGTTTTGCCAGTTTTGAATTTTTAAAGTCTTTTAATCATACATCCCTTCCAGCTTTTTCTTGATTGTTTGTTTTTAATTATTGCAATTTGTTGAATAAACCAAATCATTTGATCATCTGTCTTAAACAGATCTTGTCAGTTTGGATTTCATTGATTGCATTCTCTTGATGTTATCCAACATATTCTTTCATTTTCTGTAATTTTTATAAATTGGTAGTTGATCTAAAGGGTAATTCAAATTTAATGTCAAATATATATACGTATGTGTAAATATAATATAATAATATAATATTCATATTCAAAATACTTCATAGGTCATGAGGTATTCCTTATCAAGACATTGTCTCTCTTGCAAATTATTTACTAAAAATATGTCATGGAGAGTCCTACATGTACATGTAGATTTAACTTAATTCTTTATTCCACAGAATGAAGTTTTATAATTTACTAGAGGCCTGGTGCATGAATTCATGCACAGGTGAGGTCGCTTGGGGTGGCCTGCAGGGATCGGGCCCCAGCTTGCTCCCCCAGGCTTGGAGCTCCAGTTCCCACCCAAAGCCTCACAGCCCTACAGCTCCACCTGGCACCCCCCTTGGCCTGACGTTGCCTCCTCACCTATTCCACTGTCCTGCCTGCAGGGCAATCTATCGGGACTGGTCAGGGGTCCCAGTCCCTCAGCAATTGGGAGTCTGGTGGCAGCCCCACCCCCCACTGTTGCCTGTTACTGCAATCGCCCCTCCCCTCCCCCCCGCTGTATTCCCTTGGCCTGGTGCCACCCAAGAATCTGCTCCACCATCCCATCACAGTCCCGCTCTCCTTGGGGCCCTTTGGGGTCCACAGAACCTCCATTGCTGCGTGCTGTTAGCACTGCATTACCAATGCCCACCATGTTCCTTGACGCCCCTTGGTGGTAATCGCACATCATAGCAAATGGTTGAACTCTTGGTTGAACTCCAATTCGAGGGGAAAATTTGCAAATTAGGCTTTTATTATACAGGATTATTTGTATTATATTTTATAATTATAATTTATATTCTCTTTCCCCTTCTGAACCTTAAGATTGTTTTCACCTTTAACAGTTCTACATTGAACATCCTATACACAGGCTTTTTGTACACAAACAAGAGTTTGTAGGACAGTGAAATCTTTAGTCCTTTTCCCCCCATGTGCCCTGTCAAGAGATCTTGAAAAGGTGAGGTTTTCATTCACAGGGGAAGTAGCAATAGAAGATCATTCTCTTTAGTCATTTAAGCTCCCTCCCAACACTGGAAAAGGATCTAAAATATTGCAGTCATCTCCACAACAGGGTCCATGTTTCAGAGGGTACTCAGAAATATCCATGTGGAATAGGGGGGGAAAAATAGAATTTTTATTTCTATTGATTATTTTCTATGTGCATATTTTATAATGTATAGAAATACGTACAAATACTTCATAAATATATATGTGTATATGTTTGCATATATTATGATTGGGTATGTGCTCAAAATATTCATCAAAAGGATATTATGAGAAAAACAAAGTATAGATATTATTGTGTATTTGTTATATGAAGCTGAGTTTCTGCCAAGCTGATTGCCTACCTTGGGCCTCCACCTACATTATTTGTCATCATCTCACACTCAATCTGTGAAAAAACGCATTCATCATTTTCCCCCTCAAGGCCCAGCTTCTCCCCATGATTTCTGCATTTCTATTAATGGCATCAGCAGCCTTCTCCCAGACACCCAGCCTCGAAACCTGAGTCATCTTTTGTTTGCTTCGCTTTTCATCTTAGTGTCTGCAATCCTCTTACATCTTTCCTCCTTTCCATCTCCACTGCCGCCACCTTTGTTCCCGCCCGTTTGGTGACTATTACAACAAAAGTCTAATTGGTCTCTACTCATTCTCTCCCTTTTTAAACTGATCTACCCTACAAGATGAATCTTTCTAAATCACAACTCAAGCCTGTTGCAATCCCATATATAATTAAAATTTGCCAACTGGAAAAATGTAAAACCTACTCCCTAAGTGTGGGATTCAAGAGCTTTCAGATGACTTGGCTTCAAATTCTTTCTCTACCTTGAGTGTTTCTGCTTTTCTGTGTGAGGCTTTACTCAAATCAATACTTAGTCCATTTCTGATATTTTACTACTAGAGGAGACGAAAAAGTTTTCCTGGACCTTACTGGTTCTGAAAAATAAACTGAAAAAGACAATTTAACAGGATGAAAATATATGTTTATTTAATACAAAGTACACATGACATGGGAGACTGCATAAGGAAGTGAAAACCTAAAGAAACAGTTGACTTGACTCTGTTTTTGCTGGGCTTGATGAATGTAGGCAGCCATGGAAAAAATATGATAGCCAAGGAGAATGAGGAAAGTTTGGTGAAGGGTGTGTGTGTGAGGGTGAGGGGTGAGGGTAGAATATATTTAACAATGCCTGTGTGAGGGATTCTTCTTGGCATCCATTTTTTTCTCCTGAGATAAGGATGCTTCTTTCCTCCAGTCATAGAGATAGCATCTCCGATACAAGGGTTTTATGGCCTCTGTCAGGACAAAAGAAGAGGGCTGGGAGGGAAGGACTCTGACCTGCTTCTGCTGTTTTCTCAGACTCTTCGGGCTCAAAATATTCCATATGCCAAGGTGCCATCATTTGGGATAGCATGTCCTGAACCCCATCACTAGGCATGTTATGGGAGTTATCTCACTTAGTTATAGCCATACTCTATGAGGCACAGGACTGAATTAATAACAGGGGATTTCCCAACCGGAGTGCCTGGATTCCAATCCCTCTTATCAAACATGTGACGAGTGACTTGCCTGACAGCTTTGACAGCTTGCCTGACCTCTCTTGTCTTGGTCTCCTCATCTGCAAACTTGTGGCAGTGATGTTATCTGCCTCACTGTGTTGTAGTGAGGACTAACTGTGTAAACACCTGGCAAATGCTTAGAACCATGCCTGGCACAGAATAACCACTCAATAAATGTTACTCTGCTCTATTATTATTATTTCCATTTTGCACATAGATGTTATGTCCATTCACCCAGTTCATACAACTAGTGTCAGAAACAGGACCTCAAACCACTGCTCCCCACAACTGCCTGACTGCAAAACCCAAGCACAGCCCTTGACCCATCCAGACCCATCTCTCCTACTTCCTATTCACATGTACTCACAGTTCCAGTCAGTTACTCACACATCTCCAAGGTGCTTTGTATTTTTTCCTTTCTTTGCCTTCCTTTTCATAACCTTCCTTTCCTCCCCAGATAGTTCTGTTAAAATGCATTTCATTCCTCTCCTATCTCTTCAATGGTGATCTCAGCTGCTTAAAATCCTACCCATTTCCATGAAAGGCCACCTTCTTTGTGATACCATCACTGACCCGCTTTTATCCTCTTCCATGGAAAGGCAAGTGTGACCTCTCTCTGTGCGAATGCACGTATACATTATGGTTGTTATCATATTTGGGCCTTTTGTTATAGATATCTGTGTACCTGCAGTAGAAACCAAGATTCTATGTTTAAAAGTCCACCTGATATTATCTTGCCTAATGACTGTTTTCAGAGCCCCGGGTTCAAAGGAGTCAGTCCAGACGGCCCGAGGCAGCTGGGAAACTGAGTGGGTGCACCTGTGTCCTCCTTACACACACCCACAGCCCTTCAAACAGAGTGTCCCCTTTTTATCTGTTCCACATATTGGGGCAAATGTTTACAGGCAGCCTATAATAAGTCATTGTCTTCTCTCTCCCACTGCATCTCCAAGGTTGTGTGGGAGGAGAGAGGCTTATGGATGGTGTGTCTCGAGCAGCAGCAAGCTCGGGGCCTTGACTGACTTACTGCTTGTTAGAGGCAGGTCCACAGAGGGAAGACACTCTCTGCCCAACACTTGACAATATCCTGCCTCAAATATTTAACCTTCGGGCTTCCTGTCAGGTAAGCATTATTTTCATTTTAGTTATAAATATGGAGGCCTACCTCACTGAAGTTAAGAAATCTGCCTATGTTTAAACTGCTAAGTAAGAGGCAGGGAATTCAAACCTAGATCTGTGTGGCTCAGATTCTGAATGTGTATGGATTAAGATTCAACTCACTGGCTATCTCTAACTAGCTCTGCAATTCTGGCAAGATCTTTATTATTATTATTTTTTTTAAATATATTTTTATGCATTTTAAAGAGGGAGGGAGAGAGAGAAACATCAATGATGAGAGAGAATCATTGATCAGCTGCCTCCTGCAGGCCCCATTCTGGGGTTTGAACCCACAACCTGGGCATGTGCCCTGACCAGGATTCAAACTGTGACCTCCTTTTGTTCAGAGGTCAATGCTCAATGGCTGAGTTGCACCAGCCTGGCTTGGCAAGGTCTTTAATTTTCTTGAGGATCACCCATATACCAGGCATAGCCATACCTCTAAAATTTGCTTTTAGAATAAAATTCTGTGTGCCAGATGTTTGGCTTTCAACCACAGTTGGCAAATGATGCTTTCATTATTATCTCTGAGAAATATCTTGATATCTTAACCTCTGAATCTTCTTCAGCAATAGGTACTAAAGAGCATTCAGGGGGTCAGCCCAGGATGAGCTGCTGCTACCCATTGCTCCCCTGGTTCAGGTCTCATAGGAGATACCTGCCTGTGGGAGAATGGCACGGGAATGCTCTTTGGAGAGAGAGAGTGCCCTGATCCTTTGTCTTTTGCATATTTCTCTCTCTCTTGCAGGTGGAAATCTTAGGGGAGCTCTAGAAGAGGGTCTTAATAGAATATTTACCAGTTAGTCCAGGTGTGCTCTTTCAGGGATGTGGTCTGCATGCCAAGGCAGAGGGTCATTAGTCAATGTAGCTGGTCCTGAGGCAGCCGTGATGTCACTTATCTGGTTTTGCTGCTTTCCTGGGAGCTGAGATACAACTGAGGCCTAGATGTTATCTTTAGGGAGAAAAAGGTCAGGGGTTCTAAACCACCTGACCAGAGATATGAAAGATCAGAGGTCCAAACCACATGACCAGTGATAAGCAAGTGGGGGATAAGTTACCCTGGGGGTGAGGTTCTTGTTTTCCCAGTTTTTCCCCTTGCTAGGCATCTGGGGCTTTCCACCCTGGTGAGTTTCAGTACCTAGCCCATCAGCCTTGCTCTGCTCAAGTCTAACAGGCTCCCTTGCCATATGGTTTTACTACATATCACATAGTCTATTCATTGATGCAGCGTCATGTTTTATTGTTTATTTGGATACATAAACATTGTCTGTCTTTAAATGCTTGCTTCCAACGTGCAACTTGCTTTACAGCATGCCTATTACATGTTGGAGATGGCAGAGATGGATATTTGTTGCACCTGTCCCCAAAAGGGCAGGCCAATGGAAACTTTGAACCCAGAAGGGAACTATTGCACAAAGGAATTCAGTATAAATTTGTTTGTTTAACCTGTCTAAGTTTTCCCCTTTTAAGACCTGGATTCTCTTCTTATCTGAGAACCCAGTCAAAGTAGCAATTGATTTCTTTTATCAACCTTCCCAGGGAGCACATTCATTTAAAACATGATTGATCACAAGATGTGCAACATCTATGACACTAGAACACTGCCATGTATGGAAAGGCTCTTAGTAGGATCATTTTATGGCTACCATATGGCTTGCAAATGGATGTTACTTGTCACCATTACCTTTCCCTTTTCTTTTAGTGCATTTTATTTTTTAGTGAATCGAATGTGATAATTAGAAGTACTAGATATCACATTTTAATAAGATATCTCATACTGAATTTCACAGAATGTATCAAAATATTTCAAAATCACAATACTTTCTTTCTCTGACATTAATTTAGGGAGTGAGCCATGAATTAATGTTTATTGGAAAAACAGAGGTTCACCTACAATGAAATGCTGTTTGTATGTGGGGAAGCACATTCTTGCAAAGAAAACCATTATTTCAATACATAAATATTTTCAGAATCTATCACCCTGCAAGTGCCAAATGTGATCACTACTGGTGATTTTCAGATTGATTTTCACCCTTTTGATAATCTATTACCAATACCACATAGCCATACTTTCTTCATTCCAAGCAGAGAATCTAATACTGACTGACTTAGGTATGTTCTAAGAGTTTGTGGTGTTTTTTTGTTTTGTTTTGTTTTGTTTTAATTTATTGATTTTTGAAGTAAAAGAGGGAGAGAGAAATATATTTGTTGTTCCACTTATTTATGCATTCATTGGTTATTTCTTCCCTGTGCCTTGAAAGGGAATCAAACCTGCAACCTTGATGTGTGAGGACAGTGCTCTAATCAATTGAGCTACTCTGCCTGCGCCATCTAAAAATGTGGTTTCACTGCCCAGCCGGTGTGGTTCAGTGGTTGTGTGTCAACCTTTGAACAAGGAGGTCACATTTTAATTCCTGGCCAGGGCACATACCCAGGTTGGGGGCTACTCTCTCTCATTGATGTTTCTATTTCTTTCTCTCTCCCTCTTCCTCTCTAAAATCAATAAAAATATATTAAAATAAAATAAAAATAATAAAGTTCCCTTCATTAATATGCCCATTTTAGAGCTTTGATCTAATGGGGACAGATGACAAAAGTATGCTTCTCAAGTTTATATGTGCTTGATGGGTTCAATTTGTTTTATCACTCTGCAAAGTAATAGCGTGCTGTCTTCTGGGTATTAAATCTACCATCAGCTGCTTGTTTTCCAATCGGTTAATAGGTTGTACTGAGTAATCTGCACTCTCTTTATGACCCAAGAGATCTCCCTGAGCTTGGAGGTAGAATCTGTGACTCTGGGGCAGTTTTTCTCTGGGTAAAGCTAATAAAACCCTTATTAGCACTGTCCTCTCACCAACTGAGCTGACACCTTTGAAGGTAAATAGATTATTTGCACTGAGCTACATTCAATTTCCAAACTAGTTCTTCCTGTGTCACAATGGAGAAGTATCCCATGGTGAAAACTCATAGAACCTTCAGTAGTTCTTACAGGCTTTCTTTTCTAGGTTTTAGTGGAATCTTTGAAAAAACTCAAACATAAAATTCAAAGGAAAATAGAATCTGGCAAAGACATAATGCAGAGAATTATTATTCAAAGAGAGATGTCTTATTCTGTTTCTCTAAATTTGTCATTAACATTAATACATTTGGTAAAAAAAAATATTTATTGAATATCTACTTTGGTTCAGACACTCTACAGTTTAATAACAGATAAACATACTTGGGTCCTACAAAGCACACAGCCTTGGAGATAAACAATAACAATGACGTGTCAGAGTGAAATTACAAGATTCAGGAAATACTTTCTGAAAGTGTTAGCAGAAGCACTGAAAGTTTCCTGGTCAGAAAGATCCATTTTCCTTCCATTTTATTTAAACATATTTCTCTTTGTAGTATTATAAACACTATGTTTAATTCTGTCTTCTCAGACTCCTTATGTCTCTTTTTTACCTTTTTTTTTTAATCACTACAAAGGTTTTGAAAATAAAATACTTAAATTTAAACATTTTAAGTGTTTAAAGTATTTCTATAAGCCCTGCCAAGGAAATTAAGAAGTGTTACTATCACCTTTGTAGCAATTAAAAACTAAAATCAGAGTGAAGGTAAGTCCTACCTGGTAGTAGCATAGAGTCAAAACAATATTCCAGGTTCCTTACCTCCTAATGTCTCTTGACTTCCACCCTTATGCATCTTGCTTATTAATCATTAGAGGCTTTTGGTTGCCCAGATATTTGTGTTACTATACAAGTTTTATATGCTAAGAGCTTTTAGAAAAACAAGGGTGAAGAATCTTGAACTATTCTTTTTTTTGGGGGGGAGGGGGGGTATGTAAATTGAAACCATAAAAGATACAATGGAAAATAGTTTTATGAGTCAATGACATCATTTAAAAAGACGAGATAATCAACTATGTGGTTCAAACATTAACAGATTTTTTCTTACACAGCTTGTATACAACAACTAATGTCACTGATCTGTCCTAACTCATTTAAAATTGTCTAGTTATGGCTAATTATTCACGGGTTAATCATACAACTCAGTTTGTTTGGAATAGTTCCAGTTTACATCAATTGTCTGTCATAATTACCCTGCCTTAACTTGAAAAGCACTGACTTTCAACAATAAATTATATGGCCACCTAGTTATTCACCAAATTCTTGTCAAATAAGTTGAAAACAACAGGATTGTACTTTCTTAACCCTCCTTCATTCCTCACTGCATACATTCTCATTGTAAATAATTTTGAATCCTACCAGACAAGTATTACTTAACTGTAATAGAGTACAGGAGGAAAACAAACAACAACAAAAAAGGAATACAGTCTGCTTAATTGTTCTTCAAGTATTGCTGGTAAAATTCCTTCCGTGTCATTTGGTAATAGTATACTGGTCCAATTCTTCTATCACCGTATTTCAGTCATTTTGTTAAGTTGGGCTGATTGATTGATGGGCAGATGGTTGAGCATTTGACCATTTGCTCTTGCTGTTAAGTGTTCCATTTGTAGGGTCCAGGCATTTGTTGGCCATATTAATTGTAAAAGTGAAGTTTACAAGCATGACAATGAAAGAGACTACCTTAAGAATTAGCTCCTTAGTTAAAAGATATGAACTCCCAGTTATAACACAAATAAGTTATGAGATATAATGTATAGCATGGTGACTATAATTAATACTACTGTAATGCATATTTGAAAGTTGCTAAGAGAATAAGCTTTAAAAGTTCTCATCACATGAGAAAAAAATCTGTAATGATGTATGGTGACGGATGTTCTCTAGACTTATTGTGGTGATCATTTCTCAATATATACAAATAATGAATCTTATGTGAACCTGGAACTAATATGATCTTGTCTATCAATTATACCTCAATTTTTTAAATATTGGCTCCCTTTTCTCATAGCATTTCTTGTATATGATTTATAAATTTTTTCCAAATATGATACATAAATATGTTGATTAAATCTTACTTAATATAATATTGATTTCTGAAGGGGAAGAAAAAATGTCCATCTTTGATTCAGGTTATCATATGTTCACAGAGCTAGAAAATTATTGCACACTGCTGCCCTTAAGGGTGACTTCCAGCTTATAAAATATTTTAAAAACTGTTAAAAGAGAATACTGCATGTTAAACATCTTTTTTTCTAACCATTTTAGTTTATTATTTACATTTCTAAATTGTTCATATGGAGAAAATCTTTGTATTTTCCAAAGTCCCCACACAATGCCTTATAACTAATTCTAAAAGAAATATTTACCACATAAACAAATGAGAAAATAACTTCATATCTTGACACGTATCTTACATTTCTAAAATATATGATATAGTAAGGTAAAGTACTCAGATTTATAGTAAAAATATTTTTCTCATGTATTCATAATTCAAGGTATGTTAAAATCTGCATGTATATGTTCAACCTTCTCAGAAAAGAAAAAAAAATTTCAAGAAGAAAAAATCCATAATTTCACTCTAGTTTCACAATAATAATGTTGATGTGCTTCCTTCTGAAATAATCAGTGGTGGTTTTTATAATAACAGTGTGTAGTGATTAGAATATGCATTCCATGAATGATACCAAACCTTTTTATGAATCAGATTCTCATGAGTTTCCCTAACCAGGCATAGATTCAAGAAATTTCTCAGTTGATTGCCTTGCTTATGAGAGAATGATTGAAAAAGAACATATACTAAATCTCTAAAATCTAAAAAACTTTCTGAGGGCACAGATAATTGAGACAACTTAAGGAACTACTTTTATTTTAGTCTATGAATTATAGTATTGCATTTTCTTCTCTCTGTTCATCTATAGTCCTAAGATACCCATAAATATATGTCTTTACCTAAACTCATTTAATTTATTTATTATATTTATCTGGGTAGAACTTTGGAATGGAACTGATTTAATATGTGTAGTGTTTAGGTCACATTCATTCATTTTATATTTCTTTACTGAGTCACTAGGCTGTAGCAGGCACTGAACTTGATGCTGAGAATACAATAAAAAATGAATCTGATATTGTCCCTTCCCACCAGGATATCATAGTCAGAGGGGGAAAAGTGTGAACAAATAAAATAAATACTGTATGGCTCAGATAATAAGAAAGGGTTGATCAAGACACAGCAATAATTCATAATGAACTCTTTATGGAATTGTAAGAAAAGAAAAGAAAAATCCTTCATAGATAGATGATTAAACTAAATCTTTAAGACTTACTAGAGCTTGCCAAGTAAACATAGTTCTAATGAAGTCCATTCCAGGTAGAGGGCAAGCAAAGGTACTTTATCCAAAGATCATAAGTACCTTGAAATCACATAGGAAGTGTCTTCGTATATAAGTAGCATTTTCCTTTAAAAATTGATCTTATGTGTTTTCTATCTATATATATAAAAGCCTAAGTGACCAGCTGATTAGCTGATCAGCTGGTAGCTATAACACACACTGACCACTAGGGGAAGACACTCAATGAAGGAGTGGAAACCACAGGCATGGAAACAGGAATAGACTGATGAGTCTCAGATAGAACAGGGGAAGAAGGAGGGCAGGAAGAGATTAACCAAAATCTTATATGCATATTAGAGGCCCAGTACACAGATTTGTGCACTGGTGGGGCCCCTAGGCCTGGCCTGTGGGGATCAGGACAAAACTGGGTCTCCAACATTCCCTGAGGGGTACTGGATTGCAAGAGGGTGCAGTCCAGGCCAAGGGACCCCAGTAGTGCATGAATCCATGGACCAGGCCTCTAGTGTGTATGATAAAACATTTGATTCTTTTGACCATTCTCTTCAAAGAAATTAATATCTAAGTTGAGATGTTCTTTATTTCTTATTCAACAATGTAGGCAATACATTCTCATGAAGACATCACTAATCCCACCTTCAGTTTTAAAGTGCCATTTTTCATACAATTATGTTTGTCATTGGAAAGAGTAGCCAGAGTCAACATTGGGTCTAGGAAATCTGTGGGCCTAGGAAATCTAATGTGCAGCTATGTATGGTGATGGATGTTCTCTAGACTTATTGTGGAGATCATTTTGCACTATATACTTTTTTCCGCAGAAATTTCTCCCTTTGTGAACTGACTTTGTCATTAATCCTTTAATTATGTTCATGCATATATTTGATTTTTCATCTCATGTAGAAGGACTATAAAATAACATCTATACTAATAAAAGAGAAATATGCAAATTAACCACACCTTCATGACACCCACCAGCCAATCAGGAGTGGGTATGCAAATTAACCCAACAAATATGGCAGGTTAATTTGCATACACAGGCAGCAAGTGGCCAGGGGCGACTATTCAGGCATTTTGTACCACCCCAGTTGCTCTGAGCCTCTGGGCAGCATGGGAAGGCAGGAAGGCAGCTCTGGCAGAGCAAAGGTGTTGACAGCAGCCAGGGGAAGGAAGGCCCATTCTTGCACAAATCTTCATGCATCAGGCCTCTAGTTTTATATTAAGATGGTTTTATATTGTGAAGCAACAGCCACTATTGACTAAACAACATTCCTAGTACTGTCTTTTGTCTGCCAACAGGTTCTCCTTATCACCTCTGACACACTTTGTCCTTTTTATATGCAACTCTGAATTTGAAATTGTAGATACTAGAAACATTTGAAATCCTGATTACTAGGAACATTTGAAAATTTAAAATATATTCTTGCACTCCTGATACACCCTAAAGTATGCATGTTTTTGAGAATCTATATGTGTCTGTTTTTTGTAAAATTCGGCATTCTAAAAAGAGCACTATCAAAATACAGTGGCATAACTAATGTAAAATTTTAAGTTAATGTCCAGGACACATCTACTTTTAAAATATTATAAATAATAAAATTTGCATATGCTGCATATTTATAAGATCTGTTCTATATTATTTATGCACCAACATTGTAAGATTTAGATAACCTAATTTAAATATAATGTCTAACTCTCAGTAAATTATTATTGAAAAGAATGTTGGATTTTAAAGCTTTTTAAAATCATAATCAAATATCTTTTCAACAATTCTCTGAAAAAAATCAATCTAAGTACTCTTATACTATTAAGTGAGAAAACTGCCCATAGCACCTAATTCATCAGCTTCAGCCTAGAATGAGATGCTCCACATTAAGTAAATTTTCCTGACAATTGTAGGTTGCCCTCTTCTGTATTTCATGAAAATCAAATAAGATAAAATATAAGAAAATGCTTTATATATTTTAAAATGCATTATAATGGACACTATTGTTTTTATTATGCTGCAAACTTGTTTTTAGATCATTTATACAAAAAAAATTCCAAAATATGTACTTTGTATAATACTTCTTAGGCAGCAAACATGGAATATAATTTTACTTTTTTTTTTTTTTTTTTTTTTTAACCTAAGGTTTGTAATTATCAACATTTGTGGGATTCTGGAGTTTTACAAAGGTATTTTCTGTAATATCTTGCCCCTGATAGTGGCTCCCCATTGCTGTGTCTTTTTTAAAAATGCATTTTTATTGATATTTAGAGAGAGGGAGAGAGAAAGGAACATTGGTGTGAGAGTGCAACATTGATCAACTGCCCCCCACTGGGAGGCCGAGCCCACAACCAGGCATGTGCCCTGACTGGGAATCAAACAGGTGACCTCGGGACAATACTCAACCAACTGAACCACATTGGCCTTTTAGTTCTTTTATCTGTGGTGTTCCATCTTCCCCCTTTGTGAAACTGTCAATCGAGTTGGCCTATTTCATTCCTTCTTTATCCTCCCCTCTTCATCTCTTTCTAGTTTACTACTTGAGTCTGTTGTTGTTTGAGAAAACAAACAAATCCACTTGATTGTGTCTTCAGAGTAAATTGGGCTGGGTAAGGATCCAATCAATTCCTGTAAATTTTGGTGGATGCGCTTTATTGTAAGACTTTTGAAGTTTATATCTAGGCTACTAAACATGAATTCATTGAACAAATATTTATTGAGTGGGCTGTGTGTTTCAGGCATATAATTGGACAGACATGGCCCTTGTCTTCATGAAGCTTACAGTCTACCTGAAGGGACAAACATACAACACATGATTTTCTAAATATCTAGTTAGAATGGATAGGTGCTATGAAGAAGAAATGCAGGATGCCCTAAACACATGT
Source organism: Pipistrellus hanaki (assembly GCF_964339955.1). Lineage (NCBI taxonomy): Eukaryota > Metazoa > Chordata > Mammalia > Chiroptera > Vespertilionidae > Pipistrellus > Pipistrellus hanaki. The sequence goes on along the minus strand of NC_140504.1, from coordinate 143,804,402 downwards.
AAAAGAGGACACCTAAGCTAATCTGCAAAGACTTCTCATTTAAACTGAGACCTAGAGGAGGGGTTCAATTAAGGGAGGCAGATGAAGGAAATAGCACATAAATAAACTGAGTAATGTTCGGATATTTTTTTCCTTTATTTCCAGAATCATCTAACTAGGTGAAATGCCCAGTTTAAAAGACCTCTTAAAAAATGGGTAGCTTACTACATAATTTCTTTAAGGAATTTTTAAAATTCCTTTGATGATTGGCTGTCCTTCAACTTATTTTCACCTGCTTCTCCTTCTAGAACTTGGGGGAATAAACTCTCCTCTAAATTCTCAATGCATTTGCTATTTAATTGTGGAATGTGACTCCTCTGTAACCAGGTCACTTATGCTGCCTTACCTGGAGGACAAATTTCCAATTCTGGACTGTACTCTGCTCTCAGGCTGGCCGTAGAACTCCCACTGATGGCCATCGGAGCTGTGCTTGTATATCTGCTCTCCGTGTCACTGTCAGACTCCTCTGGCACAGAGCCTGGAAGCCCGAGAGTCGATGTGAGTCCCTAAGGAAACATTGCTCTCAACAGTGCCACACTCGCCGCAGTGTGAATGGAAGCAGAGAGAACAGATGAAAAGGAAGGGCATGGCATCTGGACTCACACCTTTTATCCCGTCAACTGGGGCAGTAGAAGGAGGCTTGGGAGGAATTGCAAGCATTTCCTCCCCCGCAGACTAGACTCACTATTTTATAAAATCATCAACTTTATAGCCACAGATTGATTTTTAATAATTACCAACACCCCTCATTCATGCATGGCCTGGGCAAGAGTACAAATGGAGGCCTGAACTTGGAACCAGCCTTACCTCCTGCTCCTTTCTGCAGGGGAAGGGGCCTACCAAGCAGGCCTAGTCTCCATCTCACACCTGCTCTCCACCCTAGACAGCCATGCCTTTGGGGAGGGCTGACCCAGGGAAGAGGCCCAAGTTGGCCCTGGAAGTGGACTCCAGGCCATGTGCACAGAGAATCTCTGGAAACACTGACTCTTACCACTTCCTAAACTATACTGCATTAGACAATGGGGAGATTAGCCATGGTCTGAAAATTCAGACGCATGGGTTTTAAGGATGAGAGGGCGAGGGCTGTGTGACTTGAATTTCAATCAGCATTTGTCAAACTTAGGTGCATGAGACTCATCCAGGGATCTTGTTAAAATGCAGATTCTAAGCCGTTCAGTCTGGGATGGAGCCCTAGAATCCGTGTTTCTAATAAGCTCTCCAGTGATGCCTGCCTGTAGACCACACTCTGAGGCACAACGCCTATGGGAATATTACTGGCTTCATTTGAGTAGGGGTGTATTCGTGTGTGCACATGCTGTCACTTTGGGAAGTGGTATTTAAATACTGTATTCAAAAAGAAAAAAAATCACATGGGTAGCATACGTTTAAAAGACACAGCATTTAGATTTATTATTATTTCAGATTCTCATCTCAGATGGTGTCCCAGACAACAGCCTTTCACACACACCTATTCTTCCTCCCTATTCATTCATTATGAGTGATGTCACCCTGTCTTATCTTTGTGTTGCTCTCAAGTGTTGATTTAGCAACCCTCTGAAACTGTGTAGATTTCTAAGATACATAATAGAGCCAATGGAAGACTAAATGTCCCCTGGTGTAGGAAAGAGGTTTTGATTAGATTTAAACAGCTGTCATCTCTGGAAATTTCCTCTCTCAATCATTTTCTGCTTTCAACAAGCTCTTACATGTTGCTGTCTTGATGGATGCTGCTGTTGCTGTTGGTACCCTACTAACTGATCGTGCTAACTGTGTCCTGTGGCATAGAACTAATACATATTTAAGAACATCTTCCCTAACTAAAAAAGCACTCGGCCAGGAATACTTCTAATCCGGTCCCTTCTCTGTCATAATAACTACTTTTCCTTGTATTGAGCGAAATTCAACTACATGAAGAAGGATGGGGATGTCACGGGTTGCACCGCTAAAAGCAGCTTTGAAAGCTGACAACAAAGTTATCTCTGTGCATTTTACCTAGATGAAATGTAATCTAAAGGATACGAGTTTTCAAAAGCAACTCTACCTCAATTATCAAGGTCCCTGGACTTGTGGGAAATGACGATTTAAAATGTTAACATTGAACCAAATTACATACTGGAAAATTGAAGAGTGTCTTAAAGATAAATATATTTCTAGATTGTTAGCCTACACCTTAAAAATAAAATGTGAAATATTCTACTTGGTATCGGATTAAACCTCCACCTGAGAATTTATAGATTATTAACTGAAGCAGCAGTTTCCTTGTTAGTCATGATCAAAGTGGTTTGGGAATGTCTAAAAACATGTGAGAGTTGATTACACATTTCATTGCCGGCACCACATTGGCCACCCATGTGATGGAGAAACTGTGACTGTGGACTAGTTCCAACTAGCCTCGGGCAAAGAGGGTACTGAGTTGGGATCTTTAGAAAGCGTTTCTGTGCTTGCCTCATTTAATCAAGTGACTTATAATTTTCCAGCTTTTAGCCTTATTTATTTCACAGAATGAGGGGAAAAAAAAAAAAAAAACTTACTTCTGGCATTTAAACCAAGAATATCCAGCATTTAAATTTTTTATTTTGACACAAGTTTTTGTTCCAAGAAATATTACCTGTTTTATTGTTCAATGGAAAAAAAAGACATAAACAGAGAAATGTGACTTGATCTTAAAATAACTGATGCTATCTTGAGAGTCACACCTACCTCTCAAAACCCTCTCCATTTTTCACCCAGTAAAATCCCTTCTCTTCCAGGAAACCTGTATTCCTGAAGTTATAATTACTTTTTTCTCACTCTCTGTACTTTGGTAATAAAATTTACACATATCAAATACTACATTTTGTGTAGAATCTTTATGGGATGCAACTAGATATGTTTGCTACTAGATGGTGAGCTCCTGTGGAACAGAAATCATTATTATTTTTACTTATTTAAATTTAAGTTAAGTACATTTATTTAAATGTATTTATTGTTATAGTTCCAAAAGAGCATAATCCAGTGTTTTCTAATAATAGGGATATAGTGTGTAATGCTTGAATTGAATCTTTATAATTGTCAATGACTCTGGATTAATGCACCATGGAATGACCAATTTTATTCATTAAGATCACCAAATCATCATATTGACCTTTTAAGAACTAGCCTGTGGTAAATGATTTTTATGAATTATCAGAGGCTGGCAAAATTTCACAATTTAACATTTGAATACAATTTGGATAAAATAAAGTCATAGTTTAAAAAATTGTCTAATAAATCTCTATTTTTTTCTCTTGTTCACAGTCTCTTTTATTTTTTCAGTTACAATTGACATACAATATTTTATTTGTTTCAGGTATACACCCCAGTGATTAGACATTATATAACTTACTAAGTGGTCTTCCTGATAAATCTCATACTCATCTGATACTATATGTAGTTGCGAGAATATATTTACTATATAACCTATGCTGTACTTTACATCTCCATGACAATTCTGTAACAACCAGTTTGTACTTCTTAATTCCTCTACTTTTTCACCCACTCTCTTAATCCCCTTCCTATCTGGCAGCCATCAAAATGTTCTTTGTACCTATGAATCTGTTTCTGTTCTGCTTATTCATTTACATTTTTTTTAGATTTAATTGTTTATAGATATGTATTTATTGTCAACTGATAATTCAGATTTTTAATCATTTTTCTTCTTATTATTAAAGAAGACCTTTTAACATTTCATGTAACACTGGTTTGGTGGAAATGAACTTTAGTTTTTTCTTGTCTGGGAAGCTCTCTATCTGCCCTTCAATTCTAAATGATAGCTTTGCTGGGTAATCTTGGTTGTAGGTCCTTGCTTTCATCACTTTGAATATTTCTTGCCAATCCCTTCTGGCCTGCAAAGTTTCTGTTGAGAAATCAGCTGACAGCCGGGACCGGTTTGGCTCAATGGATAGAGCGTCGGCTTGGGGACTGAAGGTCCCGGGTTCGATTCCGGTCAAGGGCACGTACCTTGGTTGCGGGCATATCCCCAGTAGGGGGTGTGCAAGAGGCAGCTGATCGATGACTCTCTCTCATCGATGTTTCTAACTCTCTGTGTCTCTCCCTTCCTCTCTGTACAAAATCAATAAAATATATTTAAAAAAAAAAAAAAAAAAAAAGAGAGAAATCAGCTGACAGTCTTATCAGGGCTCCCTTGTAGGTGACTAACTACTTTCCTCTTGTTGCCTTTAAGGTTCTGTCTTTGTCTTTAACCTTTTGCACTTTAACTGGCAGAAAGCTTCCCCTCTAGCTCTGGCCCTGCTGCCAGACAATTCAATTCCTCCCTGTATGTCCTCGGTGCCTTTCAAGTTGCATCCCCAGTGCTGAAGCTCAGAGTCAGCGAGTCTGAATAAATCCATGTGTGGGCCCTTTAAGAACTGCCTGGGACTCCAGCAGTCCTCTGTGTCCCTCAACCTCAATCCCTGCTGGATTTTACAGCCCGAAGTTAAGGAAACTATTCTTTCTGGCACTGGAACCCTGGGCTGGGGGCCTGGTGTGGGCTGAAACCCCTTGCTCATCAGAGGGACCTCCACAGCCAAGATATCCCTCCTGATTATCTGACACACATGAATGTGGGACAATCTAGTTCTAACTTCCACCCCTCCTAAACAGTCCATGTGGCTTCTTCTTTAAATACTTAGTTATAGGACTTCCATTTAGCTAGATTTTAGGTGGTTTTAAATGATAGTTGCTCTATAGTTTAGTTATAGTTTTGATGTATTTATGGGAGGACCACATTTACCTATGCCACCATCTTGACTGGAAGCCATAAATCCCGCTTTAATACAGAGATTTTAATAATTTTAATGGTATTTTTCTTATTTTTACAATTTAATGTAGCATTTAGCTCTCTGGCCTTGAAAATGAATAACATTATGTATTCTTAATGTATAGCTCAGAGGATTTGTATTGCTGGTCTGTCAAGATACTTCCATAGTATTTGTATTTTGAAAAATGGTGAATTAGCCAAACTAACACATAATAACACAGAACACACTGAATGATCATTTCAATGTACTATTTGCTATTATAGGAAAATAAATAAGACAGGCCAATAGAGAATCAGAGCGAACACTACACCATGCTTACCCTCCAGCTTAAGTTTTAACATAATTTTTCTCAATAAATGATATATTTATTTTCCTTTCAGTGAGTGACCTTGTCAACTTTTCTATTTTTCCCTATTTTTAAAAGCTTGTTAACAAGTCCACAGGCATCAGAGGAAATATACTTTCTGAAATATTAGAACTCAAGAAATAATATAATGGCAACTTACTCCTTCAATCTAGAGAACTGTTTTACAGTGAAACTAGGAAGTTTTCAGATGAAAAAATATAAATTAGGTATTTCAATTCAGGTTCTACAGTCCGAAATTCTTGGGTCTACCAGGCACTTCTATCACTTATTAGGTGCCTGACTTTAAGAAAGAAATGCCATATTTTATTTTATTTTATTTGATTCTTTCAACTGAAACAATGGAGATGTTAACAAGGCCTACTTTGCAGTCAGGTTGGAGGACTCTAATGCATGCAAGGCACTTATCATTGTGCCATGCATAGAGCCCATCCTGAAACCGAGGCTGCATGGAATGGTAAAAAGATCTCCTTCCTAAAAGGCAGACCTTCCCATCCATCAGCTAGTCAGGCACGTGAGCTCGTGAGCCCATGTGTCTCTTCACCAATTGTTTCTGTTTTTGTTTACTTCCAGGCAAAAGGGGACACCAGATTGTAGCAATTAGGAGAGAAAGTGAGAACCCTCAAGTCAGAGAAAGAAAATCAAAGCAAAGACTTAGTCACTGAATCTTCAGAAGGAAGGAGGAGAAAGAAGAGCTAAAGCTTGATGGATTAAATTCTGAATGGAGTTTCTTAAGAAGCATTTCTGTGGTAAGGGACAATGGAACTTCACCAAGTTACAATACAAACCCAAGGGCAGGCCTTATAGAAATCAAAGAAAGTGAGAGGATAGGCAGATGTAGAATAAGGGAATGTTTAAAAAGAGAGGGCCATGTATTTACCATTTTGCTTAATCTGCATATCAAAAACATCCTCCAACTCTGTTTAGAAGATCCTTGCAGGAAAATGTTTCATATGAAAAATATAAAACTAAAATAAGAGAGAAAGAAAAAAGAAAGTGCTGAAGGCCATGTTAGCCCCCCAACCCCCAATCCCAAACACACACACACACACACACACACACACACACACACACACACTAACCTCATTTCTTTTATAGATTTTAGGCCAGAAGCAAGTAGCTCATGCAAATGAATGCCTTCCTAAATTACCACAAAAGCAAAGAAGATGCTAGGAAATACAGCATTCACCATACTAAAATGAGATGACTTAACTGAGAAGTAGAAATTAAACTAACATACAAACACAAAACAACTAAATGTCCTCAATATGAAAAAAAGGCAGCCTCCACCCACCTACTCCCATCTAGTAACCTATTATCCCATTCTAATATATAAAAACCTGGGTCTTAACTACCAATAATGACCAAGGCTTGACCAACTGGAAGTTAGTCCTGCAGTCAGAGCTGGGTTGCTGCTTCTGCTGCATGCGAGGTGCCCCAGCACTGATTGCTTAGGGGGCAGCAAATAAGGGCCAGAGAGAGGCCTGAAGAGAAAAACAGAGACAGATCTGTTGAAGCAGCTTTTGATCAGCATTTGCCTCTCTCTCTCCCAGTCTGGCCAGCGGCCACGCCTCCATTTCTTTCTAGGCCTCCACTGGGGCTGCTGATCAGCCTCACCTTTCTGATTAGGTCCTATTGATAGGCCCAGAGATGCCGACTAGCATAGGAAACGACCAATCAAAACCAAATGTGGGTGTGTGAAGAACCAATGGATGCCTAGGAAGCAGAGCTTCTGATGCTGACTGGCATAGACACAGACCAATCAGAACCAAATGTGGGTGCTGTGATGAGCCAATGGCTGCCTAGGAGGCAGAGCTTTTGACGCTGACTAGCATAGAAACCAACCAGCAGAACCAAATTGGCCAGCAGAGGAGGGCAATTGGGGGTGAGATCAGGCTGGCAGGGGAGGGCAGTTAGGGACAATCAGGCAGGCAGGCAGGTGAGCAGTTAGGAGCCAGAGGTTCCTGTGGGATCGGGCCTAAACCAGCAGTCAGACATCCCCTAAGGGGTCACCAATTGGAGAGGGTACAGGCTGGGCTGAGGGGATTCCCCCTCCATGCACAAATTTTGTGCACCGGGCCTCTAATATATAATAAAAGCCTAACATGTAAATGGATCAAACGGCTGAAAAACCGGTCACTGCATACTGACCACCAGGGGGCAGATGCTCAATGCAGGAGCTGCCCCCAGCCCACAGGCCCCAGGCCAACCAAGGCGGGTGCCAGCAGGGGCCCTCTGATCGCCCTGCTGGTCACCCCACAAGCTTCCCTGATTTCGGGCCAGGCCTAGGGAACCCTACCTGCTCATGAATTTTGTGCACTGGGCCTCTGGTTATGTAATAAAAGCCCACTGTGCTTATTACAAAAAAGAAACTTCCTCAGCTAACTTTAGAAATATTTTTCTTTGAAAATATATTTCCCTGAGTAATTTGAATCAGTAGTATTGAAAAACCGAGTTGAAATCAAATGACTAGCTATTAGAAAATTTATGTCATTTTACCCATGTATTAGGCCTCATCTCTAGCAGACTCCATGGCAAAAATTTTTCCTTAATAAAGAAATGTCAATCTTTTTTACTGCAAAGCAGTTAACAGAAATTTATTTTCTGTTTTGTTGTTGTTTGGCAGCGAAAATATTTGTCTAGGCTTTTAATCAGAATTGATAAATACTTTTAGGGGAAAAAATGATTTCACTCAAAGTGAAAGTTTTAAATTTGTCGTTAACACTCACTAATCAAATTTATGATCTGATTTAAAATATATATCAGGGTTGTAAAAGGAAATTTCATCAATGCCACCTGAAGTTGGTGGAAATGTGTGAGGAATATACAGGCAGTCCTGGGTTATGTCGGACTCGATGTATGTTGTTTCGTGGTTACATTGCCATCTCTTATTTATTTATTAAAAAAAAAAATCCTTCATTTCGACGTATATACATATATGCTTTATGTTTATTATTTATTTACCGCAGTAAAGGACAGAAATTGTTGTCTTTCTTTTAATTTTTTTTTTCTGTGTCACTTCATTACTGCTGTGTATGTGCTCCATGTTAGTAATGTAGGTGCTTATGTAGGTGGGTTCCGATTTACAGTGAAAATTGCATTACGTCATGCCCCAGGAATGGATCTCCGATGTAACCCGAGGACCTACTGTACTGACTTTTGAGAAGACTCTGGTTCCAATCCTGATTCCATTGTGTTGTGACACTGGGTAACTAGCCAGTCTCACCATTCCTGAGCTCCATATAAAATAGCGATAAAACTACTTATTGTTTATGTCACATTATTACTGTGAGATGTTAATCATTTAACATATGAAAATAACTCGGTATCATTTTCCATAAGAGCACCACAATATAGACAATTGTTCAAGTTGATCTCCCTCTCCTATGTTTTGTATTAGTTTTCAAACCCTATCAGTTCAACCTCTTAAATATCTCTCAATTACATATTTTATTCATTTTCTCTCTCACATATCAAGTAAAACCCCTCATTTCCTTATGCCTTGACAAAATAAGGATCATGAAATTCACTCTTATCTACAACTATGCCAAGCCATTGTTTATGTTGAATTCTTTTCCTAGAGAATAAATATAATAGTATTACCCTTCTGCTTAAAACTCATCATGACTTTTTGATGCCTATAAAATATATTAATCTCCCCAGAGTGATGCAGAAAAGCCTTCATCACTAGATAATTCAACGTCATCTTGTACTATTTCTTATCATATACCCTACGAAATAGACACACTATGCTATCCTTTTCCCCGGACTTCTATTTATGCACTTGCTGTTCCCTTCACCTATGATGTATTTCCCACTCTCTGACAGTGAACAACTATTCATCTTTAAGACACAGCTGAAATGTCACCTCCCACATGTCGCCTTCTCAGAGCACATGGGAAGAATTTATCATTTCTGTAAGACTATTTCCCTTACAGAACACTATATTTTATTAATTGCTTGTTTACATGTCTGTCTCTACACTGGACTGTGAACTTCACTGAGTAGCACAGAGCCAAGAATGTGGTAGGTAGTGTTTGATAAATATTTACTGAATTAATGACTGAGAACAACAAACCCTATGATGTTACAATGGGTCTGTTCATGAATTAATGTCCCAAATTTGCAAATGGCCTTTATTTTTCCTGTATGTTTGTGGCTCTGTCCACAAAAGGGGAGCAAAAAAAATGGAACTGAGATCAGTATTTAGGAAAGTCTAAAAGAAAAAGAAAGAAAGAAAAAAAAAAAGAAAGAAAGAAAGAAAAAAAGAAAGAAAGAAAGAAAGAAAGAAAGAAAGAAAGAAAGAAAGAAAGAAAAGAAAGAAACCCACAACGCTTTTGAGTCAATTATATTGATATTACAAGCAAATGAATCTTTGGCCTAAATTAAACTGTCTCAATTTACTCTGCTTGTTTGGACACAGCATGAACACAGAGGGTTTTGTTTTTCATTATTCTTAGAAGATACAAATTTTAGATACTGTGCAGCAGCAAACTGTGGCTTCAGCACTGACTCACAAGGAGTTATCATTCAGCACACTCTGTACCTTGGTCCCCTTCCTCAAAAAAGGACCAACCTTGCCAAAACTGGTTTGGCTCAGTGGCTAGAGCATCGGTCTGTGGACTGAAAGGTCCCAGGTTCAATTCCGGTCAAGGGCATGTATTTTGGTTGTGGGCACATCCTCGGTAGGGGGTGTGAGGGAGGCAGCTGGTCAATGTTTCTCTCTCATCGACATTTCTAGCTCTTTATCCCTCTCCCTTCCTCTCTGTGGAAAATCAATAAAAAATATATATATATATATATATATATATATATATATATTTTAAATATGCCAACCTCTATCTTCAGAATGCTGTGGATTGAATGAGAAGATTCGGTGCCGATCTTTGCCCAGTCCCTTTTTTTGGTCAAGAAAATAAGAGAGAAAAGTAAAACATCTTAGTGTACAAATGTAGGAGCCAGGCTTCGGTAACGAACTTCAGTTAGTGCCTAGCATAGTGCCCACAGTGAGTAAAGGTTCCTTCCTGGTGATGAAATACCAAATGTAAGAAAGAACCTGTGTGTCTGGTTCTGCATTGTCATAAAGCTGCTATTATTCAGCATTTATTAGGTACCCACAGAGTGTGAGACATAAACATGACAAGTAGAAAACACACCGTCCCCGTCTTCTAAATTACAAAAGACAGATGCACAGGAAAATTGGTGGGCCTCGAAATTGTTTCCAAACGGCTGTTTTTAGGAGGATTTAGAGACAAGGAAAACTGATGGGGGCACAGAATGGCGTGGACAGGACAGAATGTTAGGACATGGGAGGTGTAATAGGAGTTAGTGTTTTCACAGAAATAACAAGGTCAAACCAACTCTAGCAGCAGAAGAGTGAACACGAGAGAGCCTCCAAGTGATAATGAAGAACCCAAGAAAATAAGGAGGAAAGAGTGTTTTCTCTTGCCTCTCCTTGACCTTTTTGCACTTCCCCTGGTTGGCAGAAAGAGAAAAAAAAAAGAAGAAGAAAAAAAAAAAGCATGATTATTTGAGGAAGACACTCCCGGGCTGAATGAATGGTTCTGCCATTTACTAGCCTCAGTTTCTTCACCTTTAAAATGGAACATTAACACTCCAAAGAATTGACCTAAGTACATGAAGCATGAAAATGGCCCACACTGGTGTCTTACACACAGTTGAGAAAGCAGATCTAGAGTCCCTGGAATCTTAGGCCAGAGCTCCAATCTCAGATGTCCCTGATTTTCTGCTTATTTCTGCTTTCTCTTTCTTCTGTTTGTCAATGAAGTAAGAAATTTCTAGAAAGAAAAGACGAAGTTTAAACAAACAATATTGGTTAGTAGATGCTAATGTAAAGCCTCAGTTTCCAACTGAATTTGGGGGCAGTGAGATTTTAACCTAGTTAGCAATTTTTAAAATAATAATAATTATTATTATTGTTATTATTATGCAGTCATTAGATAAAGACAAAATAAATCTCAGTGGGAGCCTTGTAATACAGTAGTTGGGGCCCTCCAGGGCATTTCTCTCAGTCTTTTCATGAACAGAGCTGGTCTGTATCCTAAGTCTTATTTATAAGGAGGCTTTCAGGCAATTTCACACTGCTTTTCTCTCATGCCGCCCCCCAAAAAACATGTAAACCCAAGGGATTAGTAGCGACTTAGAGGGAAAATAGTGTAAAGTTACACCATGAACTGAAGCAGCAGCTCAGCCGCCTTGATGCACTGCTCCCTGGGGCTCCTGCGGTGAATGAAACTTATCTAAGTGGCCCAGGCCACTCCCACGCCGCCAGAGCCACAGCCCTTTGTTACCACGCGCACAGGAATTGCTCAATCTCAGGGGGCAGCCGAGTCTGTAATGGCCTGCATTGTAGAAACACGCAGGAGTTCACTATGTAGGAATGAAAACCTAAATCTCTTTTTACTTTTCTCTGTTGACAGCTGCAAGCAGAGCTGTGTGATAAACAAAATGTTTATTCTGGCCGTGTTGGCTTTCACAGGCGGTTCAGATGCATCTATGGAGTAGGGCAGCAGCCTGAAATGGAAGTGAAATGGGAATATCATCTGAGGGCCATGCAGAAGTCTTGAAAAAGACTGAATATTCCCCAAATGCAACCCTCGTGAGGCTGGCACACTTACATTGATGAGCTCATCAGACCAATAATTAATGAGCCCGAATTAGGCTAATGAACTCAGATAGGGTAATGAAAGGCAGTCTCCCACTTGTTAGCGTTGCTATTTTCTTCGTTAAGCTCTCTCAGAAACCGAATTTGCTGCTGGAGATCTAATTGAGCCGATTTGACTTCGAAACAATTTTTTTTTTTTTTTTTTTTTGTAATTGTGAAAAAATATTTAAGCAGCTATACAACATCGGGAAATAGATCACATCAGAACAACCATAGGCTGACTACATGGCAAGTCAAGGAAATGATAAAGAGGATATTTTTTCAAGGCTGGCCTTTTAAACAGGTGGAGATTCTCAAATGGCAGCTTTAAAAAATTTTTCTGGCACATATAATTTAGCAAATGATTACCTCCTAACACCTCTTTCTCTCAGTTGATAAGCACTAGAGTATGATCTGGAAAAAGTAATGGGGTTCCAATCTGAGTCTTGTGGCCTACGGAATGGAGCTGGGAACACTTGACCTGGAAACAGAAATGGAGATCACCTTCCCCAAGGAGAAGGCTGGAGAGCCGGCGTGTCTTAAATCTGCCAGAAGGTGGATGTGAGTCTGATGTGAGCTGGCTTTGACAGGAGGCCTCTCTTCCATGTAATGCTGGGGAATCTGCGACAGAAAGCAAGGGCGAGGCAGCAGGTGCTCCCCCTTCTTCCCACTGAGCAGCGTGTGGATAAGGGACGCACCCCGCACCAATGGGACCTGTTTGCCACCCATTCCAGTGACTTCACTCATTCTGGTGTCTTCCCATTGAAGCCAAGTGCCAAAGAAGAGACAGGAAGTATGCATCTGTGAGTGAGGGTTGTTAAGCCCAGCAGGGTGCGTGCATGAAATTTCCGCCTATCTCCTCTTTGATACTACTGGATCTATTTTGGGATTACATATCAGTGGGTGATTGTGCTAATAATTGCCATTAAAATTAATACTACGTTTCGGGAATTAGGCAGAGAGCGAACGCGTTTGCTTTTACACAGAGCTTTCCAAAAGCAATCTGGGCAACTTGTTTCTGGAATGCAGCTGTGTAAGTTTTCATTAACATCTTGCAGGTGGAGCCTAATTTTAGTTCAGCCTTGAGAAGGGGGAATTGTTTTCCTCCTGGTATGCGCAGCACCACAACAGCAGCGAAGCAGGTGGGGCTTTGCCAGGCACTTGTTTACCTTCCTGTTTTTTAAAAAACAGATGATTCACCTCATTAATCATACAGTTTCGATTTGATTTTCACATGTCTTTCACAGAACAGTCTGGAGCACATTTGACCTGCCGTTACTCAAATGTGCAACAAAAGCAATGAAATGGAAAATGATAAGAAAATGAGCAATGAATCCTAAAAATAGTGGAGGAGAAGCCAGTGAATGGAGTGGAGTGAAATTTAGAAATACATGTTTGGCTACAAAAGCATTTTAAAACACAACCTTTCAGCTTCTAGTTTGGCAATTTGCAGTTGGCTCAGTTAGTAAGTTCAATATTTTTTCCCCTGCCTCGCAAGGAGGAAACTATTAGCAGTTGCTGGGAAGAGGGGAGATGAGGGGTCAGGAAGGGCAAGTGAGATGCAGATTGCTTTCTCACAAGTTCTTCCCTGGCCTTTGAATCTTAGGGGCTGACTGGTCATCAGTTTAAATGTTAGGTCCCAGGAAAAAACCATGTTAACAAGCGAGTGATTAATGGCAGTAATTTCTCTTTTAATTTGTTTAGGAAATATTTTACTCTTCCCATTAAACTTCCAGAGCTCAAGCCCCACCCCTCTGCTATGTTAATGTGTTTCAGCACAGTGAACCTACTGTGTGTCTCTACGGATGTGAGGACAGCGTGCTGTGGCCTTAGTACTGCAGCGTGTCATCTGGCTTTACCCAGTGCCTTTGAGTTGCTCTGCCCTGTGGGGTGTGCATGAAAATTCCATTACCTCCGCAGGGAGGGGGCAGCTCCACACGCATATTTGTTTCTTTCAATCCGGTCTCTTGGAATGGATGGAATTTGTGATTGTGCTCTATAGAGGTCTACTGTTCCGAATCTTGAAATAAGCCTTTTCTTGAAAGCCCTCTCCTGGACTTTGAAGGTAACCATTCAAGGGCTTTGCCTTTATGAAAGGTCTTAACCTGGAATACAGGTTTGGCCATGACTGAGCGCTTCAGAATGTTTATGGACAAAGTTTCTTGTTTTGTTTTGTTTGTTTGTTTTTTAATATATTTTATTGATTTTTTTACAGAGAGGAAGAGAGAGGGATAGAGAGTTACAAACATCGATGAGAGAGAAACATCGACCAGCTGCCTTTTCCACAACCCCTACTGGGGATGTGCCCACAACCAAGGTACATGCCCTGGACTAGAATCGAACCCGGGACTTTTCAGTCTGGAGGCTGATGCTCTATCCACTGAGCCAAATTGGTTTCGGCTCTTGTTTTGTTTATGAGTAGATATGAATGTGTGCTTCACCGGCACACACCCCCCGACCCCCTGCCCCAGGAGAGAATGCATAGCTTCCCATGGATTCCCAAAGGGTTTATGAGCCCCCATATCGTAAGAACTGCTTCCTGATACAGGATGTATTCAAATACTGCCTAAAGGCAAAGGAAATATAGTAAGTTACTTTGGCTAATCATTATAAGTAAAAGTATTTGTCAGCCTTCATATAGTGGTCTTAGTCTGACTTATTAGAATTAGTTAACACTGTAAGTCTGCCTAGTTACTGTCCGGGAGTTTATCATAACTTTCTTTATCTCTAACCTCTAACTATGCTAAAATGAGCATCTAAGAGCACATTACATTTTTAAGAATCGTTTTCTTTACTCAACCTAGATTTGTTAAGCACCCATCATGTTTAAGTACTTCTGGATATCAGAAATATACGACACAGTCTCTCTTCAGGAAGTTCCCATATCTGTGGCAGTGATAGTCAACTAGGAAAAAAACCCTCAACTAATTGACCTATTTGTAAAAGAGGAAAACATTAATGCGAGGCACCAGATTTTCAAAACATATTGCACATCCTCAGTTTGAGATATAAATGCAAAGGTTAAAAACAAATGGCTGTGACCCTTTGACAATGTGACAAGACACCACACCCAAACCTGTTTGTTCCGCCAGCCCATTCCACCCACCTGCAGATGTGGCTGGAGACAGTGGCAGAATGGAGGGATGGAACCTTACATGTGACTCCCTTGAGTGGAATAAGAGGAAAGGTCATCCAAAGGCAAGGAAGAACCAGTTTGAGACTTAGGCTAAGTATTTTTTTCTGATTTGATCTTACAGATCCCCTGAAGCTCCATCCGATTGTGATTTTGCAACTCTTGAGAATAGCCCTATTGGAGTTTTCACAAATACAATGCCCTTCGGTTTTTTCGATAAGATCTAAACTTTGGAGCCAATCTATGTTTCTTTCTTTCCCTACATCTGAGACTCCTCTAACTCTCTCCCAAAGTTTTCTCTGACTTCAACTTCTTCACAGGACTAGAAGGACAGAGACAAAGGGAAATAAGTTGACATGGAGCAGGAACAGAGTACTTGCAATTCTCTCACTGTGACTCAGACTACTGATATAGCACAGCCCCAGATTTGATCTTCCCAGTATTCACTTTGCTTTTAGCCTCTTTCAAAACGTAAAATTCAGTCCCCAACTTCTATTCATCACAAAATCTAAGGAGATGAGATGGAGTTTCAGCCCTATTTCTGGAAAATTTAAAAGGTTGCTTTGACTTTTATGCCGAAGGCTCAGTTTTTTAATATTCCTGGTGTGTGTGTGTGTGTGTGTGTGTGTGTGTGTGTGTGTGTTTAAATCACAGAATTGGCAACCTGCCTTCCTCATTCCCAGGTTTTTCATTTCTTTGTAAATTTTTCCTACACTCCTCTCTAGGCAAACCGACACTCTTCCTGCTGAGATTCCTTAAGTCATAGAGTAAAATGTCACCTACAGGAAACATGCGATTCATTTCATTCTTGCTGGTGGGTACATTCAGAATTCTACTTCAAGAGGTTTATTTCCCGTTTTTAATCTAAACCTTATTGGGCCGCCTGCAGTGGGATCCTCAACCACAGCTGCTGAAATAAGTCTTTACAGAAGCACTTAAAGAAGACCCGGTTGTTCCGGTGCTGCTTCTGAAGAAGTTCCAATCAGCAGCAGGGGGAAATTTATGGGATGCTTATGAGATTTTTTGGTTTCTTAAAAAAGCACATATGCTACAGAAAGTCTGAATGCATTCTGTGAAAACTGTACAGACCTCTCAACCAGCATGAGGACATGCACAGAAAATCGGAAAGGTCACTGGCAGGACCACACGAAAATCATCTCAGACAAATGAGATAAATCCTGTTTAAAGAAGTAGAGTAAGAGAAAGAGGCTTTGCCACTTCAACTGGGGAGATCTGCCAATATCTAATTGTTATCTTTAGTTCTAGGATCCGTTTTTAGTATTTATTGGTATCAGCTCTGCTTGTTTTTTTAGCCTACAAATTGGGTAAGGATAAACAAAACTTTGGCCAAAAACTCCGTAAGTCCATGAGAATCTCCACTTCCTAGGAAAGAAATAATAATTTAAAAATAGAGAGTATTTTGATAGCTCATTCCAATACATTTGGGTAATGTCTACTATGAGTATTCTTTGTTAGACTTTTGATTATTCAGAGTTATGTAAGCTGAGGCAAAATGGCATTCATATATATATATACACACACATATATATTGAATTATATATATATATATATATATATATATATAATCAAATTAGATGAAGTATTTCAAATGTGTTCCTACCCATCCTACTGCAAAAGAAGAGCTAATACTCACATAACTTGAAACAGAAGTGCCAACCAATCTCACTGCCAGTCAGCAGTGCTGGACCTGGATTCCTTTGATGTCAGGCTATGGTATACCATGCTCATTTTTAATCACTGTTAGATAAAAATAAAGATGAGAAAAAGTCAGTGAGACACAAATAAGCATGTTAAAAAATGAGAACTGGGTCCTGGCCAGTGTGGTTCAATTGATTGGAGCATCATCTAGTTGGAGCATTGGATAGTCCTGGATTCAGTTCCCCATCAGAGCACATGCCTAGGTTTCAGGTTTGATCTTCAGTCAGAGTGAATACGGGAGGCAACTAATCGATGTTTCTCTCTCACAGACTCTCTCTCTCTCCCCCATTTCCTCCCTGTCTAAAATTAATTTAAAAAAAAAAGATAATTGGTGGCAGTAATAATAACATAAATAATATTTCAATTGCAGTAGCACATTGTGATAGCCTATCTACAAGATGATTTGATCTTCCTAATAATATTTTGAAGAAGAGCAAATGTTATCAAGTCATTTTATAGAATACAAAGTGAAAACCAGGGTTATAAATTGATAACAAGCATTTTTTTTTTTTTTTACCAACATAATCCTCCTGTATAATAAAAGGCTAATATGCAAATTGTCCCCTTTATCAGGAGTTCAACTGGAAGTTCAATTGGGAGTGGGACTGACTCAAGTGCTTGCAGCCCCTCCCCCTGGCTGGCCCCACCCTCAACGCCCCCAACCCCAATCAGGGGAGGGGCCAGGTGGACCCCACCCATGCACAAATTCATGCACCAGGCCTCTAGTACTTACTAAAACATTAAATTGGTTGTCAATATTTTAAAAATTGGGTATTTCACATAGAAAAATGACTTATCAAAAAGAGTTGAAAGTTCTGGTATCATTAGGTAACAATATGCTTGTGTTCCCCATGCCAACACAGTACCACTCTTTCCTATTGCCTTATATCTCCAGTCTCCTCACTTATTATTCTTCACTTGTTTGGTCTTTTTAGGCATCTGATTTTTTTCACCCCTGGTATAAAAGGACTTTCATAAGGCCATTCCTTGAGGTTATGAAAATGTCTACCTAAAGTACAGTTCTACTGCTGCATTCTTTTATCATAAAATGTTCACACAGTATCATGTGGCTTTCTCCTCCTTCCCTCCTCTCCTCCAAAAGCCTTCCTGTTCTCACAGTTACTGAAGAAATAATGTACCCCCTTATTCCTTCATGGTTGGTGCTGTTCCTTCTGCTTTTTCAGTTGTCTGCTTGCCACTCTTCCCTCTCTTGATGAACTCTTCATCCTACTGCTTCATTCAAAAGTCCCTACTTCTCTGCAGCCATCTCTGAGTGCCCCTGAAGCTCCCCCCCTCATACCATACTGTCAGTTATGTCAGTCAACAAATGTCAGATAAGTAGATGAAGAAAGAAAAGAGTAGTCTTGTGCTAATGTTTTAGTCTGCATTTGACTTACTCTTTTCCCTGGTCTATGTTGGGGTGAAAACATTAGATTTTCCTTCTATGTTTAAACAGTGGGCCAGATTACTTGATAATAAAGATTTTCAGGCATAGGGCATTGAGCCACGTTTATCACAGGCAATGTGGGCAAACTTCAGGAAACTTTGAGGTAATCCAACACAAAGCTTGTTACTTCAGTATTTTTACCTTATTTACAGGGGTGGGCAAAAATTGGGTTTACAGTTGTGAGTACACAAAACACAGAGTTATTCTTGTATTATTTATTTATTTATTTATTTATTACTAGTGGGCCTGTGCACAAAATGTGTGCATGGAGGAGGGGTTCTCTCAGCCCAGCCTGCATCTTCTCTAATCAGGGACCCCTTGAGAGATGTCTGACTTCTGGTTTAGGCCTGATCCCACAATCTGTGACTGCTGGCTCCTAACTGCTCACCTGTATGCCTGTCTGATCACCCCTAACTGCCCTCCCCTGCTGGCCTGATCTCATCCCTAACTGCTCTCCCCTGTCAGCCTGATCAACCCTGACTGCTTCTTCCTGCCTGATCACCCCCAACTGCCCTTCCCTTCAGGCCTTATCTCACCCCCAACTACTCTCCCCTGCCTACCTATTTGGTTCTGATCTGTCAGTTTCTATGCCAGTCAGTGTCCAAAGCTCTGCCCCCTAGGCAGTCATTGGTTCCTCACAGTTCACCCAGATTTGGTTCTGATTGGTCAGTTTCTATGCCAGTCAGAGTCTCAGGGCTTATCTCTGGGCCTGATCAGAGAGGTGGGGCTGATCAGCAGCCTCTGTGGAGGCCCAGAGAGAAACAGAGGTGCAGCTGCTGGTGAAGCCAGAAGAGATAGAGAGAAGCAAGCACTGATAAACAGCTGTCATAGCTGTTCATCAGCCCCTGCCTCTTTTTTGGGCCTCTCTCTCTGCACCTTATCCACAGCACCCTTGGCAGTCAGTGTTGTGTTGCTGCACACACACTGATGGCAGTCAGTGCTGGGTCACCACGGCAACCCAGCACTGACTGCAGGAATGGCTTCCAATGTTCAGTTGGTTGTTAGGGACCCTGAGTTCTTATATATTAGGATTGTATTATTTATTTATATTACCACTGTAGACCTACTTTGTCCACCCTTATATTTATCAAACATGCCTCTTGCTTGAGCAGAGAAACTCATGTTTCTTTACCACTTTAGGTTAGTAAAGAACAACAACAACATCATGAATTCAAAGTCTAGACAAAGCAATACTCTGACTTTCTTCCAGCAGGAGGTAAATGGGTGCCTGGCAGGGAAAATTATGTGTTAAAAACTGATACAGGACTAGTCCCAGTTACTGATACATCCCTCAAAAGTTCTTTAATACCTACTGTGTTACAACACCAAGCTAGGCCCTGGAGATAAGTACACATGTAAGTAAATAGGTACAGTGGCTGTAAGGGGCATACACAGGCATCTGTAGGGGTTAAAAGGACACAAAAAAAAACAGGTCAGTTCTGCCCAATGAAATCAATAAAAGTCCCATAAATACACTGACCTCTCAGCTGAATCCTAACATACACAAACATGTTTTACACTAACTTTGTGTAGAATATTAAGGACTGCATAGCACTGCAAAATAAATTATGAAGATGAGTCTCTCCTTAATAAATGCATAAATTATATGAAAAACACTTAAAAACATAGTGGGCACATAAAGAAAGCTTGCAGTAGATGCAAAATAAATGAGTAGATATATATGGTTCCTGATGCTACCTGAGTTTCAATGCCAACTCAATTATTTGCTAACAGTGTGACTATGGACAAGTTGCTTAAGGTCTCTGTACCTCAGTTTCCTCTTCTGTCAAAAGATGATAATATTACCTACTTCATGGAGTTGTGGTAGTAGTGAATGAAATAATGCACATAAAATGTTTATAATAATACCTGGCACATAGTAATAAACTGTTAGCTATTACAATCATTATAATATAATAGAGTATAAGCCCATATAATATTTTCCTTTGAAATAGCCAACATCAAAAAAGGATCATATATTTCAAAGCACTTATTAATAACACTTTGATAATTAAAACAAAAAGGAAACCTCATACCTGATATGCCTTGCATCATTTATGTTTCAGTTTTGCATTTTATTCTCACTCATCCCCAATAATGAAACCAGACGAGGTCCCATAATTGCCATTCTGCAACAAACTGCTCAGTATTCAGTTTCTTGAATTTTTCAGTGAGGTTCGTCCTCCAGTCACACTGCATTAGCATAATACTACCATGCTGATGCTTCCAATAATGCATGTTGCCAATGAGAACCATTCTCAGCAATACATTTTTACTTTCAACCATTGATTAAAGTCATGAACCTTAAAATTTCTGTTACACACACACACACACACACACACACACACACATATACAGGTGTATGTGGATCTAAATTAATAATATAATATATAGTTTATTTAATATTCTCCGATATTGATTAATACAAAATTGATACAGAATTAATAAAAGTAATACAGAATTTATTAATTTTATTAATAAACCTATTTTGATTAAGAACATTGAAGATAATACGATCAATGTTCATATATACAATGTTGTTCTGGAAAAGTTTTCTCTAAAGCCTTTACTTATTGCTAATTCTTTGGTTAGTCCTATGAAAGTCATATGAAACTGACACTTTAGTTTTTTTCTAATTAAAGTAACATTTTAAAAAATCTTTCACATTTGGGGGATTCTACAGTCTCTTGAAAGTGTACTTTTCTTTCATTCTATGCTTACCTACCAGAAATAATCTGAAGCATTCTTATGCCATAAATATATATATAATAGTCCATAAAAAGAATAAATACAGCAACTTAAAAATAATCTAATAAATGTGCTACTAGGGAAAAATCATATCAATAGAGTATTGTAAGAAGATATGGGTTTTATTATTTTCTAAAACCCTCTCAAACTGTAATTATAAAAATTGCCACATAGAAGCTATTTGCTTCTTCTAAAGATTTTTTATTTTATTTTACAAAATTCGTATTATCCACTAATATTTCTATTTTGAAGAAAAGGGCCCCCTCCTATATTATTGGGCTAATAATCTCTTGGGCTAGCCCAGCACTAAGTCATCTATGCTTTGCAATTTGAGTGTGAGTAGCTTCAGAAATTCTCCCTGGCTCGATTCCTCTGTTGTGTTCTGGGCTTTCTGCCACATTCTTGGGCAACACCTCACACCACTTCATATCTCTTCCCTTCTCCCCATGTCCAAGTCTTGTTTCCCAGACTGACAAATTGTTCATAATTTATTAGAGACATCTAGCCCTCTTTTTATTCAGTGCTGCCCATCAGGCTGTGCCCAGGACCTTGACTTTCTCAACTTGAGTGTCTCATCCAGATTTGTCTAGTTATTTTGCTTAATAAAAGAACTATTCATGTGTGATATGTGCTGCTTTCCCAAGAGGGTAAAAAATAGTCCTCTTTCTCTTTTTTATAAAGCAGGGGTTTTTCCCCTTGCCACAATGTAGATTTTTTTCCCAACAAAGACTTTTTAAGTGTGTTGTATGCATAAGATTTAGTCCAGAACAACTCAGTCTTCACTTTACTGTCAATAACTCTCCTTATGGTAAATGAACACCAAGGAGGTGAAGCAGATACCTCCATGAATATGTTCTACTGTCTTCAGGAAAGAAAGAAATCCAAGGGTGCCCAGGGAACCCTTGCCAATTATTTTTGAGGTATCATGAAAAATGGGGCCAAGTCAAGAAACTGGAGATGAGTCCATGCTGACCTGATTTTATCAGGAAGAAAAGAAAGATTCTGAGAACAGGAAACAGTGAGTTTGAGATAAGTCCCAAGGAAAGGAAAAGTGAGTCTTTTGAGAAGATGGCAGTGATGATTAAGAACCAATATAGGTTCACTAACAACAAAGCAACCCCAAGCAAACTAATTAACTTTTATTCTTCAAAGGAAAGTATAACTGAATTTTGGCAGTCTTTTAATCAAAATAATCATACTTTCCTGGAAGATAAATTAGAGATAGTTTATAGTATTGCTAGGAAGTTTCCAAAAGTGGCAGTATTACCTCCTTAAGAGTGATTAAGAATAAACTGGACTCACAGCGCTTTGGAGGTTCAAATCGAAGCACCACAACTTATTAGCTATGTAAATTTGGGCAAATTTCTGAAACTTAGTTCCCTCAACAGTAAAAAGGGTTTAAAACTAGCTATCATAAAGACCTGTGCTTCTTAGGTGACATGTAGTGCTTTTTAACCTATCCTATCTAATAAAGAGGGAATATGCTAATTGACTGTCATGCCCTCACAAGAGATGGAGGCACCCACAGCCAATAAGAGGGAATATGCTAATTGATTTCCACACCCTCAAAGATGGTAGTGCCAACAGCCACAAGATGGTGGCACCCAGTCCCCTTAGCCCCACTGGGGTGGCTGCCTCCAGAGTTCCACAGTCCCCTGAGCCCCCCAGCTGCCCAGGGCCATCCAAGGCTCAGGTAACTAGGGCCGCTGAGGCTTGCACTGCCAGCAGTGGCAGCAGCAAAGGTGTGATGGGACATCAGCTTCCCCTGATTGCTGGGTCACCTCCTGCCCTCAAGGGCTCCCAGACTGTGAGAGGGGGCAGGCCAGGCTGAGGGACCCCCACCCCCATTCCAGTTCATTATTTTCATGCACTGGGTCTCTAGTCCTTAAATAAATGCTCAGTTAAAATGGTAGATGTTATATTTTATTCTCATTAACTAAAGCTAATTGATTGTTGTCAAACTAAAGAGAGATCTCTGAAACTTGCACTGCCACTTCTATTTGCTAATGATTTGAAAGAAATCGTGGAAGGTATAGTAATTATACTGGCAGTATCCTTGCTTGCTATGCATGAGCTCTGTTGGGGAAATGGCCATGTCTTCTTGTTCTTGGTATCATCACTGCCTGATAGTGCCTGACCCACTCAGATGTGTTTTAAAGAATGACATAAAATGAAATTGATAACCAAAATTATGGGTAGCAAAATCAGGATTCGAAAATGCACAAATAGGACAGCAGGCTTGGCTCAGTGGTTGAGCGTTGACCTATGGATCAGGAGGTCATAATTTGATTCCTGTTCAGGGCACATGCCCAGGTTGTGGGCTTGATCTCCATGGGGGTCATGCAGGAGGCAACAAGTCAATGATTCTCTCTCATTATTAATATTTCTAACTCTCTCTCCCTCTTCTTTCCTCTCTGAAGTCAATAAAAATATTTTTTAAATGCCACAACTAATTAGAACAGTGGGCCAGTACCAAAGATGAGCTCTAGGATGGGTGAATATAAAGCCCACTATTTCCCTAAACAGCAAATGCAGCAAGAACAAGATGGGAAAAAAAATTAATTAGACAAAATTTGGTGTGAAAAAGACTTAGACATTTTAGTTTTGTAAAAGTTCAAGAGCTAAGAATATGATAATGATGTACACCCTCCTCAGAGTGTACTTCCTGCCTTCATAAAATTCTAAATTATTAGAAATAAAGTCCAGAACAGGCAGGCACCAGGATCCATGTACTTTGCATAATTAGACCACATCTCAAGTAATGCATTCAGTTCTGTTGCCACATTTAGGAGAGAAATGGACAAACTGGAATCTATCCAATATGGTGAGAGGCCTTACAAGCCATCTCATATTAGAATGATTAAAGGAATGTTCAGTCTGAAAAAAGAGTAGACTTAGGGAAAAATGATAGCCATTTTTCAAATACTTGAATAACTTTCATGTGGAATAGGGATTAAATTTATCCTCAAAGCTTCATGAAGCTTCAGAAAAAAATTCATTCCAAAGAAAAGACAATACCAGTGAAAAATAAGGAAGATCTCTAGCTAAAATGAGCATGGGTTGTCTTAAACTTAATGGTATATTCTCACCTAAGTTATTTAATTTCAGTTTATTTAGCAAATGATTATTGTTCACATTTATGTGTGTAAATGATTATTATTCACATTTATGTGTGCAATAAATAAGCCTTGTACAGGAAAGGAGCCTTAAAAAGTTTTTAGGTTAGTTGATTTATATCATTTGCAATGTCCACATATGCAGTTATAAATATACCACTGAACATTTACTTAGCAAAATTTACTGAATGTCATTACATGTCGATTTTGTGCTAGATGGTGGGTAATTTGAAAAAAAAAGGCAGTATATATATATATATATATATATATATATATATATATATATATATATATTACTCTAATATATATATTAGAGGCCAGATGCAGCCCTGGCTTCATCTGGATGGTTGTTCTGCTGTTTGGACTAATTACATATTAGTTCTTTATTATATAGCATGAAACTCCTGCTTTGGATGGGATATTGGATCAAACTTAATATTTGAGATTAAATCAATCTAAAACAAAACAAAACAAAAACATTTTGCTTGATATAAATGTCACGGAGGAATTAAATTGCCTGAGAAAATTAATACCTGACCACTTCCAGAGTACACTGATAAAAGGGGGAGAAATTGTAGGTCAAACATGCCCTTACATCTATTCAGTCCCTTATTTTATAGACTTTGTTCCTATCATATCATCCTTACAAATGAATAAAACATATAAATTTGGAATGTTTATAAAATCTTAACTTGCCACTTCCATACCTGAATTCCACTTCCATATCCCATAAAGAGATATGTAGCCAGCCAAGTATTTTAATACCACCATCCATAAAATAAAAAAACAAAACAAAAAAAAGAGCGCCTGCTGTCTACTCCTCCTCCTTAAGAAGTAAAAGATTCCCTATTCTTAAGATGTTTACAAAACACTTCTCCGGTTATCCTTTTCTTCTGAGAACAAGATGAAGAATCGTAACCAATAAATGTATTTCATTTGCTATCAGAAAATGTAAGGCCAAAATATACAACACGTGCAGTGATGTTGATTTTCATTGTACAGGGAACTCCAATTTTCACTTTTCTTTGCCTTTGGTTTCACAAGTGCTTGCTTTAAAAAAAAGGGGGGGGGGAGGTTAAAAATACAGTAATTCTCTCTGCGTAAAACAAAGCTATAGTTTTAAGCACTGAACATAAAAAGTAATCTATTTTTGCTCAATGGTTAATTAGGAGAGGATGGTTTCTAAAAAGGAAACAAACAGAAAGCGGTAGAACTGCCTGGTCCAGCTCAGTGCCTCCCAATCCTGAGTCAGCAGTGAGGTATTTGCCAGTAACCATGAGCATTGTGTGCGACAATGACGGGGCTGCTTTAGCTCGATACTGTTCCCACACCTCTCTGAGTCGGCCCCGGTGCGTGGGTAACTCATGAAGTCACTGGGTGCCTGAGCGAAATATTGAAAGCCTGGGAGGTTATGAGGGTTTAGAGACAGGTGGAACTGGCTACATGATCACGGCCACTCCCACCTCTTAAAATGGACTTGGCAACAAAATTCATGTCAATATGACACCTGGCTGCTTAGGAAATTCATGACACAGACAGCAGGGCAGGCTTCAGATCATAGTACTGTGGTGGCTGCGATCTCCCCGGAAGCCTCTCAGGGAAAGGCTCAATACTCTATCTATTCGCCCTTGTATGCCAACTGGAATTGGAAGGGAGCTTGCCTGCTGATGTTCTGTGTGGACCCAGAAGTACTCCTGTACTGATAAGGTAAGGGCAATTATATCTCTTGGTTTGATGCTAGAGATAGATGATACGGAGGTTCACCACCTCAGTAGGTTACTGAGGCAATCTCCTTGGCAGCCTATTTCAGGATCTTGAACTTGAGCGATAGAACTGTTTGGTGTCCACTCGAAAAAGAGACAGTCAGCGCTGCAATCGCTGTCTATGCATGTTTCTGGCTGAAGGGGACGCAGAGAAAGGAGGAAGGTGGTGAGCTGTGGTTGGTGGTGAGGACTGATTTCAGAGGAATGTGTCAGAGCAGCGGATCTCCCTGGGCCCTACCTGATGATGTTCTTAGTAGCCACCTGTATTCAGAGATTTAGATTTATGAAAAGAGAATCGTATTGATACCTTCATTGCTTTAAGGATGTCTTTCCAAAGGAACTGTCACGGAAACAGCTCCTTCGGAGAAGCTGAGAAACCAAGAGGAGATGGCTTTATTGTGGAACAGCTTCTGCAGAAAGCCTTCTGCCCTCGAAGTTAATGTTTATGGGTCTTTTTGGCAAATAAGAGTCTCTGTTGCAATGCTCCTCCAATGTTTGATGAGGATTCCAAAAAAGTCTTAATCAAATCTAGCCATCATTGCTGCTTCTTTCAGTCCTAATCTCCCTGATCCTGAATTATGAGATCCCTATCTATGAAAATAAAAACAGCATTTGCTAAAACCTTTTCAAAATTAAGGCTAAAACCACCCAAACGAATTGTTTGCTACCACCAAGTAAACAATTTTTTTTTAAGTTTGATGAATTGTTTGTAAGCACTAATCAAGTGGGTGGAGTCATAAAAGAGGGGAGGGAACCATCTGAAACAATACATGTAATTTGTTTGCATTATTATTTGAGATAATTACAAAGCAAACGTTCAAAGCTGTCCTTTACACCAGAAGGGGGGCTGGTGCGGGGATAGGGAGGAGAGGAAAAGCACAAAAACACCCAGCCGCTGTCAGCTGCAATCTAAAATATTGCCAGATTAACAATTGTCGAACATTTGCATTACTAAGAATGCCAGGGACAGAAGTGTCAGGTTGAATGGAGAGTGATGACTTCATAGGAAGGCAAAGCCGAGGATATGACCAGTTTGCAGTCACAAAGAAATCAGCTTTAATTAATTTGAGTGCCAGCTCTGTGTATAATTACACAGCATGAGAGTTTGCATGCAAATGCAGAAATGCTGATTGTTCAAATACTTGCGCTTGCTCGTTAATACGCTGGGACTAAGCAGGGCTGGCAAGCAGACAGGGTACAGCACACACGGTGCCTGCAGGCTAATTTGTATTTTACTCTAGTTAGCAAACAGATTTCAGATGTTTTTCCTTCCTTTAAATAATAAGCACAAAAATACATGTGTCATTTTCATCTGTGGCATACCTTGTTTCCTTGATGAACATAAAATGGTTTCAGTTTTTTTAAAAAAAAAACTGTTGAGGCCACACTAACCATTGTTATGATGTTGATTTTATAACTATTTAAAGTCAGTAACACTTATACCAGTTCATAGGATATTTCTAGTTGGCATTGCATGTGATTGACCAAGTGGTCATTTTTTTTTTTATATAATTGGCGAAACTGTTGTCAGTAATAGTAAATTTATAATTAAATCCAATGAGAAATAAATCAGTGGTCACAAAAGAATTGCCTACTGGCCCATCAAATCTAGTATCCCATGTTCAGCATTAGCCAAGTCCAGAGTGTGGAAAGGTTTTAATTCTTGGGTAAGACACCTAAACCTTAAAATGTACTGAGGTGAGATTTTCTAATTCAACCTCTGAATTGTTTAACAGAGATCAGCTTCAACCAAATTCCCAGCCTTGGCAATGCCCTAGGGAAAAATCTTCCTACACCACCACCCCAGGAATATCTGATACTTACTTTAGAAAGTGGTATAGGAAAATAAGGACTTTGCCCAAGTCTCAAAAAATCTGGTATTATCCTGCCAACACATTCCATGCATTTTAATGCAATTCAATTCTACAAATATTTATGGAGCCCCTATTTCTGTCAGACACTGAGAAGCCAAAGATACACAATAGTGAGCAAGCGAGACACAGTCCCGGCATTTGCAATTTCTTTTCTCTCCAGAGATGTTGAAGGAACCTAGCTCAGTTTCCCTGGGAAATGAAGGCTGTTAGTTGTTATCACCTTGTAGAAGTCCACACTGCAGAAACTTGAATCTATGACCTTCCACAAACACAGTTTCCATGGCCTTTGTGGGAGAGTAATTCCCTCTCGGACATTTCTTCAGCTCTATTCCTGTGTGAGGTAGAGGAAGAGGCCTCTGCCCCAGGGCTGAATGGAAACTGTGAATGATGCCTGAGACAGTCCATCCAGCGAGCCCAAAAGTTTTATAAGACTAGATAGATGAGGTAGGCTGTCCATACCCTTATCTGAAAGCCTTTAACTATAAGAATAATTTATCAAGGAGAAAAGTGGGCACATCATGTAGATGAATACAGCACACTTCACACCACTTGGTCTGACCAAAACTAGGCAGCCTCTACCTGTGTTCTCCATCAATTCAGGTTATGACGCTCTGAGGAACACTGACTAGAGAGCATGATGATCCTTTCTTCCTAAAACATCTGTTCAAATGTCTACCAAAGACTTCCAGTAGCTATGGGACATGTATATGAACAAAAGGGAAAAGTGACAGCTAAAAACATTCACCCACACCACCTAAGCTTCCACTTCACTTTTAGAGTGGTCATAACTCTCTCACCCTTCATATAAAAATATGCAAGAAGGAAGAGGAACATCCAGAATAGTGAAAAAAACCTAAGGGTATCTCCATGATAGACAACACAGTAATTTGGAAACAGGATTTTTTTCAGGGGCTGACAATGCATTGAAAGTACCCGAGCTCAAACAACTTTTCCTCTTAGTTCTATTATGATTGGGCACCCACACTCAGAAAATAAAATAAAAATAAAATAAAATAAAATAAAATAAAATAAAATAAAAATTTAAAACGTGTATGCATTAAGAGTTCCATCTGGCTGGGACCAAAATATTAAACAAATATGTGGCATGTGGGTATATTGGTATCTTTACCAAGGAGAACAAAGAATCTTAGAGGATTTTGTCTATAGTAAATGACTTCCAACGTGGGCTTGTGGTGATATATGAAAGGGCCTATCTTCATGTAAGTAATGTAAGTAATTTCATGAAATAATTACAGGGTAGGAAGGAAAGAGAGTAAATGTGTAGAGCAGCGGGGGAGGAATTTACTCTGCAAATAGAAAGTGTTAGAAAATCTGAAGAAGCTCTAGCCACAGATATGAAGAAAGTTTGTAACCTGGTGTAGACACACAACACACCTGGAGATTCAGAACAGTCAGCTCTGCTGGTTATTACAGAGAGAGAACCATAGATGTGCTGGCAGTAGCTAATGATTCAGCAATGATTAGGTCAACAGGAACTATTTCGCAGATTCCTGAGTACAGAGTACATATTTCAAGATATGAGAAGAATGAAGGTGAGAATAATTGGAAATAGAAAGCCAAAGGAAAGAATTGAGGCTTTTTAAAAAGTGGATATTTGATCATATTTGTAGGCAAGAAAAGAGCTGGTGGAGCAGCAGCAGCAACTGAGGAGGTGTGTGTGTGTGATGGGAAATGTGTCCTTCATTGGGCAGAAATTGGGGACAATCCAGGTAGCTATGGTAGCTAGGATATTTTTTTTAAAAAAAAAAATCTTACTCCAAGAAAGGAGAGGAGAGGGGGTTGGTGACAGAGAAAAATCTGAGGTGAAGATAAGGAAAGTTGGGAAAGTATGCACAAGATGCCTTTGATCTTGTGAAGACAGTGGTGAGATCACCTCCTGGAGGGCATAGGGTAAGGTAGACATGACACAGAGATTGAAAAAAAAAAAATACCATGACCTTACTTTCTTACTGGGGGAAAAATAGGTAAAGGAAAAAAAAATGTACAATGAAATAGGTGAAGAACAATGGCTAAATGGAAACTGGTCATTGCAAAAGCTTCATTTAGCTATGAACTCACCCCATGGTAAATGAGTAATGGGACTGGGCTAACACCTAACAATTTGTAAGTTTAACATTCTCCAATATCAGTACAGCTAAAGTAATTGTTTACAGTTTATCACTCTTGTATTCTACAGTGAGGGAGGAACCATGGGGAGGGTATCTGCACATAAAGTAAATTAATGCACAAAAGAGCTTAATCTTTGGGTGAAAACCTACCATTTTTCCGGGGCTCTCCCTTTTCCTGCTCACCTGTGGCCTTGTGTTAACAGTGAAAGTATTTATTTAACAGAAGAGAAAACTGTATGGGGCTCCCTAAGTCTCCCTTATCACAATACTTTCTTTCCCCCTACATGACCCAGATTCCTGTTGGTTCATGCTCTCTGGGTTAGGCACCAACATCAAGGCAGCATCTCCAGAAAAGCAGTGTTCAATACGGTGTTCACATACCACTTGGCAAAGAGAGAGAAGGCCCCAAGTTTGAGTCTTTGCTTAAAATGTCTGGAGTTATCATTAACATTTTAGGGCAGGTCTATTCTTAAGTTCAGCTGGTTATTTGTTTTCTGGCCAGAAGACAGGAACATAGCTCATCAGTCACTGCGCGTCTGCCAATAGACACAGGACATCCCTTGGGTGTGGTATAGGGTGTTGTATAGCAGGGGAACTGAGCATTCTGAAATTCCTAGAGAGATTGGTGGCTGTGATAAGTCAAAGTCTGGGACCTCAAGAATGAGGTAGCCCTACATCGGTAAAAGGTCAAGACAAAGATTGTCTCAGAAGGCTTTCAACCTGCCACTTGCTGCTTCCCCCAATTTTCTTTTTGTTCAGCCTCTTTCACTGTCTTTTGCTATTCACTTCCCAACCTTCCCAAATCCCAAATGCTAGGGTCCTGTTGACCTGGTAAGATAATTTGTAGCATGTTATTTAATCTGTAGCATGTTAAAAAATAGGGAATGTTGAAGGTTTTTAAACAAAGTGATGATATTCCACCTAACCCAAAAGTCAAAGAATTCCAGAGGGTCTTCTTTATGTTAGTCACTGCAGTGTTTGTAGGGGATTTGAGGATAAATATATCTGGCCCTGCACTTCTGGAGCTCACCTGGAAATGGGAAGAAAAATCTGTTGGGCTGGAACATTTGGTAATATAGAGGCACCAAGAAGAGAGATACTTTTGTAGGGAAATTATTGAAAGAGCAAATGGACGAAACAAATGCATTTAAATTTGGGAATGCACAGAAACATGAGCAAACTGTGTTTTAAAGATATTTTTCTGGCAGTAATACACAAAGTAGTTTGAATGCAGAAGACCTAAAGAGCATTTTGGAGACTCCTTGAATAGTCTATAGGGGAGAGGGAATGAAAGAGAGGCTAAAAATGACTAAGGTATCTCATGGGAAGTATTGACCAGGTTTTCAAAAGTTATTATAGAAAAAGAC
Source organism: Pipistrellus hanaki (assembly GCF_964339955.1). Lineage (NCBI taxonomy): Eukaryota > Metazoa > Chordata > Mammalia > Chiroptera > Vespertilionidae > Pipistrellus > Pipistrellus hanaki. The sequence continues at coordinate 143,773,261 of NC_140504.1, read as the reverse complement.
AGGGAAGCTGTTATATTTGACTCTACCATTTCAAACCTTGGGGATGGCATTTTGAAAATAAGTAGGAAACATGAAGAGGAGATGAAAACATGAGATGGAACATACTGAGTTCAATTTGGATGTAATGGGAGGTACCAGAACATCTCCTTGTAGAGAACAGAGGTCCATAGATTGGCACTTGTATCCAGATGGAAACTGAAGGAGACAAGGCCAGAGACAGCATTTTGAAGGTCATCTGTAGACAAAGAGTATGAGATTGTCAAGGAAGAGAGAGAAAGAGGGCTGAGGAACAAAGATTTAGATTCCATATATGAAAAGTGTGAAGAGGAAGGAGACAAATCCACAGAGTTAAGAGGAAAACTGGAAATAGCCATAGAGAGGAAGGGTGGAGAGAGTTTTGAAGGAGGGCCTGGCCAGGTGACAAGGAGTAGACACAGACAAGGAAGAAATATGAGAACATCGGATGTCACAATTAATTAGTCATTATTGACCTCCAGGAGAGAGGTTTCATTAAAATGATGGGAAGGGAAATCATATTTTAAGGTAGTAAGTTCTTAAGAAATGTTTTACCCGAAAACTAGAGGAAGAGAAGATAAGGAATAAGGAAAAGAGTGAGGCAAGTGGCACCAGTTTAATTTGGTCTGCTATCCCATTTTACCCAACCAGAGGCCTGTTGTAATTCTGGTTTCTCCCAAGCTCTTACTTCCTGATGTCAAGTGAAGGTGGGTGGCAGTTAATGGGGAAAAGTTGATGATGGTCAAAGATGACTAAGGCTGTAAAGGCAATCGAGTTCTTCCTACCGTTCATGCTTAGGAATTAAAAGAATTTTCCCCTAAGAAACTCATCTGCTCTACACCCACTGTCCCTGGCCTATTTTCTCTTTTTGAATACAATTTACCCTCATAGATGTGTGAGTGTGCAAATGTTGCATCTTACATGGCAGGCCTATTTGAAAAGGCCTGAATAACATCCCTTTTGTGTAAAGGTGTGTTCTTTGGCTTCTGGTGACTTTAAAATCTACAGAATTCTCAGAATAGCTATGCTATCCATAGAGCAAATTTAGTTAAGTCTGCCTCCCTACTTATGAAGCCTAGCTTAAGAAACAGGCTATTCTAGAAAATTCTAAATGAATTACATCTTTCCTTGGCTTTTGCTTTGATTCATCCACATGTTGTAGTGCTCAGTACTCAGGCCTACTCGAAGCAATCTGGTAACCAATAGTGCCATATCACCTGTGAGTAGAAAATCATTTTTTGCCCTGTACAACATAAATACATGTTTTATGAGCCACCCACAAATCCTCTCCAACTATATACAGATGCCTGTTTATGTGTGCAGCTGAGATGTGACATCTGTATTGTTGGAAAACAATATAACTATGTGTTTACCTAATAGGCAATCTCTGTGCTAACATGTGGAAAATATGAATTATTTGTGTGCCATATTAGCATAGCATGCAATTACACATAGTTTGTGTTCTTCCTTTCAAAATATAAGTATCTACCTTATATCTCTTGGCCTTTTTATATTTTTTTTAGTTGGAAGAACATCTCCACTTCTGCAGAATTTTTTCTATATATGTATTTGTCTATTTATCGATAGACACACACACACACACACACACACACACACACACACACACACGACCTCTCTTTCTCACACACACACATTCTCTTAAGCCTTCAGGGAGGCACCCTCATAAACTTGCCCTGTATGGTTGTTGGTTTATCTGTCAAAGAAATTCATTGCTAAGACAATGCTTTGCTTTATATGCTTACTAAATTTTTTAAAAGTGTTTTTCATTATATTTATGCAAACATAACTTGGCTAGCTCACAATTTACCAAATGTGAGCATTTGTCAGGGTTATTTCCAATCACTCAGAAAAATGTGCCTTTGTGTATTTTGATTATTTAAAGCAATTTTGTTTCCATTATGAGTGTGTATAGCCAGAATTGCAGGACTGTCTTGACTGAAGAAGTGGGAATGCTCTTAATTTTCATACGTGCATCTGCAGAAATACTTTTGATTGTTTAACCAATGTCTAGGTAGTGATGTGGGCATAAATGTTTTTGCACACATGTCTTTTCCTTAGTGCTTCAGAAGAGAGGGGTAACACAAAGAAAAATTATATATGCTGTTATTTGCATTTAACTATATATATATATATATATATATATATATATATATATATATATATATATATATCAATTGAAAGCTAAGGAAATATTTAATATTGTAAAGCATAAAAATTAGGATGCACTCCTTAAATAAAAATCTCTGTCTTGTGACCACTTCTTATTTATACATTAATTGAACATCTGCTATTTCCCCCAACACCCCCTTTCAGACTTATGCACACTCTATACCAAACTCTGCAGTTCCCAGAAATCTAATTGTGTTGCTTTCTTTGCCTTGAAGTAAATAAGCTTATTTCTCATTAGATGAATCCATTATTTTCCAAAACGACTGAAAAAGGACGTCTAGCCAATTTAAGTCAAGGCATTAGAGACCATTATCCTGAATATGCTGTTACCATGTAACTGTAGAATCAAGGTTTATTTCTGGGCTACTATATTTCATGAACTGTAAGGTGCTATCCATAATAAGATGCCCCATTATTTTATATTGTACAAAGAAAATTTTAAACTGCCAATGAAACTATGATACATCACTGATTGAACAATCTAACCCAATTTCAGAACTGTTCAAACGAGGAGGCAAAGCATCTCACAATGGGTAAGACAGCATAACTGACTTCTTGGAGAGCTTTAGCGCTTGGGTTTGGTGTATTAACCTCATCAGCAGAACTCAGAGGTGCTCCTCTCCTGCAAGAGATTTGCCATCTCCTCTATTCAGTGGGACTAAAAAAAGGTTTCTATCTTTTCTCATTCAGAGATAGCAGGAAGATACTATTTTTTAAGAATTAACTTTGTCTCTTTTAGCTTTATTGAATTACTAGAGGCCCGGTGCATGGAAATTCATGCATTGGAAGGGGGGTCCCTCAGACCCACCTGCCCCCTCTCACCATCTGTGAGCCCTCAGGTGCCAGAGGCAACCCAGCAATTGGGAGAAGGCAATGCCCCCATCACACTCTGCCGCTGCCACTGCCTACAGCTCAAGCCTCAGCCGGCCCCTGTTACCTGAGCCTCAGGCCAGCCCTGGGAGGCTGGGAAGCCACCATTCAAGGCTTGTCTGTACCTTGGCCAGCCCTGCTTGCCTGAGCCTCAGTCAGTGGAGGGTGCAGTAGGACCCAAGGCTTCCAGCAGGGCTGATGGGACTCTGGCAGCAAGTGCACAGAGCAGCCGGCCTTGCCCCGGCTTCTTGTGATGGTGTGATGGTCAATTTGTATATTATATTGCCTCTTTATAATATAGGATTATATATATGTATATATATATATATATATATGTATATATGTATGTATATATTGTGTATATATATATATATATATATATATGAAGCCTAAGTGACCTTTTGACCATTAGACAGTAGCTATGGTGCACACTGACCACCATGGGGCAGGCACTCAACACACAGGCATAGAAACATGGAACAGACTGATGAATCTCAGAGGGAAGTGGGGAGGGAAAAGGGAGGGAAGAGATTAACCAAAGATCTTATATGCATACTAGAGGCCCAGTGCATGAAATCATGCCCTGATGGGATCCCTTGGCCTGGCCTGTGGCGATTGAGCCAAATTCATGCAGCGGGCCTCTGACATCCTCCAAGGGGTCCTGGATTGCAAGAGGGCACAGGCCAAGCTGAGGGACCCCACTGGTGTAAGAATCTGTGCTCTGGGCCTCTAGTTGACAAATAAAACTGTAAGGTGTTTGATCTGATGATCTGATATTCCTATACATTGTGAAAGGATTCTGCCCATCAAGTTAATTATCACATCCATCACCTCACATATTCACTCCATTTTATTTTTTCCTTTGGTAAGAACAGAGTAGACTCTGTCTCAAAGGAAGCATAATAGTAATAGAAAATGAAAAAACACACACACACATACACACACACACAAAAAAAAACAAACAAACAAAAAAAACAAAACACCACAACAACAAAAACCTTGGAGTTTAAAAATTTTTTAAAAATTCAGACTTGATTCTTGTTTCTATGGGACTTGAAGCTATAAGTTTATCTGAGACTCTCTCTGTCTCCACTTACTCTGTCCCTCCTTGTTTTCTGCCTATCAAAATTCCCCTCCACACTTTGGTTATAGGAAACTGGAACAGAGATGGATATTAAATATGCCTTAAAACACAATAATAAATTTTTTTTTAAAGCCAGTCAAAACTTGTAAAAAGTTTCAAAAGGTTAAAACTATCCTATCCCAAATTGTTGGGAAATGTATAAGCTGATAATTAAACAAGTAAATTATTTGACTTGGCTGTCACATGATGAATTTTAAGAGAAAAAAACCTATTTCCCTGTCCCCCTATCCAAATCAAGACCTCACCCAGTGCCTGGCAAGTTGTGTTTTCCCAATAGATGCTTCTGGAGTTATTTAATTACATGATTAATTGTGACTAAAGAGTTCTCCCTTTCCTTAACTCAGTCTTGAAAGTAGGCATTAAGAGGTAAGAAATAATGGTATAAAAAAATTAAATTGCATTTTAATTGATTCCTCACATTTTATCTAATAATAGACAAACATGTAAATTGACTGTACCTCTGCTATGCCACCAGCCAATGGGGAGTGATATGCAAATCAATCCAACAAAAAATGGCAGTTAACTTGCATACTCAGCCACAGAGTGACTGGGGCAGGAGTTCTGTCCCACCCCTGGTCTTTCAGGGCCTCTGGCAGTGTAGGAAGGAGGGGCCTGAGCAGAAAGAGGCGGCTCCAGGCCTGAGTGGAAAGGGGCTGGGCCAGAGTGGAAAGGCTGTGCTGGTAGCCAGGGAAAGGAAAGCCCATTCTAGCATGAATCTTTGTGCATCAGCTTCTAGTATTTTTATATCAAGATAACTTATATTATGCACAATATTCAGTTATTCGTGACCCACCCATCTATTAAACAAACATTTATGAAGCATCTCGTGGATAGAAGGATGAATGCATTATTGCCCTGCATACAATGGTTCTTAAACTTCCTGTTCTCAGGACCCATTTCCACCCTTAAAAATTATTGAGGATCCCAAAAGCTTTCATTTATATGGGTAAGAGCTCTTAATGTTTATCACATTAAAATTGAAACTAAAAAACGTTTATTAATTAATTCAATTAAAATAGCAATAAAAAACCATTGCATATTAGCTTAAAATACATTTTTTATGAAAAAATAACTATAGTTGGAAACAAAATAGTCTGAAAAGTGACATTTTATACAAATATCTGAAAAGTCTGGATTAAGAGAGGGCAGCTGAATTTTCATATCTACTCCTATATCAATCTATTGCAATATATTTTGTTTGAAGTATAGAAATAAAGGCCATGCACAGACATTTGAAAAAAAAGAAAAATACTTTAATATCATTTTTTAGATAAATGTGATATTTTTCTCTTTTTAAATAGAGTTTTATTGATTTCAGAGAAGAAGAGAGAGAATCATTGATCTGCTGTCCCTTGCATGCCCCACACTGGGGATCGAATCTGCAACCCAGACATATGCCCTGATTAGGAATCAAACCATGTCCTCCTGGTTTATAGGTCGACACTCAACAGCAAGCCATGCCAGCTGGGCTGTGATATTCTTCTTTAACAATAAATCAAACTTCAACATATAATAGTTTATTAAAGGTTAGTTAGAAAGAGGTATCTCAAACCATATCAAAGAAGTTTTTTAAAACTTGCATTAAAACACATTGGCTTAATCTCTCCTTTTTAACATATCTTTCACCCATGCATTCCATTTTGTAACATGATGCTTTGGTCATTTGAAAACATTGCTTCACTGAATTATGCACATTTTTAAACAATTGCCATTGTTAATATCACCACCAAGCTTATCAGAAAAGTTTTTACATAGTGGGGAGTTGTCAGGTTCACAGTTGCAAATACAAATTATTCTCTGGATGGTAGTTTTGTTTGGATGTTTGAATTTTAGCATTGGCCAATAAATACCACTGGTTGTTTTTCTTGAAGTGACTTGCTTGCTTTTATTCCTCTTTTGAAAAATATCTGTAAAATACCCAAGTCTGAGTCACCACAGTTTTCCTGTCAGTGGCTTTTCAAAGTAAAAATGGTATCCTGTGAAGAGAACAGCTATTTCAGCTTGCAACTCAAACATTTATCTCACAAGTGCTTTTCTTCAAGACAATCCTACTTTAGAATACAGGGGAAGTGCTTTTTAATTAGATCCCATTTTGTCACACAGAATATTAAAGGCATGTATTCAGGGATTTGGATTTTAGAAAATGAATACTTAATGTTCTATTGTTTTTTTAAAGGACATTCTTAGTTGAAATTGAGGTGTTATTTTCTGTTTGTTCTTTGTTTTGTATTGTTTTTGTTTCTGTTTCACTGTATGTGTGAGGTGATTAAGAATATAATGACTGCAGCCAAAACCGGTTTGGCTCAATGGATAGAGTGTCAGCTTGGGGACTGAAGGGACCCGGTTCGATTCCGGTCAAGGGCATGTACCTTGGTTGCAGGCAAATCCCCAGTAGAGGGTGTGCAAGAGGCAGCTGATTGATGACTCTCTCTCATTGATGTTTCTAGCTTTCTCTCTCCCTTCCTCTCTGTACAAAATCAATAAAATATATTTAAAAAAAAAAAAAAAGAATATAATGACTGCAATACTACAATACGTGTTGATGCCAGTGTCTTCACTCAAGGTGGTGGAGCAGTCCTATATGAATGAGTTCCATCATCAGTGCAGATGTCAACAAAATGAAAAAGACAAATAATGTCTTAGTATTATTTTGAAAATAGATTTGACTTCGGAAATCCCCCAAAGGGTCTCAGGGACCCCGAGGTTCAAAGCCTACAGATCAGGTAGATAAATCAACATGAATTTTCTGTGCGTTTTAAATAAGTACTGTGATGAAGGAAAGCACTGTCTTTTAGGAACATTTCCCAAAAGAAGTTATGTCTGAATGGGAACCTGAAGGATAGATATCTAAGTGTCAGCCAATTACAGAATGAAGTCTTGGGCTCACTGATTCCTTGCCTCAGAATACTGTTTGTGCTTTCATTTTACTAACGCTCTTTCTAAAGGCCAAAGAGATCTGAATCATGTAGTTCCAATATGGCAATTGGATTCCAAAAACTATGTGTGCCTGGTCAAATAAGGTCATCAATAAGCCATTACCAATCAAGGCTGAGTTACTATCGGAATCTGGAAGAGAGAACCTGGATAGTTGCATGAGAGTCCGTGTTGTATTGCACAGAGATTTTTATGTAATGATACAGAGGTCATCTATTTTACGTGTTTTGGGGCTCTGTGTCCAAATAGAAGTAAACTCAGACCAGTCCTCATCAGTATGACATAACTAGATATCACTAACCATTTTAACTAACACAATTGACAAAATTACTAGCATAGATTGCATTCCAAATATGTGACATAGTGACCTTACAGGCGTTATAATATTGATGTGAAACAATTTGATAGATATTTATGGTATCCCCATTTTTAAGACCAGAACACTGAGGTTCAGAGGCATTCACAAGCAACAGGTCATAAAGTACCTAAACTGTGAAACTTGCGCCTGAGTCAGAGGCTTCTAACTGGGAAGTCTCTGCTCTTTCTCATCCTGGGAGCAGGCAGGAGGAAGACAAGCCCAGAGCCCACACTGCCCATCTCCCACTGGAGCACCAATTTACCTGGGCAGCAGATGCTTTTTTTTCTTTTTCTTTTTGTTGTTGTTAATCCTCACCAGAGAATATTTTTTTCCATTGATTTTTAGAGAGAGTGGAAAGGAGGGAAGGAAGAAGAGAGCAAGAGAGAAAGAAACATTGTTGTGAGAAAGACACATTGATTGGTCTCCTCCCGCACTTTCCTTGACTGGGACTGGGGATCAAACCTGCAACCCAGGTATCTGCCCTTGACCAGAAATCAAACCTGAGACCCTCAGGTCCACAGGCAGATGCTCTAACTACTGAGCAAAACTGGCCAAGGCTGAGTGGAAGATTCTTTTTTATTTTTTTTAAATATATTTTATTGATTTTGTACAGAGAGGAAGGGAAGGAGATAGAGAGCTAGAAACATCGATGAGAGAGAGTCATCGATCAGCTGCCTCTTGCACACCCCCTACTGGGGATGTGCCCACAACCAAGGTACATGCCCTTGACCGGAATCAAACCCGGATCCCTTCAGTCCACAAGCCAACACTCTATCCATTGAGCCAAACTTGTTTCGACCTGAGTGGCAGATTCGTAAAGCATTTCCAAATTCAAAACAAAAATAGATATCCTATACAATAAAGATGTAATATGCAAATTGACCCTCACACTGTTGCACAAAATGGCCACCCTCTTTGTGGTCAAAGATGGTCACCCCAAGATGGCCAGCGGGGGAGGGTAGTTGTGGGCAATCAGGCTGGCACGGAAGAGCAGTTAGGAGTGACCCGGGGCCAGCAGGAGAGGGCAGTTGGGGGCAATTGAGCCTGCAGGGGAGCAGTTAGGCATCAATCAGGTTGGCAGTGGAGTGGTTAGGGGTTGATCAGGCTGGCAGGCAAATGAGCGAGTGGGAGCCAGCAGTCCCTGATTGTGAGAGGGATGTCCGACTGCCAGTTTAAGCCTGATCCCAGTGGGTCTAAACCCAGAGGGGTCCCAGATTGAAAAGGGTGCAGGCTGGGCTGAGGGACAGCCGCCCCCCTCCCCCAGTGCACTAATTTTGTGCACCAGACCTCTAGTATAATGAAATAAAATGGAAACAACTTGAATTTTTAAGACTCAGATGGAGACTTTAAAGGAATGTCCTCTCAGGAGAGGTCATTGTGGGGTAACCCCAGATTGCTCAGGTCAGAGTTCAAGATACACCTGAATGAAGGGAACTTTGGATGTACTCTGAGACAATCATTCTTATATCAAACAATCATTCTTATATCAAACAATCATTCTTGACCCCAGTAACCAGGTCAAATGCTGTTCAGTTAGTATTCAAAACAAACTATTAGTGCTAGGAATGATCTTGTAATTCCTGATTGTTATGGGTACAAGGCAAATTTGTAAACATCTTCCATGGATGTGACATCAGTATGAGAAAAGATGAGGTTAGAAGGAAAGAAGCAATTAACTTGAATATTTGCACACAGCAACTAATGTTTATTAGCAGATAATATTAACTCTAATATTGAGTGATAACACTAAGGGTGAATGATAATGGTGGTTATGAAAATGAGTGTGACAGAAACCATATATTTTTTTCTTTTGTATCTACGATGATACACTCTGAACACTGCATAAATTCATTGTTTAAGTAAACTGCACAACTATCTATGAGGCAATCTTATGATGCCCATTTCTGTGTATATTCAGACATAATACCACTGCATTCATGTTATCCCAACAAACCTACGAGCTATTACTATCCATATGCTGCTGATGACAAAACCGGTCTCAGAGTAGATAAGTAATTGTTCATGTTTACACAAGTAAGTGATGGAAATATGCAGAGACCCCAGGGCGCCTGTCTCAAATACCTCAGATCTTTTGATGCCATGGTGCCTTGATATTAGGTAGATGTAACTATATAATTCTTGTCTAAACTTGGATACCTTTAAGAGTAGAAGGAGGCTAATAATAACTGTGCCAGAGCAAGAGACATAAGTTGGTATTGTCTCAGACAATGAGGGATAAATGGTTAACTTGCTTTTAGGTACAGACAGGGACTCTGCAGGATTAAACTTCTTAAAAAAAAATGCATTTAGATATTTCTTGGTTTTAAAATATTTACCAATCATTTCACCTTAAGCAAATTTTTGTAATTTAAGGGGGAAAATTACAAATTTTGTGTATGCTTGGTAGCTGAAAAATAGTTTCTACCTAGCAATTTAAGAAATAACAGTAAAATAAAAAATATACATTATTTCTGATGCATTTTTATACATGATGAAACAGAAGTCAGGCACAAAACTCAAAAGGGGACAAAGGAGATTTGGAAAACTCTAATTCAGTATTAGAAGCTAATGAATGTGGCACTTGCTATATTCCAAAATATCATTACTTACTGATTGAGGGGTGGGAAATTCTGAGAAGTATGTTGCATACTTGAGTATTTTCCTACTTCAGAAATAATCCTGAAACAATAACTTGAGACTCTTTTATATAACTATGGCAGGTAGCTACTCCACCTTGATCCAAGTACAAGTGTGAGCATGTTTTTTTCCTTTTATAGTTGCCAATGTATCATAGGTGTAAGTCTTAATAATGTCTTTCCAGTAAAAGAAGAATAGCTTATAATTTCTTTTGTTTCTTTTTCTTTGATGCAAGAGTTCTCTCCTCCCAGTTTTTAACCTGCTTTGTTCAGTCTTTTGTTTAATCTTCTCTCTCTCATTTTCTTTCCTTTTCATTAGATTTATATAAAGTTAAGTGACTTAAGCTGTTTGTGATATTATTTTTGGATTTTACTGCTTCTTAGTTTGGCTGCTCCTGATCATATCCAGATTTATTTTCTAAAGGAAGCTAACTTAGTAAAATCTTTTTTTTTCCCTTTTCTTTTTTATAAAATAAGTACTATAAACTTTCAAGCAAGCGGGCCACTCCAAAGTACAGATTTGTTCACAAACAGATGGGTTCTTCTTTTTTCTTTTTTTCATTCTAAAGAGACATACATACATTCTTGAGTGATACAATATGTACCAGCTTTGAATAAACATGGTATCCAGACATTAGGTCTAAACAAGAGAAAGAACAACAACTCAGATAGTGTATTCTACCATGGTGAGGTTTTGTTTGGTATGTGTGTGCATCTTGTAAATGTTTGTACTTAAAGTTGACATGCCATGCATGGTACTCCCACAAGCTTACCTTCAGAAGGAGGTGATGGAGACAAATATACATCTGCATATATGGCAACTTGCCAAGTGCCGGGGAAATTCTCTCTCATCCCCCTGTGTTCCTTTTCATTGTCTCTTCATGAGCCCAGAACATAATAAGGAACAGAAGTCAAAGGAAGCAGAGTTCTTACGTCCACTGTCCACATTAGCAGAATCTGGTGGTACAATTAATAGCTGAGGTTCTAAAGCCAAACAGATCAAGAAAGACAAGGCATCTTGTTCCCACAGACACCATTAAACGTGTAAGTGCTAATGTTAGGGACATTTTGTTTCTTCTCTTGGCTATGGTAACCATTGCCAAGACATCCAGAAATCTGCATCAGGATTGCTCAAGGTATTAAAATGTATAATATAATTTCATATGAAAAGGGGCAAGAGCAGAGAGAAGTAAGATGCAAGTGATGAGAAAGGCATTTATGCTATTGTATTTAATATGAATGACCTTCACTCTTTAAAAAATGTATTTAGAACCCTCCTGCATTGCTGGTGGGAATGCAGACTAGTGCAGCCACAGTGGAAAACATATGGAGTTTCCTCAAAAAGTTGGAACTGCCAATTGACACAATAATACCACTTCTAGGAATAAATACCAAGAAAACAGAAACACCAATTAGAAAGGATATATGCACCTCTATTCCATAGCAGCACAATTTACAATAGCCAAGATTTGGAAAGAGCTTAAATTCCCATCAGCAGATGAGTGGATTAGAAAATTGTGGTATATCTACACAATGGAATACTATGCTGCTGTAAAAAAGGAATTCTTACCATTTGCAACAACATGGATGGAAATGGATAGCATTATGCTAAGTGAAATAAGCCAATCAGAGAAAGATAAATACAATATAATTTCACTCATTTGTGGAATATAAAGAACATTATGGCCCAAACAGGTTGGCTCCGTGGATAGAGCATTGGCCTGCGGACTGAAGGGCCCCAGGTTCGATTCCGGTCAAGGGCATGTACCTTGGTTGCCGGCACATCCACCGTGGGCAGTGTGCAAGAGGCAGCTGATCGATGTTTCTCTCTCATCGATGTTTCTGACTTTCTATCCCTCTCCCTTCCTCTGTAAAAAATCAATAAAATATATTTTTTAAAAAAGAACATTATGAACTGATGAACAAAAATAGATACTGAGGCAGAGAAGCATCAAAAAGACTGTTAAACTATAGCAGGAAGGCAGGGGAGGTTTGTGGGGTAAGAGATCAACTGAAGGACTTGTATGCATGCATATAAGTATAACTAATGGACATAAGACACTGGGGGGAGGGGTGAAGGCATGTGCAGAGGGGTAGGGAAGGCTGGGGGGAGGTCAATGAGGAAAAAAGGAGACATGTACTACCATTTGTAATACTTTAAATAACAAAATTAAAAAATTAATTTAAAAATTTTACTTATTTTAGAAATGGGAAAGGGGAGAGAGAGAGAGAGAGCGAGAGAGAGAGAGACATTGATTTGTTATTCCACTTATTTATGCATGCATTGGTTGATTATTATATGTGTCAACCTTGGTATATCAGGACACGATGCTCTAATCAACTGAGCTACCAGGCTAGGGCCTGACTTTCACTCTTCCTCTCTAATAGTCCGATTTTAAAAAGTTATTTCTAGCCTTAAAGAAAATAGCTTGAAAGAACCCACATTTCTGGACATGGCAGGCAGTGTGGGGAAGGAAAGAACATGGTGCCTGGAAGCAGAAAGGTCTTTGTTGGGTGAGTTCTGCTATAGACTTTGCATAACCTTACACAAGTTTCTTCGATTATTTTATCTCTATTTTGTTATTTATAAAATGGTTACAATAATCCATACTCCATAGTGTTGTAAGTGCTGAATGAGATCCTATACCCAAAATAGTAGCATGGGACATGAGTATAAGTTCATTCATTGGCTATTATTGTCATTAAAATAGAATTATATTCCCAGGAACAATATTGCTGCCAGAATCATATAGGAAACTCTATCAGAAGAATAAAAATTGAGGAACAACAAAGCAAAGAATGTCTATCTTCTCTTCCCCTGATGTTCAGAATTTTTGAAGAAAAAATTCTTACAGGAATATTAAACCAGGATAACCAACTATGATTTGTCTGGATCAAATAAAAAGCTAATCACTACCAACAATAACTACAAAATCCGAATCTTAGACCTATATTAAATCAGGTTAAAAACCATCAAAAGCAACATAAAAAGATAATGCTACAAAAAACAAAAACAAAAACAAAACAATATAGGAGACTGGGAGGGCATAGGTAAAATAGGTGAAAGTGGTCAAAAGGTATAAACTTCCAGTTATAAAGTAAGTGTCATGGGGGACCCTCAGCCTGGCCTGCACCCTCTCTAATCTGGGACCTCTCAGGTGATGTCTGACTGCTGGTTTAGTCAGTCAGACATCCCTCTCTCAATTCGGGACTGCTGGCTCCTAACCACTCATCTGCCTGCCTGCCTGATTGCCCCTAACTACCTCTCTCTGCCGGCCTAATCACCACTAACCACCTCTGCCTCGGTCCCCGCCACCATGGCTTTGTCCAGAAGGAGGACCGGACAACCAGAAGGTGTCTGGTCTATTCAGTCTAATTAGCATATTACCCTTTTATTAATATAGATATGGGAGGTAAGTTACTTCCATTATTGGTGGTAGTAGTGGTTGTGATGGGAAAGATTGAAGAGAAGAACATATTTAAAAGTTAAGAATGTGAACATAGTTTCAAATCCAACTCTACTACATAGCATTTGACCTTCAAAAGAAATTGTTTTGATTCTGAGTCTTCTCATCTGTGAAATAATAGACCTACTTTATAAGATTGTGTGAAGCTTATATGGGAAAATATATGTAAAGCAGTCAGTACAGCCCTGGCTGGTTTGGGTCAGTGGACAGAGCGTCAGCCTGCAAACTGAAGTGTCCCAGGTTCATTTCCAGTTAAGGGCATATGCCTAAATTGTGGGCTCAATCCCCAGCAGGGAGGCATGCAGGAAGCAACTGATCAATAATTCTCTCTCATCATTGATGTTTCTATCTCTCTCCCTCTCCCTTCCTCTCTGAAATCAATAAAAATATATTTTACAAAAAGCAATCTGTACAAGCCTAAGTAAGCACTCAATATTATTATTAATGCATTTGAGCCTTTTACCTCTATGTAGCATTGGTTGGTCACATTGTATCCATTTTTTTTCATCTAGTTATTTCTCTAAGTTATCAGAACTTCCCAAATCAAGGTTCTGGAATGCTTGTTCCTAGAACACTTGAGTGCATTGAGGGTCCCATGAAAGTGAAGTATTCTAAAATATAAATCATGAACCAGTCATATATGACTTGACATAAATCCACAGGGTCCAAAGCCCGTGCTTCTCTTAGAGAGACACACCCCATGCGTGGCTCCCAAAAGGGCAACTATAAGTCAAAGGTCATACTTCATGTTTGACATTTCACCATCAAAATTTGTGAGACTGAGCTTATAGGACTAATCTTGTCTGTTTTGACAATGAGAAGAAATATCAATAGGCTGCCTATTTTGACAAAAATTACTAAATATACCAAAGGGAATATTGCATGTGCATTAGTCATCCAGAATAAAGACGAGATTACTTTCCTGAAAAGTTCAACTATACAAATAAGATAATGGATCACCAGAATATTTTATATTTGAAATGCATGCTTTGTTCACATTCCTTCTTCACTTGGAGACTTGTGTCATTTTTGACAAAGTCTTGGGTTTTCTTTACCTCATGCCCGGATTCTCCACTGACACTGTAATGGGAATTTCACCTTCAGATAGTATATGGAACTAAAATGACAATAGCAGAAAGAAGGTAAAGCATGCATTTTATACATTGTACTACAGAACATTTTTCTTGACTATTTCTGTTATAGTCATTGACTATTGCTAAGAGAGATCCATTTGGAAATCTAAAAACATGCTGTCTCTAGAGGCTAGCCTTTTGAAAACATACTTTTCCCCATACATGTCATCACAAATTATATTTTTTTTAAAAAGGATAATTATAGATCGATCTACATAATTTTTAATTTTGTGGCTAGTTAATTACAAAAGCATATCCCTCTGGCATTACCCTTAGTCTACTCTATGAGGTATGTGTGCTTCTTTTTTTCAATCTGAAGATAAGGCATTTTGGGAGGAAAAATGTTTCATATTTTTTACGAGGACATAAGGCAAAACTTGCCACTTGCTAAAATTATTTGACCTGTGATGAACTCTTTGTAGTTCATGTTCACACATTAGCAACAACCTGTAAAGCTATGAGCTGGTAGAATGCACCATCAAAAAAAGAAAACCTATGGGAAGGGAGAAATACAAGGCCCATTTTTATAAGTGACCAATGTCAAAAATGTATTAAAGGCATTTACAAGCTATCCTGTTCATTATTTTGCTGACTTAGAAACCTTGACGTGTTTTGTATCCATTTTATTATCTGCAAAA
Source organism: Pipistrellus hanaki (assembly GCF_964339955.1). Taxonomy (NCBI): domain Eukaryota; kingdom Metazoa; phylum Chordata; class Mammalia; order Chiroptera; family Vespertilionidae; genus Pipistrellus; species Pipistrellus hanaki. Next base: position 143,757,876 of record NC_140504.1, on the reverse strand, counting down.
GTAGGAACTGTAATGGAATTTACATAAAAAATCCTGCTAGAGAGTGGAGACTTTACTGCATAGTCAGCTTTGCCTCCTAATCCAATCTTCCCCAATGCGGTTGGTATAATAGTTGCCAAATGCAAACAGCGGGATCTTTGTTTGTAAAGAAAAGTATGAATTCGAATTGTAAAATGAGCACAAGTATTTTTCTATTACTCTGGATGCTTCCTCTTGCTGAGTTTACACACAAAGTCTAGCAGGAGGTGTTGTTAAATAGCCTCGGAAATTAACCCAAAACAATTATCTTGGTTTAGCTGTGAAAAAAGACATAAGAGGTGCAATAAAAAAAAAAGGATGTAAACTTTTTGTGATTGAGTATCTGTTGGGCACCTACCTCTGTAGTTGTTAACCCTTGTGGACAGGATTTCAGATTATTTATTATTTTTAATTGATTTGTTTTTTAAAAACTGCAGATTAAAAATTGTTTTCTATCCTGTGATAGTCAGAGACCCCAGGGCAAACTGTGTATAAACTGGGTTATTTAAAAGTTCGGTTTAAACCTCGATTCATGGCCAGGAATATGCCCTTGTGCAACATCAATTTGAATTTTTATATCATACTAGTTTTTGAGAACTACTATTGTGTTTTCCCAAAAATAAAACATCCTCCGAAAATAAGACCTGCTTACAGGTTTCCTTTTGAGTGAAATATAAGACATCCCCTGAAAAAAAAGGCCCCCCTAGGCTCTGTCTCAGAATGAAAATTAATTTACCGTAAACTGGTCACAAGGGCTTCCCCAACTGGCGCCTAGCAACCAGTGACGTTACACGGAGTCCTGATGTCACTGCTGTGTGGAGGCGGAGCTGAGGTCAGAGTGAGCGGTGAGCGTGGGGCTGGAAAGAGGAGGAGACTTTCGCAGATGCATGTAGAAGAACTGGAGGATTAGAGTGGACAGGACGCAGTGAAGGTGGTGAGTGCTGGTGTGTCTCTGGTTACACTACCTGATGCTCCTGGCCCCCTCATGATGACTGAAGGTTCTCAGTCAGTGGCAGACCATGCTCCAGCCCAGATCCAGGCCCCAGCAAGCCCAGTGACAGTTCCCAGGTGGGCCCCAGGGGGTAAATGTTTGATAAAGGGGTAGGGGGGATGCCTGATGAAGTTGTTCAGTGGCACAGGGGTGGGGGGAAGGAGATCACTTAAAATGACACAGGAGGATCAGAGGGGGCAATCAAAATGACACAGGAGGATCAAAAGGAGTTACTAAAATGGTAATCCCCCTCTGATTCTCCTGTGCCATTTTGATTCCCCCCTCTATCTCCCCTGTGTCATTTTAAGTGATCCCCCTCCCCCCACCTTGATACCCCAATTCCTTTTTTTCACCCCTAGAAATGAGCTCAAAAAGAAAAAGCTACTCTGTGGAGTACAAGAAAGGAATCGTGGAAGACTCTTGGGACCAAAATCTTACTGCTTTCTGCAAAGAGAAGATGTTGAGTATCCAATTGGTCCGAAAATAGCGAGCAGAGTATGGTAACCTCATTGAACAAGTGGACAAGGGAAATGCTAAAAAGCACAAGTGTGGATCAGTTTGGCAACCATTATTTTCCAAGCTGGAAGACCTGATCTGTGAATGGGTTGTTGACAGGAGAGCAAAGGCTTTGGTTGTGAATAGGGCTCAGATTCAAGAATTTGCCCTTGCAATGGCACCACAGTTTGACATAGCCCCCGAAGACTTCAAAGCATCACAACACTGGCTGGATAATTTCCTTCAGCCAAGTGAACTGTCTTTAAGAAGATCTACTGGTACAACATTGTTTAGGTTGGAAGATACTCAAGTTATTAAGTGAGCACTTGCATTCAAGTCCTTTATTGATGATGCTGACTTCTCTAAATACAATCTTTCCAACATTATTGCTATGGATGAAACTGGGCCAATCATCTCAAACAACAATTGAACAGCGGGGTGCCTCCGTGGTGTTCATTCCCTCCACTGCTTACGAAAGTGCACGTGTTTCCTGTATTTTGGCAATTCATCTGGATGGCACTAAAATCCCACCTTTAATCATTTCTAAGGGCAAGAAGGAAAAGATTGAAAGTGTTTTGGGCATTTTTATTCTTGAAACTGGAAAAACCTGGGCCACACAAGCAGTTATAAGGAAGTGGGTCGATTTAATGCTGCCACTTGTTATGCAAGGGAGCCAAAGAGGTCTGCTAGTCTGGGATGCAGCCAGCACTCACCATGCTAAAGACATGAAGACATTTCTTCATGAAAGAAAAATAGATCAGATAATGATTCCCGCAGGAATGACGGCCTATCTCCAGACTCTTGATATTGCAATAAACAAGCCATTCAAAGACAATTTGTGCATGGAAATTAATGACTACATTCAAAATAGAATGGAGAGAAATCAGTGTGGAAACTTTGTGAAACCTAAACTGCAAGAAGTTGTGACTTGGGTGAAGAATTCATGGGAGAAAATCACTGACAGTTGCATTGCAAATGCACTGCGAGCAGGCTACCTTGACAAGAAGTACTCATTTAAAGTCAGTGCTATTGCTTAACATGAGAGATTTGGTCCACTGATTCTGAAAGAAATGGAGTCACAAGAAATTTACCAGGAAATTCAGGAATTGGATTGTTAAGATGATGTTCCAGAAGATGATGACATGATTGTCATTTAATAAATGAGTAAATTCTTGATACTGTAGGATTCACAGTTTGTCTGGTTTGTGTTGCCAACTACTGTACTACCAAATGTGTACCATATTCTTCTTCATGGAAAAATAAGACATCCCCAGAAAATAAGACCTAGTGCATCTTTGGGAGCAAAAATTAATATAAGACACTGTCTTATTTTCAAGGAAACAGGGTAGTAGAAGCACATCTCCAGCATACAGTTCACCACCCATTCCTACAATCTTTTTCCAACACCCAGTGCTGTCTTTGCCCTTAGCAGTAAATTTGCAATGAGTTAAAGCTTCCTATGGACTCCTTAAGAGAATATTACAAAAGTTACTATTTTCTTATTTTCATTTTCCCATATATGTAGCCAGAACTTTAGCTTAGTCAGTTTTGCTTCTTTTCCTGTGGTCTTTTACTCTCTGTCTCCATAGTATTTGCTATTTTTAAATATTTGTTGGCTCTTATCTTGTAAAATCTTAAAAGTTACTTAGCCAGTTGCTTTAATCTTTCCTCTCAAGCCCTGTCTTAACCTCTCTCTCTAGTCACTTCATTATTATTTTTTCATCTTCACTCTCTCCAATCTTCCACATATTCCTGGAATTGAGTTTATCCTATGCGAATGCACTTTTCCAGGTGCATCATTTATCATTCCTTGAGTCTGGGATGTGACGGTTCTTTCTATACAGCCCAAATGCTAGTGGAGTTTTTTTCCTGATCACTGTCAGCATGTTGACTCAGAGTGTTTTTTGAACATTTCCCACTGATGATACCTGGGGGAGCCTTTCTGGAAATGGGTTATCTTCTTCTAACCAGGCTATCTCCCTAGCGAGTCTATTTGAGGGATGTGATGTGAGAAAAAACATGATTTTGTGAACTGAGTTAGAAAACTGTCCAGTTACTGCACCCCATCCCCTGCCACTTTTAGAAACACATGTATTTTGCTGGCATTTTCATTCTTGTTAACTATGTTTTTCATGAAAATGAAATGGAAGCATATGCAAACAAGTTGCTGTGAGGGCTAGCAGAGTGAAAGTTAGAGAACTCATCTCACTTCTCCTAGCTGTGTTACAGATGATTTTAAACAAATGCTTGGAAAGGCCTGCACTGGAATTTAAAATTTTTTTTTTTAGACCAACCTAAAATCCTGACAATTGATTTTTTTTTCCTGTTCACAGATAATTGAGAGTGGAATAAAATGGCTTTTTTTCTTTTATATATTTTTTATTGATTTCAGAAAGCAAGGAAGAGGAAGAGAGAGATAGAAACATCAATGATAAGAGAGAATCATTGCTTGGCAGGATGTCCCCTACTGGAGATTGAGCTCACAACCCAGGCATGTGTCCTAATGGGGAATCAAACTGTGACAGCCTATACTCAACTGAGCCACACTGTCTGGGCTTAAGTATTCTGTTTTTTTTTATTTTTTATTTAATGTTAACAGGCTGTGTCTTTACATTTTCTTCACCTATTAATTTCAGTTCTTTTACACTAATTTTTCTGACCTACAAAGCAGTAGCTACAAAATTGAGCATGAGAAACAATAGAAAAGAAATATAAAATTAAGTATAATATGCCAAAATTTTAGAAATACATTATATAAGTTTCTATATCATCATAAGAAGTACTATTTAATATGAAAAGATTATATAGTTATTAGTTGGAAATAGGGTATACCAAAATCAACCACAAACCACTTCAAGAAGTATAACAAAAGATCATATAAAACCTATGCAACTATAAACCAAATCTGGAGAATGTATGAGCTTGATGAACATGGGAAAAAATTTATTGTCCTCCCTAAATTTTATATATTAAAATAAATATAGATCATACTGATTCTAAGAGACTACAAATTATAGCAACACACTCCCACTTATTTGGTAACAGCTCTTCAGTTAATAAACCACATCAAATTTACACACACAATATTTTTTGCTAAATGACAACAGCATACATTTATCTACAGGTCTACATAATTACATATCACTCTTTTCTTTGAATTACAAAGTTTGACTCAAAATCTTTTTGTATATTCTTGATGTCATATTTGAGACTTTATGGTAGCATCAAAGAGACAACCACCTGCTTTTCAGTTGATTCACCTTCTCTTATAATACTCCTTAAGTTATATAAACAACAGAACAGACCCAAATTATCTTAAGCAAAAAGGAAAATTATCGGCTTTTGTAATTTAAAAATCCACAGTAATCTTTGGGCACTCTCGGCTCACGGACTGGAAAAGCATCACCACGATCAGGCTTCCTCCATTTCTGGGCTTTTTCTCTTCAATACACCACAGGCTGTCCCCTGTAGAAACTGCAGTAGCTCTTGTCTCATATCCTGTCTTTTATTCCAGGAGAGTTATGGAAGCTTCTTTCACCTAAACCCTTATAGAGTCCTGGGCCTGGCTCTCACAAACCTGACTGGGTCCTTCCCTGGACTAGCACCATGGCGGGTTCCCTGGGACTTAGGAAGTTACCTAAAGCCCACAGCACAATTTCAGAGAACTTCTTGTGGTGATGGAAATGTTCTATCATCTGCACTGGCCAGCATGGTAACCACAAGTCAAGTGTGTGACTATTGATTATTTGAAATATACCTGAAGCAGCTGAGGAACTAAATTTTAAATTTTATTTTAAATATCCTGGGCTTAGTCCAGCCGGCGGGCTCAGTGGTTGAGCATTGACCTATTAGCCAGGAGGGTCATAGTTTGATTCTGCATCAGGCCACATGCCTGGGTCTGTGAGCTCTATCCTCAGTGTGGGGTATGCAGGAGGAAGCCAGTCAATGATTTTCTCTTATCATTGATTTTTCTCTCTCTCTCTCCCTATTCCTTCTTCTCTGAAATCAATAAAAATATTATAAATAAATATATTAAAAATTAATACATTCAGCTGAAACCGGTTTGGCTCAGCAGTAGAGTGTTGGTCTGGGGACTGAAAGGTCCCAGGTTCGATTCCAGTCAAGGGCATGTACATTTGTTGTGGGCACATCCCCGGTAGGGGGTGTGCAAGAGGCAGCTGGTCGATGTTTCTCTCTTATCGACATTTCTAGCTCTCTATCTCTCTCCCTTCCTCTCTGTAAACAATCAATAAAATATATTTTTAAAAAATTTAATACATTCAATAAAAAAAATAATTGGAGCTTAAATTAAATAGCCACTACTGTGTTGTACAGCAAAACTCTATAGAGCTTTGTGTGTGGGTCAAACCTATTTACATTAGATGGGCTGAAAAATGGTTCCTCAAAGGAAAGGTGTTTTTTTGTTTTGTTTTGTTTTGTTTTAAAGAAGCAGGTTCTATTTTACCAGAAATGGGAAATAGAGATCCCAATAGGTAAAAACAACAAGTGTTCACAATACTGTACCCTAAACCTGAACATTTTTATTACCACCTTTCAGACTGAGAGTTTAATTTCACATTGTATGACTTGTATCATATCACTGCAGTTTTCCTATTTGGACAGGGCTGTTCAGACTTAAATAAGAATGTATCTTAAGCTATTGTTAAAGACCCAATGCCATAAACAGAGTTACCTTTCATGCACACTGTGCTCATTTTTTCAAAGGACATGGTCAACAACGTATACGGATCCAAATGTAAGTTAAAATTCATGTGGGATTTTTGATAAAAATAACTAATTGAAGTAACAAAAGTAGTAATTATCTTCTAGGCACCATCAATGTCAAATATGCAGTGTGACAATTGCACCAAAATGTACTTCTCTGCCTGAAGTATGGGGATTTTCTCTTTTACACTGACACAATCATTGATTCAACTAAGTTTCCAAGACAGATGAATTCCTGCCACATTGAGCTTGTAATTCTCAAATTTAAATATGTTGAGGCTAAATATACCAAATTATACAGGTTTATTACAGAATATTGAGAAATATGGAGGGACAATAAGATAAAAATTATCTATTATCCCATCATACAGTGGTAACTACCTGTAATGTTTTAATATATATTTCTTTTTACTTAAAAAAAACAACAACAAATGTATGTGGGTACTTATGCATTTTTCATGAAATGAGAACCAACTGCAGTTACTTCTTTTTAACTTTATTTTTAATAACATTGTCTTTAATGGCTGCGTAGTAGTTCATTTTGTATACATAAAGTACAACACTTAGCTTAGAAGAATATGTATATTTTAAAGTATTTGAAACACATAAATTCCAGGCAGACCAATATTGTTTACTATTTTGTTCACTGATGATTTTCAGTGCCCAGAACAGTGTCTGACATCTAGAATACATGCAATACATTCAATAAGTACTTGTTAAATGAATGAGTATGGGTATGTTTCCAATTATAATTCAAAAAGCCAAGTATGAGATGGCCCACTTTCCTAATCCCTCATCAATCTAGGATTTTTTTATTTAGTTTTGTAGACAGAAGATGGTATCTCATTATAGTTTGTTCTAACTTCCTTATTTCTACCAGAAGTACAAATTGTGTCAAATCATGCTTACTTAGGCAAAAACATGTTTCCTAAAGTAAGAAATTTGTAGCCTAATTTTGGCTGAATATCCCCAAATCTTAAAATTTTGACTAAGCAAATTCTAGTAGGAAGATTTTGTGTTTGGAAATCAAATTGCAGGCTGCTAAGAAACCACGTGACTTAAAGAAGTTATTAAGCACACTTGACCTCATTATTACAAATCAACACATATAGAGCCTGTACGTGCAGGTATTGTGTTTTAATAAATCACAAAATAGATAAGCCTGAAAGAAGAGAGAGATTATGACTCTAATATTGAACTCCCCCTGCTTAATCACAATAGATGTTTATTTTAAAAGCTATAGGAAAAACTCACAGATACCAAGGTTTGGAACTCCACAAAAACCTCATGTTGTACCAAACCTCATAGAACAAGGACATTTCATGGAGGCTATCTCTCACTGGACATCTGCTTTTCTCTTGTTTTCACTCCTCTCGTTCTTGCTCTTGCTCCTCTCTCTCTCTCTCTCTCTCTCTCTCTCTTCTCTCTCTCTCTCTCTCTCTCTCTCTCTCTCTCTCTCTCTCTCTCTCTCTCTCTCTCTCTCCCTCCCTCCTCTCTTTCCCTCCTCCCATCCCAAATGACTTTCTCTGCTTCAGCACATGCACAGGCTCAAACATGATCCTGCACTAGCTTTGCATTCCTTTCCTATTCCAGCACCTAGTTGGCTATGCTCCATTTCCAAATTTTCTAAGGAGAGGATCAGATCCACTCATCTTGGGGCAGTTATTTTTCTTCCCTCTGTCCCCACGTCAATTTGCTATGATGACAAGGAAGGATCACCCAGTTCAAATCCCAAACCTAGTACCCACTATAGATATGGGATTAATTTTCAAAGAAGAAGCTTAGGACTGGTAAATATCCCTAAAGGCATTTGTCCCACTGAGCCTGTATCTGTTAGATGATGGGATTCACATCTAAGCAGAAAATGACTTCTATTATGTAATAATTCACTAATCTAACTTGAGTGTACAATTTTTACACATCTTCCATACACATCATTCTGAAAATAATTTATGATAATCTTTTTTTTTTAAACCTAGTTTTAATTCTATGGCGATGCTTCTCTGTATTTATTTTTCAACTCGAGTGTTTTTTCATTTGTCCCTGTCAGAGATCTTTGATTCCACAGAAACAATTACTTTTAAGTTTATTTTTTGTTCTACCAAGCATAGGTTTCTATTTGTAGTTATTTTTAACTGGGATGCTGTATATAGCAATTTTGGTATTTTCTGCAGTACCGTTTTTCTCAAAATTATCTGACTGTGCAAAAATTAAATCAATGAAAGGAACTACCTCTTGCAATGCCACATTTCAAGCATTTTTAGAGATAATCCATTATTAACTGTGCTCATTATATAAGCAAAATGATTCATCTGAACTGGTGATTTGGTGATCTGTGCATTTCTTCCAAATTTTATTTTCTTTGTATTTCATAATTTTTATATTTCCCCCCTTTAATTTTGGTTTAATTTAAATCTGTTATGGGATACACTAAATGATTTTCTTTCTCATTGAAGTAATTTCTGACATTTAATCTTCCCAGTTCTAACTAGGTTAATTTTGAGGAAAAAGAAAATAAATTATACTTAATTTACACCTATGAACAATAAACTATTTAAATCGAGGCATCTCCGTCATTAATATCCATCACCCTGGCCATATACTCTAGATCTTGTAATACATGATATATGGCCAAATTTAAGGATTGGCCATGCTGTCCTTTCATTACTACCACCATTCAGATATGTCCTCCAATTGTGGCTATATGTGTGAAATGACAGTCTCCCTTAATGACTGAGGGGAATAGTATCATCATGGTTCGGCCACCGTGATGAGTGAGCATCAATCACAAAGACAGCCAGAGATGTCAAATCCGCCGAGATACTCTTTAATCCTATGATCCTAGAAAGTCACAACTGTCAGTACAGATCCAAGCAATTGTCTAGTTCGGTGGTGCCTATCCTTCTCAGTTAGGAGAACCGTATCACACCAGAAAACATTGCTGAAGAATTCCACTTTTAGTCTTGTTTGAAAAAGTACACAATAACCCATACCTGGCACATTGTAACAAACACCTTTGAGATGGTTTGCACTGCCTTAATCAACTCATTTTCTCTGAGAACTGACAACACGTGTATAGAAGTGGCACTTTGCGCTATATTAAAGGTCAGAAATATCTGTAAATTAAAATTGGCTTTATTAACTAACATAACACTTTTTCAAAGAAATTGGTGCAAAACATGCTATTTATTTACTAGTCAACAGATGTTGCTTGTTTTGCTTCAAACACAAAAAGAATATTATGCTGTAAAACCCACTCTTACCCTAATGATTCAGGTAATTGAGGGAAAAGTTTGGTTTTGTTGTTTTATTCTTTATTCAACATTATTGATCAACTTGATTTTCTGCTTCACCTAATATATACAGGCAGAGCCTGTGATTTTATGGAAAACCTTGTCAAAGCTATCACAATTACCTTCCCATGATTCAGGTAGGGTAAAATTATGAGTGTATTTCCCTGAGGTGCAGTAAAATAGTTTATTTATTACTGCTTCCTCAACATCTCACTCACAGGTGGTTAGATTTTGAAGGATTATTAACTAGGCTTGTGCAGGCAAGTACAACAATTTGACTTCAGAAAGCCATTATCTGAACCAGCCTCCCTCCGGCTAGGACCCAAGGATATTATTTACAGAAATGAACCAGTGTATTATGTTTAATACATTCTTCAAACATTTGTACATGCACTATATCAATTTTTCCTGTTTCTATGTTACATGGGCTCATTAAAAAAATTTGTCCACATAATTTTTTCCCTTAATTTCATTAGGTTTTTCAAGTTCCTACAGTGGTTTTCTAATCTATCAATTTTGCACTTCTTATCAAAATGAAAACTTTCAGCTTCTTCAAAATCTATTTCAAAATGTATTTTCTTCAAGGACCTTTCACAATAAATTCCACTTAATTTTGGATTTCATCTAGAAAATTTTTAAGTTAGATTTCAAATGTTCTATCCTTTTATTTTTTTTAATTTTTGGTACAGCATATATACCATGCTTATACACTGAGTGGCCAGATTATTATGATCTTTGAATATATATATATATATATATATATATATATATATATATATATATATATGAGGCCTGGTGGATGGGGTCCGGCCAGCCTGGCCAGAGGAAGGGGACCCTGCTGGTCAAACCCCTGGTCGAGGAGACAATTTACATATTAATCTTTTATTATATAGGATATACACCGAGTGACCAGATTATTATGCGTTCAGGGGTCATAATAATCTGCCACTCAGTGTATATTCCATCTGAACTGGCTTATGCTAACACACACACACACACACACACACACACACACACGCACATATATAGTAATTGTTATATATATATAGTAATTGTCATATATATATAATATGTAGTAATATATATAACATATATATGTAGTAATTGTTGCTATTTCCTTATTTCATAAATGTGTGTGTGTTTGTTTTCCTTTCTGCATCATGACAATTCTTCGCTTGAGCCTTGAGGAAGCATGAACCTATGTATTTTTTGTTTTTGTTTTACTTTCATCAGATGGGGTTCAGTAGCATTTATCACTTTTAACTAAGCAACAACTATATTTTTTCCTCTGAAGAGTAATAATATATTTTGCAGTTTTCTCATTCATTAATTTATTCATTAAAATTATTTATTGTTCAATCTCTTGGTGTCTGGCCTTGGGCTAAATACTTGGGATACATTGGCAAAGAGAGAGACTCAACTCCTGTAGAGCTTACAACCTAGACCAAGACAATCTGTTCAAGGCACTTAAATCATGATACTACAAGTACATTGTTCCAATGTGCACACATTAGTCAAAGACTAGAGTATCACTAGTCCCTGTGTAACTTGCTTTACTGAGTATTTATTGCTGTTACGGAACATGTCAATTTTAGTTAACTGTGATATATCCATGTATTTTTTCAAAGGGAAGTGAGCAATAGATCACATATTCATTATCTTGATCTTGGAGTCCTTCAGAATAGAAACAGAGGAAAGGAATGTTACCTGCTGCCAACTATTGTTAAAACAGCACAATGTGAAATCTACGCCCAGAGCAGTCGTTGATGTATTTCCCTAAAATCTCTAGATATGCCAGTCATAAGAAATACATCAGATAAATATCTCAGCAATAAATGTATGTGAAATTATACTTGTCAGAGAAAACTTGGAGAGAACTAGTTATGCTTTTTAACTCTATCATTTTTGCTTTCTGTATTAGGTTTGCCAATATCATTATAAATATTTACTGTAAAATGCTTATGTATATTATTTGAATGCTAGCACAGGCTTACTAGTACAGATATACTGCTTATAATGGCAAAGACAATGCTAACTAAAATGGTGATTAAAAATACACTAGAAACTTAGCATCTTCATAAAAATCCCAGAGCTCTTTATAAAAGCAATAAAACACGAACTAAAATAACATCTGTGCTAATCATAAGCTAGTTTAAAAGATAATACTTAAGAGTTTAGGGTGTTGTTGTGTTTGGTTTTTTTTAAACTTTAAATTAAAAGATGCAAAATATCATGCCCAAGAAAGCTAACTTTTAGGATTTGTTGATGAAGGATGACCAAATAGGTGACTAACAAACAAAATGGCTCTGAAATTGAAATGTGGTAGAATATCATCTATATGTCTTAGGACTTTTCTTTTATTGACCAAAGTTGTCAATTAACCAGATTTTTTTTAACATTTAAATTGCAAAAACAAAAAGGTAGATTACAAGCAAAGCTTACAATAATGATGTTTGTTTTAAAGAGTCATCTAGTACTCTTTATATCCTCTATGTCATCTAGATTGCACACTAACCATAATATTTCTTATGATAATCTGAGACACTAGGTTTCAGTTATCAGGTACTTGACTCTATTCACTGTATTTTATTTAACTCGACAAGAACAGGGAACCATTTCAGTGAAGTGACACAGCCTGGTGTACTAAGTGATATCTGAACAACAGGAGGGAAAGGTGACTGACTTCTCTCCCTTTGTGAGCTCACTTCAGACAAGGGGTTCATGACCACACTGGAAGGAGTCAGATTCCATGTGCAAACTGATACACACCTGAAGAAGCTAAGGAAAGCAAGGCCAGCAAGACTGGCATGGCTCAGTGGTTGAGCGTAAACCTATGAACCAGGAGGTCACCATTTGATTCCCAGTCAGACCGTATGCCCAGGTTGCAGGCTTGATCCTGAATGGGGAGTGTGCAGGAAGCAGCTGATCAATGATTCTCTCTCATCGCTGATGTTTCTATCTCTCTCTTCCTCTCCCTTCCTCTCTGAAATAATATATATATTTAAAAAAAGAAAGCAAGACCAATCATTAATATGCATTGTGCTAGTTTCTAGGGTAGCCATCACAAAATATCCCAGGCTTAAACAACAAAAACTTATTTTCTTTCAGTTCTGGAGCTGAAATTCCAAGATAAGGTGTTGGCAGGTTTTGGTTTCTTTTGAGGCCTCTCTCCTTTGCTTGCAGATAGATACTTTTGCACTATGCCTTTTCATAGCTTGTCTATTTCTGGTGTAACTCTTTGTGTCCAAATTTCCTCTTCCTATAAAAACACAAGTCAGAAAGGGGTTAGAGCAGAAGAGTAAAAAAAAAATAGATGAAAGAATTAAGCAAAACCACAAAACTTCATAGACAAACAAGCAACACTATATGGAAAGGGGGCTGAGGGAGGTAGAAAGGGTAGAAGGAAGATAAATGGTGATGGAAGGAAACTTGATTGGGTGGTAAATAAATAAAATAATAGCTGGTGATGGATTATAGAATTGTATCCCTGAAACCTATATAATTTTATTAACCAATGTCATTCCAATAAATCCAACTAAGAAAAATACACACCACAAATCGAACTAGGTTAGGGCTCACACCGATGGCCTCATTTTAATTTATTTACTTTTGTAAAGGCCCTATGTCTAATGCAGTCACATTCTGAGGGCTCAACAGAGGAATTTGGGGGGATACAATCTGGCTAATTGCATGTTTTGTAGTGGATTGAACAATGTTTCTCCAGTAGATAGGTTCACTTGGAACCTCGGAATGTAACCTTATTTTGGAATAAGATCTTTGTATGTATAATTCAGGGACCGATCTCCATATAGATCATCTAGAATTAGGGTGAGCCCTAAATCCAATGATGCATGTCCTTGGAAGTAAGAGGAAAAGATAAGACACCCAGAGATGCAGAAGGGAATCCAATATGAAGACCGAGGCAGAGATTGGAATTATGTGTCCACAAATCAAGGAAGACGAGAGATTGTTGGTCGCTATAGCAGCTAGGAGAGAAGCATGAAATGGATTCTCCTTCAGAGCCTGTCTAGACCCTGCTGACAGCTTGATTTTGGACTTCCAGCCTCCAGAACTGCGAGAGAATACGTTTCTCTAGTTTGTGATAATTTGTTGTGACAGCCACAAGAAACGAATACAGATATTGGTACAGGAAAGTAATAAACACAGCCTCCATGTTTTGATGACTTCCATGTGTGAGGCACTCTACTGGGTCTATATTATCTCTTAAATCCTTTAATCATCTATGTGAGATAGGCTCCATTTTATTCATTTTACAGTGAAGACACAGAAGCATAAAGAAATAGGAGTAACTCCCCTAGGAGGAACAGATTATTAAATGTCAAAGCCAAGATTCAAACTGATATCAATTTGACTCCATGCGGTGGTCATTCCACTATGCAGCATCGAACTGACAGATAAGAGTACCTTGGGGCTATGATGAATTGAAATTTTTGGGCTGAAAGGGCTTAACTTATTGAGTTTAGGCAGTGAATCATGGAGGCAGTTATAGAGAAGGGCAAGAGGCAGGAAGAAGCATTATCTTCCCTCCATATTACAGAGAATTCCTTGCCCCAGCATCATTCTATAACTATGGAAGAGGAATGAGGTCACCCTTCTCTTCTAACATCATGTTAGAAGATTGGGTTCCTATGATTTATTTCCTCCCCCAAAGCTCTGCTGAACCTAATCTCACCAACAATTCATTGTTGGGCAAGAACAGGCTCTTTCTTGACATGGTTCTAAAAGGTCATATTTAGTTTGCAATCTTGGCTCTCTCTTAGACTCAGATTTCTGTGCTTAGTAAACTCAATCTGATTCTTGGTTGCTTCTTTACTGTTCTGGATTCTGGGTAGCATGAATAACCGTGTGTGCGTGTGTGTGGAATGGGAGTGTTAATCCTCACCAGAGGGCATTTTTTCCACTGTTTTTCAGAAAGAATGGAAACGAGAGAGGAAGGAGGGAGGGAGGGAAGGATGGAGAGAGAGAGAGCGCGAGAGAGAAACATCAATGTGAGAAAGATACATCAACTGGTTGCCTCCCACACTCATCCTAACTGGGGTGGGGGATGAACCTGCAACCCAGGTATGTGCCCTGGTCGGGAACAAAATGAAACCGAGATTAGAACACAAAATTGGAAGCAATCTGGCAAGAAAGATCACAGCAACCTTAGATCTAAACTTCAGCAAATAATAATGTCAAAAATAAACAAACACTGCATGTCCCGCAATGCAGAAAATGTATTGCTCAGGTATGTCTTTATGGTGCCATATAATTTGGCAGGATCTGGATTTAGGTCAAGATTGAATGTTGAGCTCACTGGCATACCAAGCAATGTCTTCCATACGTCAGGTCCTACTTCTCAGGACCAAATGACAGATTCTCTGACCTAGCCCTTATCTTTTTACAGTCATTTCTAGTATTCTACTCAGAACACATTGAAAATGCTCTTCAGTCTCAATCTGGTTCTCCATCAGTAGGGACAGCTGAACACAAAGAAAGTCATTGAAACAGCAGAGTGTAAAATAAAACCTTTCCACAGATTTCTAGAGATTTCCCCACATATGGCTGACACTCTGAGGTTATAGATATGCTGTTCACCATCAGGACCTTACAGAAAAGTAGACAGACTAGGCACAAAAGAACTGACATGCAGAGTGAACTGCAGAAGAGACCACAGAGTTCAGTGGGGTATTCTTCTTTCTGTTACACATCTGGAAGTTTCACTTCTCCTCATTCTGCATAGTGAGCCTGAGATGTGGTGTGATTTTCTATCTGTCTTTACCTAATGCAGTCTGGCATTCTAACACCTGTGTTTCTGATTTCATTTTCTTTGTGCTGTCTTGGCCTCATCTTAGGCCCTAAACTTTGTGCTCTTTACTTGGGACCTTTAACCTGATGATCATTTCTCTAGAGCAGCGGTTCTCAACCTTTCTAATGCCATGACCCTTTGATATAGTTCCTCATGTTGTGGTGACCCCTAACCATTAAATTATTTTTGTTGCTATTTCTTAATTGTAATTTTGCTATTGTTATGAATCAAAATGTAAATATCTGTGTTTTCTGATGTTCTTAGGCAATCCTGCTAGCGGTTCTCAAGCTGTGGGTTGAGACAACATGAGCAGTGTCACCTAAGACCATCGGAAAACACAGATATTTACATTATGATTCATAACAGTAGCAAAATTGCAGTTATGAAGTAGCAATGAAAATAATTTTATGGTTGGGGGTCACCACAACACGAGGATCTGTATTAAAGGGTCGCAGCATTAGAAAGGTTGAGAACCACTGCTATAGATTCTATTTTCACAATTAGCCAGGTTGTAGGGCTCTGGCCAGCAGGACTTGGGCTGCTTCTGTTGTCATTCATTCCACCAGGTGCTCATCTATGCCTGCTGCCCCAGGGACCAGTGGCCTAGGGCCCTCCTGATAGTGCGGTGCTTTTGCTTTTGGAATAATCAGGCCAAGAAAAAGAGCTTTGCAAAAAAGACCTTTTGTGCTGGCAGCTGTAGACAAGGCAATCTATTCAGCATGAACCAATCCAGGGAAGCAAGCCTGGCAGACAGAAAACAAAACAAAACAAAACCACAACCTCACATAACAAGAGTTGAATTAATTAACTCAGTTATCCTAGGGCAACCATAGCTGTCTAGAGTGCAGCCTCTCTAGTCAAATTGCAGGGTTCCACCTCTGATTCCACTACTTGCTACATGACCTTAGGCAAATTGTTTAATGGAATACCTTAGTTTCCTCACCTTTAAAATGGGGATAGATGAGTTGGAAAGCTAGAAATGAAATCATTCATGTAAGCACCCTCAATAGTGCTTGTACATAGCAAGTGCTCAATAAACTATTAATGGTTTGAGAAAGTCCATCAACCCATTTCCTCTGCCTTAGATGCAAAACCATCAGCTCGCTCTCTCTCTCTCTCTCTCTCTCTCTCTCTCTCTCTCTCTCTCTCACACACACACACACACACACACACACACACACACAAACAAAACAAACAAACAAACAAACAAACAAACAAACAAAAATGCCCTGGCCTGGATCAAGGAGAAAGAGCCAGATAAAGGTCTTATTAAACTATTTATATTAGGACATAATGAAAACTAATCTTTTCTCCCCCTGCCTTACACTATGGGAGGCAGAGATAGGTAAAAAATGAGCCTAATCTGTTAATGGTGTTAGATATCTATTGATTGAACAAAGCAGGTAAACAAAGCAAGAGATACTCACCTCAGCAGAAGCCCTTCAAATATCAAGCTTAGATTCACTCTACCCAGCATGCCAAACAAATCCCTTCATGCTACAGTGTTTCTCAGCAGGAGGACTCTTGGGTGAAGTCACTTTAAGGATGAGAGTATAGTTCATGGGCTTTTCTTCCAAATGATTTTCTGACAAAGTTCTTATTCTACTTCCATCCATTAGACAAAGGTTTATTAAAAACCTATTGAGTAGATAGCCCTACTGGATGCATATTCACTTCATTGATTGATTAATTAATTAATTTATTTATTTATTTATTAAATATATTTTATTGATTTTTTACAGAGAGGAAGGGAGAGAGATAGAGAGCCAGAAATGTCGATGCGAGAGAAACATCGACCAGCCGCCTCTTGCACATCCCTTACTGGGGATATGCCCGCAGCCAACATACATGCCCTTGACCGGAATCAAACCCGGGACCTTTCAGTCCGCAGACCGACGCTCTACCACTGAGCCAAACCGGTTTCGGCTGGATACATATTCACTTTAAAAGGTTTACTTGAATTAGAACAAAGAACAATGCATTTCTGGCATTCCTGAATATGATGTCTAGTCTATTTAGTAGCCATATCTGAAGTAGCAATTTATTTTGGATCTCAGAGTAGTAGCCAATTAGCCCAATATTGCCTAAAACCAATTTTTTACTTTTGGCTATTTTTGTAGAGCTAAGTCAAACCTTTGGTCTTGGCACTATTTCTGTTACAGCTTCAATGCCTTTTGGTCCGAATGATTGCGTTGAAGAAGAAGCCTAACGGAGTTGAGAAAAGGGCAAGATTATTCAGACCCAGATATGGAGTCCAGATATACACAGAGACATGGCTCCAAGGTTTTAAGCCCCCATGGTGCTTACTGTTTGTACTGTACAGACTTGTCATGTGCTCCAGCCAACATTCACATTCAGTATTTGGAAGATAAGCCATTTGGTGGGCTTTCTATTCTCTATCCCCTCCCTAGGTGATATATCCAGAAGATTAGCTGCTATGAACAGAAGTGAGGGAGCTTTTAAGAAGAGAAAGGCATGCAATATAGCAAAAGGGATGAAAGAAGTTCAGAACTCACAGAAAGTAATACAGAAGGAGGGTCACAACCTGCAGGTTGAGTGTGGAAAAGCAGAGTGATGGATTATCAAGCAGAATGGAGAAAGACATGGTTAAAGGTTTCTATTACCACAGAAAGAAAGGCTTCAGATGGAAAAAGATATATATGCTATAAATTGGAGAGTTATGCTTTCAGTGCACTGAATGGTTTTACACCCCTTTAGTGTATTACAGGCTAGAGGCTAATCTCAGGTGTAGACAAGACAAGGGAATTCTAAGAAAAGTGACAAGTTACAGAATAAGGGTAAAGAAAATTAGAGTGAAATGAAGTTGAAGAGTGAGACCAAAATAGATATCGCAAATAGAGAAAAAGGAACCAGTGCTAAAAAGAAAAGGTACATTAAAAGGAAAGGGGAAGCCTGCAAAAAATAATGTTATGCTGAAACTGGTTTGGCTCAGTGGATAGAGCGTTGACCTGTGAACTGAAGGGTCTCAGGTTCGATTCCAGTCAGGGGCATGTACCTTGGTTGTGGGCACATCCCCAGTAAGGGGTGTGCAAGAGACAGCTGACCAATGTTTCTAACTCTCTATTCTTATTCCTTCCTCTCTGTAAAAAAATAAATAAAATATATTTTAAAAAAATAATAATTTTATGCTTTACTCGGAAGTAGAGTCACCTTACTTTTAGAAAACAGACCTTCGGGCAGTATGTATAGCATCTTGAATGTTCACATTGAGATACTGAACTTTGTTCAGAAAGATGAGGTCTTTACATTTCAAGATCTATACACTAAGATCAACCTCCACATAGTAATACTCATCCTTAGAACAAAACAATTAGATATATTCTATTACATTTCATTGAGTATTACCTTTGCTTCTTACCAGTCGGGATCTTTTGCAACTTAAAATTTAAAGGTACATCTGAATTTTACACAAACCTACCTACTTTTTCTCTAAAAGCTGACATAATTTAGTCCTTGACTAAATTCCCCTTAGTAGGTATATTTTTCTACATAAAAGGAATCATATGAAGTTAACTTTAAATATTTCTAACCAAGAGGTCTGCAATATTCAATCAAATTTATGTTATCAGTGTAAAGATTATTTGAATATCTTTGATGTCAAAGCTATGCCTCAGAATTTCAAAATTCACTTCACTTTGCAATATAAGTATACATACTTTTTCCTACTATAATATAAAATATATATATTAAAATTTTATTAAAAATTGAACACAAAAAAGAAAAGTGCAAACTTTGCCAAGGATTTAGAATTGAATTATTTTTAAATACCTTATTGTTTATTAAATATATAAAACATACTAGTAAGATAATTGTGAATGTGGTTGGTATAAATTTTACTATTTATATGTTAAAAAACTGAAGTTTGCTGTTGTGGGTTTACATTAACATGTGCATTTTTTTTAAAGGCAGAATTATATCCTATATAATAAGTATTTATCCTATATAATATGCAAATTAACCCTCATACCCTCACAAGATGGCTGCCTACAACCAGGCCGGCAGGGGGGTTAGTGAAAGATGACCAAATGACTGAACAATTAGGTGACCAGGCCAGTGGGGATAGGGGGGCAATTCGGGATGACCAAGCCAGAAGAGGGTAGCAGTTGGAGGCAACCAGGCATCAGGAGAGGGCAGTTAGGGGCAACCAGGCTGGCAGAGGGGGCAATTGGAGGTGACCACACTGGCAGTAAGGGGTGACCAGGCAAATGGGGTAGGGAGTTAGGAGCGACCAGGCAGGCAAGTGAGCAATTAAGGAGCCAGTGGTCCAAGATTGTGAGAAGGATGTCCGACTCTCAGTTTAGGCCCAATCCTGGGGATCAAGCTTAAACCAGCACTCAAACATCCCCCAAGGGGTCTCGGATTGGAGGGGGTGCAGGCTGGGCTGAGGGGACCCCCCCATGCATGAATATCACGCACCAGGCCTCTAGTATTATAATAAAAAAAGAGCCAGGATTCTCCCATTGACTACCAGCTGTGCTCCTTATTTTTTGTTTTCTTTTAAACTGGGAATAATATGTTCTCTACGTAACTTGTTGAGTATAAAAAATGTTGTTGTAATCCAAATCTGTAAACACATATGAAACAGAGAGAAAATAAGAATCATAAACAGCCTCACTCATTAAAGATTTGTCTCCAACACATGACTAATTCTCCTTTCTTCATATTGCCAAATCCTTGGAATTTTCTTCTACTAGTGGAAAAGCAAGCAATGAAAAAAATAGAGATGAAAAATTTCACTTTTTATGTCCATCCCTTTATTATCATTCTTTAAATTACTCTGGTTGAAAATTTTTAGGCAGACAGCATTGAATTCAACACTTGAAATCAAGTGTCTGATATCTTATTTGTACCTTTTGCTTTAAATGGCATTATATGAAGAATGGAAGCAAAGAATGCAACAAAAAACAACTTATTCTAGAAATGAACATTCCCCAAAAGGAAATTTTTTTGCAGTTAGAATTGTTACTGTCAGTCTGGTCTTTTGCATAGTGAGGGATTTAGAAAATTTTATGATGTAAATGAATAAATAAATGAATGAATGTCTCTATCTTTTATAAGAAAAAAAATATCATCCCACCAGTGTGGTTCAGTTGGTCAGATGTTGTTCCATGCACCAAATGGCTTCTGGTTTGTTCCAGTCAGGGTACATGCAATGGATGGAGGCTAGATCCCCAGTAAGAGAGTGCAGGAAACCATTCATCAATGTCTCACATTGATGCTTCTCCCTCTCTATAAAAATCAATTAGAACTCTTTAAAAATAAAAGAAAGAAAATATATTTATTCTTCTTATATAATATAATTATTCTCCATAGAGTCATTCTTACCAAAATTTTCTCTCTGTCCCCAAATAATTGCTTTTCCCAGGATTTCTGAATCATCATTTATCGTCAAATGTGGGAATTCATCTCTTAAATTCTTTGTCAAGTTCAGTAGTAACAAATTTCTTCTATTTAATCTGGAGGTGAGATTTCCATACACACTTAAAGAAAAGAGGGACAGGAATTAGAGAATTTTAAAAAGGAGGGAGGTGCTGTCATTAAAAAAAAAAAAAAATGATGTAAGAAGTAAGGACGTTAAGAGACAAAGCCGAACAAATGAGTTTGGAGAGAAAGCTGGCTTTTTACAGACTACAAGGAAACAGAGAGATTGAAGTACTTTTGGCCAGCCTAATGAAGGGTTTTGAAATGGAGGGTCCTTAGAGGAAATCTGGAATTAGAACAAGTTAAAGAAGCAATGAATGCTGGGAGTGAATGGAGCGGGCTTGTTTGTCTAGAGTTGGTGCCTTAATAGAAAAAAGGCAGCCAGATGCAATGGCCACCGCTGATAAATGGGCATGTAAGAAGAATGGGGGCAGGAAAGCACAGTGCTAATGACGGTTAGAGATTTTTTTTTTTTTTAAAGGAGCACATGAACTAATCCAAAGGAGTTACAGTTTTCTTTTTTTTTTTTTTTCTTTTTTTTCCCCTCTCTCTTTCTCAGAATTGTTTATAGAGAGGAGAGAGAGAGGAAAAGGAAAGGGGTAATTTATAGGATGTACCTTAAGCACTATTACTAGAAGAATAAAAAAAAAGAGAACTACCAGTAAATGTAAGTGCATTAGAAATGCAGTAATTAAAAGGTTTTATAAGGAAAAAAGATGAAAATCAGAGCTAACGGTCTTTTATTAACCTACTGTGACTTATAATTCACATTTCACTTTTTTCTCCTAGCACAATAATATCCATAGGCAATTTCTTGTTGTTGTATACCTATATATACGTAGCAGTGTAGATGTTAATTTGTTTTTCCATGTGCTTTAATTTCAGGGCAGGCTTTCAATGTGCTTTGAAAAGCACCCAGCATAGTGACTGTTAGCAACTGACGTCTATTTTGGTAGCATAGCAGTTATCAGTAAGTGATATGGAAAACAATGAGACACATGACGATGTTGAGGGAAAGGAAAGGACAAGGATAGATGTACGTGGCGATAAAGTGTATTTATTCCGGGAAAACTGAGGTGGCGCATACATGTTAGGAAGCGGGAAGTTAAGGATATGTTTAGGAAACAAAGTGGGAATAGATCAATGCAAGGAGTGTAATGAATCAATTCTGAAGAAAATTAAGAGCATTCCTGATGGTTGTTTAAGCAGTTTATGAACACATGAAAGCACTTGTGTTTCTACATCTTAAATTAAGAGGGGCTCAAAATGTCATGAGAAATCACAATCCATGAAATTACCCAGCAGGTTTGGCAATGTTCTAAACGCTGCTTATGTTATCCCAAGTAAAATACTTCCAAACTGTGTAAAATAGGAACTCACCTAACCCCCACCTCTGAGTGGGAAGCAGCCTGCGCAGTCACACGGTCTGCTACGTGGCAGAGACTTCATGCAGGTTGAGTCTGGTTTTGAACGCAGGTGATCCCTGAGTCACGCACTGGCAACCACTCCACCCGCTGCTCTGTCCAGAAGAACCATAAAGGTAAAATGCGTGTATTTTGAGGGTGACATTTTCACAAAGAAACGGGCAACTGTGTTTAGGTACCTCCTTGAAAAGGCAGCACTTTCTGAGGAGCTAAGAAACATCTTAGTGTTACTCCAGGGCTGGGGATGGTCTCTCCTGCCTCAATGCCATTCACCAAATGCCACTCAAAGATAATGTCTCTGAGTGCCTACTGGATTACCTGGGAGTGTCTGAGGCATTGGTAAAAAGAGAGTAGAAGAGGAAAACAAAACAACCAGATATCCCTATTGAAGTTCCTCTTTCTTCTGCAGTACCTGCTGTATAAAATGTCTCTGTTTCCAGCTCAAATTAAATCTCATTAAATTATGGTTGAAGGTTATTTTTGTAAGCTATTTGAGAGGTGATAATGTTCCATGAATTTTTAAATGTTATCCCCAATAGCCCTTGCACCTCATTTGTTCCAACAGCAGCACAGGAGATAATTTGAGAACAAACCAAGGTACAGCAATACTTAAATCATGTCGCCAGGAAGGGAGAGGAAGCATTTCAGAAGACAATAAACATGAAAGCTCTTTTCTAGATAACTAGAGGCATCCTTTCCTGGTAATCCTTGATTATTGGGTAATGAAGGACAGTGTGAGGCTAGGAAGAAAACACTTCACAATGCTAACAACAAAAATGGTTTAACTTTTTGAGCAATATAAAATTTACCAAGGCACAAGATAAGCATATGTCTCTCTTTCCCCCCATATTTGTTTAATGATTTGTATTTACAATCTACAGTTATTATACAAAATTGGCATTTCTTATATACTATAGTTTAGACTCAAATTTAAACTTCCTGATATTAAAAAAAAAAAAGCGCACAGTTCTTTAAGCTGCTTTACACTATAACCTATATAGTTAGGAGAAAATAATAAAGAAGGAAACTTTTAAGGTGAATGGGTTGTATTTAAAATGCACATATCTCTCTCTTTAAAAAATTATATGTATATGTATAAAATTTTTTTTGATGAGAGAGAATCATGGATCAGCTGCCTCCTGCATGTCCCCTACTGGGGATGGAGCCCACAACCCAGGCCTGTGCCCTGACTTAGAATCAAATCATGACCTCCTGGTTTATAGGTTGATGCTCATCCACTGAGCCACATCATTCAAGCTGCACATATCTCTCTTGATCTACAATATTTCTCTGAGAAGCAGACACTGTGTGTTTTAGAAATGTCATTTATTCTTTCATAACCATCAATTTCCTCAATTGTAAGACATAAAAAACCATGTTTCTCCTTAGGGATCCAACATCCTGCAGTACACCCTTTGTCCTGTGGTTTCTAGGCTACCTGTGTTTGCATATTTATTTTATCAGAAAGCTTATATGCAATCTAAGCTGTTTCTACATCCCAACCAAATTTGCTATCTATAGGATGCTTGGCTAGTTTTGTAGATGAGGGTTTTTTTGTTTGTTTGTTTGTTTGCTTGCTTGCTTTTTTCATTCTAAAGCAGTTTATTTTTTACATTTTTTAAATTAAATTATTATCTGTGTACATATTTTAACATTGTCCCCCCCCCCAATACATATCCTCCCTCCCCAGAGTTTTGTGTCCATTGGTTGTACTTATATGCATGTATACAAGCCCTTCGGTTGATCTATTATCTCCCCCCAGATCTCCCTCCCCTCCCCACTGTAATATGACAGTCTGCTTGTTGCTTTACTGTCTCTATATCTATCTTTTGGTTAATCAGTTTATAATGTTCTTTATTATCCATAAATGAGTGAGGTCATGTGGTGTTTCTCTTTCATTGACTGGCTTATTTCACTCAGCATGATGTTCTCCAATTCCATCAAGGTTGCTGCAAATGATGAGAATTCCTTCTTTTTTATGGCAGCATAGTATTCCATTGTATATATGTACCATGGTTTTTTGATCCAATCATCTACTGATGGGCATCTAGGCTGTTTCCAAATTCTAGCTATTGTAGATTGTGCTGTTATGAACATAGGGGTGCATATATCCTTTCTGATTGGTATTTCTAGTTTCTTGAGATATATTCCTAGGAGTGGGATTACTGGGTGAAATGGGAGTTCCATTTTCAGTTTTTTGAGGAAACTCCACACTGTTCGCCACAGTGGTTGCAACAGCCTGCATTCCCACCAGCAGTGCACGAGGGTTCCTTTTTCTCCGCAACCTCGCCAACACTTGTCGTTTGTTGATTTGTTGATGTTGGCCATTCTGACAGGTGTTAGATGGTACCGCATTGTTGTTTTGATTTGCATCTCTCGGATAATTAGTGACTTTGACCATGTTTTCATGTGCCTTTTGGCCTTCCTTCTGTCTTCTTTTGAAAATATTCTATTTAGGTCCATTG
This sequence comes from Pipistrellus hanaki, assembly GCF_964339955.1. Lineage (NCBI taxonomy): Eukaryota > Metazoa > Chordata > Mammalia > Chiroptera > Vespertilionidae > Pipistrellus > Pipistrellus hanaki. Next base: position 143,733,214 of record NC_140504.1, on the reverse strand, counting down.
CCCATTTTTTAATTGGATCATTCATCTTCCTTTTATTTAGTTGTATAAGCTATCTGTAGATGTTGGAGATTAAATCTTTATCAGTGGTAACATTTGCATGTAGATGAGGTTTTAATAAACACTTGTGTGACTTTGTTTACCTTGTAAAATGAGACCAAAAGAATGAGTACTTCTACACTAATCAGTTCAAAAAGAGGTATAAAAGCATGTTAGTATTTGAGAGGAAATCTTTTCATGGACTCAGGTACTGCTTGAAGATAAACGAAGTAAATGCAACTTATTATATAATACTAGAAGCCAGGTGAATGAAATTCTTGCACGGGTTGGATCCCTCGGGGTGGCCTACAGAGATCAAGCCCTGGCTCATGCCCCTGCCTCACAGCCCCACAGCCCCACCTGGCACCCACCTGGGTCTGGTGCCACTCACTCCCTGGTCCTGCCCCTCACCACCACCACTGGTCGCCTTCTGTGGTTGTGTGTTGTCAGGGTGCATACTGGCGATAACCCATTGATGTTACTTTTTCACATCACTGTTTCTCTTTCTAAAATCAAGGATACAAATCAGTATCCTTGGGTGAGGATTTAAAAAATAAAAAGAGTTCCACTGAAAAATAATTTTTCCCTTAGTACTACTGTATATATATATGTGTTTGTAGTGAGAAAGTATGTATGTAGAAATACCTAAGGCTGGTAGATTTTTATTGGGCTTTTTGTTTGCTTAATCTTAAGATATTGTTTTTAAATGGTGACTTTAGACACAGACTAACATCATCTTCATTTTACCAAAGACTGAAGGTATGAAAGTAGGGATGACTTGTCCAAAGTTATATAACAAGAATCAGAGTTTAAGCCAGGTCTCAAAATTCCTTGTCCAATACTGTTTTTCAGATGGATGCTACTAACTTATATTTATATACCCTAGAATTTAACGACTTTCTTTTTTTTTTTTTTTACTTTTCTTTCCTTTAAACTGATACTATCAATTCTTTAAATTTTAATTATATCATTGGAGCAGACAGATATCCATTGAGCTAAGGAATAAAATACCAAATTTTGCTTGAGAATAATGGGAGACTTTGGACCACGTCCACAATTTAAATTATTAAAATAGAGTCACCATTTATGGAGCCCTTGAAACATTTATCTGGAAAGTGGTTAATGAACAATAGGAAGATTTGTAGATTTATCTATCTCAATCATTTCACTTTCCTTTCATTCTTGTTCAAATTCACGAGTTCTATCAGCATAATGTTTGAAGTAGAATTCAGCTGCTATAAAAATACTTCTAAATAAAAACAGTACTTAGAAATTATGAAGATACTGTAATTCATGTAGAAAACTCTAGGAACATAAGAAAGTTTCTTTTTAATTTAAAAATCCATTCAAATTTCTTTTTCCCCTTCTACTATCCCCAATTTGTCTTCTCAATTGATATATATTCCAAGCTTCACAAAATTATTTAGATGCAGCTAAGAGATTATTAATTTTACCCAAACATACTGAAGAAAAGTAGAAAAAAAGTACTAGAATAATATATTTCTCTTCCTGAGAAAAAGATACTCACTGGATAAATGACAAACTGATGACAAGAAAAAAACTAAACAAACCATCTATCTAAGACAGCTCACCTAGCACCACTACCCACTTGTTCACACTCTATTTCATCACCTTTCTTTATTTTCCTTATTAGTGCTTAAAATAACCTGGCATGCCACATATTGCTTATTTATTGTCTTCCCTCCCCTCCCCCACATCACTAAATGGTAAGCTCCATGAGAACAGGAAATCTGATATATTTTTTTTAAAAAAAAACTATACCAGTAGTTTGCTTTCTTCCACTTCTTTCATTTGTGACATGTTTCTTATTCTCTGCATTTTGACTGCTTCCCTGTGTTTGTTTCTATGTATTGGGTAGAACTGCTAAGTTTCCTTGAATTGATAGAGTGGCCTTGTGTAGTACATGTCCTATAGGGCTCAGAGGCTCAGCCTCCCCAGTCACCTGAGTTGGACACTCTAAGTTCACCCCTTTGTGGCTGTGTGCACAATCTTCTTGTAGTTGAGCCTTCATTGCTTTTGGTGTCACTAGGAGGATTTGACCTCCAGGCCAATTGGCTGTGGGGACCAGCTGCAACTACAGTGGGAGAGCTGCTGTGCAGGAGACACCTTTATTGGCAGGACTTGCTTCAGTGGGGCTTTGGTGTTCACTGAGTCTGCCCCTTGAGTGTGTCAATTATGGATATAAAGAGTTGTAATCTGGTATGATCTCACACTGGCCACTGGGTACACTGGCTCTTGGGTCTCCAGGGAGGTGTAAAGACAGCCACTCCCCAGGGCCACCCAGCAGGAGCTACAGAGAGAGCTGCTGATTTCTCCTCTTTATATCGGGTTTGGCAGTGCCCATACATGGTCCAGCTATGAAGCAAGGCAGGCTGGTGCTGGGTCTTTGGCCTTTTACGGATAGGTCTGGGGGTCTCTGACCCAGTTGCAGCTTGTTTGACAGGGTTTTAGCTGAGAAAGGACAGGCTATTCATATCCAAAAGCCCCTGCACACAGCTTGGTTAGGATTGTAAATTGGGTGGGGTAGGGTCTCAGGAAATCACCAGGCAGATCAAAGAGAAATGGCTGCCAGTCAGCCCTGCAACCAGGGAGGTTCCAACATGGGAACAATGACCACTGCAAGCATCTCCATCTGGAAGAAAGTCGCCCCTGAGTTCCTGCCCCCATGCCAGCCAGTGAAGTTTCTCCTCCTATGTGTCTGGGTCCCCCAGAGCCTTGCACAGCACTAGAGCTCAGAGGAAGCAGGGCCTTATAGGTTCAGTTAGTGCTGCCAGTCTTTTAAGAGGAGTAGCTGGGTCTCCAGCAGCCTGTGTTTCACTCAGCCCCAATCTGCACTGTAGTTCTTATTTCCCATAGGGACTTCTTTCCAATCTCTAGGACCCTGGGCTGGGTGTCTGATGTAGGTTTGGGACTTCTTGCTACTCTGGGTATCCTCACAGAGGTGATCTCCCTCCTGATTAAAAAAGTGGCACATGTGGGTGCCAGACCAGCTCGTTCTGCACCTCCACACTTCCTACCAGTCTCAGTGTGCTTTCTTTACTTCTCTGGTTGTAGTACTTCCACTTAGCCAGCTTTCCAGGATTCTGGATGATGGTTGTTCTGTATTTTAGTTGTAATTTTGATGTGGTTGTGGGAGGCAGTGAGTACAGGCATTTGCCTACACCACCATCTTGATTTTCTGAGTTTTGTTTTTTTAAACAATACCTGACACATATAGATGTTTCTTAAATATTTCTTGAATAAATAAACTGGAAATTGTTTGGTGAATGTAAGTTTATGACTAACTGAATAAAATTATATTTGTTGAAAAGATTTCTAAAATGTCTGTAGTGAGTTTGACAATATTTCTATTGTAATTGAGTTTCATATTCTCTTTTAGGACCATAATTCTGAATAGCATTTCTTATTATCCTACTATATAAAATCCCAGGGTCCATAACATCCAAAACAAAGATTGCCACTGGTGCAGGGATAGCAACCCAGCAATGACTCCCAAGGGGGACGCGGATGAGGACCAGAGAGAGTCCCAAAGAGAGAGACAGGATTTGATCTGCAGCCTCCCTGGCAGCTGTTGATCAGTTGTTGCCTCTCTCGGGCTTCACCAGCAGCCATGCCTCAGGTTCTCTCCGGGCCTCCACGGGGCTGCTGATCAGCCCTGCCTCTCTGATCAGGCCTGGAGATAGGCCCAGAGACACTGACTGGCATAGAAACTGACCAATCAGAACCAAATCTGAGTGAACTGTGAGGAGCCAATGACTGTCTAGGAGGCAGAACTTTTGATGCTGACTGGCATAGAAACTGATCAATCAGAATCAAATTGGCCAGCAATGGTGGGCAGGTGGGGATGAGATCAGGCCTGCAGGGGAAAGCAGTTAAGGGAGATCAGGCAGGCAAGCAGAGAAGTTAGGGGCAATTAGGCAGTCAGGCAGACAAGTAAGTGGTTAGGAGCCAGTGGTGCCAGATTGTGGGAGGGATGTCTGATTGGAGAGGGTACAGGCTGGGATGAGGGAACCCCCCCTTTGTGCACAAATTTTGTGCACTGGGCCACTAGTATAATATATATAAGTCATAGAAGTTAATATGAAATTCATACAGGTTTTATAACTGACACTGTTTTGCATAAATCTTCAATTTGGATGTGGTTTCTTATAATTGGCCAATTTCCCTGAAAGCAAGTAAGTAAAATGTATTGATTAATTGAGAACTGCAGTTAATTGGGTTTTTACTAAAATTTATTATACAGAACAGAGTAGCCACTCAATAAATATTTGTCAAATATGTGAAGTCTAGTTAGTTAAAATAGACTTATTATTTTGTTTTAGTTTCTCAAATAAAAATAAATTTTCAATTAAATATGAAGGTCATAACAGACATGTAAGCTATTTTAAAAATATCTCAAGTTCTTCTCATTCTCTTTCTCTTTTTTATTTTCTTTTCCCTCTTTCTATTTATTCTCTTTCCTTCCCTTTCATTACTGAACAATTTTGTCCTAAACTCATTTTGTGGAAGAAAGTAAGGAAGCTCCCATAGGGGCGTGAAATGGGAAGGCTTTGGTGGTCTAAAGAGCAGCATTAAAGTTTAAGGAGGTGAGAAGGACATCTGTGTGCAGAGGTTGGAGTGTTGAGCAGCAATAGGGAAGGAAATTGATTAAATAAGAGAATATATTAAAGATTATTGGAAGATAAGGTATTTATTGTTAAAGAAAGTAGTTACAAATATGAAAAGAGAGAAGCTACAATGAGTCCTGTGGCACTGGTTTGGATATAAAGATATCAATGTGAACTCCTGGTATATAGATACAGAAATAGATAAAGATTTTATATATATATACTAGAGGCCCAGTGCATGAAATTCACTGGGGTGAGGGGCCTTCAGCCCAGCATGCACCCTCTTCATTCCAGAAACCCTCAGGGGATGTCTGACTGTCACAGGGATTGGGCCTAAACTGGCAGTCAGACATCCCTCTCATAATCTGGGACTGCTGGCTCTTACCACTCACCTATCTGCCTGCCTTGTTGCCCCTAACTGCCCTCCACTTCCAGCCTGGTCGCCCCTAAGCACCTCTACCTCAGCCCATGCCACTGTGGCTTTTTCTTGAAGGGTCTGGAAGATGTCCAATCTAATTAGCATATTACCCTTTTATTAGTATAGATAAATATTTGTCATATTATTCTCTACTTTTCTATGTATATTTAAAATACTCCAGAATATTTTAAGCAAATAAAAAATGGTCATGGTCAGGTTGCAGAAAAATAAAAGTTTTGAAATAAACCTGGTAGGCTTAAAAGCAACAACATTTGTGTAAAAGGGCATAAGTTGCAGTCAGCAACAAAACCTATTGTTAGGATTGCTTGGTTAATATTCTTTAGTTGGAAAGGCATGGTTTGGGCCAGGGAGAAAAGGAAACCAGCCCTATAAAAGGGAATGTCTGATTGGGCCATTGCCATAGCAGAGAGGGGCAGATGCAGCAAAGGTTCAGGCTGTCCCACAGGCAAGGATGTCTGTGTGTATAGAACACCAGAGGACACCTGTCACACCTGAAACACAATTTGCTAACACAATTGCAGAGCTCAGGAAGAATCACTGCTTTTAAACTAGTATTTCCATGACATGTAAAATATATGTACATATAAATATACATGCACTCTTCTAAGCTTCCCCTGCCCTCCACTTAATATTCGGCTATGGCCTTCTTTTCATGTCAAGGAACTAGATGTACAGACATAATTTTTAATGGCTACAGTGTTATCCCTGACTGTTTGACATTACTATGGTTTACTTCACTAACCCTTTATTGTGGGGCAGGTTGCTTCTAGTTTCCCCTGGCATCAACAACTACAGTAAACATAATCGCTTTTTATTTGACAGTTTACTTCAGACACATCCACAATATACTTATTAAAAAAAATAAGAATTTTACCATTATTCTGAGATTAATAAAAACATTATAAGCAATGTGCCAACACATAGGAAGCATTGAGATTAAAAATGAATCACTTTTTCCATTTTCCTGCCAAAGATAGATAACCTGAATCCAATAATGAGTAAATAGAAGACAAACCTAAAATGAGGAACAGCTTACAAAATACGTAATTTGTAATCTTCAAAATGTTAAATCCATACTATTTAAGAGAAAACTGACAAAATCTTCCAGACTGAAAAAAAAAAGACATAATAACTAAATCCAATGCTTTATTCTAAACTAGATCATTTTGCATAAAGCACATTATTGAGGCAAGCAGCCAAATTTGAATAGGGTCTAAAGATTATATGGTAGTGATGTACCACTTTTCTGATTTTTGATGGTTGTATTTTAGTTATTAAAGAAATATTTTCTTGTTTGTAGAAAAAATACGTTAGAATATTCAGGAGTAATAGGGTTATGATATTAGAAAATTACTCTCAAATAATTTAAGAAAAATATCACTTGTACTGTAGCTGCAATATTTTTGTGACTTAAACTTTTTTCAAAATAAGAAAATAATTTTAAAATTTCAAGTTCAATGTCTTCTATGAAATTTTGTCATAATCCTGAAATAGTTGTAAGATCAATTTATAAAAAAAGAGTCTTTTATATTTAATGAATTTTTATAATACAATTTGTGGTAAGAATGCAGAGATGTCTCCCCCATCCCCTTTTAAAATAAAGTGGAATAGTAACAAAAAAGAGCAATTATATTTTGTGAGATTTACAATAAAAATAAGACCCCTCAGAAGTTTAATAGTATGGTTGTAATGATGATATTCTGGATTTTGTTGATTTATATTAAAGGCCTTTTACATATTACTAGAGGCTTGGTGTATGAAAATTCATGCACTGGAGTGGGGGATCCCTCAGCCCAGCCTGCCCCCTCTCACAGTCCGAGAGCCTCCAGGGGTGGGAGGCAACCGGGCGATCAGGGGAAGGCAACACCCCATCACATCTCTACTGCTGCCACTGCCGGCAGTGCAAGCCTTGGCTGGCCCTGGTTACCTGAGCCTTGGGTGGCCCTGGGCAGCTGGGGAGGTAAGGGAACTGGGGGCTCCAGAGGCAGGTTCACAGTGTGGCTGGGCCTGCCTAGAGTGGGGCCCAGACTTGCCACATGCCTGACTCCCCGGGTCAGGTAGACTGAGGGGACTGGGAGCCACCATCTTGTGGCTGTGGGCACTGCCATCTTTGAGGGTGGCGCAGTCAGTTAGCATATTCTCTCCTTATTGGTGGTGGGCACTGCCATCTTTGTGACAGTATGGGGTCAATTAGCATATTCCCTCTTTATTAGATAGGACTAGAGGCCTAGTGCATGAAATTCATGCATGAGTGTGTATCCCTCAGCCCAGCCTGCACCCACTCCAATCTGGGACCCTTTGAGGGATGTCCGGCAGTCTGACATCCCTCTCACAATCCAGGACTGCTAGCTCCCAACCGCTCACCTGCCTGTCTGTTTGATTATCCCTAATCACTTCTGCCTGCCAACCTGACTTCCCCCTAACCACTCCCTTACCAGCCTGATAAACCCCTAATTGCTCCCCTGCTGGCCCATTTGCCCCTAACTGCCCTCCCCTGCCTGCCTGGTCACCCATAACTGCCCTGACCTGCCAGCCTGGTTGCCCCCAACTGCCCACCCCTGCAGGACTTGTCCCTCCCAACTGTCTTCCCCTGAGATCTGGTCACACCCAACTGTCCTCCTCTGCTGGCCCAGTCACCCCTAACTGCCCTCCCCTGCATTCTTGATCACCCCCAACTGACCTCCTTTGCAGGCCTGGTCCCTCCTAACTACCCTCCCCTGCTGGCCATCTTATGATGGCCATCTTGTGTGTTGGAGTGATGGTCAGTTTGCATATTACCTCTTTATTATATAGAATAGTAAGATGGAGTCAAATACCTACAATAGATATTGAAATATCAATCAATAGCATCTAACCAGAAAAAAAAAAATTCATTGTACTTCCCTAGTGATAGAAAAGTGAGTAAAATTGACATGTGCACAGGTAACATTTTATATTTACTTATATTGATATAATAAAATTATTTTCAAATACCATGCCAAATAGTAGGTTACAGTGTTTCCTGGCTGCATGAACTTAAAGTGAATTCCAGCAAGAACGGGCTATGTAGGCCCTACATGGGGAGAATCCTAGCATGACGCTGCAGACATCACTGAGTCTGTTCAATGTTATAGATGTCTCGGTGTGCAAGAGACACAGCCAAAATTTGAACAGCAAGTAAATTTATGAAGTGGAGCTTGAGTGTGCTATCAAGAAGGATTTGCTGAAAAGTACATTGGTGTACTTGGGAAAACTGGATGATTTTCTTTAAAACAAAATGTGAAAGTGTGTAATTTCAGAAATTATGACATTGCAATATCAAGCTTGGCAATTTGGATTTTATATATTAAAAAATTTAGATTAGAAAATTAAACATGTAGGGGAATAAATAAAAATATTTTACTCATGTTTGATCTCTAATTTAGTTGGTCCATCAAGAAATAGTTTTTATCATATTTGGCACTTAAAATATCTAGAAGATCACCATTATTTTCCCATTACTAGCAAAGGACCACTGAGGTTGTGTATCTTTTTCCAAAGGTAAGGGAAGTTTAAAGGATACTCTCTTTTGAATATGCCTTTCTGTTGTGGGGGAAATTCTCTTTATTCTTTTAGAAGATATAACTGTGGTTTAAAGGATTTGGAGCATAATTGAAGAGGTTAGGCATATGGGGGCCCAGGTTATCTGAGATTTGCTGGCCTTTCATGGAAAGACTTTGCCTCATGTCTACATGTCTGCCAGCCCACAGGGAGTTCCTGCAGGCCAGGCACTGTGGTGTGATGATAGAAGCTAAGAAATAATAAGCCTTCATTTGTGAGAAAATTAACTTTTCACAAATATTATGATTTGAAGATTGTACAGTGTTCACTTAAGAAAACAGAGTTCCATGTTACTAAGGATAAGGTAGACAAGTAACACATTGGGTTCAAAATACAATTCTGCTCTATATCTATGGAAACAAACTAATTATTTAATCTCTTTGTGCCACATTTTCTTTATATGTGAAATGAGGGTAATAACATCCAAATCATAGGCTTATATGAGATTAAATGAGATAACATGTGTAAATTACCCAAAGTAGTAACTGGGACATAGGAAGCACTAATTCCTTGTTCTTATTTTAATTATGGGAAATCGTGGAGCAAAGATCAAGTTATCAAGCAAAAATAGAAGCACCACTAAGAAATCAGCGATTTCTTAGAACATATTTTGATTGATCATTATCTGAATAAGCATCCTTATTGGTATGTAGCTGACACTATATTAGGGCATGCAAGTACTCTTTTTTAAAAAACTACAGAAATGGAGATGATAATAGCAGTATTCTTCACAGCATTGTTATAATAATTTAATTATCAAACTTAGCAATTTGCCTGGCACTACTAATAAGCACTCAAAAGAAAAGAAAAAAACAACCTCTAGTTGTACAATTATTGCTGCTGCTGCTGCTGCTGATGATGATCTAATAAGATCAGAGTTTGAGAAATACATGTGAAGGCATAATTACAATTCTATAGTAAAATAAGAACAAAAGAGTTAACATTACAAGTCTTTTTAAGAATGAATATGGTTTTTCCAGATGGAAAGAAGAGGAAGACTATTCATGGATTCCCCATGTGTTTTATCTAAACTTGACTTGTTTACAATGAGTCACTGGACCCACAATTATTCCATTGAGAAAGTACTTTTGAATTGACCATGTCCATACAAACTAATCAATCAACAAGTAATTGAACACTAAACCTGTGAAATATTCAGATAAAGTATAAGAGAGCCTCCCAGCTGGTTTTTCTGTATCCACAGTCTCCCTTCGTTAGCATACATTTCATGAGATTGATACACTGATCTAAATGCAGTTTAACAACCTAAGAATGTAAAGTCATTCTCAAATGCCTGCTGTATCAAAGCCAAACGACTTTGTCTGGATTTAAGGATTCTCTACAGTCTTGCCATTCAGAGTATTGCACCCGTACCAACAACACCTGGGAACTTGTTAGAATACTAGATAATCTCACAACTCAATCTAGACCTATTAGGGTCTGCAGCTTAACAAGATCCCCAAGTATGCAAATCGAGGCTTGAGAAATGCTGCTCCACAACATCCACTAATCTAAACCAAACAAAATCACGACTAACCCATAACACAACCCATAGTCCCATCAAGCAGAATTCAATATTTCATTAATATTTTTGCATCCAAAGTGATCCCTTTGCTCATGTTCTTAACTCTACTAGACATACCTTATTTCCGTCCTGCCTACTATCTAAGTCCCATCCATTCTTGAAGGTCTAGTGGAAAGTCTCATATCATCCACCAAACTAAGACCAGTGAAGCCACACTAACTTGCTGAATACTCTTGCATTTAGGTCAACACCATTTTATTATTATTATTCATTCCTTATTAATTGAATAATCATTTTCTGAATGCTTGCAATTGTTTACCAGGCCCTATGGCACTATCCAGATGCAAACAAAAATCAGACTTTCCCTGCCCTCATTAAGCTCTCAATCAGAGCAATAATAGTTCAGGAAAAAACCTTAAAGTCCAACTGGGTAGACGGAGGGGTGCAGGACCATATAGGATAAAGCTATATGATTTGTGTTTTGAGGATAATTAAAACTACTTAAATAAAGGAAGTGATTTTAAAATATATTAAGACTTTTGTGGTATGAAATAGATTAGACATTTCAATTGCTAGAGACAAGACTAACACAAGAGATATTGTTTCATGTCCATTTTCACAATCATTTAGTTAGACCATTGTGTTTTTTACAGACCAGCAATGGCTTTCTTCATTCATTCAACAAATATCAGAATGTTAAAAGAGCTCTTCTTTGTCTTTGTCTACCTCCTTAAGTTTAGACATGGTAGGCACTGAGTAAATACTTGTTGATTGAAGACTGTCTTTGATCTGAAGTCAGGGCCTAGGCTTACACACATGGAACAACCGTGGCACAAATGCGGCCCTCTCCTCCTACTGCTGCTAATCCTGACATAAGGAAACGTTCATGAGTTTGCAAGGACACTTCAGTTTACTAGTGGTGTCATTCGGATCAAAAAGTTCCTTCAGGGTGCCATGGGGGTTTCTGTTTCTCTGTAGCTAATGTTTGTGCTCACCAGAGACTGTGTTGGAGCACAGCCAACCAAATGGAATTGGCTAGTAAAAGCTTTTGTGGGTGAGCATTTTGGAAACAAGTTTCAAGACCATTTGCCAACAAAGACTCAGCAACACAGACTCAGCAGGTGGAATTTAAAACAACATAAGTTAATGTAAAGGTTTGGCCTTTACAGGGGCAGGGGAGATTAAACACTTAATGAACTTTGTAATATTCTATCATCTTTGAGAGTAAAAGTGAAAGTTAGTTTTTTCGTGTTATTGCAAAACCAGTAATCAGTTCTTTAGACAGAAACAGAGGTTTCTGGTAGACAGACATTCTTCAAAAGGTCTCAAGGCTCATGCTCCAAACAGTACTGGCGTGTATTAAGGTTAGATATTATGCAAGACCTTTTTGGAGCCCCTTGGATCTTTCCATGTGATTCAAATCACATCAGGAAACTTCAAAACTAACCAAGTAAAAAGATTATTTCCAACGTATGTAGACTAGAACTATACAGGATCTGGTGTCACACAAAAAGTGTGCATTACTTTGACCGAATAATAAGTAATTTCCTCTTCAAATTGGTTACTACTTAGCTTTTTTTTTTTTTTTTTTTTAACATATGTATTTTTGTATTGACTTCAGAGAGGAAGGGAGAGGGAGAGATAGAAACATCAATGATGACAGAGAATCATTGGTTGGCTGCCTTCTACATGTCCCCTACTGGGGATTGAGCCCACAACCTGGGCATGTGCCCTGACTGGAAATCAAGCCTTGACCTCCTGGTTCATACATAGGTCAACACCTAACCACTGAACAACACAGGCCAGGGAGTTACAACTTCCCTTTATCTTACTCAGCAATCTCGCTAAAGATGAGCATTCCCACATGATGTGCAATTTTCTCTTCAACTTTTAATTTCTCTGGGTACAGAAGAAAAACTCTGGATCCGTAATTGAGCAATTAATATTTATTAAGTGAATATAGAGTTTGAAGTTGGTGCCAAAATCTTCCTTTCATCAAGAGAACCAGTCTGACGGACGCAGTGGTGCAGCACCCAGCTTTAGGCAGAAGAGCCAGGTCAAAACTGAAAGGGGAACTCATTCTTCTCTGGTCACTCCTTGGCATTTACAGAGGTTCTTGAAAGAATGCCAATTAGGAACTATTTACATGTTCCCTTGGAGGTTTTAGATAACTCTTCACTAAGAACTATTTGGTTTTCTCATTTAGACCATTTCTCCAGAGTAGGATTTGCAAACTTGCTGCTGAATATGCTGTTTGCAGATCGTGGCTAGGTTTCCATACCGACATAAAATACTGGTACTTGAAAAATTCATTAAAGAAGTGACTCGTCTTAACTCCCAGATCTAAATTTGAGGAGTGGTTCTACTATATTTTCTATAATGTTGTCCCAGAATTCAGGCAGCAGGAAAGAAAGAGTTCATATGCAAATAGTTCATGGAATGTGTCCAGACAAGGAACTTGCTGCTTCAGACCATGTGTCATTAAGAACTTGGAATTGTTTTAAGCTTTTCTTTATATAGAAATCTACTTATCTGGATTTCTACCATTCATCTCAGTTTTCTGAAACACTGGTCTCCTTTACATAAGAAAACTCCTAAAGTTATACGGCTTCCAAACTTCATAATTAATGAGAAATTAGCTTTTTAATAACCATATTTTGAGCATAGTCTGCTAATACTCAGCCTAATTACAATTTTAAAATACATAAGACCTGTATTTTAAATAATCTTATTTATATTTGGTTAACTTTTGATTGAATGTTCTATTTAGTCACCATATATATATATATATATATATATATATATATATAGTAACTTGCTGCCGACCCAGCCACAGAAAACATCTTTTAGGCTGCCTACATTAATGAAATTTTTATTAGACACTACCAAATGTTGATTGAAAAAACATGCTAAAATATTACTGTCAGCCATTGGTGTACAATTTCTTACCAGAGAACTATACAACTTCAGGATAAAATGTTTACTGAAAATGATACATATTTTAGCAGCCACTAAAATTGTTAGGAAGACTTTAGATCACTGCTTCTTAATTATAGTTTAAAATTTATTACATTGGATCAAATTAAAATATAGTTACCATTTGAAAAATTCCAAACATTTATGAAAATATCATTTGCTAACACTTTAAATCAGACTCAAAGACAGTTTAAATATTTCTTATATGCCTACTAAAGTTTCTCTAGTCTTTTGCAAAACACTAAAGTGATCATTTGCCCAACAATGCAGATGGTAAATATTCACTCAAGTGACATCAACATTTAATGCAACATGCCTTTACTTCTCATTAAAATTGTATTATTGATGCTTGACCAGATGGTTTTCATGCTTGGCCCTCCATTAAGTTTGATACTCTATAGTAGTCCTCCTAAATCAGGTTTTCCCCCTGTCTTCAGTTATTGTCCTTCTTTCTCTTACCTGCTTTCAAGAAATAGAAAAAGCCTCTTCGATGTATCAATCCAAAGTATGTTCCCATAAATGGGAAATAATTCAGTAGTCTTGTTGGGGGTTGATATTTGAATATTAGAAGTTGTTTCCTTTACTTGTTGGCTTGCCTATGCCGATTGAAGTCAGGTGACCCATGGTAGTGACTTGTTGGAGTGCATTTTGAAATGGTAGAAAACTTCTAATAGAGGAAAGGTGGCAGATTTAGCAAAAGAAGAAAAAATGGAGTACAAAAGTCGAAATGCATATTCTTTTTTAAAATATATATTTTTATTGATTTCAGAGAGGAAGGGAGAGGGAGAGATAGAAACATCAATGATGAGAGAATCATTAAGTGGCTGCCTCCTGCAGGCCCCCTTCTGAGGATTGAGCCCACATCTTAGACATGTGCCCTTGACTGGAATCAAACCCAGGGCCCTTCAGTCTGTAGGCTGATACTCTATCCACTGAGCCAAACCAGCTAGGGCCCAAATGCATATTCTTATCAAGTCTTATACTTGCCCAACAGCTACAAGCCTCTCTGAAAATATTTGTATGTGTGGGTGGAGGCAAGTTGCCCAATAAATTATAAGAAGTGTTATCAGATTCATCAGGACTTGGTTGTAAATTTGACTACAGTTTTGGCTCATAAAGAAACGAGGAGGAAATATCTGATTAAAGTGTGCATTGCTGCTGAGGCAACTAATGTTGCCATAGCAATTGAAATGAAATGTGCAAGAAGATAAAAAATCTAACCCCTTTAATAGTTTTGAAAGTCAATGCACTGCCAATAGGAAAAGTTGCCTACAGTAGTAAGATAAAACACATTCCTCATGGAAAGTCTGTTTACTAGAGTTTTGTTGTACTCTTTCTAAATACATTGCTTTAGGTGTCTAATTTGAGTGTTCTCCTTTAATAATCAAATACAGTTTTGACCTTGGATGCAGCTGCCTAGAATTTCTGCTGGATTATTTGTATCATGGGAGTAGACATCTATAAAAAATATCCAATTTTTCCCTCTAGTTCTTAAAAAAGTGTACTAAAGCCAAAGCTGTCATATTTGAGGCTGGAATTCAGTAATATCTAGAACGTGCTGCCCTCTTCAGGAGCTAGTGTTTAAAATATTTTGATAAAATTTTTAATCCATTTAGAAATTATAAATATGAGTTATAATATCAAAAATTGTATTAATAATTCTTTAGGAATAAAAACCACATGCAACAAAGTATGTCTATGTTTAAACTTTTCCCATTAAAAATCTTTCATTAAAAATCAATAAGTAAAAATTTTAAAATAAATTAATATATTATTTACTATGAAAAATAATTTCCTTAAAAGAAACTGCATTTGTGGGGAGAATTCCTAAGTTATTACAATTCCAACTCCCATATTTACTATAAAAATGTTTCTAAAAGAGTAAAATATCCAAAAAATAAGATATTCTCTATGTGAAATTATTAAGATACACTTTAAATCATAATTTTATTCTCCAGCAAAAAGCCAGTAGATTTGTGAAAATAATATTTATACTTTGAAATTTTAGCTAGTTGTCATTTGCAGAAATAGTACCTTTCCTGGAAATAATAGTTTCAAATTACAATAACACAATAATTTTTATTCAAAATACTTCACTTGTAATATTGAAAGATCTGAAACATCATCATCCAAAAATTCAAACAAATTACTTTTCTGCTTATGTTACTTACTAAAATTTCTTTAGCCATCATCTAATTTTGGCAGAAGGAGATGAATTCAGAATGTTTTTTCTAAATTAAGTTTAGGACACTTAAAAACAAACAGAAAATGACTGACACTAATAACATTAATTACCAAGATATAAGAAAAGGATAATTTGTTATACTCTGACATGTTCCTTTTTATTAGAGATTTTGAGGTTATTTTGTACTAATAAAAATGTGAAAATAAATGTTAATTAAAAAATTTTAAAACAAAAAAATCAGTAACAAATATCATTTCAAAATACAATTTTTTCTAGTTTTTATTATGTGATACAATTAAAACCTTGTTTACAACCAAAAGAAAATCATAAGAAAGTAGATGGCTCTTTATCATCCTTTATTCAGTGGGGAAAAGGAGGAGTTTGGATTCCTAATTTTGTTTCTCAGCTTTCACATCAGATTTTTAGGTCAAGATTCCAAACAGGAAATTTACTTACATATAAATGATAAAATGGTCATTATGTTGAATCTAGAAAAGTAAACTGCCGCTCAATTTTCCCTTTGAGTTTTAGATACAAAACAATTGATCAATGTCTATCAATGTAAAATTCTACAGAGCCAAAGGGAGAAGGAAAAAAACAAAAAACAAAAAAACACCTGTTGACAATATTCTCTTGAGCCTATAAGATTTGTTTTGTGGAAAATAAAATGCTTTATTCTTGACTTTGAAAGTACTTATCACAACAATTGCTTAATCCTAAAGTAGCTCCGTCCAAAGCACATAATACATGTTCAAGAATTCTTACAACACTAATTTGTGTTTTCTGCAATAGATTTACTTCATTTTTGTTTGTTTTTTAATGCATTATACTTGGTAGTTGGGATCCCTGTGGATGGGGATATAATTCATATTTTCTTTTCTTTCCAGGGAATTCATGGCACAATGATAAATTTCATCTTTCCCAGAATGGTGAGTAAAAAGCTCTTTCTACATTTGATAGTACTGAAGACAAGTGAGAAAAAGTGAATTATTAAAATAAAAGTGAAATATCATTGTTAAATGTGTTGAATGATCTGGTAATTATAAGGTAGCTTATACTCTTGAAGTAAATAGATGTCATATTCAAATTCTATAGCCATTTCAAAACTCTCACCACGCATGCTAGAGGCTCTTCAAAGGGAATATAAGGTTTTGCTTTCTCAGGGGGATTGCAGTTGAACATAGTGGAGTTTAAATTTTGTTGTCTGGGATAAGTTACTTAAAAAAAGCACAGATATAGAAATAAATGTGGTGTACATTCTGTGAGCAGAAAGAAAAAGCATTTCTGGGATACAAATTGAGAATGAGTGAGTGAATATGAATTCTTTGGAATTTGTAATATTGCATAAAAACTGTCATTTATATTTGACCAGGACTTTGCAGCATCTGCAAATTTTAAAAGTATTTGTTTTCTAAGACATATAGCATAACTTCTAGGCAAATTAGCTACTGTATTATTTTGTCTAAACACATAGTTTTGTTGTCTCTATGCTTTATGAGTTAAAAAGGCAATATTTAATTTTAGTCTCTAACTGTAACCTCTTTACAATCCAAATAACAATAAAATTAATCTTACTGAGTGGAAAAAGTCAATGTAAAATGATATTGCTCAGCAAGTAGTCCCCTATGAAGTTTTTCCCCAAATGGTTCTTAGATATTCCATATAAAAGAAAGAATTTCTCCCTGTAGAAAAAAAATCACTTTGAAATAAATCAATCATCAAAAAATACTATGTTAACTAAAAAAAAAAGTAGGGCACAAAATACAGACATTATATGTTGTGTGTCTGTGTGCTTGTGTATTGAGGGAAGAGAATATTTAGATCATACTGTAGGTTTAGAAAAAAAGATTCACAAAACAGTAGGAAAATGGGTATTTAATAGTTTTTATTCCTTCTTCATTCTGAATTTCCTAAATTAAATATGTATTAGTCTTATAATAAAAACAAAAGCACTTTTTGAGAAATAGGCTATTTGAAACAGTACCAATTTCATAATAAAAATAATCTTATACCATTAAAAGAAAAACAACTACCTAATCCCAGAAGAAACTAAAAATCTATGTATATAAAAACCTAAGTGACTGTTATGACCAAACAACTTGTCAACCAGTTACTATGACATGCACTGACCACCAGGGGGCAGATGATCAAGGCAGGAGCTGTCCCTGGTGTTCAGTGCACTCCCACAGCCAATCTCTTGCAGCCAGCCAACTTCCTGCAGTCTCTCACCCTGGCTGGCCAGTCCCAATAGGCCCCAATTGCCACCCAGGTCTAGGGACCCCACCCATGCACAAATTTGTGCATCAGGCTTCTAGTATAAAATAAAAATTAATTAACCTTAGCTGGTTTGGCTCAATAGATAGAACATTGGCTTGTGGATGGAAGGGTCCCAGGTTCAATACCAGTCAAGGGCACCTACAGTGGTCACAGTCTCCTCCCCAGCCTGGTCTTTGGTTGGGATGCAGGCAGGAGGCAACCAAATTTCTCTAGATATTTCTCTCTCTTTCCCTCTGTCTTCCACTCTCTCTAAAAATCAATGGAAAAATATCCTCTGGTGATGATTAAAATAAAAACTAATTTGATAAAATTAAAAGATTTAAAGTGAGGGTAAAGCTATTTTATTAATTTTACTCCAATACAAAAGAATCCAGGCATATGTGTGGAAAAAGTAAAGATTTAAAAACTAAAATAAAAACGATCTGCAACTTCACATTGGTTTTCAGTATATAAGAATTTGTTATTTTATGGACTTTTTTCATAAGAACAAAAGGTCTGGCTAGAAAAAGCTAAAATATGAAAGTAAAATTTTAAAAATAAACTCACACATCAGGAATCAAACCCATGACCTTCAATGCACAGGCTGTTGAGTGGAAGGGAGGGATGAGGGGAGAGAGAGAGAAACATCAATGTCAGAGAGACACAGTGATGGGTTGTCTCCTGCATATGCCCCAACTGGGGCCAGGGATAGAACCTATGACCAAGGTCCTTGCGTTTGACCAGGAATCAAACCCGAGACCTTCAGTGTGCAGGTGAATGCTCTAACCACTGAGGAAACTATTCAGGGACACCTTTCTGTATTTGATAGTACTGAACACACATAAGAAAAAGTGAAGTGTTACTAGTATAATAAAAGTGAAATAAATACTATTCACATTAATGCTTCCCAAATCTTCACTTTCAGAACTGGTTGTGTGATTGTGTAGCTCACAAACTAAAGAAGATACTATAAAAGCTTAGAGCATTGAAAAGTTGGAGTCTTTGTGTACTCATTCCCCACTGGTAAAAAATGAGGGATTAAAGGCCAGTTGTATGATTTTGGGTAAGATAATTCATATACTAGTACTTGGGTTTAAAATTTCTGATGTGTTAAATCAGGCAGTTATACTGGAAATTTTTTAATAAAATCTAAATTCCTTTCTAGCCCTAGAATTTTGCAATACACGGATATATCTTTAAACTTATTATATAGAGAATAAGATAATACTGTGAGATTTGGAGTCATTAGAATGAGAAAGCCTTTAATGAATTAGAAGCTAATTTCATACATTTGCAAAATTCACTTATACTAGTATTAGAAGTCTCATCCAAATTATATTATGTAAGAGAGAGATTATGCATTGTGTATCTTGATAATATTCTTTCCATATTATTATTTTTAAAATGTACTTTAAAATTTAACCTGAATTTTCTCACTTTGCTTTGAATGAGATAACATTGTATGTTATGTGTGAAAGGAAATCTAGCTTTAGTCTTTTCTAAAGATTAGGGAGCCAAATTCCTAAATATATTTGTATATAGAAATGTATATTTTAAATAATTTTATGCTACCAAGATGCTAGCTAATCTGCTAGATTGGAGAATTAAAATTCATAATTTTGTTTTTGGATCCATTCTCTACCACCATTAGTACAACTAACATATCACAGCATTTTAGAAAGCATATTAACAAAATTAACCTGTCTATAATTAGTACAAGGTAAATATGGTAAATTATTGGATAAATAAAACATCTGTTTATTCAAACTCTTTTTTTTAAATTTGTAAGTGTGTAAATTTAAGCACACAGATGTTCTGAATTACTATATGTATGGAATTGAAATATAGATACATATTTTGTAGTCATATATCTATTAAAGCTAAACTTTAAAACAATAAGTTTTTAGCATTACCAAGTTTTTAAAATATAAATTGGTGATAAATGTCAACTATTTAAATAAAACTATCTTCTCAATATAATTAATCTGCATTTCAACAAAATAGATTTTTTTCTCTCATTCCCAAATCTGGCTGTTCTTAATGAACATGGATTGAATGCATATTTCTGTGAATAGTCACAGCATCTAATCTTCAATCCTACACTAATAAAAGAGAAAGATGCAAATTGACCATACCATCACAAAGCTCACCAGCCAATCAGGAATGAGTATGCAAAATAACCAAACAAAGATGGTGGGTTAATTTGCATCCACAGTCACCGAGTGGCCGGGAGCAGGGCACTTGTATTATTGCCATGGCAACAATGTAGGTGTTATGCACTGCCCCAGCCACTCCAGGCCTCTGGGGCAGCATAGGAAGGCAGAAAGGCAGCTCTGGGCCAGAGTGAAGGCAGTGCTGGCAGCCAGGGGAAAGAAGGCCCATTCTAGCATGAATCTTCGTGCATGGAGCCGCTATTCTATATGTATAAAAGGCTAATGTGATGTGTCTGACCATCCAACTGGTCACTATGATGCACACTGACCACCAGGGGTCAGACACTCAATGCAAGAGCTGCTGTAATGCACACTGGCCATTTACAGAGAAACAGCACCATGGACCTGGCACCCACAAAGCAACACTCAGCTTCTCCCAAATGGGACACAGGCCCCACCATCACCCAGAGCGACACCCCATCAAATTGCAGCTAACACTATTGAGACCCCATGGCACAAAATACAGCCCACAGCCCAGCCCAACCCTGAAACAGTGGCTGTAGGCACCGGGTAAATGGTGTCTGGCTTATTCTTCCTAGGAACTAGCCTCCTTGGAGTTTCTTTAACCCAAGAACTAGACTTACTTTACAGCCAGATGCAAACATTTTACACTTTAACCAAATGTCTATGAAGTGTTTTCATGTGCCTCATCTCATTTGATCCTCACAGAAGTCCTGGAGTAGGTACATAGGAAACTTGGTGGAATTCTATTTTCTTTTAATTAGCCAGAAGATGGAGATTTAGAAAGTTTAGAAACTTGATTCGACTGAAAAGAAATAAGAAATGGTGGACCTTGAAAATGACTTCAGGTTTTCTCACTGCACAGAATATAGTCAAACACTGTTGCAGTCAAATATTTTACCTTTTGATCTCCCTGTGTGTTCTACAATAATAAATCTGCTTCATGTTGATATTTACTGCTGTGTTGCTCACAATTACCTGAAAGAGAAGTTGGGTGCTTCAGTGGACTGGAAAAAAATTAGCTAAATCAGAAAGCAGATCTAATTAAGCAAGTTTAGTCTTTATATATAAAAGGCTAAGTTGACTCATGCATGGGCAAGACATACAGCTTTTGCTGACACCAATCACACGTGTGTGTTTCAATCTGTCATTGTCGATCAAGAATTTGGTTGACACTTCTATTATAGAGAAAGGGTGAATAGCAATATTAAAATATTTCTTCTAATTAATTTCCTTTCAATGTGCATGAATCCATGCACCAGGCCACTAGTATAATATATTTTACTTCTGTGGACATTAATAAAAATATTTTAATTTCATTAAAGACAAAAATTGTATATTGGAGTTAATTGTAGTCTATAGTCATTTTGCCATTTATCTTTTAAAATTCTACCACTTTTTCCAATATGTCCAATGTCAATTTTTAGGTCAGATGATAGTATTAAATCTTTATTAATTAGCCAACAGATTGATTACTTTTAAGATTTGGAAGAAAGCAAAGATAAAAACAGTCCTTTCCTTTTCCTTCAATTAAAATTGCATGCAATTATTCTTGCAGAATATAGATCTCTGTTGGGATTTCTGGTTTCAAACAAACTTTTTGGTTCATTTAACAAGAATAATATTCGTCTTAATTAGCAAAAAACAATTGATGGGCTTTTTACAAGAGGGAGTTCACTCCGTGCACTGATTACAGCCACTAGATATTCCACTGGAAAAAAAAAAAAAAAAAAAAAAAAAAAAGGTTCTGCTTTTAAAGCAGTTAGTTCTATGTTATCTGTTAGTGGCCATTGCTTTGAAGACAGGATGTTTTTCCTGATGAGTGGTTAATAGAGTTTGTTTTAACCTCCAAACTTTCCTAAGCAATATCCAAATTTGGCTTTTCAAATGATTTATTACCATTTTATATCAGTTCAAATATACAAATCAAAACGATGAAATAAATCAAAAGACATTTCTGGTGTGTTATTGAATTGTTTTATATGATTTATAAAGTTAAAATATTTGCTTCTTATTTTTAAAGGGAAATATTTTTAAATATTTAGTAGTTTAAAAATAAAATTGCAAATACATCAGAAATAACAAATCATAGATATCCAAGTGTCCTGTGTACCTTTCAAGCTCTCTGTATAGCCTTTTAAAATTCCTTAATCTTTTTTAACCAAAACTAAATTTTCTCTATCCCTTGTTTTTCCTTCTCATTTTAGCTCATGTATTTGAATCACTAAACATATTATTGTTTGGTTTACATGCTGGCAATAATATGTAAACGAAAATATATGTATTTGTCACTTTTTCATTCAATGTCATGTTCCTAAGTTCCAATCATTTGCAGCACATAAATATAATTACTTAATTTATACTGTTTTTATTATTTGTTTGTTTGTTTATTCTCCATCACCATTTATCCCCTCTATGGCCTCTTCCACCTCCACCCATCCCCCTCCTTCTTCCCAATGAGCACACTGTTGTTTATGTCCATGAGTTCTCAGTTTATCCTATTTCATAGTATCCCATTCAATGACATAATTTGTCTTCTTCCACATTAATGGGTATTTGGTGTGCTTCCAGTTTTTTGTTTTTTTACTCTTACACAGTATGCTGCTATGAATATTTTGAACATGTATAAGTGGAAATGTATAAAAATTTCTCTAAGGCAGTTGCTTCTTAACCTAGAATGAGTTGGCTCCCCAGGGAATATTTGTCAATATGTGAAAATATTTTTGGTTTCAAAATTTGGAGGATGCTACTGGTTTCTAGTAGGTAGAGACCAGGGATGCTCTAAAGGCCTGGAAAGCCCCCACAACAAAGAATATCTGAACTGCAATGTCAATTGTGCAAGGTTGAGAAACTGCTCTAGAATATATACTTGAAAATAAAATTACTGGAGACAGAATATGGAAAATTTCAAATTTATTAGATAATTCCTAACTGTTGTACAAAGTATCCATTTGACACCCCTACCAGGAATCCTAATATATAAAAACTCAGGGTCGGTAACATCCAAAATGATCGAATACTCCACCAACTGGAAGTCAGTACTGAGTTGCCACAGCAACCCAGAACTGACTGCCTCAGCTGCGGGAGCCTGGACCCAGCACTGACTGCCAGAGAGGCTGCAGATCAGGCCTAGAGAGAGGCCTGGGGAGAGTGAAGCAGGGTCTGATCCACCTCTCTCTTTTGCTCCACTTCTCTTTCTCTTGGGCCTCCACTGGGGCTGCTGATCAGTCCCACCTCTCTGATCAGGCACATCGATAGGCCCAGAGATGCTGACTGGCATAGAAACTGACCAATTAGAACCAAATCTGGGTGAAGTGTGAGGAGCCAATGGCTTCCTAGGAAGTAGAGCTTTTGACACAGACTGGCATAGAAACTGACCTGTCAGAACTTAATCTGGGTGAACTGCAAAGGCAGAATCTAAGGTAGGGGCTGAGGAAGGGTTTTAAGGCACCAGCTATTTGGTGTAGGGTGTAAGAAAGCCCTTCAATTTTGTAATGATCAGTTTGGCAGTATAGTCCATATGGCTGGCTGTCAGTCCAGATATAGGGATTATGTATTTTTGTCTGCCAAGAGCATCTCCTCCTGATAAAAGCCTTTCCCTGCTGCCTCATTTAAGTAATCCTATTCTATATAATCTATCTATACTACTAAAAGGGTAATATGCTAATTAGACTGGATCAACCGGCCATCTTCTAGACGTCTGATTTCCTTCTGGACAAAGCCATGGTGGTGGGGGCCAAGGCAGAGGCCGTTAGGGGTCATCAGGCCAGCAGGGGAGGGAAGTTGGGGATGATATCAGGCTGGCAGGGAAGGGCAGTTAGGGGCAATCAGGCAGGCAGAGGCTGTTAGGGGTGATAAGGCTGGCAGAGAAGGGCAGCTGGGGGTGAGATCAGGCCAGCAAGGGAGGGCAGTTGGGGATGACCAGGTCAGCAGGGGAGGACAGTTGGGGGTGAGATCAGGTCAGCAGGGGAGGGTATTTGGGGGCAACCAGGCTGGCAGGGAAAGGGAGTTGGGGGTGAGTTCAGCAGGGGAAGGCCATTGGGGGGAGAGATCAGCCAGCAGGGAAGGGTAGTTGGAGACAAGATCAGGCTGGCAATAGCGGGCAGTTAGGGATGACCAGGCAGGCAGAGGCAGCTGAGGGCGAGATCAAGCCGGCAATGGAGAGCAGTTAGGGGCAATCAGGCAAGCAGGCAGAGGCAGTTAGGGGCGATTAGGCAGGCAGGCAGATTAGTGGTTAGGAGCCAGCAGTCCCAGGTTGTGAGAAGGATGTCCAACTCTCGGTCAGATTTCCACCAAGGGGTCCCCAATTGGAGAGGTTGTGCACCAGGTGACTAGTGTAAAGATACATGTTCAAATCACGCTGCATTCTTGTTAGCACTTAGTATTGTCAGATACTTTAACATATTCTTAAATCCATTTTGTGAATGTGAAATAAAACTTCTTATGGTTCCTATCACAGTCTTCCTCGTCATTTTAAAACTGGAATTACAGTATAGAATCTCAGGTCTGGTGAGAATGTATCAGTTGACAGATCCCAAAGAAGGCTGACTCTGAAACTTCATTCCAGTTCTTGAACCTTCGGGGGGTCCATCAGCCAGTAAAGTGCCTTTGATCATTTGAGTCGTTTCTATAACATACAACCAAAATGGTCCTGATATATACACTTTATAAATAAAATTAAATTCTGAGATGGTTTCCCTGCATGCTGATAGTCATAGAAGGCAACGAATGAAAAATAACTTTAATACCTTTTTTACTACATGGGAAGGAAACTGAAAAGAGTCCTCGGGTAAGTTCTTTTGAAGCCCTGAGGCAGGTCAATGTCAGAAGGATTCCCTAAGACTATTTCTTGTGACAGGGTTTAGGACCACTAGTATTTAGACAATTAAACTTCTGGTATTGAAAGGGATTCTAGCAAGAAGCCCATCCTGGATGTAATATTATTTTTTCAATTACTTTCTCTCTGAGATTTTGCATAACCTGAATAAAAGAGGAAGGGGCTGAAAGTCAAGGGAATATAAAAATTAGGGAGCATTTTATGCTCTGATAAGGACCTGGCTGGTCCATTTTAATTTATTTACTAATTAGGTATTATGCACTTAGTTGGGTCTCCCTCCTGTCCCCCAAATACATGTGTCAGAGTCCAAACCCCCAACCTCAGAATATGACTATAGTAGTTGCAAATAGTATTCAAGGTTCAATGAGGTCATTGGAGTGAGCCTAATCCAATATGGCTGTAACTGAAAAAAAAATTAAACATTTTTTAAGAAGAAGAAGAAATTAGAACAGATACACACAATGGAAGACCACGTAAAGATAGAGGGTGAAGACCACCATCTACAAGCCAGGGAGAGAGTTCTCAGAGGAAACAACCCTGTCTGTCCAATCTACCCATAAAATGTCTCCCAAATATCTGATTTACTCTCTGTTCCCAGCATTACTACCTTAGTTTAGGCTTTGCTTTCCTTGCTTGAAATATACCAGTAACCAGCCATCAGCTTTCCTCATTCTTATCCCCAGGGCACAGTCCCTGGTTCCTAAGCCTGGCTGTGCACTGGAATTTTGGGTGGCAAATGTTTAATTCCAGATTTTCAGGCTCTAGAGCCTGGACCATATCTGTTGAATAAGAATCTACAGACAAGTAGGCTATAGAAATTGGTATTTTGAATAGGTTCCTAAGTTGATCTTATGAATAGTGGACATTGGTTGCTTTAATTTGATTGACCATCTTTTTATTAACGGTCATGTGACAGTTTACCCAAAACTTCCTACTTTAGCTTTTTGTGCACATTTCTTACTTGCCTTCTGTGATCGCAGTGTTTT
Organism: Pipistrellus hanaki; assembly: GCF_964339955.1. Classification (NCBI taxonomy): domain Eukaryota; kingdom Metazoa; phylum Chordata; class Mammalia; order Chiroptera; family Vespertilionidae; genus Pipistrellus; species Pipistrellus hanaki. Next base: position 143,707,593 of record NC_140504.1, on the reverse strand, counting down.
AGGAATAACAAATCTAATCACACTCTTTTGAAGCTGTGTGTCTTTTACATTCACAGTGTATTTCAAGAATGTTTTTGTCAAAGATCCACATCTATTTTGTGTTACAATATGTCTGTCTTTTGAGAAGCTACAAAAATACCATGAAGACACTTTGATAAGTACAATAGTGGAAATAAATGAAGCCTATCCAATCTGTTCACTATATGCAAAGTGTTTCAGCGTGAGGACATCCCCTTCACTTCCTCCAACTACGAGAAAGGACTGGCAGAGCATTTACTTCTCTTGTAGTGCTTTTGTGGCCTGGCCCTATACATACTGGTACCTACTGTGTGGTGGGATCACAAGTAAAAGTGGGTTTAGAGTTCACTTTAAAAAAGAAGAATGTAACATCTCACATTCTACTATAATCTTTAATATTATAGATTTAATTTATATACTCATCACTTGGCAAAAAATTGACAGCTTTATACCTTGAAAATAAAAATCATACTGCTCTTCTACTTTAAATTAAAAAAAAAAAAAGCTTCAAGGGCAAAGCAATGGGTCTTTGTATCTATGAATAGATAGGCAACATAACCCTAGAAAAAATAACAAGTAATGGCAATCCTTAGAGAGAAACTCTGCTGTTAGTCCTACTTGATATCAAAGGTGCTTTTCCAACCATACTTGATAACAAAAGAAAAACTTGCCAAACTAATTGATCCAGTCAGTATTTGTTTTGTATCTATTATATTAAGCACTAAAGGCCTTGGTGTACGAAATTTGTGCATGGGGAGTGGGAGTCCCCTCAGTCCAGCCTGCACCCTCTCCAATCTGGGACCTCTCAGGGGATGTCCAGCTGCTGGTTTAGGCTCAATCCCAGGGATCAGGCCTAAACCAGCAGTTAGACATCCTTCTCATAATCCGGTACCACTGGCTCCTAACTGCTCACCTGCCTGACTACCTGATCACCCCCAACTGCTTCCCCTGCTGGCCTGGTTGCCCCCACCTGCTCCACCCCCTCCACTGGCCTGGTTGCCTCTAACTGTCCCCCTCACTGATCTGGTCACCCCACACAGCTTCTGAGTGGTTGTTACTGTTACTGTTTGGTCATCCCGTCTGGTTGTGAGGGCCCTGGCTTTTTATATATATATTAGGATTATATAAAACTTGAGGCCCAGTGCATAGCTTTGTGCACTGGTGGAGTCCCTCAGCCTGGCCTGCAGGATCAGTGGACCTCTGCAGCCACTGCAGCGGGAAGAGGAGGGTGAATATTGAGATGGGTTGTGCAGGGGGAGTATCCACAGGAGAGGCTTGTGCTTCTGCAGCTGCACTCACCAGCTGTGAGCTGGGCATCTGGTGCCTGTTGGTCAGCTGAGCAGTGCTCCCACTGTGGGAGCTCGCTGACCACCAGTGTTGAGCATCTGCCCCCCTGGTGGTCAGTGTGCATCATAGCTACCGGCCAGTCATCTGGTCCCTTAGGGTTTTATATATGAAAATTAAAACATGACATGATTCCTGAATCTTTGAAGTTTACAGTTTAGTCAAAGGAATTCCTAGTTAAAAAAATAAAATAAAATAAAAAGGTAGGATGCTTCCACAAGCCTGGAATGGAAGCAGAGAGGTAGAGTGTGTGAGTAGAGGTCTTGCCCAAATGACACTTCCTGGAGGGACCACTTACTTATTCTGTGCTCAGATGTCAACAGCCAGAAGGACCCTGGAACTTGAATAAACAAATGAGCATGACCTCATTCAGTAGAGTCTTTGCTCTCTGTGCATACTTTGTAAAAGGCCGTTAGAAAAACTAAATATGATCCATGGTCTCCTTTTCCTGTTCTAAATGTATACATTCAGGTGCGCACTATACAAATATTTTATTAAAAGTACTTATAAAACAGGGCCTCTTAAGCAGAATGAATGGGCTCAGCTTGAAGTGATACACCAGCCAATCACCTAGTCCTTGGGTTATTTCTTCCTGGCTCATATTTCTAACATTGTGGAGTCTTTGGATTATAATTTTGACCACATAGTACAACAAGATTTTAGTGTTTCCAAACTTGGTTAGCATCTCCAGGAACAGCAAGCTCACTGTTTGTTCTATCCAGATATTGTATATTTGAAAAATTCTGACTACAAGAGGCTCTGTTTTCAAATGGAAATATTCCTCATCACACATCAAAAGCATCTTAATTCAGCTTCTTTGGGCCATTTGGAATAAAGTCAATCTCTCTCCCACTTAGTTTTTAACTCCTAAAATACAGGTGAGACTTTTATTAAGAAGATTTGGGAAATTGGAAGAAGTAGGTAAAAGAAGGAAATAGCCATATTCCCAGTACCCAAGGCAACCGCACTTAACATTTTTATATATATCTTTCTAGACTTCATACTTTAAACAGTTTGATTCACTATTATTTTACATAAGTCATCATCACATATGTCAAGCACGCACACACACACACACACACACACACACACACATCACATAATCTTGTTCCCTTCTAGTGAGGGAAATCCGCTGAAGAGGATATGTGGGCAGGCACTGAAGAAGACAGACCTGAGTTCAAAGTCAAGCATTGTCACTTGTCAGCTTTTATTGCCTTGGACATGTTACTTAATCTGTTCCAGCCTCAACGTTCTAATCTGCAACCAGACCCCACTTCTTGCAGTTGTGGCTAACATTAATCAGTGTAAAATGTTTAATACCTTACTAGTAAATAGCAAGTGCCAAATAATAATTAAAACTGTTATTAATATGTTTATACTATTCTGATATAGCTATCAAATATAACAATATTCAGGCTAAAGTTCCTCAATTCTTTCAGCCTTTTCTCATATGACATGGTATTTTTTTAAAAAAATATATATTTTATTGATTTTTCACAGAGAGGAAGAGAGAGGGATAGAGAGTTAGAAACATCAATGAGAGAGAATCATCGATCAGCTGCCTCTTGCACACCCCCAACTGGGGATGTGCCCGCAACCAAGGTACATGCCCTTGACCGGAATCGAACCCCGGACCTTTCAGTCTGCAGACCGATGCTCTACCACTGAGCCAAACCGGTTTTGGCTGACATGGCATTTTTTAAGTTCCTTTCCCATGCAGGCTGCTCAATACTGAAAGTGTTGTAATCTTTCCATTCATAGCTTCCTTAAAATCCTGTTCTCAGAACTGAGCATGGTCATCGCAACAACTTAAAATAGAGTCTGATTATGTCCCCCATTAACCCATGCAATCCTAAAGTTATTAATGCAGACTAAACTATGATTTTTCTTTTCCCTCTCTCTCTCCTCCCCCTACCTTCCTCTCCTTCCTGCTTCTTCTCGTCCCTGCCTCAGCTTCTGCTTCTCTTCTTCCTCTTCTTCTCTTCTTCTTCCTCTTCTACTTTTCCTCCTCCTCCATCTCTTCCTCCTTATTCTTCTTGAAACCATATCATACTGTTGATTCACTGCCAAGTAAACCCTGAGTATTGTTGCTAGGTCACATATCCCTCAAATCAAATTTAGGCAGTTGATGTTTTGGTCCCAAGCTAGGACCTCAAAATTCTTCCAACCAAATCATATATTGTTAAATTTTTTCTATGTTTTAGTTGTTAAGAGCTTTTAGATCCAGATCTTATAATCCAATATATTTATTTACTCACCACCCCTATTGCATGTAGCCATTTTTAAATAGGCCTGCCTTCTTATAGCTATATCTCATTCATTGATAAATGTGTTCACATCATACTTGGCCAGGGACAAGGGCCTGTGATGTACCACTTGTAAAACCTTTCTCCAGGCTGACGGACTCATTAACATTGCCACTGGGTACACTCATTCAGCCAATTATGAAAACACATAATAGTAATATCCCTAAACGGGTATTTCTCCAACTGACCTACAAGTAAATAAAGAAAAATTGTATTAAGTGGTTTTTCTAGAATCCAAATATATCTATTACCCTGATATATTGGTTTATTAACTTTATAGAAACAAATCTATGTGATTGAGTTGAATAACTTATTTTTATTGATCTTATACTTTTCCTAATAATCATTTTTAATGTGCATAAAATAGTCTTTTATAAATATAATCTAAGCCAGTGGTGGCAAACCATGGCTCGAGAGCCACATGCAGCTCTTTGGTCCCGTGAGTGTGGCTCTCCCACAAATACCACGTGTGGGGGCACATGTACAGTGCGATTGAAACTTCGTGGCCCATGAGCAGAGTCGGTTTTCAGCCTAGGCGAGTCTGTTTTGAAGAAGTGGCGTTAGAACACTTAAGGGGCCAAAGAGCCACATGTGGCTCGAGAGCCGCTGTTTGCCGACCACTGATCTAGGCTAACCCCACCATCACCCCAGCAACATCAATTTCATTGAAGAATTTGCATTTTTGTTAACATTAAAGTATTCTTCTCATATCCCCCTCTCCATTTCTCAGAGATAATCAGTAAATACTAAATAGTCTCATACAGAAAGTCTCTAGTAGAAATTCATAGAGGTCAAGAGATATATTCATAGCTAGAACAGTCAGTTTCTCCCAGTATGGCATAGAGCGGACATAGACTATGGACTTAACTATGTTGACTAAAATACTAATTCTACACTACTCTATTTGTATGATGTGCAACAGATGATTTAACCAGATAATAATGCATGTTTTATAGGGTTGCTATAATGATTAAATATGTGAATGCATATAAATACTTAGTGCATGATACCTACTAGGTCCTCAATAAATGTTACCTATATTATAACCTCTTTACTTATTTTGGCTTTCAATTTTTAAGCAATGTCTAATAGCCTTGACTTCATTCATTCATTCAACAAATATTCATTGGGTAGTGCTTTGTACATACAAGGCCTACAGATACACTACCAAACAAATTCCCTGCAATCAATATAGGAGAAAGAAAAATTTAAGTATATAAAGTAATGGCAGTCAGTGATTTGGAGAATAAAGAAATACAAAGGCTAGAGAATGTCAGAGAGAATTATTTCAGAGAGTGTGGTTAGGGTCCTCTCTGAAGAGATGACATGTGAACAGAGATATATTAATGAGCCAACCGGGAAGAAACATAAAAGAGTCAAGACGTTTTGCTTTCTCTCTTTCATGAATGAATTTTGTGTTTTCAGTTTAAAAACTGGGCTTATTCCTGTATTGATCTTCGTCCTCATTTCATGCTAAGGAAATCATTTTTGGTTCTTCTTAGCCTCTTTCACAAGCCCCAGCCTGTGCTTTCGTCCTGCCGGTGTTATTTTTATAGGTCTTTGCCACCTTCATATATTTGCGCTTGATTATGTGTCCCCCTTTGCCATCTTTGGCACATGCTGTTTTAAATTCAGGGCCTGTCGGGAGATCCCTGTGCAGCCCACTGGTTTCTTCAGTTCCCTTCCCACTTTCTTGCTCATTAGAATCATTTGTTTTTGCATAGGCAGAACACTGCTTAAATCAAACTCTGAGAGTTCACGGCAGCTTTTCCCCAAGGTTCCAATCATTTCCATTTTACCTACTGGTTTCTGTCAGAATTGGGTCCAGAGTAGGAGTTCCCTTTACTGCTTACTCTGCCTTCTGGGAAATGAAATGATCAGCAAAGCTGGTCAAGGAATTGTCAGTGTTTTTTTTGCTTTTGAGGAATGAACGTTTCTGCAGCTACTTCAAAACGAAAGTCCTTAATACTGAGATATGTTGCTGCCCTGATAACTGTGTGGTCTGCACAGGAAACGTATCCTCGATCAGGAACTCTGTAATGCTCTCACGCGGTGCTATCACTTCTCTGTCTCTCAACGTACGTTCCTCTAGATTGGTCTCCAGTGTTCTTTCAATTTTCATGTAGGTTCACAGCTTCTAAGCAGCAAGGACTATTTACCTACCTTTTCATTGGTGTGGCCTAATTATAACTTAAAGGAGATTGGATTTAAATTGTTGATCTGACCAAATTATGCCCAGGGAACCAGGAAGTTTCCCTACAGCTTACTATTAAGAAGCAGCATGAAATCCTAGAACGCTGTGGAATAGCAGGTGGATTCTATTCCTGACCAAGCCACATACTAGCTTGCAGATTGATCACATCAAAACTAACCGGCTCTTACCCAGCTGGTGTGGCTTCGTGGTTGAGCATCAACCTGTGATTCAAGCTGCGGTCAGTCGTGGTTCCATTCCCAGTCAGGGCACATGCCCAGGTTGCAGGCTCAATCCCAATGTGGGGTGTGCAGGAAGCAGCTGATCAATGATTCTCTCTCATCATTGATATTTCTCTCTCTCTCTCCCTTCCTTTCTGAAATCAGTAAGATATATGTTTAAAAAGTAACCCTAACAGGTCTTTAATTTAAGGACCAAAGATCTGCAACCCTCTACTTCTAATAATTAGCAAATTGTGGCCTAAGAAGGTGAGTGGACTTGCCCACAGAAAAACAGCTGGTTACGGATAGTCATTGCAAAATAAGGTTGTTTTCCCCCCCTTAGGCCAGTAAATTTCTCCCCTTCCATGATTAGCCCAGAGACTTGCTTTCCTCTTCTGTGAAATCCAAATAATATTATCTACCCTTCCGTGCTCCACGTAGTTGTGAGAAGGGAGAGATAATAGATATGTAATAATAGTGGTCGTGTAAGGTGGTATTATTACAGTGATGATTTTAATGATTTAATCTGTAGGTTTCTCTGGGCTTTTCTCCCTTCTTGCTTAAGTAATTTGCATTACAAGTTCAAATCTGTGGTAAGATGTGCTTACTTTGCAGAAGATTTAAACAAATTGTAGGCTGTGTCACACAGAAGAAAGAGCGGGGTTTTGGCTTCCCTGTGATCAGGATGGTAATCTTTCTGTACTTAGTCCCTCAAGGGAAGCATGGCATTCCTTCTCTGGTTTTAGTTTTCTTGTCTGCGTAAGGGCTGAACGTTCCTATCTCCCACAGTTGTGAGAATTGAGATTGAAAGTCTCAGTATCACCCTAACTGGTGTGGCTCAGTAAATAGAGCCTCACCCTGTGGACTGAAGGGTTCCAGGTTCGATTCCAGTCAAGGGCATGTACCTTGGTTGTGGGCACATCCCCAGTAGAGGGAGTGCAGGAGGCAGCTGATCGATGTTTCTCTCTCATTGATGTTTCTAACTCTCTCTCCCTCACGCTTTCTCTCTGTCAAAAAAATTCAATAAAATATACATATTTAAAAAAAGAGAAAGTCTCAGTATCACTGGTTGTTCTGGTTTTATGTATTTTCTGTAATTTTCTCCTTCCTCCGACTATGAACTTCTTGATGGCAGAGACTATTTGTTTATCTTTGTATTCTGAGAGTCTGGCACTCAGTAGCCACACAGAGTGTTTGTCGAATGAATTATTTACCAAGGTGAGCAACACTGAATGGGTCTGAGCGTGGCAGCATTTTCTAAGTCAATGTTTTTCCAACTCTGCCCTTAAGAGCACAGCACTGAATTTTCTAGAGGTACTTTTGGAGCTGTTAAAAGTTGTTAGTAGTGAACTCCTGGCCTTCATCGTGCTATAATTTGAGCAGATGTACATGTTTCTTTTTAATATAGCGCTCTGACATCAAAGGGTGATTTCAGAGGAAAATGCTTTATAGCTAAGAGAAAGTTGAAACAAGATGTGCAGCCTTTAGAGTCCCAAAGACACAGCTTCTAATTCTCCTTTTAGCAGTAGGCACCTTAGGAAAGTTAACCTTTCTTTGTCACCATTTCCTCGCTTACCACAGGCCTTAAGAGCATCCCAGGTTGGTTATAGATGGGCAGGAAGCTGTTACACGCACACCTGCCATTTCCCAATGTAGTTAGCCAAGAATAGCAAAGTGGAATCCATCTGGATCCAGGTGGCCATTTGTGTCAGGAGCAGGTGCACACAGGCAGTGTACCTTGGCTTGGCTTTTCTCTTCCTCTGGTTCCCTACGGGCCCCACAGCTGCCAATGACACCACTGCCAGCGTTGAAAAACACAATTTCTAAAACAAACTCTAGACGAATTTATACTTATGGCCCAGGCACCTCCATGTAAGAAAAAAAAATGCTTACAAACATCGGGCTCTCTCAGTTCTAGAACCGAACTAGCACAAGCAAGAAAACCTCCTCTGGACAGGATGGGGAGGAGCAGGCAAAGTCAGGGCCAGGGGTCTCTCCTTGGTATCTCTGTCTTCTCGCCTTCCTGGAGGTTTATTTTGAAGATGAAATGTAGTAGGAGTAACACTAAAATATTTAGTAATGTGTAAATGGCTGGGC